>NC_041738.1:27007529-27614196 GCF_004115215.2 Ornithorhynchus anatinus | reverse complement strand
TCCACGGCGGGGGGGGGCAAGCCTGGATTCCCTGAGAAATGTTTCTCATTTGCTACAAATCTGGGGTGGGGAGCCGGGTACAAACTAATATTCCGAGAGGGGGAAGAAGAATGGAAAGATGAAGAAGTCAATAAATAAATGGCTATGTAGAAGCGTGCTTAAAGCGATATTCATTCTCTCATATATTTATTGAGCGCCTGTAGTGCACAGAGCACTGTACTAAGGTGCTTGGGAGAGTACCATATAATAGCAGTGCTCTGGAAGGATGCCAGGGCTTCAGTGTGGAGGTTACAAAAGTGCTGAGGTGACTGTGGGGAGGATACCATCGTAAGCTCGTTGAGGGTAGGGAACTCTGTTGCACTGGACTCTCCCAAGCACTTAATGCGGTGATCTGCACACACTAAGGCACCCAATAAATACTAGTGACGACGACACGACCCGGGGTGAAGAAAAATGAATCAGATAGAAGCCTCCTGGAGGGAGTGAATTTTCACGAGGACTTTCAAGATGAGAAGCACGATGAGTTCCTATGGGTTGTCCAGTGGGAGCTTCCCCCTGCCACTGAGACTCAAAAGGGCTTTGTCTGGCAGGAGTCCCTGTGAGAACCATAAATCCCACCACCCCGCAAGTCCCTGACAGAACAGACTGTTTATTAGACCCTTTTCAATATTTGCTTTATACCCATTTGAAATCATTACGATAGGAACAATCATGAAAAACGTATTCTGCCACAGTTTATGAATATAAGCATCATATCATCAGCAAACTGTCAGGACCCCAACTGTTTTGGGCATTCAGGATTCGCCCCACTCGGCTCCACAGGACATATACCACAAATTATATAATCATAAATTATTTATTTATATTAACATCGTCTCCCCCTTTTGACTGTAAGCTCCTGTGGGCAGGAAAATGTGTCTATCAACTCTGTTGCACTGTACTCTCCCAAGCTCTTGGTACAGTGCTCTGCACACGGTAAACACTCAGTAAGTACCACTAACTGACTGACCTTATTTCCACTCTGCAGCAAACTCAGGATCAAATCAATTGATTGCAAAAAGCAGAATTGCTCATCAACTCTTAAAAAGTTCCACTTGCAGTACAAACATCTTTCTTACAAGAAATTCTCTTTAGGAATTCAATAATTTCACATGAACACGTATTGAATGTGAGCATGCATTGAGTGTAAAGATACGGATTTTCTCAACTCTTTGTAAGACATCACTAAGTATAACTTTTTTTGCTTTTGTGCTAAAATAGCTAAACATTTTTCCTACGTTTTCCATGGGGCAACCCCTAGCGAAAATGCCTGCAAGCTTTTGCAGTCTCATCGTTCTCTTGCTTTAAAAAAATATACTTTACCTTGAAAACACTTTCCAGTGCCACAAAAAGACAACTTTGAATGAATAATCATTTAAAGTAGTGCACGGTTACCTACATTACCAGTATCTGACTCAGAGTGGCACTGAAGAAGAATCTTAGCCAATATATCGGAGAGAAACGTTTGGTACTTACTGCTTAATTCATTACGTTTCCCTTCATGTAAGTTTTCCCGTGTTTACGGTCGCAAGCCAAGTAACATATTTGATAACAAAATGGCAGACAGAAGGGGCTTGGGAAAGTGGAAATCTCTGCTTTGACTTCCTGTTGTAATTTATTTACCAGTATTAGTAAATATGCCTGCTGGCCAAAAAACAATTAGGAATTATTTTTTTGAAGATTTCAATTTCTAGAATTCAGTTGCTTGCTGTAAAATCCTTACTTTAATTTCAGTGTCTGCCTTCCCCACTAGATTATAACCTCCTTTGGGGGGGGGGGGGATCATTTCTTCCATTTTGTCCTTTCCAAGCATTTAGTACAAGTGCTCTGCACACAGAAGGCACCCAATAAATGTTACTGATGATGATGCTGGTTTCATAGTACTTACAGCATCAAAGTTTTTTTAATTAAAAACTACCATGAATAATGAATGGGCTTTTGTTGACAATGGATTCAGTTGAAAACACCTTCTCCCACTCTTGAGATTTAAGTTTCCTACAGCATCTTTAGCAGGACCGGGCTAAAGGCCACTGTCCAGCAATATTACATGGGACAGTCTTAAAGATATTGACCTCACTTTCAGGAGAATTCATTCTTTCATTCAGTCGTATTTATGGAGCGCTCACTGTGTGCAGAGCACTGTACTAAGCACTTGGAAAGTATAATGGAGCAAATGAGAGACAATCCCTGCCCACAGCAGGCTCATAGTTTGGGGGGGGGGGACAGATAACATTACAAGTAAAAATGCATCAATATAAATAAATAGAATTATAGATATAGATAGATTAGATAGATAGATAGATAGATAGATAGATAGATAGATAGATAGATAGATAGATAGATAGATGATAGAGATAGATAGATAGATAGATAGATACACACACACAAATCCTGTGAGGTGGGGAGAGGGAGGAAGAGCAAAGGGAGGGAGTCAGGGTGACACAAAAGGGAGTGGGAGTGTCCTGAAAGAGGGCACCTTCAGTAAGGCTTTAGGGCGGGGAGACGTGAATGTCTGGCGGATTTGAGGAGGGAGGGTGTTCCAGGAGGAAGGAGGTGGACCAAGAATCGGCGGCAAGACGGGTGAGATGGAGGCACAGTGAGAAGGTTAGCACCAGAGGAGCGGAGTGTGCGAGCTGGGATGTAGAAGGAGAGAAGGGAGGTGAGGTAGGAGGGCATGAGGTGATGGAGCGCTATAAAGCCAGTAGTGAAGAGTTTCCGTTTGATATGGAGAATGCAACTGTTTGGATGACAATAAAATCTTCAAAATTCAGAGAAAAATTAGAGACTGGGTATTCCCCAGAAAACAAAAAAGCAAAACATAATTACTACTATACACGTGCATAACTAACTTCTACTTGGGATCATTACTTTTAAGTAATTTTTATCCAAAATGGGAGTTCGTTCAGAAGTAAAGCCAGATACAGTACGTGGAAAAACAAACCACTATGTAAGCTGGTGGAAAAACGGACAGTTTTATTGGAAAATTTGGGTTTCTTTTTCAATTCTTTAGAAAGCAGTCTCTTGAATGTGGCACAATACATAGGCCCTTCCTTACCTTATCAAAAGAAAATGATTTAAGGCTGCTTTAAGACAAACATAAAAACCCAATGTCTCTTAGGACCAGTCTGCTTTTCCTCTCTGCCGCGCTCAACAGACAAGGTCCCTTCCACTATTTACTTCACTCTAAAACTCTTATTTTATTTGAGGTGTTGGTAAATTTAACTTCTCTGTGGCTACGAAGCATGTACCCTGGGTTGAAGCTGTGGCCACAGAAATCCCTGCAGACACATACATATAAGACACTACATGGCGTTCCTGCAAACTGCGGTGACATCCCCAAACCGTAATGTAGGCAACTGTTTGGAAAGGTAAATAAGATGAGAGGAGAATGACGGTTCCAAATAGCTGAAACAGTACGGGTCTGGATGAAATCGGAGAAAGTTGTGAAAGACGAAAAAGGCTTTATAAAGCTTGAAGCGAGTTTTATGGGACTAAAATTTGAAGTGAACTATCTTACAGCCAATAAAGCATGTTAGGGAAGACTTGGGAATGTGGCAAAAACCCAGAGATATTTCGCCAACACCGGTGATCATTAGCACCGGTAAACAACAAAGGGCTAAAGAAGGACTGATAACAGAGTAGCATGAAGATCCTATCAGGTTTATTATTATTATTACTCTACTTGTTCAGCACTGTTCTGAGCCCTGGGGTAGATACAAGAGCAGGTTCTAGAATAAGCACCCCTGAAGGAGCCATATCTGTTGCCGATTTGTACATTCCAAGCACTTAGTGCAGTGCTCTACACATAGTAAGCGTTCAATAAATACTATCGAATGAATAGTAATAACCAATTCATAATCCAGTTAGCTCCCTTTCTCTTTCGTCCTGTTCCACCCAAACTACAGAAGTACTATGTATAAATATTATACTATGTACTGGGAATGTTACATTATTCCTGAAACAACGAGGAAGAATCGATTTGCAACAGACCCTACTGGAAAATGACCTGGGGCATCACACAGGAAAAGAATATAATCTGTGTGTCAAACTTTAAATTTGATTCTGCATTTTGGAACGTTTTGGAAAACGAGAATCAGGTTGATCTTAACCGGTTTTTGTGATCTGCATTCCTCCTACATCGGAGAAAAGTGATCTCTGGCTTGCAGCTATTCGTATGTTAACTGAACTGCGTCAATTCATTTTGGTGTCCACTAAATCCCCATTTTTTTTTTTTTTTAAACTGCAAGTACCGTATGTGTCGATTTGGGGTGGGGGTGCTCTCCTGAAGCCTAAAAGTGTACAACAGGGGTCCGGACCCTAGGATTCCAACAAGCCACATCTGGTTCTCAGTTCAAATGTGGACCCTGATCACAGGTGCCCATCCTTGATTGTATTCAGCACCGAGAGGGAGAAGCCATTAGTTTTGCCTCCTCAGAAAAGAGTTATGAAGGAAAAGCCGCTATGGCCTTGTACAGAGAACACAGGCCTGGGGGTCAGAAGGCTGGGTTCTAATCCCAGCTCCACCACTTGTCTGCTGGGTGACCTTGAGCAGGTCACTTGACTTCTCTGGGCCTCAGGTACATCCTCTGAATAAAGACTAAGAGCCCCACGTGGGACAAGGACTATGTTTACCTTGATTAGCTTGTATCTACCAAAGCACTCGCTGGCATGTAGTAAGCACCTAACAAATATTATTAAAAAAACAGAAGAAGAAAGGAAGTAGTTTGACCTCAATGTCTCTTTGAGCTGAAGAGGGACTCAAGGGGAATCCAAAATGGTGATGAGGCAGAGTTCAAGCTGTTCTTGTCTCTCTTCTACCCTACACGTGGCACCCATCTATTGCACCGTACGGTCATGGGCCTGGTAAGAGCTCTGCAAGGCAACGAGCCACTCAAACTCCACCTCCCTTCCCCGCCACCTCCCCAGAGCTATTGGGACTTTCTGGGAAGAGGCTGACTCCATTCCCGATAGGAAGCTGAAGCACAAACGACCCTAACGGAGCTACCGGATCACCCTGGGAAGAAGCTGGCTCCTCTTCCGACAGTGGAGAAGCTTCCCCTCTGTACTCGTGGTATTCTTTCCGACTGGTGGTATTTGATGGCGTCTCCTTGACTCTGGTCATTAACTCGTCTGGGAATCTGGCTTAGCCACGACCGCTGGGGCTGAAAAGACCTAAGACTAGTGGTACCCGGGCCCACTAATTCTTTGAAACTCATTTCATGTCAGTCTTTGTTCCCCTAGCTCCCTCCACCCCCTCCAAAACCCTTGCCCGCTTTTCACCCATACTCAAAATTAGAGTTTGGCACCTACACTTGCTCGGCCTTTGGACAGCATCCATTATGGTAAAAGATAAATTATGGCAAAATGGAGATTCTTTCTCCCTCTTATTTCAACTCTAAGACCCGTGTGGGATAGGCACTCCGACATACTTGATTACTGGTGTCAACCCCAGTACTCAGTAGAGCTCTTGGCTCATAGTAGGCACTTGAACCCAATTATCACTATTATGGCAGTTTAGAAAAGGCGTATTTAATCGCTAGCCACGTGGCTTTAGAGCTATGGATGTTGGAGAAGGCCTAGCGGGCTAGCCAAGATGTTAGATTCCTTGACGGCAAGGCTGTGTCTACGAAACAAAAGACTGTCACCTACAGTCTATCCCAAATTCACTTCTACACTTCTGACCATAACGTTGAGAAGCAGAGTTGTCCTCTGGTTTGATGATTTTGCTGCTGTTGACAGTGATATTGCGGCCGGGGTGTACCATGGGGAGGATCCCTCGTATACTCATGCGCTGTGGAAATAAATACGCACCTGGTCCTCTGCACTCAGGGTGATCATTATTCAGAAATTCTAGGAATATGAGGGGAAAGCTCTGTTCCCACTGCCAGCAGAACATTTACTAGAGTCATTTGGACTGAAGAGGTGATGGTCTGGTGCTGAGCCATCCAAACTCTCTATCATAATAATAATTGTATTTGTTAAATGCTTATTGTGTGCCAGACACTGTGCTAAACTCTGGGTGGATATAGTAACCGCTCACTACAGTGCTCTGCGCACAGTAAGAGCTAAATAAATAGCGTTGAATGAAGATAAGCAGGTCCCACCTGGGGCTCCCAGTCTAAGTAGGAGGGAGAACAGCTACTGAATCCCCATTTTGCAGGTGAGGAAACTGAGGCGCAGAAGTTCAGTGAGCTGCCCAAGGTCACTTGTGTGGAGGAGCCAGGATTAGAACCCAGGTCCTCTGACTCCCGGGCTCACGCTCTTTCCACTAGGCCAGGCTTTCGTACCCTGCCCGCCTACGCCTGGAGGTATAGAGAAGCACTGTGGCTTAGTGGAAAGAGCCTGGGCTTGGGAGTCAGAGGTCGTGGGTTCTAATCTCGGCTCCTCCACTTGTGTGTTGTGTGACTTTGGGCAAGTCACAATTTCTCTGTGCCACAATTACCTCATCTGTAAAATGGGGAATAAGACTGTGGGCCCCACATGCGACAGCCTGATAACCTTGTATCTCTCCCAAGGCTTCTAACAATGCTTGGCACATAGTAAGCGCTTAACAAATACCATCATTATTATTATCATTATTGTTGTTGCAAAGCAATTGGCAAGTGATCTGTCAGATCAAGAGCAGCAGCAGGCACCACTGTGTTCGTGCTTATTTTCTAAGCCATAGCAGAGTGCAATATTCAGAGTGCCTTAGATTGGATAAGGAGTTTTCCACTTTTTTGCAAAAATGAGTGGGCATAGCAAAAACAAGAAATGAAAAACAAAAACAGCAGCACCAGGGACAATAAAAAAAAAATACAGTTGTCCTCTGCACAGTTGAAGAGACCAGAGCCGGAAAACAGCAGGAGCAGCAGCAGAGGAGGGCGAGTGCAGGCAACAGCTGTCGTTTAAGGAGTCAGCGCAGCATCTGAGAGGCAGCCGCTTGCCTGCTGCGTGACCTTGGGCAAGTCACCTAACTTCCCTGTGCCTCAGTCGCTCATCTGCAAAACGGGGATTTCATACTCCTCCCTCCTACTTTTATTGTGAGCCCCATTATAAAGGGACCCAATGTTTGGCACATAGTAAGCGCTTAAATACCACAATTATTACTGCTACTTTTTGGAAGAGAGATTTCCAGCAACTGTACGAATACCAAACTCTGCCCAAACAGTGTCCGCACTGAAATGGAAAGACCACCCCAAACCACCGAATGCCCGGGCATTCGGCACCCATCTCTACGATTCTCCTTTATCAGGCCACACAGCTTCATCCCGTGCTGTAATATTAACTCTTCTTCCGGCCAACCGATGCGCTATCAAAAAGGCTTTCATTTTGAAGTAGCGGTGAATGGAGAAAGGGGAGAGAAAAAAGTAAAAACCTAAACGATAAAAGCCACACCAGCCAGAAAGGCAGGAGCTTGGGAACCAGGTTTTCCTAGAGGCCCTTTCTTCCGCAGTAGGCAAGTGGAAGTACGCATCAAAAAAAGAAAATTGCTTCCCCACTTGACTGCTCTCCTGTAGCCTGGATTCGGTTTATATATTTTTGGTGAGAAGTACCTACAATTAGAAAGGGTTCAGGAGCGGAGGAGTCCATTGCAAAGACTGCAAGTTTGGGAAATATAAATAAAAGTAAATGTACATTAGAAGAACTTCATGTGCTTCTCCACATTGGACAGGAGGCGTGAAACAGGGGAACCCACTTATCTAAGTGATCCCCCCCGCCCCTTTTCAGTGCTAACCCAGTGGAAGGACACTGAAGCTTAAGGGAAAGAGATGGCTTCCTGGTCCTAGATCTCAAAACCTTTCATGATATTCCACCTTAACTCTCCTAAGTTTCCCCTACATCCCTCCGCTTTTCAATATCTTTGTTTTATTTAAATTAAACTTTTTAATAATTTGGTTTTACTACCTTTTTCCAGCCTGAATGCCATAAAGCAAAGAAAACATTGAAATACACGTACAAGTAGGATGGCCTAGTGGAAAAAGCACGGGCTCCTCTGCTGGCCTGCTGTGTAACCTTGGGCGAGTCATTTAACTTCTCTGTGCCTCAGTTACCTCATCTGAAAAATGGAGATTAAAACTGTGAATCCTATGTGGGACAGGGTCTGTGTCCAACCTGACTTACTTGTATCTACCCCAGCAATTAGTACAGTGTCTGGCACACAGTTTGCACTTAAATACCACTAAAAAAAGTCGATCACATGCCCTCAGTCACACAATCACCTGAAATATGCAGTTGCATTCTTAAAGGCTGCTTACTCTCGTGACTCTTCAGATAGGCAATTACCTATTATGAAAATATGTTTTATACAAGTACTTAGAACTTATTCAACAAATGGCTGCATAATCATTACTAATGTTTTATGTAATTCTTAAAGATATGCTATTTGAACAAACATCCATATAGATTTCAGAGGACAGACTGCTCAAGTCATTAGGAACTAACAACATAAGAGCGATACATCAGAAACTATTACTAATTAGAGGTACCCATGAAAGAATATTCCTTTTCTCTACCTTCCCAATTTTACTGACAAAAGAACTCTGATAAAGATAACTGAGGTATTAATGTCCGAAATCGTGGGAGAAAAGGCTACCTAGAGGAACAATCCTTCCTTTTTTAAAGACATTTTTTAAAAAGCACATCTCAGTCGAATTGTCTCTTTCTACGATTAGACTTTGAACTTCAGTTGCTCAGTTTTCTTTCCATTTTACTTAAAAGTTCATCAATTCTATGTTTGGACCTCAAGATAAAAATATACCCTTTTTTTATATTTAACCCTACAGATTGCAGTAAAGTAGAAATGTTTGAGTGGGTCAGTTTATCAGCAACCTGTATTATTTCTAGTTTACTTCATAGGAAGAAAATATTAAGAATTAGTTTCTTTTGCGGGGAGTGGGAGTAAATTGATGCCCACAGAAAGGTTAAGTAAAATAAGGGGGGCGGGAAGGAGAGACATATCCAACGAGTGAGTACATTTCCACCTGAATTCCCCTAGAAAAATTTTTTTTTTTTTTTTTTTAAAGGATTAGCCATTAGACCCTGAGTGAGTTTACAGTCTAAGGCCCTGAAGGTCAAGACGCACCCAGAGAAAAATTCAGAAGAGCCTGTGCAAAATCTTCTAACTTGGTAGATCTAATCCCAAAATCAGTACCTGCAAATCGGTCAGTGTCAAAGGCTTACAAATTATGTAAAAAGAAAATGCAAACCCAGTTTCCTCCAGCTCCCGCCCCTTCTCCCCGCTTCCCTCTCTATCCGGACCCATGGAACGGGACACATACATCCACTAGCTTCATTTCCTGTTCACCAGCTATCTTCTCGGCCCACTACAATTAGGTTTCCCACCTCTTCATTCCATCGCAACCACACTCTTGAAGGTCACCAGTGTCCTCTGTATAGTTAAATCCAAAGGACTCTACTCTGCCCTAATCCTCCATGACATCTCAGTTGCCTCTGACACTGAGGACTATCCTGCCTCCTCGAAAAACTCAGGCCCTAGTTTCCCAGACATGGTATTAACCTGGTTCCCCTCCTAGACATCCCGCTCATTACTCGTTCCTTCTCTTTTATTCATTGGCTTCTCCTCTTCCTTTTCTAAGCCCCTCACTGTAGGTGTCTTCCCAAGTTCCAAGTCCCTTGCTTTCTCACTCTTCTCACATCTGTGGCACATGGCTTTAGAAGCTGCGGCCATGAGGATGATCCCCTAAACCTACCTCTCCAGCCCCGACCTCTCATCCAACCTACAATCCTACATTTCTTCTTGCTTCTACCTGGGTGACCCGGCAGCATGTCAAAAATAACACCTCTAAGACTGAATGCTTTCCCTCCTGAATCCACTGAGCCTAACTTTACCATTTCTGTCATTCATTCCTTCATTCAGTCTCATTTATTGAGCGCTTACGGTGCACAGAGCACTGTACTAAGAGCTTGGGAAGTACCGTTTGGCTACAGATAGAGGCAAACCCTACCCAACAACGGGCTCAGTCTAGAAGGCTCCTGTCAATACCAGGAGCCTCAACTTCTCCCTATCTTTCACCTCTCAGCTTCAAGCTATTGCTAAATCCTGCCGGTTCTTCCCACACAACATCTCCCGCATCCATTCACTCACCTCCACCCCAAATGCTAGCGCCTTGACCTAGGCTCTTCGGATAGATTATAATTATCAGCTCTCTCATCCATCCTCCCTGCCTCCAGCCTCTCTCTCCGTCCACCAAAATATATCGCAAGCTGCCGCACGGATCATCTTCCTAAAGCATCATTCATCACACATCTTCCTTCTTCCTTTCCCTCCGCGCAACGGTGCTTACTGCATGCTTGTTGTGGGTAGAGGACTGTACTAAGTGCTTACGAATGGCTTCCCAATTCTTTCTGCACCAAGCATCGATGCATGATACGTAAGTTACAAGGCTCTTTGCTAATTCCCTCATCTTGCCCATCAGAGTAAAGGGAAGTGAGAGAGTCAGAGCTGGCTGTTGACTATAGGTTGCTGCCTCTTCTCCCTGAGATTCAGCCAGAAGAAATTTTTATGTGGCCATGAATTTCTCTTTGCTGAGGCAAAAAGTAAGATAGAGAGGGTTAACCTGAGCTTTAACCTAGACTAAACATTATTGTTCAACCAATTTTTCCCCCCCAGGAAAGCTCTCAAGTAGAACACATGAACTGACTGCATGACTTTTTTAATCAAATCCTTAGCTTGGCCTGTACATTCTTAAACCCCAGTTGCTGTAAATATTAATAATTGTGAAATTTACCTTGCAAAATTCGCTTCTGGTATTTCTCTGTTGTGAGATCGTACCCTGTTTGTGCTTAATTATGCTCCAGTTTTGATTATCTAATTTGGGGGTTTGGTTCGGTCATGACCAGTGGGGTCTACACAGAACACTGGATTGGATCCTGGATGGAGCCCTAATTCCACGTCTTCCTTTTGTAGTCCTAAAAGAGGGCGGCAGAGCAGCTCCAATTCCAACTCAATGGGGAAAAAAACCTTGCTGGAGTCTAATCAGAAGTACAATCAATTTTACAGTTGATTATTTACTCTGCTTGTCCAACATGCAAATTTTTTATGACTCTCCCATTGGGTGAAAGATCTTTGTGGGCAGGAAACCTGCCTCAAGCTTTTGTTATACTTTCCAAGCCGCTTTAATGCTCCCAATGGTTACGAAATAAATACCGCTACAAAAAAAAAACAAAAACCCAAAACCCAACTCTGCCACTTAATAAAATTGCTGAAAATACGTTTTGGTGCTTTTCTAAGTCCTGTAATTGTTCAACATACCCTCACAGAAGCTACCCAAGAACTTATACAGCTAATGAAAATCTCAACTAATATTTCTCCTTACAATGGCTCCAAGAAGAGCGACGATTCCGCTATTCCGGCAAAAAATGGCAGAGATGGTACTGGGTTGATGGACCCGGGTCTGACCTAGTATGACCCGATTTTCTGGTTGTATATCCTCTAACGCTGTCTCCTGTAATGTTTTTAGTCTACCACCCTCCAATTCACAGGCTTAGAGTTTGGAGTCCGCCAAGCCTACTTCCGACATCAGCTGAACGACAGCAGTCACAAGACATGACAATAACAACGCACTCAGTAACAAATGGCCAAATTTGAAGTTCTTTGGACCAAAATATGTCCTTTATGTTTTTTTTAAAGGGAAACATTGCTTGCAAGGATACCTACGTTTTTTCCTGTGCTCTACCAAGCCCACAGCCTGTTTCGCTGAGCATTTGCAAAACCAGTTGTCCCCGAGTAAAACCGTGACTTCATTGGTATGAATAAGTTTTCCTGGCATGAAGGCAAGAGGACCGAAAGGTACCTATCAAAAGAAAAAACCAAGAAAAAACAAAAATCAAAACCCAACTATGTTCTGAATATAAATGCATACTGTGAAATTCACGCTAATAACCACTTATTTAAATGTGATCAACCCTAAAACCTGGCCAAGCAAAATACCAACCTTCCCTGGGTTTAATTTTGTTGCTAAAACAAAATTTTGTCAGAAAACGTTATGGATATAGAATACGCTGATTTTGAAGCAAAAAAAAAAATCAATCAATATAAAAACATCAGCATTATACTTCCTAACATTTGGCAGAGTTCTTTTATGGTTGCGTATCAAAAAACAGAATCGTCTTCTCAGAAATGCTTTATATAGAGTTAAATACCATGTGATCACGTAAACGGATCGAGTAACGTCCAGAAAGAAAAGAAAGCAGAAGTGAACTATTAACTTGAAAAGGATCTTTTAACTGTTGGGCCCAAGGGGCTACCTGCCCCGGCCCCCACCCTCGAGGCAGCCCTTGCAGCTTTTCCAACCTCCCCCATACTCTCATGTGCGCTCTCTCCGCTGGGAAGCTAAAAATAGACCCAGGGACCCTCACCACACGTTCGGAGATGACACGGAGCGGATCTGGACCAGGAGTGAGGGAGCCTACTAGTGTACTTCAGCCCCAGGCCCTTCCAGACCTTTTCTCAAAAAAATCCCAATTCAGAATTTGGGTTAGTATGGTATGAAAGCATCTGCCCTAAGATTCTTGAAAAGGGTGAACAGTGCCAATAAGTTTACACATATGCATCTACACATATTCAGCCCCCACAGCACTTAGAGAAACAGCACGGCAGGTTGGATAGAGCAGGGGTCTGTGAGTCAAAGGCCATGGGTTCTAATACTGGTTCCGCCACTTGTCTGCTGTGTGACCTCGGACTAGTCACTTCCCTTCCCTGGGACTCAGTTACCTCATGTGTAAAACGGGGATTCAGACTCTGAGCCCCACGTGGGACAAGGGACTGTGTCCAACCTGATTTGCTTGTATCCACCCCAGTGCTTAGTACAGTGCCCGGCCCCTAGTAAGCACTTAATAAATACCATCATCATCATTATTATGTACATATCCATAATGTATTTATAATGTCTGTCTCCCCCTTTAGATTGTAAGCTCGTAGAGGGCAGGGGATGTGTCTGTTATACTGTACTTTCCCAAGCACTTAGCACAGTGCTCTGCACCACGCAAGCCCTCAATAAGGACCACTGATTGACACAAATCACACTCACCTGGTGTAGATTTTTCTCTGGTACAGGCAAGAGAAAGACTTTACAAACCACTTGCAGTGAAAGATTTGAGTTCAAGGCTTTAGAATAGATCTTTGTCAATGTGAAGATCATTAAAACAAAAATTAGCAGCACCTTTTTTATATAAAAATCAATGAATTAGAAAATATTATGACGGTTCCTACTCTGGCTAACAGGAAATGACTAAGAGTCATATTTCTGTCACAATTATAGTTTTCTATATAGTAGATTTGCATACCAAATAGATCAGATTTTTGTGATAGCATTTATGCCATCAGTTCCCATTTGTTATTAACATGATAATTTATTATAGACCCGAAAGAAGAAAAAAAAGCAAATGCCTATTACTGTAATTAACATAACAGAGTATTCCACAATAAACCTGAATACTACCTCTGTGCTGCTGTAGTAACCTCAGATACTAAAACCATTAAGAAAGTTTTTCCAAATGAAATTTACTTTACCTACCATGACATCGTAGGACAGTTTATCGGGCAAGGTGCTGAGTCGTTCTTGAAGGGCCTCATAGTCACTCTCCACCTTTTTCCTGTCAACAAACGGATGCAAATCCATTACCTATTCCTAACAGTGCCTATTAAACAGTTATAACTAAACTGACACACAGATGTGAAAATTTCACTTTAAAAGCCTCTTTTGGCAATTTATAGATTAAGCCACTTTCAAAAAAAATCTTATTCTTAAAGCTATTTAGCGATGGCAATTCCAATATCCAACGTAATTTAGCAGAGGGACTAGCTGGTCTGTATTCAGCACACCTAGCAGTAGATTGAAAATAATCTCATGGTCCTACATGCCTTAACACCGCAAGCAATATCTGACTCGGCCAATTAGAGCTAGAGGGATTTGCCACGATTCTTTGCTGCAATTCAGAGTTGTATTGCAGAGAAATGTCAGATTGAATTATCGCCCCCGGTAGTTTCCTTGGGCTTGCTTCCTAAACCACCTAGGTATCCATCCGGCCGTTGCCTGGGGAGGCCAGCGACCTGGAATTTAAAGGTTTCCTTCAGCCACCCCACAGTCTGGACACCAGGAATGCCTTCGGGCCACCTCAGGGAGGAAAAAAGATAGGGAAGGAAGAGCCCTGAAACAGGAATCTTGTTTATACGGCACAACGACTGCCACTAGGAGACTAGGTCTGCTCCCTGGGTTTATCCTACAGAGACCCTGATGAGAAAGAGGAACAACATCCCTTCAAAAGTACACATTTGCTCCCCATAAACTCTCTCTAGGCGGTAAGCTCCTTGTGAGTAGGGAACTGACTACCAACTGTTATAGTGTGCTCTCTCAAGCGCTTTGTACAGTGCTCTGCAAACAGTATAGGCACTCAATAAATACCACTGATTGAAAGAGAGAAAGCCACTCTCTCTTGGAAGTAGGAATTCACTTGGAAAGAAAAATGTGAATAGACCTCTCTGTCAAGCCTTCCTAGAGTGATATCCAAATATCACTCTAGAGGCCAAATGAGGCCTAGCATACTAGGATTATAGTGTAGAGAGCTGAGTGTTGGGTGGGGCAAAAATGAAGAATAAACCCTGTCAAATTAGCTTGTCAGGCGCAGCATTGGAAGCAGCATCTGTTTGGGCAAAATCTTGGCTTTCTGGGATTTATGTTAGTTGAAGAGAGGGCCGGGAAGGGATGAGATGGACGTGAAGATGGGCAGGGCAAATGGAAAGCGGGGACGGCAAGGGGGAGAATCAGCTTTACTCTCTTGGAAGCCCGTCACTGGGCAGGGATGGTCTCTATCTGTTGTCAAATTGTACATTCCAAGCGCTTAGTACAGTGCTCTGCACTTAGAAAGTGCTCAATAAATACTACTGAATGAATAAATTAATGAAAGGAAGCACCGGCCCCTAACCCAAATGCTCCCACCTCTGATTTTAACAGTGATACTGTAACAGTGCTATTTTCAAGCCAGAGAAAGGGGGACAGAAAGGCAAAGACTGCAGATTAGGGGGAAGGTCTGATGGATATTCTCTCCACTAGACCACACTCCAAGGGGGTAGCAATAGTTACTGAGTGTCCACTAGCGTGGTGGGACTATTATTATTAATAATAATCGTGTTTACTAAGCTCTTAGGAGAGAACGATAGAACATCGGAAGACATTCCCTTCTCACAAGGAGTTCAAAGTGTAGAGGGGAAGATAGACAATAATAAGCAGCATGACCTAGAGGCAAGAGCACGGGCCTTGGAGTCCAAGGTCGTGGGGTCTAATCCCGACTCTGTTACTCGTCTGCTGGGTGACCTTGGACAAGTCATTTAACTTCTCTGTGCCTCAGTTACCTCATCTGTAAAAAGGGGATTAAGAGTGTGAGCCTCATGTGGGACAGGGACAGCCCCTTGGTATAACCTTCCGCAAGTAGCGTAAACACCTATGCCTCAGTTTCCTGCCTTTCCTACCTCACAGGAATGTCAAGAGAAGAAGGTAATTGATGTGAAGATGCTTGGGGAAATAAAATTATTCTATAAATTCACGGTGTAAGATTTACGGTCTGGCAAGCTTCTTTTAGGCTAACCCATTTTTGTTTGGATCAAATTGACAAAAAGGGAAGAGGAGAACAAGCATGATGATAATGATCCATAGAGAACATTGGTTTTGGACCAGAGAGGCATAAATATAAAATCTGATGGTTGCCTAAAAGTTAGCCAAATGCCTCCAGGTGTGCTTTCCAGAAAAAGTTTAAGAATAATTGACAAATGGTTCAGAATCCTGTGAGAGTCAACTGATTTCAGTTCACAATCTGGTTTCTGAACTCTCCCAAGTGCTTAATACAGTGCTCGGCACACAGTACTCAGTATTACTGAGTGAATATGGACCTTTCTTAAGGGAGGTGTAAAGGAAATCTCAACCACATCTTTTATAGCTGTAAGCTATCATTATTGCTTGTAATACTGTCATGACTTCAACTGACACAGCACAGTTTGCCAACAATACGGAAGTTAGGTTCATGAAGAACTCCTTACTGAGGATATTACACACCGTGATATTCATGTTGTGACCAAAGCCACGCACATGCACACGACTGCTTCTTCCAACAGGCACATGTTATTGGAAAATTGACTGTACCTTCAACCTCAAAATTTCCAGATGTTTTGCAAATATATCTCAAGCATCCCCGTTTTGTGGGTCAAGGATCAGTAACCTCACTTTGTACGCAGAGAAACTAGGGTATAGAGTTATAAAATGATACAAATAAAGGTACATAAGGTCAACCAGCAAATCAGCCTTTAAAATGTAACTAAAATCCAGGTCTTGACTCCCAGGCCCACACGTTGCCGGCCTCGACCCTGTGTCTCCGCTTTGCTTTCAAAGCTGGTCAAATGCATCTGGAGAATCTTCCTGGCAAAGCTGTATTTTGGAAATATCACTCTAGGCAACTAGGGAATATCATAAATGGATTATAAGTATCATAGATTGATAAAAAGCAAGGTTCTATCTCTGTGAAGTACCAAAAAATGTACTTCTAAAATTTTAAAAAGAAAGCTTTACCCTTTTCTTTCCACAGATGATGAAACCCAGTAAATTATTTAGATGTTCATCACATTTATCTATTTAGTATTTTTGTCCCCTAGAGCTCGGCTGCTTACGCACAAAATACTGGCCAAAGAAATATTTTGGAGATATGCTAGGTCCGGCTCAAGTAGAAAAGGGAATTATTATAGTTTCCATTCTGTTTCAAAAAATCTACTGCAGAGACAGACACTTCCTATTAAAAATGTCACATTCGGAAACAGCCGTCTCAATTATGGAATTCATAACCAGAAAGCAAAACCAAAAATCTCCCTTTAATCAATTTTAAATGCTCTGGGTCACATCTATTCAGTTGAAAACCCATCAGTAAGAATTCTGATCTGAACAAATCTGTGGAAACACTTGAGAACAGTTTGAGGGGCCCACCTATTTGCTCATCATCTGTGTACCTTCTTCCCTATGCTCTCAAAATGTTATTACTCTGAACCTGCCTAAAACTAAAATCAAATTTTAAAAACCTCAAAGGGAGGGAAAAATGCTCCAAATGGGGTCACTGAGCGGATAGGCTCTCCCTGCTGTTACAAACTAGGCCGGCTGAGAGTCGAGCAGGGTTTCTGACTGAAAGCAAGGAATTACAGCTTGAAGATCCCTTCTTCTAAAGGTTGCATTAGTCAGTGAGTTGGACTGTCCAGTGAAAGAGGAGTGATCTCCAAATAGCTGCCTAAATAATAATTCAGTCCAGAATAGCTCAGCTCCTGGGGCGTACCACACGGATACGACGCCAACTCAACTTATGTAAACGGGAAAAGCCCTTTCCTCTAAGAGGTGCCATCGACTCCATTTATCTTATTTCGTTGCTGACAATGCCCATGGCTGATGTATCCTCATAACTGGAAAGATGGTGAAATGTTTTTCCAATTTCCTTTCGTGCACAACTTTGCTGGAAATTGTTTTTTCAACAACCCAAAATAGCAGGCGATGGGCATGGAATTATTCAGAATCTTTTTCTGGGATCCTTTAATGCAGAAGTGAACGTTCTTGTTCAGGTTTTAAAAGATTGTTTTTTCTGTCTATTTCATAGCAGATACTTAGGAATAATTTATTTGGAGATAAAAGTGTAGTGGGTATAATGTTGTAAGATTGGGTTGGAAATATTAAAAAGACCATACCCATTCCTTTCATACATGATCCAGGGTAGTAGACGTCCTAAATTACTTTTGCCTATTATGAAGAATGTTTCGGTCCTAAATCATGTTTATTTCATTTTGCCACTAAGAACTTTACCCCTAATGCAATACACTTCAGCAGCCTAGGAAATTTTTGCTAACCCATAGAAGGGATTCCTCTTAGCAATACTAGGACAAATTGATAAAGCCAGCGCTTCCTTTCCTGAGTCCTGCCGATCATGGACTTTTATTAGTCTCCAAATGTCTTTAATCCCTCCTTTTCTACCAGCCCAGAAAACAATACCGCCCCCCCCAAAAAAGGCACACAAGTATGTGTCAGGCAACCTTGAGCGATAAAGCTCAGTACTGGTCCCCTGAGAAAAGCTGTCACTTTTAAAATATTGCAAAAAAAAAAATCATAAACACGATGCCTCAAAATCTCCGATGCTCTTCTTAAATGTAAACTGACAGAAACAGACTTTGTTGCGAAGAGCCAATTCTACATCATATGAGTAGGTGACATAAGGAATTCTGGGACCAACTCTGAATTTCTAAAAGAAGAATGAAGATTTTAACCCTAGTTGCATAATCCTGGCCCGAAAAGTTTGGCTTTAGGGTTAGAAAGCCTCACAAGGAAGAAAATGTGACAGGAAGTCAGTTTCAACAAGCCGCTTAGCATTTTTCAAGCATCCTCTGCCATCAAAACAACGCTTCCAAAAAAAACAAAAAAAAGACGAAAATCGGATGAATAAAGATGCATGAAGCCTACTGTTAAGGACAAAGTGTTCTCCTATTAACTGGCTAATTTCTAGGAAACAAATATGGTCAGAACTTGTGCTTGCATAAATACCCACTTGGGTATTTTTGTTTCTTTTAATGAGTAAATTTGAAAACAAATTATCACTGTTATAAAAAAAAAAGTCATACCCACAAACTACAGAAATTAGAAAGCTCCCAATAAAGCCAAAGTGTGGCATCTGATGCTTTTCATAAGCCAGGAAAGCACAATTGCTCAAGCAATTCAGTGCTACCTGAACAGAAATAGGCATTTTTCTCTTTGGGAGACTTCTTCCACTTAGTCTTTTTATGTAATCTTTCTACTATTACAGAAAATATTAATTGCTATTTTTCCAAATGTTAAGTGTTTGGTTTTTAATGACTTCCACTTGCTTTTTTCCCTGTATTTGGACGAGTATTTGGAAAGAGTGGCAACTCTTGACTCTTTTAAGATTATTTTGAGAACTGAAATGTCTAGGATAGAGAAAAGGACACACCTCACAAATATTAATTTTAACCGATGACCACGGCTATGGTCATCAGGGTAAATTTTTATTTAATTCACACAAACCTCGCAGATGTGTGCATGTGACAACAGAATCATACTAGACAACCTAACAGCCATTTCTCTTTGACTTACTTTTTCAGCTTACGCTAGAGAGGTTATCTAGAGAGGCTGAAAAACAGCAAAAAGGAAAGGGAAGAGTGGAAATGGTAAGGTCGTGGGTTAACTGGCAACTGAAAGCAATGTAGTCGGTGTACTGGGGGGGCTCAAATAGGCTCCTATCTTGCCTACCACTATTCACTTTCGCATCACCATGATCTAGTTTCCTTTTTGAACAGACCTCACCTACTGGTTGGGAGGAGTGATTTTAAAACACTTGGCAAATTTAATGTCAACTAAATTAATGTTTATTTGGGCCAAGTGATTCGTAAAATACATAATACAAAAAAGCACTTTTTAAAAACAAGGACGTACCTTGCACATTCAAAACCACTAAAAGGTAATGAGCATATAAACCAGTGAGAGATAACTAATGAAACACTGACTACTTTTCACTCTAATGTGCACCACTACAGCTCAATTTATCAGGGTCCTTTCACTAACAACTGAAGTGTTCTTCATCTCCCAGATCACTTTGGTTGAACATATATTAACAATTACTCCTGAAATTAAAGCTAACCTAGAAGTAAACTACAATGAAATGGAAACACTGACTAAAGACAAAGTACCAGAGGAAATTACAGTCCACTTTCAATCGGTTTAGGGGTGGGAGGGCTTCTGCCTAAGTAGGGCTTCTGCATAAGGGCAGCATAAATAGATTCCATATAGTCTTATTTCCAGCATAATTTTAACGTTCTCCCACACTAAACCTGATACTGAGGCTGTTACCAAAAAGATCTGCAAAATAAATCTGGAGTTTCTGTTCATCGTTCTCTGGCCACCTTCTTGTGGACAGGCACAGAGAACATTGGTACCGTGAAGTAACCGAGAGAGAAAATTAAAGAATCATTCTAAGTTTGGCTGAAGTTCGGAAGAAGAGGTCCGTAACAGATTACCGACGGGGCAGAGCCGGAGAACGTCACCTGGCGCATCAACATCCAGTAGGATGGATGTCAAGGAGGAGAGAGACAAGGAGCTGCCCCGGACGGGTTTGACGGTCCTTCATCAGGAGACAAAAGACTGGACGAACCACTGGTCTCACCCGACGGTGGCCTCTCTTACGTCTTTACGAAACTGCTAGTGAACAGCGACTGCCAAAAGGGACAGCAGAATGAGAAGCAAAGAGAATGGGTAATCCACTACCTAGATGGGCAGACGCTGAATAAATGAGATGAACATATAATGGAATGCTAAGTGGTCAATTTTGTCCATATTTTGCAAGCCCCAGTCCAAGAATATAATTTCTTCCTTCCTGCAAGTCACAAGGAGGGCTCCAAAGTGTTGTTCCCCTATTATTCAGCGTGGCTCAGTGGAAAGGGCACGGGCTTTGGAGTCAGGGCTCATGAGTTCAAATCCCAGCTCTCCCACTTGTCAGCTGTGTGACTTTGGGCAAGTCACTTAACTTCTCTGTGCCTCAGTTCCCTCATCTGTAAAATGGGGATTAAGACTGTGAGCCCCACGTGGGACAACCTGATTCCCCTATGTCTACCCCAGCGCTTAGAACAGTGCTCGGCACATAGTAAGCGCTTAACAAATACCAACATTATTATTATTATTATTCGCTTCAAATATCCACAGGACTCTGGACTGTAAACTCACCGTGGGTAAGGAACGTGTCTGCTAACTCTGCTGCAGTGTTCTCTCCCACACGCTTAGCACAGTGCTGCACATAGTAAGCGCTCAATAAATACCATTGACTGACTGACCCTGGATGAAATTAGGTCAAACCAATTGGCATAGAGGTTTTATTATAGTAAAGTAATGCCTGATGTCGAGAGGCACTGGTCAGATTAAATATTTTTAAATGTTGCTTTTTGACATTTTACTTGTTGGGAGAGAGACCCTGGAAACAAGTGAGTGGAGCCTGTCCATCCTCTGTCCAGATTTCTCCCCCTTTATTAATAGAACTGCTATGTAAATAGGCATGCTTTGCCACTAATCGGCCATAAATAGTTTCTGGCTCTGGAAATGTTACTAGCTGGGAGTCTATTATTATTCATAAGGAACAAGACGGATAACTGAATTCTTTAAAAACGCCTGGTCCAAGAAAAGAAAGGTACCCAAAACCTACGCATCACCCTTCCAAAAATTCCAATCAGATGGAACTTTAAAACTCCCAGAATATTGGGATTCTAGAAAAACCCAAAGAAGGAAAAAAAAAAACAGTTACCAATGTCCTGGCATCTCTACGTGCTGTTATGATTCTCGGTTGGACTTTTTAGTCTTTATTCTTTAATTTCTCTCTATGCAAATGGCAAACAACTTATCCTCAAAGACTACAGGCAGAGCAGTAAATACAAATGCCATAAATAATTTAGGGTCAAAAGGATGGTGAGTGTTGGTTTCATTTGCTAAGTGGAAAATTTCCTGGCCTTCTACACAATTAATAGGTTTTTTTTGCTTTGATTTTTGCTTGGAAATTTACCTTAACTTACCTTTTTTCCTAAACAGACAATATTCTTTCTAGCGGACAAATCCACGTGCACAAAACACCACCCATGCCATCTTTCTAATTTGGACTCAATAGCTATCTCGCCATTTTATTCTTTTAGAAAAGATGAAAGTCCATTCCCTCTCATATGAGAATTGAGTCTCGCCTGTAGCAAAGTGCTTTCGAACTTTTTCAAGTTGACTTGACTGCAAATCAGCTACGCACCTTTTTCATGTGCTCAAACTAGGCCTGATCTTGTCCATGTGCTTGTATACCAAATGATACCTTTATCCTAACAACTTACTCTTGGTTCACATCTCCAGACTCTGTGCACCAATCTTTTTAAATAGCTTTCTCTTCTATTCAAAACCTACAGGGCATACTTTTCTAATTTCTCCTCAAACAAAAGTTTTGTGTTATAAACAAATCGTTTATTTAAAAATCCGGTAGGCCAAAATAAGCTCTCGCTATTCTTCTAGTTTTTAAAAATGAATTATTACTGCTCATGGGGAGATGAAAAGATTTCTTAAAAGAAGAGCTTGTATATACTCAACTGGCCTATCCTAAGTCGTGGAAAAGGTATGTAAAGTTACCGCAAAATGCCCATTATAGACAATCTGAGACTCTGTAGCATCAATGGAGGCCACTCCAATTCTGCTTTTATTGAAAAATCAATGCAGAATTTGAACCCTTAAAAATAAAGTAGAACTTATTCATTTTAGATTACATTCGGTAAACCGAGGCCCAAAATTTAATATGATGATGTGTACAGATTTTGCTGATTTTCTTTACTCTTATCCACTGCTTGCAGCCTCTCTGCATTTAAACCAAAAACATTTGATATACACTAACTATAAATTATTTCCTCAGAGATCTCTCAGGCATGAAGAAAAAGCCTCTTAAAATAAATTTAAAATATTATATGCTTGGTGGTGTATAACCAAAGGTTTAATCTCATCACTAAAAGGGCAGTTTATTTTGAGTTTGCAATAACCCTGCAGACAATAATCAAGGCAGCTCCTGTTGTTCTCTCACTAAAATCTTGGTAAACACAGCATGGATATATAGCAATTTGATATCTGTACGATCAACTGCCATACCTCATAATAATTCGTAATACTATATAAGCTTTCATTTGCCATTAAATTGGACATTTTCCTCAGAAGCCACATGAAATTGTTATTTACCATGCATGTGTCCTATTAACTATAGCTTACCATTTTAAAACAGCAGTGTGTGTTTGTGTGTATAAATATACATATATATAATATATATATACAATTTACAACATATATACAATATAATACACATATACAATATATTATATTCACATATGTGAATATAAAAAATGTCATCCAGAGAGTATGTTTTGAGGATTAGGAAACTCGCAGATTTTTTTAAAACTTTGAAAAAAAACTTGCACATTAACCATATTTATATAATCGCTTAAACAAGTTTCAATGTTCTAACTCCACAAATTTAAGATGTCCTCCCAAAATAGATTAACTTTAAATGTGTCAGGGTCAAAAATGGCTCAGTACCCTCTCTACCATGCTATTTATGAAATTTCTTAAAAAAAAAAGAAAGGAGAGCAATTAAAAGAAAATGAAGGCTCTGCTTCAAAATACCTGAGTTGGATCAAGGATTTCTAAAAATGAAAGCTTCTGAAAGGGGGAAATCATAATCATAGAAGGCTTACATTCAAAAAGTATGCTGCTGGAAGAATATGACTCAAAGAATTACAAGTAATTGCTTTACTAAAACACAAGTAGGTTACTTCATCAGTATTTTAGTCATGGAATGAAACATTTTTCACTTACCAGTGCTGGATTTTTTCTTGGCAGCTAGTGACCACCTGTCATTAAAACAGATAACTGCTCATGAAAAAACAAGGCTAAGCACACAGCTGCAATGTCAATGTCTCAGAAAACTAGAACAGTAGCTTTACAGATTTGGTTGCATCGCTATATACATTTTTATTTGTCAATGCAGAGGCATGTGAATGTTCGTTTTTAAACAGCACACTTTATCATAAGACTCTAACGCAGACTGATAACTGCAGAACAAATTACAGCTTTCCGATTCATATTTTGGTACAATACCTGCACCATAACTATTAGGTGACACTTGATATTAGATAACTAGTATTTTGTACAATCTACAGACCTGTTTTCAATGTTACATATTTTGTAGAATAAGCAAATGTTATAAATTACAAGATATAAATGTAACATCCATTCTTCCTCGCTAAAAAAGAAATAAGACAGCCCTGAAAATGTTTCACTTGATCAGTACATCGCCAAATGTTTTCACCAATAATTTTTATTCTCAAACATTATAGATCAAGTCTGCAAAGCTTTTCTGTTATAATTTCAAGAACAAACACTCAGGTTAAAGAGATGCTCTGAACAGCTCACTTTTTCATGAATTCTCAACACTACGGATCCCCAGAAAACGAAAAACTCAGCCTGTAACACATTTTTAAAGATGGTATCACTACTTTGAGCAATTTATCAATGGCAAATCATGATTTTTTTTGGTCTTTGGCATTGGAATCTTGTGAAAAAATATGGATATTAGAAAAAAACCAAAAAATATAATTTAGAAAATTTCCCTCTTCCTTGAAATACAACTGATGTAGGGATGAGGCACCCATATGGCATTAAAGTATTTTTTAATTTCTTGATTCAAGACTTTCTAAATGCATTTGCACACCATCTTCTTTTAATACGACACTTTAAAATTTAAGACTGATCACTCTAAAAGAACTGCTTACCCATTTTACAGATGACAAGACTAGTTCACAAATAAACTAATTGGTTTATCCAGAATCAATGGTTCAGTAGTAATAGTACTGGGTTGAAAACCCACAACCTGAATTCTACTTTACTGCTGACCTTCATTCCATCACACATGTGCATTATACTTCCCACAACCACACTGATTAAAAGAAAATCTTGCCACACTACATTCCTGTGCCACGATAAACTCCTAAAATAAATTTCCCCCATGCTATCTTTCGAATATGACAATCCTGTAAGAAAATACATGCCATAAACAGAAACCTAACCATACTACATTTTAATAAAGCATAAAAGTCTGTTTAGGAATGATGCTTTCCCAGTAAACTATCAATCATGTAATAACAGTGGTAATATATGAGTACCAACTTTACATGTGGAAGAGGCAGGTTTTTTGGTTTGTTTAAAAAAAATCACAACAATCCATTTCATTGTTGCAGATTTGGCAATGATTATGAAAGACAAACCAAACTATGGGTTGAAAATCAAAATATTTAAGAAAATCCTTTTAAACATCCCCACTTAATTGCCCCATTAAATGAAAAGGCCCAAAAAAAAGACCGATGGATTCCGTTCTCAACTCATGTTTTTCCATGCATGAAGTGAGCTAAAAGCACAAAAAGAAAAGCCCTGCAAACCACAAGAGCAGCATGTTCATTAACCTCTACATGATAATCCTTTCGTAGCTGCATATTAACTAGTTACATATTCATAATCATTTACATTATTTAAAGGGCCTTCTATGAAATTTTCTAGGCTATATCCATTAGCTACAATGTTAAAGGTTAGAGAAGATAGTCTACTTAATGTTTCTAGGAAGCTTTTTTAATTAGTAAATATGTAAATTAAGCCCATATGCTCTTTATACTTAAAAAATAAGCCAACGGTAGGCTAGTGTATGCTCTTCTATCACCCCACACATTCTCTGCTACCTCTACCTTCCCCTACCCCCCCCAAAAAATGCATGGACACTCCAATTTTTATTTCATTTTCCTTCTTTGAAATCATTTCCCCTGGAAGGGATACTGAAGGTGGGAACCAGAAAGCAGTCTTCTGGTGGTTTGCAGGGCAAATGCCCATCACTGAAACACGTCCTGATTTACATTTAAAACGCAAGCAGAGATAAGGTATTTACCAAATCAAGCATCTTGGTGAGGCATTATTTAAACAGAAGTTTCAGTGGAACGGGTCACATTTTTGAGAACCATGGTAATCTAGAAAAGGCAAACTCAAAAAGGGGGTAGGAGGGATAATCTGAGTCTTTTGATAGCATTCTCACAGGACAATAAATAAAAGGAAGCCATAGTGTTCTTCTGCAATTTGTTAACTCTGATGCCAAAATAAATAAAATCAGGGGAGCAGCACAGTGCAAACTTGCACTGCCTAACTAGACAAATAACAGTGACTTTATTTTAAAAACCTCAAGTTATTCTGAAAATAAAAAGGCTAATCATTTAAATGCACATATAAATGGGAAGACTCTGGAAAGTCCATTAGTCAGTTCTATAATGGGGAGGCTAGGTTCTTGAAAAAGCCTCATGCTTAAGGAAAACTTGCAAACAACCATGTCTCGACTGACTTCACTTGCATGTGCCCAACAGCCTCTTCCAATAGTATCTCATCACGTTCTGTTCAGACATATGTGCGATTGTCAGATGAACATTCCCTTATTCCGCAATAGCATCCTATCCAAAATGCTAGATAACTGACTAACATTTTCTATCTGTTTAAGGAAACACAAGTGAAAATGTGTTAGATACACATTCACACACACTGGCACCCCAAAAGCTGGTCCCATGAGGAGTGTTCAAAAGACATCCTGGTCAAAACTATTGGCCAAATCCGAATTCAAATATGTACCTAAATTTCATTTTCCTTGCACTAAAAGCAAGTTTATTTTACCCCTTGAAAGTTGATAGATTTTCAAATATTTCAAAAACATTAAAAATTGACGATCTGCTTTTTGAGATAAATTCGAAGTATTTGAAGATCAAAATATGTAGCTGAAAGGAAAGGGAATGTCTCATCGATATAAAAGAAAACCACAGACCCAATTCTCAGCATCTACAGTTACTCCTGGTAATCACTTATTGAATTTTGGGGGAAACAGTAACTCTTTCAGACAAGTAGTGAACATGAGTGCGTATTTTCAACTGGGGGTTCGAAAACCTCCGGGGGAACCTTCGGAGGATCGGAAGGGGTCTGGCCGTTATGAAAAGGACGACGGTGACCGCCTGCATAGCTACCTATACTGGGCACACCCTGTGACGATACCCCTACCCAAATTAACCTGACAATTGGGGGGGGGGGGGGGGACGACATTAAGGTTTTGGGAACACTGGACTCCAAACCTTGAAAACTGAATCTTTGACAATCTTCTATTTAAAAAGTCACTAATAATCATCATGGTGGTATCTGTTAAGCGCTTACTATGTGCCAAGCTCTCTACTAAGTGCCGGGACAGATTCAAGATATTGAACTCAGTCCCTGTCCCATACGAGGCTCACAGTCTATGTAGGATTTAATCCCCATTTTAAAGATGGATAAAGTGACACACCCAAGGTCACGCAGAAGATACGCGGCAGAGCCGGGATTCAAACTCAGGTCCTTCCAACTCCCGGGAGGGTCTTCTTTCCTCTAGGCACGCTGCTACACAAGAAGCTGTTTATTTAAAAATCCACTGGAAGTATATGAGAACCTCTATTTCAATACGCCTTACTGTAGCCAAGGTAAAGCAAAATCTAAAACAGGTGAAAAGCACTAATTTATATGAAATATTTTAAGCAGCGTGGCCTAATGGAAAGAGCACAGGCCTGGGAGTCGGAGAACCTGGGTCCTAATCTCAACTCTGCCCCATAACTGTGGTGTAACCTTGGGACCCCGCACCTAACTACTCTGTGCCTCAGTTTCTCCATTTGTAAAATGAAGACTAAATCCTACTCCCTCCTACCTAGATTGGGAGCCTCACGAGACAGGACCTGTGTTCAGCCTAAATATCTTATATCTACCCCAGTGATAATATACAGAGCTTGGTACAAAGTAAGTGCTTAAGAAATGCTATAATTACTATTACTCTAATGTTCTGCTCAGACTCTACTCTCTACAGTCACTAAAAATAGTCTTAATATCCTTAATAAACTTCTGTTGTAAAATATAAACTGTACTAAAAATAAATATCAATGTTTATTGGTGAAATCCATACATTTATATGGTTTTGGTCCCAGCAGATAAAGAGGTAGAAATGAATAAATGGTCATCAGAGAAAAGCACAAATAGTACTGCCATTCCCCACTTGACTGCAAGCGCATTATGGGCAGGGTACGTGTCTGCTATTTCTGCTGTACAGTTCTCTCCCAGGCGCTCGGTACAGTGCTCCGCACACACAAGCGCTCAATAAGTACCACTGAGTGATTCTCTTTGGAATCTATCGTTGCTTGGTCGAACTCAAAAGATTTTACACTACAGTTTAAGAAATCATAAAAAGGCAAACACACTACTTGGATGTTCCTAAATTGGGATTCATTCAGAACACAATATACAAAAAACAACCTATTTTCGTATGTTCCTTTGAGCCTAACAGGCACATAGTAAATATCATCTTAAGTAATAAGACCTTCAAGGAATTAACTTTTAAAAGGTAATCAGGAAAATTACTTGGAGAGAAAGGTGTTTTGCTTGAAGATGAAGACCAAGAAGTTTTCTCTCCTTTTCTCCCTTTGAAAGGAAGGCGGATTTCCTGAATGAAGCATCACATACTGTGCCAAGTGGAAAATCGGGGCTTTCGTATTTTATTTCACTTTGTTCCATTAATTTTGGGAAAGAACCACAAGGGGGCATCAACCTATGAGCTTTCTATCTTAAGTATCTCATGGCAGAGGAGACAATGAAATCAAAACACGCGAACAACCCCGCACGCAAAATATTCTAAGTTTTATGTCTCTTTCAAAAGGTGTAATCTGAAATTCTTTACTTCTAAGAACTGACTTTAAAACATAAAATCTATAGGGTTTTCATACCTGCACGATTTTCATTCTCCACTGATTTTAATGTCTTTTTTTTTTTTTTTAGCTTTGACCTTGCTTTCGAAACTGCCCACATGAGAAGGAAACTAGGAGTAGCCTGCAGCCAATGGATCTAGAAGGATGCTCTGGTTTTTGCTTTTCATTTGTCTATTTAACAGCATCTGTTTTTCGCTTACTACGTGCCATATACTATACTAAAAGCTAGGGGCAGGCAGAGGTTAATCAGATTGGTCACAGTCCCTGTCCCACACAGAGCTCACAATCTTCATCCCCATTTTACAGATGAGATAACTGAGGCACAGATAAATTACGTGACAGGCCCCCAGTCACAGGACAGACAGGTGTCAGATCCAGGATTAGAACCCTAATCCTCAACTCCCAAGCCCGTGTCTATTCTTCCCTTGATAGATCACGATATTTTTGTCACAAAAAGCTTCACCGGAAGAACATTTTCATTTAAGAGAGGTTTTGAATCCAGCTGTTTTACAAATAAATTTCTGAGAATGCATTTTAAAAACACAAAAAAAAATTGATTGCAATGAACTCCTGTCTACCCACTGTGAAAAATCCGAAGATAGTTTCTACCTATTCAAGATGGTTCATTTTCGAAACAATCTTTTCAAATGAGTTACCACCTTCGTAAAGCAGCAGCCAGTTGGGCTCCCATATTCTCCATGCAAAGTAATAGGTTCATCTCCAAATGAAGGATCAAAATGAAAATCTGGATCACCCTTTATCATACATATGGTCCTTACAGACTCCTTACCTCCCTCTCTTTTCAAAACTTTCTCCATTCTGTAATAAAACACTGTCATAAAGGAGAAGCGGAGTGGACAAATGGGTAGAACACAGGCCTGGGAGTCTGAAGGACCTTGGTTCTAATCCTGACTCCACCGGTGATCTGCAGGGTGACCTGGGAGAGTCACCGAACTTCTCTGTGACTCATTTAACTCATTCGTAAAATGGGGATTAAGACTGGGAGCCCTGTGTGGGACACAGGACTGTGTGCAACCTATTTTGCACCTATCCTAGAACTTAGAGCAGTGCTTGGCACATAACCAGCGGATAACAAATATTAAAAAAAGACAGGACACTGTATACCATAGATCAGTAGAGTGTGCCCCTCCAAGGTCAATGGACTGTTTTCTTGCTGGGTTCCACACTAGAAATCTACATTAATAAAGTATTTAGTAAGGCAGTCCTCAACTTAAGAAGTCTAGAAACAGCACTTACATTTCTAAACGTACACTCGTCTCCCTTCGGACACATTGGATAAATTAGCCCTCTTTGTGGGACAGGCTCTAAAGGGGTGGAGGGTGCTTGGGCAGGAATGGATTGACATCCACTTTACTTCAAAATCAAGGAGGAAGCAGTATGGCCTTATGGAAGGAGACTAGGCTCGGGTGTTGGAAGACCTGGGTTCTAATCCCAGCTCTGTCACTTGCCTGCTGCGTGGCCAAGATCAATCACTCCTCTCTTTCGGGACTCAGGTCCCTTATCTGTCACATAGGGATTAAATCTTATGCCCACCCAATTATTCTGTGAGCCCCATGGGAGATAAGGACCGTACTGGGTCGGACCTGACTGGTATCCGCCCCAGTGCTTGACACGTAAGTGCTTAACAAAAACCAGTCAAAAAAAGGTCAGCTCTCTGATTGTAGGTGATTTCTGTGGCTAGAGATAATGCAACTATAGTCTGGTATCAATTACTGGCATTTATCGGGCGCTCACTATGTTCCAAGGAGACTAAACACTGATCTGTAATTGACTGAACATAAAATCCTCAGTCATTTTTGGTAAAAATAGGGTATCCTACCTTGGTTCAAGCACCAAGCCCCCATTTGGAACATTGGTTCAGTTTTAAAAAAACAAAAATAACTATGGCACTTAAGTGTTTACTGTGTATTAAGCGCTGGGGTACATACAAGTTAATCGGGCTGGACAGCACCCCGTCCCACATGGGGCTCACACTCATCCCCATTTCACAGATGAGGTAACTGAGGCACAGAGAAGTTAAGAGATTTGCCCAAGGTCACCCAACATAGCTTAATGGATAGAGCACAGGTCTGGGAGTCAGAAAGTCACAGGTTCAAATCCCGGCTCTGCCACTTGTCTCCGGTGTGACCTTGGGCAAGTCATTTCACTCTGTACAACTCAGTTACCTCATCCATAAAATGGAGTTTGAATCTGTGAGCCCCACATGGGACAGGGACTGTGACCCACCCGATCTGCCTGTATCCACCCCAGCGCTTTTATGGTGCCCGGCACACACTAAGTGCTTAACAAATACCGCAATTATTATTGTTACAGCAGACCAGTGGCAGAGCCGGGGTGAGAACCCGGATTTCAATATCAAGAACTGATCGTGTCCTACAACGGAGGCCTGCCTGCTTCTGCACCTCCTTCCACCCCGTAGTAGTCGTAATAGTAGTTAGTAGCAGTCGCCCCCGCAACCCTCAACAGGTCTCCTTACCTGCTCTGACTCAAAATTCAGGTGCAGGCAGAGAGGTCCAATGGGCCTGAAGGTTCAGAACCCATGCAGATTTCGAGGCCCTTCGGGGGGGTGGAAGGGAACTTAAATCCCGGAAGAGTGGTGGGCGGGGATGCTTCTATTCACTCGGTGGAGCTCCCACCAACCTGAACCGCCATTCGGACACTAGTTGCCCACCTGGACCAACCACAATGTTGCAAGGACCCATGGGCAAAGGCAGAGATACTTTCCTGTAAGATCCCTGTGCGGAGATTTGCACGGCCTCGGGCCAGCCCTTACATCCTGAGCCTTAAAGGGCCACGAGCTGAGCTAATAGAAAATCCAGTCAAGTTCAACCCGGCTCCAGCAGCCCAATAATATCTAACATAGAATCGCTACTATCAAATCTGATCCCAGTTATCTTCAGGATAGCTGTGATTCCTTTGGGAGACATGTAATCATTCCATCGACGGCATTTATTGAGCACCTACTGTTTGCAGAGGATGGTATTACGCTGAGAGGGTACAAAAGAGATCTAGGCCCTCAAGGAGCTTACACTATCTGGCAAGAGGAGACAGAAAGAATTAAAGTAGTCCAGCCTAGCACCAATCACTTGAGAGAACATGAAGGTGTGGGGGTGGGGGAGGTTGTTATAACCCGATGGATCGCTACACTGCCATTCTAAGGGCTGAAATTTGACGAACGGAGCAGAGAATTAAAGAGAGCATCTGCGTTTTAAAAATTGAATCTGCCTCAAATTTTAAAGAAAAGAATGTGGGTATTGTGAAATGTTTTCAAAGAATTAGTGTACCCTAAACTTACTTCCAGAAAATGTATTACTCTATTTTATTAATGATTTGTATATATCTATGATTCTATTTATCTTGATGGTTTTGATGCCTGACTACTTGTTTTGTTGTCTGTCTCTCCCTTCTAGACTGTGAGCCCGTTATTGGGCAGGGATTGTCTATCTACTGCCGAATTGTACATTCCAAGTGCTTAGTACAGTGCTCTGCACTCAGCAAGTGCTCAATGAATGAATAAATGAATGAAAGGAAGGAAGCCAGACAATACTGCCTGGGACAGAAACAGTCCATAGTCCCAAGGGCTGGCTCAGGTGGAATTAAGGGGACCACCAAGTTTGACCTGACTTGCCCCCCTCCCATCCCCTTGAGTGGCCTCTCACCTTTCAGGAGGTCAGGTTGTCCTAACAGCCCTCCAGTTATCATATGAAAAGAAGTGATGTTTCTCTTTCAGACCTGATAAGGTTTAGGCTGGAAGCAGACACCAGGATCCTAGGCAGCTTGTGAGAACACATAATGTGTGCAAAATGCTTTGAACCACTCGCGGAACAAAAAGGGTACAAAATTCAAAGTTCTCTTACTATATATAGTCATTTCGGGAACAGAGAACACTCATAAGATGCTTAAAAATGATGTGGAAAATGCAGTAATTTAGGCAAGGACTTCAAAAATAACAACAAATAGGAGATAACAGAGAAATAAGGTAGTCATGGAATCATTAACTCACTAAGTGAAAAGGGCATTCCAGGTTCTTAATGTAATTTCTTTTCAGTTAATGAGCAATTTTTATACTATTTATGCAGGGGAGAGATTGGGTGAGTAGATGATCCAATGGTGTTTGTTTCTCTAGTATTAATAAAGGAATCGTAACTTAATGGGATTGGAGAATCCCAAGTTTAAATCTTTAAAAGCCTGCCGGTCAGAATTTTGATTTTTCAACATCAGTAAATATGTTTCAAAAGAAAAATAGAAGAGCATTTCAGCTCCACTGCACAGTGTACTTGACTTTGTCCAACTCATGTACCAAAAAAAAAAAAAACCACACCCAAAAACAATCTTCTCTAGTGAGAATATGACTGGGCAGGACAGGTCATAATGCAGTTAATGGTATATACAATTTACACATTTTTTCTACAAAAACTATACTCATTCCATATTTTATGCTAGCATGTGTTAAAAAAAAAAAAGTATTTCACAACCACAAGTATTTCACCTAAGTACTATTTTGGAACCACTTGGGTACTCAGAGCTTAGAACAGTGCTTGGTACATGGTAAGTGCTTAACACATACCATCATTATTATTACTAAAATCGTGGAACTGTATTTTCATGTGGGGAGTGCAAATTCTCCTCACTGCCTGGGGGAAAGAAGGAAGGAGGCAAGCTTCAGTCTTAAAAATTAAACACAATTTCAACAGCTAGAATCACAAAAAAAAAGCCAAGAAATCTTTAAGAGGGCAAGGGTATGTTAAACTCAAAAAAAAGGATTAGAAATCTAAGGATGCCAGTACAATAGGTGCAAAGTTAAGACCCCGGCCAAAAGTTCTCTAAATTATTTTAAACCGACATTTTACATGTAAAATTCCCTTCACACCTCTGGGCTTTGAGTTCCAGGATCCTCTTTATTGATTTTCATGGTAAGGACACACCTTGGAGAGGTGCGATGGCTTATTACAAAGACATATCTCAAGGCTGTGCTGCGAAAATTAAAAATAGAGTCACCTCACTTGTGTCCAGTAGACTCACCGTTGCACGTGTGACTTCAGGCTGCTAAACATCTTTCACGGTATATTTCAAATTAATCAGAGCAACCAAGAAAAAAACAAATGGCTTGAATATTCAGAACGAGTCACTTGGCTTAATTTTTGTGCATGCCAAAACTCGTTTAAAAAGTGTTACAAAGTGGTTACGGGAGGTTCCTAACTGTGTGCTTGGCTCTCAGAAAGCTAGCTGGGGCGGGGGGCCTCATCCTCCAGAGATAAGAGGAGGAACTTAGAGAGAGGTGGGTTTCACTTAAGGTTCTGGGAGTAGGTGGCAAGCGAGGAGCTGCTCGAGCAGAATCACCTCCCCTGGACTGAAGAGCTAGAAAGGGATATGGGCCCCCGGAACGCTACAACCTCTCTCCCCTTAGGCTCGGAGACCTTCTGCAAAATAATTCATTCAGAATAAGGAATCAAACATGGTTCTGCAACTGCTTCGCAGTAGTAGGAAGCCCAAGACCAACCGGGTCGATTCAGAGTTCAAACCGCCCTCTGACTCCCAGGCCCAGCCGTGCTCCTTCTCCTTCTGCCCAAGGCCTAGTGGCAAGAGCACAGGCTTGGGAGGCAGAGGACGTGGCTTCTAATCCCGCCTCTGCCACTTGTCTGCTGCGTGACCTTGGCCAAGTCACTTCACTTCTCTGGGCCTCAGTTACCTCATCTGCAAAACGGCGATTAAGACGGCGAGCCTCACGTGGGCCAACCTACCTCTTAACTACCCGGAACTCAGAACAGTGCTTGGCACATAGTAAGCACTTAATAAACACTAAAATCATATTATTATAAACTTACCAGAAAGTGAGTTGCAGAACTAAAATGGTTCTGGCACTTGATTTCTCTAGAAGGTTAAACTCTGCGTATTAATCAAACGTATTTATTGAGCACCTACTGCGTACAGAGCACTGTACTATATGCTTGGGAGAGTACAATATAGCAATATAAAACAGGCATTCCCTGCCCGTCACGAGCTTACAAGTTTAGAGGGGGGGTCAGACATTAATAGACATTACAGTATGTACCTAAGTACTGAGGGGCTGAGGAAGGGGGTGAATAAAGAAAATCAGAGTGATGCAGAAGGGACTAGGAAAAGAGGGAAGGAGGGCGTAGTCAGGGAAGGCCTCTTGGAGATGTGCCTTCAATAAAGCTCTGAAGGGAAGAGAGTTGGATGTGAAGAGGGAAGGCATTCCAGGCCAGAGGCAGGACGTGGGCAAGAGGTCAGTGGCGAGATAGACGAGATGGAAGTACAGTGAGTGGACTGACATTACAGGAGCCAAGTGTGTGGGCTGGGCTGTAGAAGGAGAGAGGCAAGGTGAGGTAGGAGGCGGCAAGGTGATTAAATATTTCAAAACTGATGGTAAGGAGTTTCTGTTTGATGCAGAGGTGAATGGCCAACCACTGGAGGTTCTTGAGTGGAGAGAATGGTCTGGGTGTTTGCTGTAGAAAAATGATCCAAGCAACAGAGTGAATTATGGACTGGAGTGAGGAGAGAAAGGAGGCAGAGAGGTAGGCAAGGAGGCTGATGTAATAATCAAAGTGGGAAAGGACGGATTAATAAGATAGCCGTTTGGATGGAGAGGAAAGTGTGAATTTTAGCAACGTTGTGAAGGTTGAACCGACAGGATTTAGTGAAAGTTTGAATACATGGGTTGAATAAGTGAGAAAGGGGGTATTCTTGCATTTCTGGGGCTCTCACTCCTGTATCCTCAGTAGACTGGTGTTTGCTAAACATGAGTTGTATTTTGCAATTCAGTGATTAAAAACATGAAATCGGAGTCCTCCTTTAACTTGTAATCTGGTAAGTCATTTCAAGGATTTGATTCTGCCCCCAGAAGTTTGGTTGTTTTTTGGGGGGTTTTGGTGACAGTCTATAGTACCTCTGCATCAATACGAGGGTCAAAAAACAAGGATTGTCCCTGTGTTGAGATTGGGAAAGGGTTCTTTTAGATGAATAAAATTCTACTTTTGGTAAAACACAGGTCAGGAACCTTTCCTATGATTCCAGAGTATTTAACCCACCCAATTCTACTTCGAGACCCTAAACACCTAATAATCTATAAGGTTCTTTGACCAAATAAGGCCCACCAAAAAAAAAAGACATCAATTCAGGGTGTGAGAGCCAAATAAGAGAACACTTCCTTTAAGTCAACCAACTCTCTTGCACTGTACTCTTCCAAATGCTTAGTACAGTGCTCTGCACCAGTAATGCACTGATTGACAGAGACTTACTGAAAGCTTACTGGTATACGGGAAGCAGCGTGGCTCAGTGGAAAGAGCCCGGGCTTTGGAGTCTGAGGTCATGGGTTCAAATCCCAGCTCTGCCACTTGTCAGCCGTATGACTGTGGGCAAGTCACTTCACTTCTCTCTGCCTCAGTTCCCTCATCTGGAAAATGGGGATTAAGACTGTGAGCCTCATGTGGGATAATCTGATTACCCTGCATCTATCCCAGCGCTTAGAAAAGTGCTCTGCACATAGTAAGCGCTTAACAAATACCAACATTATTATTATTATAGGGCATGTGTACTACGCACTTGGGAAAACACAATACAATAGAGTTGGTAGACACAATCCCTGCCCACAAGGAGTTTACAGGAGAGAGGGGGGAGATAGACATTAAAACAGAGGAAATGGCAGAGTATAAGGACTGTAAGCCCGTCAAAGGACTGGGACTGTTCTATCTGCTGCCGACTTGTACATTCCAAGCGCTTAGTACAGTGCTCTGCACATAGTAAGCACTCAATAAATACTATTGAATGAATGACCTATACATAAATTAATTCTGTTGCATGGTACTCTCCCAGGTGCTCAATACAGCGCTCTACACAAAGTAGATAAATCAATTGATCCACTGATTAGTGCTGTGGGGCTGAGGGTGGGGTGACTATCAAGTGCTTAAAGGGTACAGATCTAAGTGTATAGACAACATAGGCAGGAGGGCAGATGGGGGTGAGGAAATAAGGGCTTAGTTAGATCTCTAAAGGAAGAGATGAGACTCGAGGAGGATACTCAAGGTGGGGAGAGCGGTGGTCTGTCAGACTTGGAGGGGAAGAGAGTTCCAGGCCAAAGGGAGGAAAAGTAGACAAGAAGGCTGGCAGCAGGACAAATGAGACTGAGGAAGAGGGTAGGTTGAGGTTAGAGGAGGAGATGGGTTGTAAATCGGCATGGTAAAGTAGGAGAGGGAAAGCTGACTGAGGATCTCAAAGCCAGTGGTAAAGACAGTAAGAGTTTACAATCCCCCGTACGAAGCAGATCTGTCATATTTAAAAGTTCTGTCATGTTTGGCTACGGTTATGAGTGCGTATTTTAACTGACTGCAGAAAGCCGAAACTCACTGTAACATCCTGTGTAAAAGCTGATTGCTATGGCCTGCACTGAGTAATATGAGAATTCTCTAGCCACGGAAAATTACCAGGGCCGAAAGCTAGCTATAAGGGAATTAAGACTGGGCGAAATGTCATTTAGAGACACAAAAGCTATATGGTAAAACGATACCTTTGTCCTTTACAGGACAGCACTTGGGACTCGCAAGCCTAGAATGAATGTAAAAAAATAAAATAAAATAAAATAAAAGCCCACCTGTACGGTGGGTCAGAGAACTTCCTCCAATACGTCAATGCCATTTCAACACTTCCATGTCACTTAAGCCTTTGGTGTTCCCCTTTTCCCAGCTCCTCCCTTCCCGGCACCTCAGAGCACTTATGAACATGCTTAAACTCTGTTGCTTCCCACTATGGGCAATTTATCTTAGTGGGCCTCTCCCACTGTATCGTAAGATTCTTGAGGAATCGTGTCTATCTCTCGTACAAGTGTTTAGCATAATCCTCTGCAAAGAGCAAGTGCTCAATAAATGCAGCTGACTACTCGAAAACACAACACACACACACGCACGAATCTCAACTCGGGGGGGGTAAGGGGATGGTGGCCTCCACGGGAACAGCATAAGGGGAGCTGAAATGGGAACCGAGGTGAAACCGAGATGTCGTGCCCCTCTCTTGGCCCTGCCGGCGGGAGATGGGTGTGAGGAGGGTTGGACTCACCACCACATCCTCCCCCTTGGGGGACTTCGGGGTCCCTGACCCTGAATCTTCCTGGGAGCAGGTCTCACGGCTACCCCGGCCTCAGCCCCACCTGAGTCTGCCTGGCGGTTCTCCCGGGTTGAGATAGGAGAAAGAGGTCCAGAGCCAGGAAGCCTCTCCAAAACCTCGCAGGCTCAGAGCTACGTATCACTTCCCAGTTGGGGGCCTGAGTCGCAATGAAGCAGCGTGGCACAGTGGAAAGAGCACAGGCTCGGAAGTCAGAGGACCTGAGTTCTAATCCTAGTTCTGCCAATGTCTTGCAGACCTTGAGCAAGTCACTTAACTTCTGTTTACCTCAGCTTCCGCACCCGTAAAATGAGGATTAAATCCTACTCCCTACTTTAGACTCCAGGTGGGATAGGCACTGTATCCAACCTGATTAACTTGTACCTACCCCAGCATTTATAGCAGTGTTTGACACAGAGTGCTTTAATACCATAACAAGCATAATAATATAGATAATGGAAGAGTGAACTGGAAAATGACATGGAGTGACAGGCCCAGAAGCAATGGCCCGGCCCAGTTCTTTGGCTGACTTCCTCCTCATCTGCAGAGGTTCCCGGATGGGCCGGAAGGTGGTGGGCAAGCAGATTTTCACCCTCTTGTAGTTCTGGCTGGCAAGAAAAGCCGCAACAGTGAATTCCTTGACCTTCTCCAGTCCATTCTTCTATCTGTTGCCCAGATCATTTTTCCTCAGCCGTCGTGTTGCCCATGCCCCTTCTCAAACGCTCCTAACAGTTACCCTGTCCCCATTCCCCAAGCAGAAACTCGGCCAATGGTTTTAAAGCATTCCATCTGCTCACTTCCCCTTACCCTCTTTTCCTCCTCTAGCCCAGATGGCACCTTCCTTTCCTCCCAAGCTCATCTTCTCACTGGGCCTCATTCCCAACTCTGCCACCTCTAACCCCTGCCTCACTCTTCCTCCTGCCTGGAACTCCCTCCTTGCTTCAAACACATCAGACCTCAGCTCTCCACATCTCCAAATTATTCTGAAATCCCAGCCCCACCAAGAGGTTTTTTTTTTTTAGAGTTTTGTTTTTTTTCAGGAAACATCCTCACGACTTCTCGTCACATTTTTGTACGTATTTTACATACTCTGCTATTTAAGCACTTCTTCCTCTGTAAATTAGGTGTTTGCCTCTCCTGCCCCCATTAGACTAAGCTCCTTGTGCTCAAGAATTCATCTACTGTACTTTCCCAAGCTGCTAGTATAGTGTTCTGCAAACTGAAGGCATTCAATAAAAACTGACTACACTGACTTTTTTGTTCAAGTTGATCCTCCAACAGAGTCTGACTATTCATCTTCATTATAACTTTGTCCAAAGTTACTAAGTTATCTTCTAACAATACCCTGAAAAAATTGCTTACTAATTGCTTACTCTTGCATAGCGAGCTCTTTTTCTGGTATGGTTAAGAATACCACTTCACTGACATGGTTCCATCTTTGTGATCGCCAAGTCCCCCCTAAAGAACAGACCGAGTGGGCAAATTATTGGCAAAACTGCAGGAAAGCAGCTTGGCCTAGTAGAAAGAGCATGGCCTGTGAGTCAGAGGCCTCCGCCACTTATACTAATAATAATAATTATGGTATTTGTTAAGCACTTACTATGTGCTGAGCACTGTTCTAATTGCTGGGGTAGATACAGAGTAATCCGATTGTCCCACATGGGGCTCACATTTTTTAATCCCCGTTTTTTCAGATGAGGTAACTGAGGCACAGAGAAGTTAAGTGACTTGCCCAAGGTCACAGAGTAGAGCTGGGATTAGAACCCACGATCTCTAACTCCCAAGCCCGTGCTCTTTCCACTAAGCCACACTGCTTCTCTCTGCTCTGTGTCCTTGGGTGAGTCACTTCCCTAGGCCTCAGTTATATCATCTGTAAAATGGGGATTCAGGCTGTGAGTCAGGGACTGTGAACAAACTGATTACCTTGTAGCTTCCTCAGCACTTAACACAGTGCCTGGCACATAGTAAGTGCTAACAAATACCTTTGTAAAAAAAAAAGTTAAAATATGCAAAACTTCAGTGGTGAAATTGCTGCATTTTGTCTTAAGGGTCCTTGTGCCCTGAGCCACTTGAGGTTTCTGGAAGAGAATCCTTGTTTAAGGGTGTTCTTGTCCCTTCCTCCCCTATCCCTTCTTTTGGTTGAGCGCGAGCGTGTTAGGAGATTTGGGGGATATCTTCGTAATTTTCCCTTGCCTAGTATCCTTAGTAGATGTACAATATTCATATTCTGAATAAAGGGAGATAAGGAGTCTGACCTGAATCCGAATGGGCACTCCAAATATGCCTTGGATGAGCATGAATGGGAGAGTTATCTCCAAGCAAAATAACTGTTAACAAATAGCATTTTGCTCATGAAGGTTTGGAAGGAATGCAGCAATTCAGATTTACACCCCAAAATCCAGAAATAAACCTAAAGGGCCCTACTTCTCTAGCCTAGCTTCCCTCAAGCTTAAGCAGTAATAGGCAATTCATTATACACCAAGCAGGTCTACCGTGTGGTAAGTGCTTAAAACACTATTTCAGGAGCTGTAGTAAGATAGAAGCTCTTTCAGGATCCAAGGAGAAGACAGCAAATGCTTGCCTCCTTGTCTTCTAAGAGACCGCTAGGGGCTTCGAGAGAGCCTTCTTATTCCTATGAAATCTAGAGTTTATCAGTCTCTTTGCCTCCTGGAAAATGTAGTTCCTTCTTTCACTCCCTTGCCAGCCTCCAACAGGATCTCTGACTGGATGTTTGGAAAACACACAGCTCTCACCAATGACTGACTGACAACAGAGCAGGCAAGGGGTATTCAATCAGGCACCGGCCCCCCACCTTTCCCTCCCTCCCAGACTGATAAACGCGGGGAATGGGGGTTAGAAAAGAAAACACCCTACCTTGATTCATTTAGGATAGGAAAGGAGAACGGAAGACTCTTCTTCAGCACCAGGCTAAGAATCGGGACTCCGAGGTGGAGTCTTCGTAAAGGCAGAGGGGAAAGGGCCACTAACTTGGACGGAAATATCCTCTCTCATTGGCTTCAGCCAACAAGAGGCTGAATATGATTTGGAAACTTGGGTGGAAGCAGAGTTGAACCCATGTTCTGATGGCTGCTCACTTTTGGAGACACAAATCATCTATTAGTAAACGCACACCAGAGCAGACTATCTAAAAATTGCCATAAAGGCAATGACAATCTCAAAAAAAAATAGCGGTCTAGGATATTACTTTGACAGACAATGGCATAATTATACCATGAAATCCTAAATTAATAATATTTGATGCAACAATCATTTGAATCGCCCCAGAACCTAAGTGGACAACACCTGGACAATGCGTTCCCATCTCCCTCCTCGCCCCACCTCCACAAAAAAGTTCATATTAAAAATGCAAAATACTTCTATAACAACCATTTTGGAGCAGCTGCTGGGAAGAATGCAGGAGAAATCCCACAAACTCTTCCAAAAGGTATGGGATTTCTTTTGAATCATATACTGAAAAAGGTAAAATTGACTAAAATCATAACAAAAGAAAACAGCATGAGAAGCAGCGTGGCCTAGAAGATAGAGAACAGCCCTGGGAGTGAGAAGGACCTGGGATCTAATCCCGGTTCCGCCACTTGCCTGCCGTGTGACCTTAAACAAGTCACTTCACTTCTCGGTGCTGCACCTCAGTTGCCTCAACTGTAAAACGGGGAATAAGACTGTGAGCCCCATGTGGGAAAGGGACTGTGTCTAACCTAATAAGTATCTACCCGAGCGTTTAGTACAGTGCCTGGCAGACAGTAAACATGTTAAAAAAAAAAAACCACACATTTAGGTGTTCTTAATATTTGGCTATGGAGAGTAAAATGCCTATGTGTTTATTCTTTACATCCATAGCCTTGGAACAAAGTACTGTAGGCTGACACTTGAAATTTGGAAGGAACTAGATAAGACTTTGGAAAGAGAAATACATGGCGAAACAGTTAAAATGTAAGTATAAAAAAGCAACAAATGGAATAAAGACTATCTCCAGCTCACTGTCTTACCAATAATCTTAACACTTAGATCCAAGGCCACGCCATAACGTGGTGTTAAAGAGAACTCCACTGTGGCACGTGTGCCCAGGAATCACTTCTTCATAATCTCTATTGTATAATAAATTGCAGAGCTAAGGGTCAATCGCTCAAGAAATGTGTTTCCTGGAAAAATGACAATGTTATATAAGGGAACTGGTGAAAACTGCTTCAACAGCTGTAATTATCAGAGACTAATCCAACTTTTTAAAAGAGTAGAGTGTTATTTAATAACTATAAGAGTATTTCCTGCCTTCAGACTAATTCTACGATGAGAAAACTGCTCAAGGATGGCAAAAGAAAAACCTGCCTTTCTTTCCAATCAGAGAATAAGTAGTGAGAGGAGGAGAAAGTTGGCTACATCGATCCAAATCAAGTTCAAGTTTCTCACCTTGATTTGGCAGAAAAAAAATCTAACGTCTGTCTAAAATGTGTTTTACATGGATAAAAATGGAGGGTTTTTTGAAAAATATATTTAATTACCATTTAAAAGTTGAAGAAAAATGCCTAGAATACATTTTAGTTACAAAAAGTAGTTACTTTCATAACAAAATGTGGTAGAAATATTTTCAATAACCATGACTGATTTAGTGAACTACAAATACTTGTTCAGTCATCTGGAAATAAAGTAATGAAATCACCTGTAGTAAACTAAAAATGCTGATAATAGTTGCAAGGGAAAATAAGCAGTGAAAAGAAAATGCATCTAGAATTTATTTTAAAAAACTACAAAATAAAGTTTCTGGGGCTTTTGGGGGTGCTTTCAGTAAGAAGTGTGAAACATGAAGACTTGGTCAGAGTTACTCTTACGGGTGAGGGAAGGTTAACCAAATCCAAAAGACGAAATGAACATCTTTTTTAAACCAACAGGGCTGACTTGCATTCTTGAAAACTTAAACGGAATCACGCCTGCCAAATCTTGAAGACATTATTTCTGAGAACTCATGGAGGACAGAAGACCCTGAGAACTGGAAAGAGAGGTAGCTGCTATACCCACCTTTTCAAAAAAAAATAAATAAATAAAATACTGGCCAGTAATTCCAGGTCAGTCACCGTAACATCAGTATAGTTGACTACCCTAATTATGTTCTTGACAAACCTCACCTTATAGAAAAAACTCATATGATGCTCCCATCTTGACCAAGACTGTGCAATTAAACAACCATTTCTTCCGACACTGAGATTTATCCAGATGGACAAATGTTGTCAGAGGAACATCTATGCTCCTAAAGGCAATCTATCAAAGTGTATAAAGGGAGAATGGGCTGTATTTTTAATTAGCAACTCCTAGGTCTTAAAGTAACTGTGGTCTGTGAAGAGCAGCAAGGCCTACTGGAAAGAGCAAGGGCCTGGGAGACGGAGGACCAGGGTTCTGATCCCAGCTCTGCCAACTATTTGTTGTATGACCTTGGGCCAGTCAACTTTTCTGTCCCTCAGTTACCTTACCTGTAAAAGGAGGATTAAATCTTCCTCCCTCCAATTTAGACTGTGAGCCTCCTGTGGGACAGGCACTGTGTCCAAGCTGCTAAACTTGTATCTAACCCAGCGCTTAGAACAGTGATTGACCCAGCGCTTAGAACAGTGCTCGGCACATAGTAAGCGCTTAACAAATACCAACATTATTAAAGTTAAATGCTAAACAAAAATCATTTCAGAAAACAAATGCTCTCCACACTCTCTCATCCATGCATTAACCAGGACCATAAGACACAAAGAAAGGCCAAGCAGCAATCCTTCTACTACCATCTACATTAGTCAGACGCTTCTTGGAATTCTGGGTCCAAGTTTTGCAATCACACAAAGAGATTAGAGTAAAAGACATAAGCCAAAGAGCAACAGAGGTGGCTGAAAAGCTGGGAGTCAAGTCTTCTGAAGTGCTCTCAAAATCCACCAGATTTTATGCTCCTTGAGAGCAGGCAATGTGCTTGCTTCGGTGGACTCTCCCAAAGGCTTTGTACAGTGCTCTGCACTCAGTAAGCACTCAAATACTGTTGACTAACTTCAACTCAGTGATTTTGTAACGGTAGGATGTTTTGGTAGAAAGCGATTATTACATGGAGACTGACCAGTTATTTAAATCTCACTTTAAGCCATGATTTCACAGAATCACAGTCAATGGAATTTTAACCCAAGTTCAACCTGCCAAAAACTGGGCTGCATAATTAAGAATAACTATATACCAGTAGCATATAATAGGCAGGGTTGGCAGCATTTGACCTTTAGCCAAGTATATTTTTAGAGGAGGCAAATTTAAATAAGACTCAACATTTCTCCTTATTGCTGAAGACTTTTTTTAATTAGGATGGCAGTGTTTAAAAACTGTTTTACTGCAGTTAAATTATACTTCCAATAAGTTGGTCGATAGCTCTGAAATTATACGTAAACTGTTTCAAGTACTGTAACGGGAAAAAAATAAATCTATAGTTCATTTCAAGAATGGTCCTAGATCTGCACAGTATTACCTACCCATTATTTGAAGTGCAGCAAACAAGTTTTAATTAGAATAATTAACTATTTTTCCAACAACTGAGGTAAAAGTTCAGGATAACATAATCCCACTCTACCTCCAGCAGGGTATTCATTGAAAATAAGAACATTCAATAAAGCCGGTACATTTCCTCTAGTCTCTTCAAAAGACAGCATGCAATTCACGTGACTTTTGGAGAAGGAGTAAAAATCTTTTAGAAGCTTCCCCATAGCAGAGGAGTCTGCATAAAACCCACTTGCAGTACAGTCTCTGTGTATGTCCAAAAACAAAAAAAATGTACTTACGCACAAACTCCTGACACTGAGGGTTTCCCTCCTTTAGTCCAAACAGAATCAGACTTTGCTACAGTAGAGTCTGCTTTAACCCATTCGTTTTTAGATTGTGAGCACCCTAAGGGACAGGGCCGGTGTCTAAAACCCCCCTCCCTATTCTTTCCTAAAACTCAGTACGGTGCTGAAAAATTAAGATTTCCTATAGAATAACAAAGTCCTTGTGTTCCAGAGGCAAATAAAGGACTACTGGGTCTTTTTTGAAACTGGCTGGATGCTAAAAGTCTCGCCAATTCCTACCCCAATTCTCAATTTTTCTTTCCGAGAAAAGCTATTAGGATAGGTATGGCAAAAATCCATTCATTTATTATAATGCCCGCCTTCCCCATAGACTGAAAGGTCCTTGTGAGCGGGGACTATAACAACTCCACGGGTCTGGGCTTTCCCAAGTGCTTAATACAGTGCTCTGTACACTGTAAGCACTCAAATACCATTCACCGATTGAAAAGAAGCCATCTGATGCCCTCTGACTTCTCCCACTTAATCTGGTTTTAATCTAAATGTGGTACAGGCGGCCCTGGTTTCTGTGGTTAATAACTGGTATTTCACATGGATCAAGCGTTCCTGCAGAGCCATAATAAGGTCTAAAATCTTCAATCCCTTGATTGGGAGAATTTAACTTTTTTGTTTTGTTTTGTAAGGCGCTAGATGCCAGGCACTAAGTGCTGGGGTAGAGACAAGCTAGTCAGGTTGGATGCAGTCCCTGTCCCACACAGGGCTCCCAGTCTCATTCCCCACTTTTTAGATGAGGTACCAAGCACAGAAGTGAAGTGACTTGCCTAAGGTCACACAGCATAGAAGCGGCAGAGCGGGGATTAGAACCCAGGTCCTTCTGACTCCCAGGCCCGTGTTCTATCCACCGGGCCAAGCTGCTTCGCTTAACCTGCCGTGGGATCCCCAAAACAAGGTCTTTGTTTTGTTTCAGTTGCTCTTTTTGCCTTCCAACAAGTCCTAAAGAAGTACTGAGGGATTTCTCTTCTCCTAATTGAGTTTTCTACTGAGGGGTTATTACAAAACTCCCTTCTAGAGTACAGAGAAGCAGCGTGGCTCAGAGGAAAGAGCCCGGGCTTGGGAGTCAGGTCATGGGTTCGAATTCCCACTCTGCCGCTTGCCAGCTGTGTGACTGTGGGCAAGTCACTTCACTTCTCTGGGCCTCAGTTCCCTCATCTGTAAAATGGGGATTAAGACTGGGAGCCCCACATGGGACAACCTGATCACCTTGGAACCCCCAGCACTTAGAAGAGTGCTTTGCACATAGTAAGCGCTTAACAAATACCACCATTACTATTCTATTCTTTATCACCAGTCCCTTCAAAGTGCCTGAAAAGTGAAGAGACAAGGAGGTGGTTCTGACAAAAATCCACTTCTTCAGAACCTTCAAGACCATCTTGATAGATCTCAGTCCAATCTCAAAATATCCTTCCAAGCCACATATGCATTAAATGTTCGCATATAATGCTGAGAGGTTAAATTATTTGCTGTTGCCGAAGAGGAAAATCCTTATCCTTTGCTATTTAGCCCAACTCTGTCTCCACTGTTTCTCTCTGCATCTTCAACAAATGGAGTAGATTTATGAAAATTGTGGCTGAAGAACAAATGGTTTCTGGAGATCTTGAGAGCTCAGCTGGAAATGCTTCATCTCAGAAGGATAGTGCCTAAGTCCAACAAATCCTGTAAATATTTCTTCCACCCTAAAATTTACACCTTTAGCTATGAGCAAGGATATGCTACCTCCACCTCTGGACTCCCTTACACCTGGGTGACTACTTCTCCAAGCAAGGAAGGTCTCACACCCCCTACCCTCCTACTGCAGCCCAGCCCACAGTCTCCACTCCTCTAGCACCAGTTTACTCACTGTTCACCCATCTCATCTATCTTGCCACCGACCCCTTTCGCACCTTCTCCCCCTAGCCTGGGATTCCCTCCCCGCCCATATATGCCAGACCACCAGTCTCTCCGCCTTCAAAACCTTGTTACGCTCACATCTCCTCCATGAGGTCTTCGATTAAGCCCTCTTTTCCTCAGCTCTGGCTCCCTCTCCACTCTGAGTTATCTATGCACTCCAATCTGCGACTCTTGGACATTTAACAACCCCACAGAATTTAAGTACATATATTTAAATTACATTATGATAAATTATTTATTCATATTAAGGTCTGTCTTCCCTCTCTACACACTAGGTTCATTATCGGCAGGGAACGAGCCTGCTAATTCCATTGTAGTGTACTCTCCCAGGTGCTTAGTACAGCACTCTGCACTCAGTAAGGGCTCAATAAATATGACTGACTGATAGGGACACCACCACACCTTAGGGAACAACACGGGGAATCAGTCGCCCTCCACCCCTCCAAGCAAGAACATGCTGGTCACTTTGAGTCCCATGAGGGGTAAAGACTAGTCAGGTCTAATTATCTTGTTTTTATCCCAGCTATCGGTACAATGCTTGGCAGATAGTAAGGGCTTAAATACCACAGTTACAACTCTCTAGCTGTTGCCCGTTTGGCTCCTCCCCAACACTGCTCTGAAGCAGATAACTGGGAGGTCACAGGGTAAGCAGAGGAGGTAGCCAGGCTGACAAGGGAATGTGGGGAATTAACCGCCCCCAGGTGATACTTCCATCTTACAAGGGAATTTCTCCACTCTCCAACGTAGCACACCATTCGTAAACACGCTGCCTAAAATCTCTGCTCTGTGCACAAGACAAACCCATTTTACTCCCATTTAAGTCAACATAAGAGCTCCTAAACAGACCTATGACGATCCATTCTTCTATAAGGAGGGTGGCATCGGGATCGATACTACTACTTCTTATTAATAGCATTATGAGAGGAGATTACAAGACATGGAACATAAACTCCCCCCCTCTATTATCTCCCACCCTTGAACACAACTAAATTTCTAACTCAGTGTAAATACTAGAATATCGATTCTCCAGTACCTTAGGACTAAAATGTTAAGATCCTGAGGCACTAGGCAGGTAAAAAAAAAAAACCAAAAAACTAACCAAAGATAGGTTTTAAACAACATAAATGAGCTTTCATGTGTTATAAAGTTCTCCCTTCCCTGTTATTTGTTTTAGTGTCTACTCCTCCTACGAGATTTTAAGTTTCTTGAAGGCAGGGACCAAGTCTATGAACTTTAAGTGCACTCTCCCAAGAACCTGACCGCCTAATTTGTGCAGAGCACTGTACTAAGCACTAAGAGTGCAACAGATTAAGACACGATCCCTCCCTCGAACCTTAAAATGCATGCTAGCGAATATGCTGTCCATAACTAAATTTGACTTTGGACATTATCAAGACAGTGGGAACAGAGGGAACATTGCTGCCCTATTTTGGATGTCTTGTTCATTTGGGTAATGTGAAAACAGATTCTTCCAATCGCATGTTAGATATATCAATTAAATATACAACAATCCTGGTTTGGTGCATCATACAGAAATGCCACTGGTTAGATGCTCTTTGCTTCAGATTTGCTACCTTTGGCTTACCTATTTGTTTTTTTTTTGAAGTTTTCCACGGCAGCTTTGGCTTCCTCCTGCTAGGTTTGCTATCTCCCAAAGGGTGACCCCTCATCCACCTTCACCTTTCTATCCCACCCCAACTCACTGTTTTCTACCCACAACTTAGAAGTGACACGAATCCCATCAACTCAGGTTCAATCAGAAGAGACGGGAACAGCAGGAATCCATGAAATACAGATTATACAAAAACCTCAAATTAGACAATTTCATCCACACTTCATCCAAACTCCCAAACTGATTTGAACTGAGTGCTCTGCTTCTCTTTTTCCCATCTTACCTCTCATATAGGTACTGAACTTAAGCGAAACGCATTAAAGGCAAGAAGTATGACAATAATAATTGTGATATTTTTCAAGTGCTTACTATGTGACAAGCACTGTACTAAGCGGTGGGGGAAAAGACAAGATAATCAGGCATGAGGCTCAGAGTCTTAAGTAGGAGGGAGCATGCATAGTGAATCCCCATTCTGCAGATGAGGGAAGTGAGGCACACTGCAGATAAGTGGTGGAGTCAGGATTAGAACCCAGGTCCTCTGACTGCCAAGCCTGTGCTTTTTCCACCAAGCCACACTGCTTCTCCCTTGAGGGGCAGAATAGTGTTTACCTACTCTACTGTATTGTCCTCCACCAGTCAGTACAATGCTCTGCGCGTAGTAAGTGCTCATAAATGCAACCGATTAGTTCCTTTAAAACCAATATACATCCATTGGAAAATATCCCGTCACTTCTCAAATCAACAGGAAATATTCTCTCAAAAAGCTTGTCAGTTAAGCACACGTATTTATTAAAAACTGAGATAAAATGCCTAACTTTCCCCCAAATTCTAAGACCTAAAGTTATTTTCAATAGTTTCTTCCAGAATTTACAGCTTGGTGAAATGAAAAGTTTCAGCCCAAATGGATTTTAAGAAACTTTAGAAAGGGCTGAAATGAAACCTAATCTTACAAGATACGGTCCCTTACAACCAGAAATAATTCAAAGATTTCTGAGAATCAGCTTGGCCCAGGGGCAAGAGCACAGGCCCGGGAGGCAGAAGGATCTGGGTTCTTCCTGGCTCATCCAACTCACTTGCTGTGTGACCTTGGGCAAGTCAACTTCTCTGTGCCTCACTTTGCTCAATGGGAACATGGAGATACCTGTTCTCCTTCCCTCCTACTTAGACCGTAAGCCCCAAGTCTGGCCTAATTAACTTGTACCTACAGCCCCGGTACTCAGAACAGTACGTGACACTCACTAACAAATACTACATAGTACTCCCTAACATATACCGTAAAAAAAGAATTGTTCGAATGCATTAGACCTTTTTTAATTATTTTGGATTTTCCGGTATGTGGGAGGAAATCCACACTTACCCAGACTCCATATTACACTCCAGTCTAAATAGTTTTCTACCAATCCATGACTAATACTGTAGTGTCCAAAAAATTTCACTGGAGTACAAAAATTAGGTAAGGTTTTCCTGTGCTAAAATATTAAGCACAGCAGTCTACCATTTAACTTATAGCCCTGTGGGCCTCAGCTACTGGAACAGATCCACTTAAGCGTAGTCTTATTCTAGTCGCTAAGGAGTTTAATCATGTACTGGGGATAGTCCTAGATGCCGTGGCAAAGTAACCTAGATGCCATGGCTACTTTGCATGCCAAATCGACCCTCTCAGCTCAAGAAAAAGCAGAGTATACCATCTTCAACTCTTCCAGAAAATGCCTTTCAGGCTTCCACATAAATATTGCAAGGAAAGCCAATTATTCTCGTAGTTTGCCAATACGACAATGGACACTATACTAGAAAGCGGTTCAGAGCATCTCCGCCACAAATTACCTTTCGAATTTCAGGTTCCTACAACCTAAAAAGAAATTCATATTTCTCAAACTATTGGAATGGACTGTCGACCTTATAGGCATCAATAACTACAGAACCTACAGGTTGGTGTTTACTTTTGAATAATGCATGCGGCCAATAATTTCCATTTGCTTTATGCTCGACAACAGAAAATCAGTACTTCTTGTAAATTACACCGCTATAAAGCAAAGTAAAATAATAAAACTGTTCACATGGGCTTTGCGCTTCTTAAAGTAATTGAACTACAAAGACTTACCAAAAGGCAAAATTCCTATGAGATTTTAAAATAATCTTCAAATGTCAATCTAAGCATTCAAGGTAGGACTGTGGGCCTATGCAATCCACAGGGAAATTTCACCATCAGTGTGGTCACCTTTACTTACAAGGCCAACTTCTATACTCTTTTCAACTATTTCAAGCATAACCAAGCTTTTAGGGGGAACCACATTGTAACGTAAATGAATTTTCATTTTTCTACACCAAAAGCCTGTGTTAACATGTTCTGTGAGGACCGTGCAGATCTCTTTTGGCAAATTCATCCCTAAGTCTACAAAACACTGTAAAATAATTAATTCCAAAGAAAAGTTTTAAAGATCTCTTCATTTAACCCTAAGAAAGGCCTTGAACCATTCTTAAAAACAAAGATTCTAATCTTTGGCCTGTAGCTGAAGGAGGGTTCTCCAGGGAAAAGTAAAATTAAATCTGGGGGCGAGGAGGGGTGGTGGAGGTGGAAGGCCTCTGCCTGCCCTAACCAAGTAAGGATAAAGTTTTATCTCCTTGAGGGCCCGGATCAAAACTTCTATAGGTCTTGTAAATTCTCCATTGCCAAGAATCATGTTCTACAGCCAGTGCCGCTTAACACCTCTAGCCTCTGACCTACATTAGAGGATGGAAACTCAGCATTTCCCATCCAAGGGGAGGAGCCAATTCTTTAGAACATTTTAGTCTACAAGTATAGAAGCTATTTTCAGGATTCATTTATGGGATACAATCCCAAATCGAAAGTGGCCCTTTGGCCTAATGACTGGCCAATAATCCAGCATTTTGGAAAAAATGAAATATCTAAGATTAAATTTCGATTCTATATACCCGCTGCCACTTTAACACACTAGTGGTACCCATTTGGGCATTAATTATAAAAAGTAATAGGAGCTTCCCAGTAAATGGGCATCCACTTTTCAAAAAGATTTAAGTGCAATTTAAAAGAAAAAATGAATTTCAGTAATACTGATGGAAGACCCTCTAAAGAGAAGCTAAATAAATATACTTCAGGCTCTATGCGGTCTCAATTTTGAAACCAGATGCCAGTTTCAATATTTACTTGCATCGAATTCCAGAAAGAAAAAAAAAATCTTGCCCTTCACTTAAACTTAAAACCTTATTCACGGTTATCTGTTAGCAGTGATTATTTACTGTCTCCCATCCTACTCTTTCCTTTTCCTCATCAATAGTCCAGGGTCACCAGCCTCTCAGCAGATGAAAACAAAAGCACATGACAGAAGTTTGTCCAACATTTTCGCTTTCAACCCTGAGAGAAGTGATGCGCTGAAGAAGTCTAGAGAAAATGACCTCCAAAGAAACCTGCCTAATTCCTTGTGGGCAGGAATGTCAATGTATTTATTGCTGTACTCAGAGAACAGTGCTCTTAGTACAGTGTTCTGCACACTGAGTGCTCAATAAATGACTGAATGAATGAGCTGATCTTTTCCATCCTATCAACTTTGTTCTATTACACTGTCCCAAGCGCTTTGTCCAGTGCTTTGCACCCACTAAGCACGCAATACCACGGAGTGAGTGAGCGAGCGGCAGGTGTGGAAGGCATTACCCACATCCTCCAGCCCACCTGGGGCAAGGTGGTTACTTAAACTGCATTTTTTGCGAGGCCTATTGCAGGGTGGTTAAATGAGCTCTGCATGCATGGTTGTGGGGGTAAACTGGGGCCAGGTGGTGCTCTCCTATTAAACAGCCAAAAAATAAAATAATAGGGTAAGGGGAGACGGGTGCGAAGGCCCACAACATCTTTTATTAACGGAGGAGGAAGGGATCTGAACCTAGTGCAAGGCCTAGTGGAAAGAGCAGGGGCTGTGGAGTCAGAGGTCATGGGTTCTAATCCTACCTCTAACCTGCTGTGTGGCCTTAAGCAAGTCCCTTCATTTCTTTGGGTCTCAATTACCTCATCTGCAATACGGGGACCAAGACTGTTGGCCCCATGAGACAAGTACAGTGCTCTGCACATACTAAGCACTCAATTCTACTGAATGAAAGGACTGTAACCAACTGGATTACTCTGTATCTACCCTCGCGCTTAGAACAGTGCTTTGCACCTAGTAAGCACTTACCACCACCATAATTATTATTATTTTGCTTAAATAACAGTGGTATTTGTTAAGGTTTTACTAGGTGCAAAGCCCTGTGGCAAGCCCACGGGCTTGTGAGTCAGCGGTTGTGAGTTCTAATTTCAGCTCCACCACTTGTCAGCTGTGTGACTATGGCCAAGCCACTTAACTTCTCTGGGTCTCAGTTACCTCATCTGTAAGATGGGGATTAAGACTGTGAGCCTCACGCAGGACAACCTGATTACCTTGTATCTACCACAGTGCTTAGAACAGTACTCAGCACATAGTAGGTGCTTAACAAGTATAATTATTACTATTATTGGGTTCCCACCCAGTCTCCTCCCCCACTCCAAGCTTCCAAGTGGAAAATGGAGCACAGGGGGCAAGAAGGGAGAATGTGGCCTTGTACTTCTGCTTCACGTGGAAAACACAGAAGCTGCCAACTAAATCCTAAATTATGGTAATTATGGCATTTGTTAAGTGCTTACTATGTGCCAAGCACTGTTCTAAGCCCTGGGATAGAGAGAAGGTAATCAGGCTGCTCTACGTGGGGCTCACAGCCTGAATCTCCACTGGATGGATAAGGTAACTGAGGCCCAGAGAATAATAATAATGGTATTACTTGAGTGCTCAGTATGTGCCCAGCACCGTTCTAAGCGCTGGGGTAGATAGAAGGTAATCAGGTTGTCCCACGTGGGGCTCACAGCTTTAATCCACATTTTACAGGTGAGGTAACTGAGGCCCAGAGTAGAATAATAACCATGGTATTTGTTAAGTGCTTACTATGCACCCAGCACTGTTTTAAGTGCTGGGGTAGATAGAAGGTCATCAGGTTGCCCCACCTGGGGCTGACAGTCAATCTCCATTTTGAAGGGTCTCTATCTTCAGAAGCAGAGAAGCAGCGTGGCTCAGTGGCAAGGGCCCGGCCTTGGGAGTCAGAAGGTCATGGGTTCTAATCCCAACTCCACCACTCGTCTGCTGTGTGACCCTGGGCGACCCACTTCACTTTTCTGGGCCTGAGTGACCTCATCTGCAAAATGGGGATGAAGCCCGTGAGCCCCACGTGGGACAACCTGATGACCTCGTGTCTACCCCAGTGCTCGGAACAGTGCTCGACACCACGTAAGCGCTGAACAAATACCCTCATGGTCACCATTAAAGAAATAAGACCATCGTGATCACCATTAAAGAAATGAGACCATCGTGGTCACCATTAGAGAAATAAGACCACCGTGGTCACCATTAGAGAAATGAGACCACCGTGGTCACCATTAGAGAAATGAGACCACCGTGGTCACCATTAGAGAAATGAGACCACCGTGGTCACCATTAGAGAAATGAGACCATCGTGGTCACCATTAGAGAAATGAGACCATCGTGGTCACCATTAGAGAAATGAGACCATCGTGGTCACCATTAGAGAAATGAGACCATCGTGGTCACCATTAGAGAAATGAGACCATCGTGGTCACCATTAGAGAAATGAGACCATCGTGGTCACCATTAGAGAAATGAGACCATCGTGGTCACCATTAGAGAAATGAGACCATCGTGGTCACCATTAGAGAAATGAGACCATCGTGGTCACCATTAGAGAAATGACACCATCGTGGTCACCATTAGAGAAATGACACCATCGTGGTCACCATTAGAGAAATGACACCATCGTGGTCACCATTAGAGAAATGACACCATCGTGGTCACCATTAGAGAAATGACACCATCGTGGTCACCATTAGAGAAATAAGACCATCGTGGTCACCATTACAGAAATAAGACCATCGTGGTCACCATTACAGAAATAAGATCCATCGTGGTCACCATTACAGAAATAAGATCATCGTGGTCACCATTAAAGAAGTACCATCATGGTCATGGTTAAAGAAATAAGACCATCGTGGTCACCATTAAAGTACTTCCATTGGGGCCACCATTGAAGAATTAGATTAGACTGTGAGCCCGTGATTAGGCAGGGATTGTCTCTGTTGCCGAATTGTACATTCCAAGTGCTTAGTACAGTCCTCTGCACATAGCAAACGCTCAACAAATACTATTGAATTAATGAATAAAGTACCACCATCATGGTCACCATTGAAGAAATAAGACCATCATGGTTAAAGAAATACGACCATCGTGGTCACCATTAAAGAAGCACCATCATGGTCATGGTTAAAGAAATACGGCCATCATGGTCACCATTAAAGCAGTACCATCATGGCCATCGTTAAAGAAATAATACCACCATCATGGTCAGTATTAAAGAAGACCCTCGTGGCCACCTATAAAGAAATAAGACCATCATGGTCACCAATAAAAAAATAAGCCCATCACGGTCACCAAGAAATAAGACCATCATGGTCACCAATAAAGAAGCACCATCATGGTCACCATTAAAGAAATAAGACCATCATGGTCACCATTAAAGAAGTAAGACCATCGTGGTCAGCATTAAAGAAATAAGACCATCATGGTCACCAATAAAGAAATAAGACCATCGTGGTCACCAATAAAGAAATAAGACCATCGTGGTCAGCATTAAAAAGATAAGACCATCGTGGTCAGCATTAAAGAAATAAGACCATCGTGGTCAGCATTAAAGAAATAAGACCATCGTGGTCACCAATAAAGAAGCACCATCGTGGTCATGGTTAAAGAAATAAGACCATCGTGGTCACCATTAAAGCAATACCATCATGGTCATGGTTGAAGAAATAAGACCACCATCATGGTGAGCATTCAAGAGATAAGACCCTCGTGGCCAAGCCCCACGACCACCCCGGTGAGGGTGAGAGAAGCCCCAGCGCGGTGGCGGCGAGCGGGATCCGCCTTCCCAGCGTTTGGCGCAGCGCTCAGCGCCGAGGGCCCGTGCTTACCTTTCGGTGCTCCTGGCGGAGGCGGGACACGTGGGCCGCGCGGAGCGGGGGCGGAGGCCCGGGAGAAGGACCGGACGGAGGAAGACCGGACCGAGGAGGACCGGACGGAGGAGGACCGGACGGAGGAGGAGGAGGAGGAGGAGGAGAAGGAGCGGCCTCCATGGCCCCGCCGGACCACCACCACCACGAGCGAGGGGGGAGGCGGCGCGGGCTCAGCGGGGCGAAGGAGTCCTAAAGCAGTGTTTCCGGGGCCGCGGGCTGAGGGGGCTGCGGGGGCTGCGGGGGCTGCGGGGGCTGCGGCGGCTGCGCGGCCTCCTCATCCACGGCGCGGCGGCTGAGGCGACTCCCGAGGCGACTCCCGTCCCCCCTTCGGCCGCCCGCCGGGCCCGCATCTCACCCTCGCATCCTCGGCCGCCGGGAGGGAGGGAGGGAGGGCAGGGCCGCTGAGGAAACGCGACTCTCCCCGTCGTCGTCCTCCTTCTCCTCAGCGCCGCGACCCCTCCCCCCACGCCGTCCTCGCGCCGCCCCCTCCCCCAGGAAGGGGAGGACCGCCCGCTCGGCCCCGCCCCTCTTGACGTCACACCGCGGCGCGCGCCGGCCCCTGTCGCGCAGGCGCGCCCGCCTCGCTCCCGGCCGCCGCTCCAGACACCCCCCTCCCTTGGTTGCTATCGCGCAGGCGCGCTCGCCTCGCTCTCAGCCGCCACTCGAGACACCCCCTCCCCTTGGTTGCTATCGCGCAGGCGCGCCCGCCTCGCTCTCAGCCGCCGCTTGAGACACCCCCCCCTTGGTTGCTATCGCGCAGGCGCCCCCCGTTCCCTCTCAGCCGCTGCTCCAGACACCCACCCCTCCCCCCCCGCCTGCTATCGCGCAGGCGCGCACGCCTCGCTCTCAGCCGCTGCTCGACACCCACCCCCACACGGCTGCTACTGCGCATGCGCGCCCACCTGGCTGTCAGCCGCTGTTGGAGACAACCCCCCCGTGGCTGCTATCGCGCATGCGCGCCCGCTTCGCTCTTAGCCGCTGCTCGACACCCCCCCCCCACGGTACTATTGCGCATGAGCGCCCGCCTCGCTCTCAGTCGCGGCTCGAGACGCCCCCCCCACCAATTCGGCTGTTTTGGCGCATGCGCACCCACCTCGCTCTCGGTCGCGGCTGGACCTTCCCCCCTCCCACCCCAGGAGCGGCTGACGCGCATGCGCGCGTCCGCCTCGCTCCCGGCCGCGGCTCGCCATCCCCCTGTCTGCTTTGGCGCATGCGCGAATGTGCCCTCCCCGCTTTTGGTGGGATTTATTGAGCGCTTACGGCGTGCACACCGCTGTACTAAGCGCTCTGGAGGCTACAATGCAACAATAAACAGTCACATTCCCTGCCCACAACGATTTATTGAGTGTCTACAGTGTGCAGAGCCCTATACTAACCGCCTGGGAGAGTCCAATTCAGTCCCTCGCATTTATTGAGCGCCTACTGTGTGCGTGCTGAGCTCTGTACCAAGGGCTTGGGAGCGTCCAGTACATCGATAAACGAACACGTTTACAACGTTACGATTTGTTGAGCGCTTACAGTATGCAGAGCCCTGTACTAAGCGCTTGGAAGAGTTCAATTCATTCATTCAATCGTACTTATTGAGCGCTTACTGGGTGCAGAGTCCTGTACTAAGCGTTTGGGAGAGTATAATTCATTCAATCGCATTTACTGAGCACTTACTGGGTGCAGAGCACTGTACTAAGCGCTTGGGAGAGTACAATTCATTCCGTCAATCGTACTTATTGAGCATTTACTGGGTGCAGAGTACTGTACTAAGCTCTTGGGAGAGTACAATTCATTCAATCGTATTTACTGAGCACTTACTGGGTGCAGAGCACTGTACTAAGCGCTTGGGAGAGTACAATTCATTCACTCAATCGTACTTATTGAGCACTTACTGGGTGCAGAGTACTGTACTAAGCGCTTGGGAGCGTACAGTACATCGATAAACGAACACATTGCCTGCCTACAACGATTTATTGAGCGCTTATAGTATGCATTGCCCTGTACTAAGCGCTTGGAAGAATTCAATTCATTCATTCAATCGTACTTAGTGAGCACTTACCGGGTGCAGAGCACTGTACTAAGCGCTTGGGAGAGTACAATTCATTCATTCCTTCGTACGTAGTGAGCTCTTACTGGGTGCAGAGCACTGTACTAAGCGTTTGGGAGAGTACAGTTCATCCATTCCGTCAATCGTACTTATTGAGCACTTACTGGGTGCAGAGTACTGTACTAAGCGCTTGGGAGAGTACAATTCATTCATTCAGTCAATCGTACTTATTGAGCACTTACTGGGGGCAGAGCATTCATTCATTCAATAATATTTATTGAGCGCTTACTATGTGCTGAGCACTGTACTAAGCGCTTGGAATGGACAAATCGGTAACAGAGACAGTACAGAGCCCTGTACTAAGCGCCTGGGAGAGTACAATTCATTCCATCTTATTTATTGAGCACTGACTCTGTGCGTGCAGAGCCCTGTACTAAGCGCTTGGGAGAGTACAATACAACAATAAATGAACACGTAGCCAGCCTACAACGATTTATTGAGCGCTTACAGTATGCAAAGCTCTGTACTAAGCGCTTGGAAGAGTTCAATTCATTCATTCATTCAATCGTACTTATTGAGGGCTTACTGGGTGCAGAGCACTGTACTAAGCGCCTGGGAGAGTACAATTCATTCATTCAATCGTACTTAGTGAGCACTTACTGGGTGCAGAGCCCTGTACTAAGCGCCTGGCAGAGTACAGTTCATTCATTCAATCGTACTTAGTGAGCACTTACTGGGGGCAGAGAACTGTACTAAGCGCCTGGGAAAGTACGATTCATTCCATCGTATTGATTGAGCGCTTACTCTGTGCGTTCAGAGCCCTGTACTAAGCGCTTGGGAGCGTACAATACATCGATAAACCAACACATTGCCTGCCTGCAACGATTTATTGAGCGTTTGCAGTATGCAGAGCCCTGTACTAAGCGCTTGGAAGCGTTCAATTCATTCATTCTTTCAATCGTACTTATTGAGCACTTACTGGATGCAGAGCACTGTACTAAGCGCTCGGGAGACCACAATACAACAATAAACAGACACATTGCCTGTCCACAACGATACGCTTAATCTGTGCAGAGCCCTGTACTGAGCGCTTGGGAGAGTGCAGTTCACTCATTCATTCAGTGGTATTTGTAGAGCGCTTACTGGATGCATAGCACCGTACTAAGCGTCTGAGAAAGTACAATACAACAATAAACAGTCACGTTCCCTGCCCACAACGATTTATTGAGCGCCTGCAGTGTGCAGAACCCTGTACTAAGCACTTGGGAGACTAAAATTCATTCATTCAATCGTATTTCTTGAGCACTTACTGGGTGCAGAGCACCGTACTAAGCGCTCGGGAGAGTACAGTTCATTCAATCCTATTTATCGAGCGCCTATTGTGTGCAGAGCACTGTACTGAGCGCTTGGGAAAGTACAAGACAACAATAAACAGTTACATTCCCTGCCCACAACGATTCATTGAGCGCTTATAGTGTGCAGAGCCCTGTACTAAGCGCTTGGGAGAGTACAATTCATTCATCCAATCGTACTTATTGAGCACTTACTGGGTGCAGAGCACCGTACTAAGCGCTCGGGAGAGTACGATACAACAATAAGACACATTGCCTGCCTATAACGATTTATTTAGCGCTTAATATGTGCAGAGCCCTGTACTGAGCGCTTGGGAGAGTTCAGTTCACTCATTCATTCATTCAATGGTATTTAGAGAGCGCTTACTGGGTGCATAGCACTGTACTAAGCGTCTGGGAAAGTACGATACAACAATAATCAGTCACGTTCCCTGCCCACAACGATTTATTGAGCGCCTGCAGTGTGCAGAACCCTGTACTAAGCACTGGGGAGACTCAAATGCATTCATTCGATCGTATTTCTTGAGCACTTACTGGGTGCAGAGCCCTGTACTAACCGCTCGGGAGAGGAGAGGAGAGAAGCAGCGTGGCTCAGTGGAAAGAGCCCGGGCTTGGGAGTCCGAGGTCATGGGTTCCAATCCCGACTCTGCCACTTGTCAGCCGTGTGACTGTGGGCGAGTCACTTCACTTCTCTGGGCCTCAGTGACCTCATCTGGAAAATGGGGATTAACCGTGAGCCTCACGTGGGACGACCTGATGACCCTGTATCTCCCCCAGCGCTTAGAACAGTGCTCTGCACATAGTAAGCGCTTAACAAATACCAACATTATTAATACAGTTCATTCATTCAATCATATTTATTGAGCACCTATCGTGTGCAGAACACTGCACTAAGCGCTTGGGAAAGTACAAGACAACAATAAACAGTCACATTCCCTGCCCAATCGAGCTTACGTTCCCTGCCCACAACGATTCATTGAGCGCTTACCGTGTGCAGAGCCCTGTACTAAGCGCTCGGGAGAGCACAATATAATAATAAACAGTAACATTCCCTGTCCCCAACGACTTATTGAGCGCTTAAAGTGTGCAGAGCTCTGTACTAAGTGCCTGGGAGAGTACAGTATAAGAGAGTTGGTAGATACTTCCCCTTGGCCCACGGAGGATTAATAATAATAATGTCGGTATTTGTTAAGCAGCGTGGGACGACCTGATTCCCCTGTGTCTCCCCCAGCGCTTAGAACAGTGCTCTGCACATAGTAAGCGCTTAACAAATACCAACATTATTATTAAGCGCTTACTATGTGCCAAGCACTGTTCTAAGCGCTGGGGTGGATACAAGGGAATTGGGTTGCCCCACATGGGGCTCACAGTGTTCATCCTCATTTTACAGATGAGGCACAGAGAAGTTAAGTGATTTGCCCATGGTCACACAGCTGACGAGTGGCGGAGCTGGGATTAGAACCCATGACCTCTGACTCCCAAGCCCGGGCTCTTTCTGTTGAGCCACGCTGCTTCTCTTATAATGTTGGTATTTGTTAAGCGTTTACTACGTGCAGAGCACTGTTCTAAGCGCTGGGGGAGATACAGGGTCATCAGGTCGTCCCCCCTGAGGCTCACGGTTAATCCCCATTTTCCAGATGAGGTCACTGAGGCCCAGAGAAGTGAAGTGACTCGCCCACAGTCACGCAGCTGACAAGTGGCAGAGGTGGGATTGGAACCCATGACCTCGGACTCCCAAGCCCGGGCTCTTTCCACTGAGCCACACTGCTTCTCTAAGCGCCTCGCTGTGTGATAGGCGACTAGAAGTCCTGGCTTCTAGACTGTGAGCCTGTTGTTGGGCAGGAATTGTCTCTATTTGTTGCTGAATTATACTTTCCAAGCGCTCAGTACAGTGCTCTGCACACAGTAAGCGCTCAATAAATACGATCGAATGAATAAATGAATTGTGAACCCCCTAGTACCGAAAGATGTTTTAAATCGTGAGTACGACCACCCCGATCATAATCACGTTGATATTTTATAGAGGTGTATTCATAATATTCTAATCATCCAGCGGGGCCTATAAATCAATCACTGGCATTTATTGAGTGCTTACTTTCATTCAGATGAATTTATTGAGCGCGCACTATGTGTAGAACACTGTACTGAGCGCTTGGAAAAGTACAGTACCCTAGAGCTGGTAGACAGAATCCCCACAAGGAGCTTACAGTCTAGGTGGGGAGAAAACTGTGTTCCCGAGCAGGAGAGGGAAGCTCTTGGAGGAGGAAGAGGAGGAAGAGATGGGGAGTCGCATGTCCCTCGCTCCCTCTTCCAGGTCCCCACCCTCAGATTTGAGAAGAAGCGTGGCTCAGTGGAAAGAGCCCGAGCTTAAGAGTCAGAGATCATGGGTTCGAATCCCCGCTCTGCCACTTGTCAGCTGTGTGACCTTGGGCAAGTCACTCCACTTCTCTGTGCCTCAGCTGCCTCATCTGTAAAATGGGGATTAACTGTGAGCCTCACGTGGGACGACCTGATGACCCTGTGTCTACCCCAGCGCTTAGAACGGTGCTCTGCACGTAGTAAGCCCTTAACAGATACCAACATCATTATTATTATTATTTGAACCCTTGATTCACCCCACCCTCAGCCCCACACCACTTATGTACGTATCTGTAATTTATTTCTTTCTATTAATGTCCGTCTCCCCCCGCCACAGACTGACTCTGCTTTATTGTACCTTCCCAACCGCTTAGTACAGTACCCCGAACACAGTAAGCACTCAATGCGATTGATTGATTGACTAGCCTGAACCTCCTAAGGAGATCAGCTTACTATTTTTGTGCTGAAGATTCCTCCAAGCTCCGATTAGTGGCTCACCCCGTCCCAGGGCCAACAATCCTCCCAGACTATAGTTGGTGTTGGTTGTTTCCACATCGGAAAAGGGCAGAATATCATTTCTCCAAACCCAGGAATTACAGGCTTCCCAAGGAAGCCCTAGTTGATTCTTCTCCAAGTTTCAGGAATGTTCCTTGGTATTTTTGCAAATAATCCTTCACCTCAGACACATCAAGACTCGTCTTCATCATTTTTTGCTAAAAACATCCTTCCCTCTACCAGTCCTCTCTCTCCAGATTCGGGCCCTTTTCTTTAATTCCACGCAAGTTGACTTTACCCCCTGCCTTTCTGACCTTCTTCTAAAATCCCAAACGAGCAAAGCCTGCCCATCCTGACCAGGAGATGAACATTGATTCGACAGAGGAACCTGATAGGAAGGTTATTACTCTAGGAAATTTGACCTACTTTAACAACCACCTTGGAGCAAATGGTAAAAAAAGATTCCCCTTAAATACCATCTTCCCTCTTTCCCTAATATGTTCCTTTTGCCCCAGAAAAATAATAGTAAAAAACATTCAAAAATAAGCTGTTGGGGTCTCCTTTGCGACACCCAGATACAAGTTTCTTGACTTTGTTTTGCATCATAATGTGTTGTTTTTCACCCATCATTACAGAAGAGCAGGTGGAAGAAAAACAGAATTGACAACCTGACAACGGTTAGCAGCTGGGGGGGGGGGGGGGGAAGGGCTTTTTTAGCTGTGGGAGCCAGCTGTGAGCCTGTGATAGTTGAGCTGTTGCCTGGAGGAAGGGGATGAGCCATTTAATCAATCAATCCAGCAATCAGTGGTTTTTATAAAAATAATAAAGGTATTTGTTAAGTGCTTACTATGTGCCAGGCACTGTATTAAGCGCTTGAGTGGATACAAGCAAATCGGGCTAGACACGTTCTCTTGTCCCACGTGCGGCTCACGGTCTCAATCCCCATTTTACAGATGAGGTAACTGAGCCCCAGAGAGGGGAGCTGACTTGCCCAAGGTCACACAGCAGCCCATTGGCAGAGCCGGGATTGGAATCCATGAAATTCTGATTCCCAGGCCTGTGCTCCATCCACTACGCCATGCTGCTTGAGTTATGACTGTGTGTGGAGCACTTTATTAAGCACTTGGGAGAGTACAATACAACGGAGTTGGTGGACATGCTCCCTGTTCACACCGAGTCTATTCATTCATTCATTCAATAGTATTTATCGAGCGCTTACTATGTGCAGAGCACTGTACTAAGCCCTTGGAACGTACAATTCGGCAACAGATAGAGACAATCCCTGCCCACTGAAGGGCTTACGGTCTAGTCGGGGGAGACAGATGGACAAAAACAATAGCAATAAATAGAATCAATATACAATCCTACATCTCATTAACAAAATAAATAGGGTAATCAAAATATATACAAATGAGCAGACGAGCACAGTGCTGAGGGGAGGGGAAGGGGCCAGAGGAGTACGTGGACCAGAGGCCGACGGCCGGATAGGCGTGAACGGGGGACGGCGAGGAGGTGGGCGGCAGAGGAGCGGAGCCTACGGGGTGGGCGGTAGAAAGAGAGAAGGGAGGAGAGGAAGGAGGGGGCGAGGGGATGGACAGCCTCGAAGCCCAGAGTGAGAAGTTTTTGTTTCGTCCGGAGGTTGATGGGCAACCACTGGAGGTTTTTAAGGAGGGGAGTGACAGGCCCAGAGCGTTTCTGCAGGAAGATGAGCCGGGCAGCGGAGTGAAGAATAGACCGGAGCGGGGAGAGACAGGAGGAAGGGAGGTCAGAGAGAAGGCTGACACAATAATGTAGCCGGGATATTACGAGAGCCTGTAACAGTAAGACTGCCGATTGGGTGGAGAGGAAAGGGCGGATCTTGGCGATATTATAAAGGTGAGAGGGAGAGCAGTCTAGGGTTCAAATGGAGTCTTGAGCTCCCCAGTGAGAGACACCCCATTTTCAGAGCCTCCCAGTGGATAGAAGGAACCCTAAAAGGCAACTCTGGGGCATTGGCTCTACCTTCCCAGAGTCTAAACTCAAGAGTGAAGTCACTTTAGAGCGCCTGGAGTGAATGGAGTAAAATGCCTCCAGACAAACTCCTCTTCTCTCATTTTCTGAGGGTTTCCAGTGTCCCAGCACCACCACCTCACCTGAGGCCTCTTGCTTTGCTCTAGAGCCCTGCATTGTGAACCTAGGCTCACCTGGACTGTACCTCTGGACCCCTATATGAAATAACAATAGTAATAATAATAAAAATAACTGTGGTATTTGTTAAGAGCTTACTATGTGCCACTCACTGTCCTAAGCGCTGGGGTAGATACAAGATCATCAAGTTGGTCACAGTCCCTATCTCACATGGAGCTCACAATCTTAATCCCCATTTTATAGATGAGGAACTGAGGCACAGAGAAGTGAAGTTCCTTGCCCAAGGTTGCACAGCAGACGAGGGGAGGAGCCAGAATTAGAACCCAGGTCTCTCTGACTCATTCATTCATTCAATAGTATTTATTGAGTGCTTACTGTGTGCAGAGCACTGTACTAAGCGCTTGAAGATAGAGACAATCCCTGCCCAACAACGGGCTCACAGTCTAAAAGGGGGAGACAGACAACAAAACAAAACAACTGGTCAGGCATCATTACCATCAAGATAAATAGAATCATAGATATATACACATCATTAATAAAATAGAGTAATAAATAATATATGCAGATATACGCAAGTGCTGGGGGGAGGGGAAGGGGGTAGAGCAGAGGAAGGGCGTCGGGGCGATGGGGAGGGGAGGAGGAGCAGAGGGAAAGGGAGGGTTCAGGCTGGGAAGGCCTCCTGGAGGAGGTGAGCTTTCAGTAGGTCTCTGAAGGGGGGGAAGAGAGTTAGTTTGGCAGATGGGAGAAGGGAGGGCATTCCAGGTCAGTGGTAGGATGTGGGAGGCGACTCCCAGACGGGTGTTCTATCAACTAGGCCACGATGCTTCTCACCATAAATAGGTAGGGCCATTTTAGGTGGGCCTGCCTAAGATTCCTAAGGTTTGACAGGGTGGACGAAGACGACACGCCTGAGATGTTTGTTACAGGACCCCAGTCATCCAAGGAAGTCCTGTCTGTTTCCATCCTGGGTTTTTCAAAGCCGCAGCAAGCCCGGAGCAGCTCTGAAAACTCGTGGGCGTGTAGCAGGTTCAGGCCTCCGAGCTTTCGTACCTCCAAATGCACATATTCTCCTTCTAGAACTCCTTCAAAGCCCTATTTAAAGCTCACCTCCTCTAGGAGGCCTTCCCAGACCGAGGCCCCCTTTTCCTCTGCTCCTCCTCCCCTCCCCATCACCCCGACTCCCTCCCTCTGATCTACCACCCTCCCTGCTCCGCAGCACCTGTGTAAATATGTACATATTTAAAATTCCATTTATTTTATTAATGATGTGTATATATCTATAATTCTATGTATTTATATTGATGCTATTGATGCCTGTTTCCTTGTTTTGTTTTGTTGTCTGTCTCCCTCCTTCTAGACAGTGAGCCCGTTGTTGGGTAGGGGTTGTCTCTATTTGTTGCCAAATTGTACTTTCCATGCAGCTAGTACAGTGCTCTGCGCACAGTTAAGCGCCCAATAAATGCGACTGAATGAATGAATCAAGAGAATTGCCAGACCCAGGATGTCGGGGGCCTTGAAGGCCATGTTTTCATATACATGGGCAGGAAGGGAGAACGATACTGACCTGCTTGCTTCAGGACCCCGAAGCAACTTATGTCATCCTTAGGGACAAGATAGAATTTGGTCACAACTGAGTTGAGGGCCAGAGGGCATGATAGTGGCAGGGGAGATTACCTCTGCTAGACCAGGTTTGCAGCTTTTTGGCATTTCTGCAGATTTTGCAGTTTTTCTCTGTGGCATTTGGCAGATGCAGAAATAGCAAGGCATGTAGAATTAAGAATTAATTCATCTTTGGCTTATTTAACAGTAACACAGTGGTTTTTATGGAGCACTTGCCGTATGCAGAGCACTGTACTAAATGCTTGGGAGAGTACAATCAAGCAGAGTTGGTAGAAACGTTCCGTGCCCACAAGGAGGTCGCGGTGTAGAACACCTGGAAAATGACTCAGGGACCTTAAAGCCAATCATGAGGCTCATGATTTCTTTCCCTGTTTTCTCCCCTTCTTTTCAATATTAATGGTACTTGTTAAGTGCATACTATATGTCAAGCACTGGACTCAGAGCACTTACTCTGTGCAGAGCATTATGTTAAGAGCTCTGGAGAGGACAACAGAATTAATAAGAAGAAGAAGAATAAGATCTGCTAAGCCCTTATTTTGAGCCGAGCACTGTTCTAAGCTCTGGGGTAGATACAAGGTAATCACATTGTCCCACGTGGGACAAGATACAAGGCACAGAGAAGTTAAGTGATTTGCCCAAAGTCACACAGGTGATAAGTGGCGGATCTGGGATTAGAACTCACGACCTCTAACTCCCAGGCCCATGCTCTTTCCACTAAGCCACGCTGCTTCGTGGATATGTTCCCTGCTCATAATGAGCTTACAGTCTGGAGGGGGAGGCAGATATTACTCTAAATAATTTATAATGTATAATGTAAAGCTAAGTACGTAAGTGCTGTGGGGTTGAGGAGGTGGCGAATATCAAATGTCCACTGGTCACAGAGCCAAGCGCACAGATGACGCAGAAGGGAAAGTGAGCTGGGGGAAAAAAGTGCTTAACTGGGGAAGGCCTTTTGAGGAGATGTGACCTTAATAAAGCCTGAAGGTGGAGAGACTAGTAGACTGATGTATACGAAGGGGGAAGGGGTTCCAGGCTAGAGGGAGGACGAGGGAAAGGGGTCGGCTGCGAGACAGACGAGATCGGGGCCGAGAGAGTGAGCTGGAGCTAGAGGAGCGGAGTGTGCGAGCTGGGCTGGAGTAGGAGATCAGTGAGGGGATGTAGGATGGGGAGAGCCGACTGAGGGCTTTAAAGCCGACGGTAAGGAGTTTCTGTTTTGCCCCCTAGGCCTGTGCTCTTTCCATGAGGCCACACTGCTCCTCACGTTCCCTGCCCTTAAGGGGCTTACACTCTAACAGGGGGGACAGACCTAGAAATATTCACCAGCGGAGGGAACAGCTGGGAGAGACAACAGTAGAAAATCGCAAGATTTGAAAGGAGCCTGGTCTAGTGGAAAAAGCGCAGGCCTGGGAGTACCCGGTTTCTAAAACACCAGCCCTGCCAGGTGCCTGCTATGTGACCCTGGGCAAGTCACATAACTTCTTTGTGCCTCAGTTCCCTCAATTGTAAAATGGGAATTCAACAGTTGTTCTCCCTCGTGCAGAGACTGTTAGCCCGGTGTAGGATAGAGACAGTGTCTGATCTACTTAATTTGTGTCCACCAAACATTTAGAACAGTGCTTGACACACTGTAAGCCTTTAACAAATACCATTTAAAAGAATAATAAGGTTGGTATTTGTTAAGTGCCTACTATGTGCAGAGCACTGCTCTAAGCGCTGGGGTAGACCCAGGGGAATCAGGTTGTCCCACGTGGGACTCACAGTCTTAATCCCCATTTTACAGATGAGGTAACAGAGGCCCAGAGAAGTTAAGTGACTTGCCCAAAGTCACACAGCTGACAAGTGGCAGAGCGGGGATTGGAACCCATAACCTCTGACTCCAAAGCCCGTGCTCTTTCCACTGAGCCACGCTGCTTCTCCTAAAAGAAGTGCGGTTTTACCCTACACTCAGAAGCCAAATGGGGATTTATTTTGAAAGCTCATTTTTTGAGCCTTCCTGCTGAATATACTGCCTATTCTCCAGATCAGTGAAAGCTGAATATCTCTGTGTGTAATTTCTCAAAGTCCCAGGGAAAAGTTATTTTGAAATCCCATTTCAAAAACCATGTTAAGAGAGTGCTTGCTCTATGCACTGATTTTATCTAGTACTCTCCCAAGAGTTTAGTACAGTGTTCCGCACACAGTAACCACCTAATACCATTGGTTGATTTTTGTTTTGCCATTTTCTTAAATATAAGTTAGTCCCATTGTTTCTTAAAGCACCGTTCTTCTAAACACAAAGCACCTCACGGAGAATTCACATCACTATGTCCGAGGTATTGCTCGATACAGCAAGTCTCGCAAGGTTTGTCAAGAGAAGCTTGCCTGGTTTATTTGTATGCTCCGTAACTGCTTCTGCCAGTTTTGATTAACATCTCCTGGAAATTCGAGCTTTTCTGCAGGGAGTTAGTTAACCCTAACACTAAGACAGACTCTGAAAAATATCAGTAGCATTTCAGTTTTATTTTTTTTATGTATTGATACGTTTTATTTCGTTTCCTCCCCCAGTCATGAATTCTGGGGCTGTTGGGCTTAGAAAGAGCCCAGATTTGGGTAACCTTTCCTTCTTGTAAGAAATTAGAAACAAAAAACCTTTTTCCCCCAGGTTGAAAATGTTTAGGGTTTTATTCCCCCTGCCACCTGGGTTCCTTTGATTTTATGGGCAATTCGATCACTTCTCCAAGGAGCTAAAAACCCAACTGCCCCCCCCCCCCCCAAAAAATTTCTGGAATGGGTTGGCGCAATCATTCATTCATTCATTTATTCAATCCTACTTATTGAGCACTGTACTAATTGCTTGGGAGAGTACAATATAATAATAAACAGACCCATTCCCTCCCAAGCTTGCAGTCTAGAAGAGCTCAGCGTGAGGCTCACCGTCTCAACCCCCATTTTGCAGATGAGGTAACTGAGGCACGGAGAAGTTAGGTGGCTTGGCGACACGTGGTGAAGCCGGGTTTAGTAACCAGGTCCTCTGACTCTCAGTGCTCTTTCCGCTAGGCCATGCTGCTTCTCAATCTGTCAGTCATAATAATAGAGAATAATGATAATAATGTAGGCATTTGCCAAGCATAACCACGGGTGACATTACTGGGGGTTCTCAACCCTAAATCCTGGAGAAAAGAGCCCCTGGAGTCACTCTAGGAGCCCTTGGACCCCAGTTAGTCTCCACTGGAACCTAAAGACCTCCAGTTCTGTTCTTCTAACGCAAGTTTGGGGGTCTCCTGCTCATTGCTCCCCAAGTCCCCGTACCCCTGCAGGGGAAGCAGCACGGCGTAATGGATAGAGCCCGGGCCTGGGAGTCAGAAGGTCATGGTTTCTAAACCTGGCTCCACCCCTTGTCTTCTGAAACTCGCCCAAGGCCACACTACACTTCTCTGTGCCTCAGTTACCCCATCTGTAAAATGGGGATTGAGACTGCGAGCCCCACATGGGACAGGGACTCTGTCTAACTCACTTCGCTTGTACCCACCCCAGTGCTTAGTACAGTGCCTAGCATATGGTAAGCGCTTATCAAATACCACAATTATTACAATCATTATCATTGTTCCCACCGTCCTTTGGCTGAAGCCCAGACGACTCCCGGAAGGATAAGGGGTCATATCGGGGACTAGCCTACCATTCCTTCCCCCCACCGGGCGGGACGTAGGAAGCTCACAGAGAAAGCTCTCCCTCCCACACCACTCCCACCCCCCAGGCCTACATCTATAAGCTCCATCCATCGTATTTATTGAGTGCTTACTGTGTGTAGAGCACTGTACTAGCGCTTGGTGAGTACAGTGTAACAAAATTGGCAGACACGTACCTGAGATAATCCCCTGTGGGCAGGGATTATATCTACCAACTCTACTGTACTCTACTCTCCCACATGCTAAGTACCGTTTTCTGCCCACAGCAAGTACTCAAACAATACTACGTAACATTATTGAGCGCTTACTATGTGCAGAGCACTGTACTAAGCTCTTGGAAGAGGAAAACAGAATTAGCAGGTACGTTCCCTGCCCGTAATGAGTTTACGGTCTAGAGGCGAAGACAAACTGTAGGCTGGAAGCTCTAGACTGTAAGATCACTGAGAGGAGGGTACACAGCTACCAACTCTGCTGTCCTGGACTCTCCCAAGTGCTTAGTAAGCACCCAATAAGCACTCAATAAATATAATCGATTGATTGATTGATCTTGCCCAATGTGGGTGGAAGGAAGACACGACTTCAGTCATTCAGTCAGGCGTATTTACTGAAGGCACAGCATCTAAGTTGGAGGGAGAACAAGTATTGAACCCACATTCTTCAGATGTAGTAACTGAGGCACAGAGAAGTGAAGTGACTTACACAAGGTCACACAGCAGGCAAAAGGATTTCCTCTGATTTCCAGGCCTGGATTTTTTCCTTTAGGCCACAGTGCTTAGTATTTATTAAGGGCTTTTCAAATGATTTTTATTGCTGTCATATTTGTTATGTACTTTGTGTTGGCGCTGTTCTAAGCTCTGGGATACCAGTTAACCAGGTTGGACACAGTCCCTGTCCCATAGCGGGCTTAGACATCAGAAACAAAAACACCAACAACACCAGAACTGGGATAGAGGCAAGATAATCAGATTAGATACAGTTTCTATTCCTCCGAAGGCTAAGAGGGAGGAAGAAGAGGTAGTCTACCCCCATTTCACAGACGAAGAAAGTGAGGTACAGAGGAGTAAACTGACTTGCCCAAGGTCACCCAGCAGGCTAGAAATAGAGCAGAGATTAGAACTCAGGTCTCCTGACTTGCACTTGTATTTTGTTCTTCCGAGGCTACGTTGTCTGATCAGTGGGATCCCAGTTGGAATCTGCTCTCCGTGCTGATGGTCTCCACTCAAAGAAAGAGAGGGGAAAGATTTAGGATGGGCCTGGGAGTCAGAAGGACCTGGGTTCTAATCCTGACTGCCATTTGTCTGCTGTGTGACCTTGGGCGAGTCACTTAACTTCTCTGTGCCTCAGTTCCCTCAACCGTAAAATGGGCATTAAGATGGTGAGCCCCATGTGGGACAAGAACTGTATCCAACCTGATTAGCCTGTGTCTATCACAGTGCTTAGAACAGTGCTAGGCATATAGTAAGCACTTGACAAATACCATTATTATTATCATCAATATTATTAATAACTTCTCTGGGTCTCAGCGATCGCAGCTATGTAATGGGGATTAAGACTGGGAGCCCCATGTGGGACAGGGACTGTGCCCAACCTGATTCGCTTGTATCCTCCCCAGGATTTAGTACAGTTCCTGGCACATGGTAAGCTTTGAACAAATGGCACAATTATGATTCAGGAGTACGGCCAAGACTTGCGGTAAAATTTCAACCTAAGTAGGAAAGAGTACAACTCCTCTCTTTAGAGAAAAGGGAAATTCCCATCGCTACAGGGTGGTTTAGGAGTGATCTTGCACTTTGATTTGCACCCTTTATTCACCCCTCATTCGGCCCCCAGCATATATCCATAATTTATTTATTTCCATTAATGTCCGTCAGATCACCACTTTTCCCTCTTTTGAAGTCTTATTAAAACCACATCTCCTCTAAGAGGCCTTCCTGGACTAACCCCTCATTTCCCCTTCTCCCTCTCCCTTCTGCATCCCCTATACATTTGGATCTGTACCTTCCAGCATTTAGAACCGTGCTCCAGCGCTTAGAACAGTGCTTTGCACATAGTAAGCGCTCGACAAATGCCACCATTCCTATCATTTTTTAAACGATTGATATTTACTCTATCTTCAGTCCCTCAGCACTTATGTAAATATCCATAATTTGCTTTTGTCCATCTCCCCCTCTAGTCTGTAAGATCCTTGTGGGCAGGGATTCTCTCTACCAAGTCTGGCGTACTCTCCCAGATGCTTAGAGCAATGCTCTGCGCACAATAAACATTCAATAAATACCATTGATTGGTTCAGGCTGAGAGGTACAACGCTGTGATTATATAAGAAGCAGCATGGCCTAGTAAAGAGCACAGTGGTGGGAGCCAGAGGGCCTGGTTGTAATCCCAACTCTGCCACTTACCTGCTGTGTGACTTTGAACAAGTCACTTAAAATTCTCTGGGCCTCAGGAACCTCATCTGGAAAATAATAATAATAATAATAATAATAACGACGATGGTATTTGTTAAGCGCTTACAGTGTGCCAAGCACTCTTCTAAGCACTGGGGTAGATACAAGTTAATCAGGTTGTCCCATGTGGGGCTCAGTCTTAACCCCCATTTTCCAGATGAGGTAACCGAGGCACGGAGAACTTAAGTGACTTGCCCAAAGTCACACAGCTGACAAGTGGCGTTGCCGGAATTAGAACCCAGGACCTCTGACTCCCAAGCCCGTGCTCTTTCCACTGAGCCACCCTGCTTCCCTATGGACATTCAATCCTGTTTTCCCTACTACTTAGTGTGTGAGCCCCAAGTGGGACCTGATTATCTTGTATCTACCCCAGCGTAGTAAGTGCTTAGCAAATACCATTATTATTCTTTTTTAATTAGAATGAATGCTGATAGGCAAGCATTGCCATTAAAAGGACCAAGGTTAAACACCCGCCTTAGCATGTCGGTAGAGGTTACGCTCCATGGATCTGCAAGAGCAAATCTTCCCCGCGTCAGTCTGTCGCTGTGAGGTTCAGAGGTTCCGTTTCCTTTCTCTCCTGGGACTTTAGTGGACCAAGGGCCCCAAAACAATTTTCGCCTCAAGGACACTTGTTTCACAGGAGAAGATGGGGGAAAACAACGACGTTGCGATTGGAACCGACTATACCTTGGTTCAGCAGCCAGACCTCCCCGCCGACGTCCGTCAGGGACGCGTGCATGTGCCAAAGTCAGCTCGTAGACCTTTATTCTCAGCCCCTTTAAAACGTCGCGACATGGGGGTCATTTTATTTCGGCAGCCCCTGCATAACTCCCCTCTCTTGAGTTTTATTAGGAGGCTGGGGTACACCTCAGGGCTCAGATCGTCAGCTTGTCAAGACAGGAGGCTCTTGGCAGGTTAGACACTCATTTTACAATCACTATTCCCTTCTCCTCGTCGGCGTTTTCTACTTGGCATGGAATCCATTAAAAGGAAAACTGAGGGCAGGGCCACTTTAAATTAGCCACCATGTAGACTGGCCAGTTGCCCAAGGCCTACCAGCATGGCGACAGCCCAGGGCCCAGGGCCAGCATGTTGACTCATCTGCAAGCCCAACCTCTCCCCGTCCTCTGCTCATGTGCTTGGCGAGAGGTTGGGCAGACAGGCGGAGAGAGCGCACACCGTTGCCCAGCTGCTGGAGTAAGGGAGGGGAGAGGGTGATCTGGGGACACTGAGAGCACAGGATTTTTGAATGACCGCACTTACCAAGGCACAAAATGAGGGGGACAGGGCGGAGGTGGGGTGGGGAGGCTTCCCTGGACGGGCTTTAATGGAGCGTCGCCGGAGGGCCGAGATTATTCATTCATTCATTCATTCAATAGTATTTATTGAGCGCTTACCATGTGCAGAGCACTGTACTAAGCGCTTGGAACTTACAGGTCGGCAACAGAGAGAGACAGTCCCTGCCCACTGATGGGCTTACAGTCTAATCGGGGGAGACAGACAAAAACAGTAGCAGTAAATAGAATCAAGGGGATGTACATCTCATTAAAACAATAGCAATAAATAGAATCAAGGGGATGTACATCTCAATAACAAAATAAATAGGGTAATAAAAATATATACAATTGAGCAGACTAGCCCAGTGCTGAGGGGAGGGGAAGGGAGAGGGGGAGGAGCAGAGGGAAAGGCAGGGAAAAGGGGGCTCATCTGAGGGGAGGTGAAGCGGGGGGGTAGAGGAGGAGCAGAGGGAGCAGAGGGAAAAGGGGAAGCTCAGTGTGGGAAGGCCTCTTGGAGGAGGTGAGCTCTCAGTAGGGCTTCGAAGAGAGGAAGAGAATTAGTTTGGATTAGGGAGCCGAGAGAGCTAGACGGTCAGAGACCGTGGAAAGAGAGCTGCAGGTGGGACGGATCCAGATAGAGCAGAGGAAGAGAGAGAAAATGCGTGGAAAAGAAGAGATTGACAGGATGACCGTGGATAGGGCACAGGCCTGGGAGTCTAATCCCGGCTCTGGCACTTGTCTGCTGTGTGACCTTGGGCAAGTCACTTCACTTTTCTGTGTCTCAGTTGCATCATCTGTGAAATGGGAATCGAGCTCCATGTGGGAAAGGGACTGTGTCCCACCCAGTTTGCTTGTATCCTCCCCAGTGCTTAGTACAGCATCAGGCACATAGTAAAAGCTTAACAAATACCATAATTATATTATTATAATGACAGAGAGTGTGAGAGAGAGAGAGAGAGAGAGAGAATGAGAGATGTACTCGCCCAAGCGGTTAGTACAGTGCTTTGTACACACTAAATGCACAATAAATATAGTTATTATTATCAGAATCCTCTTAGCAGAGGAACAGGATTGAGGCAGAGCTGCTGTGGAAGAGAAGGCCATAGGTGAGGGGTAGACTGTAGACTTAATATTATTATTATTTATTATTAGATCCCTCTCTCTGTGTCCACAGTCAGGGCTGCAGGTCCATTTTTTTATGGTATTTGTTAAGCACTTACTATGTTCCAGGCACTGTATTAAGCTCCGGGGTAGATACAAGCTAACCAGGTTGGACACAGTCCCTGGCCCACAGTCTTAATCCCCATTTTACAGATGAGGTAACTGAGGCCCAGAGAAATGAAGTGACTTGCTCAAAGTCACACAGCAGACAAGTGTCAGAGCGGGGAATAGAACCCAGGTCCTTCTGACTCCCAGGCCCGGGCTCTATCCACCGGGCCTCACTGCTTCCTGTAGCAAATGGGAGCTTCCGTCGTCGAGAAGGGGAGGCCTTCCTCACTGGGGTTCCTGGGCAATGACCTCTGACTGCCTTTCCTCTTCCAAATTTCTACCAATTTAATCAAACCGCATATCCTGTCCCGCCTTCTTCATTTCTCTATCAGCCTCCTTGCAGACCTCCCTGCCTCCAGTCTCTCTTGACTCCAATCCATATTTCACTCTGCTGCCCAGATCATTTTTCTACAAAAACCTTCAGCCACTTGTCTGCTGTGTGACCTCGGGCAAGTCACTTCACTTCTCTGTGCCTCAGTTACCTCAGTTGTAAAATGGAGTTTGAGACTGTGAGCCCCATGTGGACAAGAATGAGCCTGCTTATTGTTATATTGTTTTACTCTCCCAAGCACTCAGGACAGTGTTCTCTGTGCACAGTAAGCGCTCAATAAATATGATTGAATGAATGAATGAATAATAATTATTATTATTATGGTACTTGTTAAGCGCTTATTATGTGCCAAGCACGTTCTAAGCACTAGGTTAGATACAAATTAATCGAGTTGGACACACTCCCTGTCCCACATGGGGGTCACACTCTTAATCCCCATTTTACATATGTGGTAACCGAGGCCCACAGAGAAGTGAAGTAACTTGCTTAAGGTCACACAGCAATCGTGGTGGAGCCAGGATTAGAAATTAGGTCCTTCTAACTCCCAGACCCAGCCTCTACAAACTGAACTGTGCTGCTTCTCAACTGAACTTGGCTCTCTCACATTTCTCTGACACTTTGCAAATACCACTAGGCCATTAACACCTCAGGGGGGATGAACTTGCACTTTTTAAAATAATCTTCAGATTTATTGTTTTTAAGTTTAAACAATACATTTTAAAACCTTGCAATTCTAACAACAGGTAAAACAGGATTTCTACAGGTTCTGACACGGACCTGAAATAGTATTACGATAACTTTGTTCCCTTAGATTTCAAACGGGACCTATGTTACAGCAGAAAGGATTATATAACCACAAAATCCCTGAAAGGCAGCTCAACTTTAGCCACCTTTCTAAAATCACAGGTTAGCCAAGCTCTATTATATAACGGAACCAAACACAAACGGTGAGAGTGTCTCAATTTCGTACTTGATATCTACCACAGCCAAATGCAAGAAGAACTGTATCAATTCCCCTGTTGAGTGGGATTCTTCCTTACAGGAGTTAATCCATTGATAATTTTGCCAAAATGCTGTTGCCCACAGTGTATTCTAATATGAATACAGATCTGGACATAAGTGCTGGGTGGGGACTGGGGGAATGAATAAAGGGAGCAAGTCAGGAGGGTGGAGAAGGGAGTGGGAGAGGAGGAAATAATCCAAATTGTTACTGTTGCTCTGCAGGAATAAGAGCATTCTATTTATTGCTATTGTTCTTGTCTGTCCGTCTCCCCCGATTAGACCGTAAACCCGTCAAAGGGCAGGGACTGTCTCTATCTGTTACCGATTTGTACACTCCAAGCGCTTAGTACAGTGCTCTGCACATAGTAAGCACTCAATAAATCCTATTGAATGAATGAATAAATGACAGACTGCTTACCTGCCCACAATCTCTCAATAGTAACCTCATATTTTTTTCCAAATTTCTCTTTCGTTCATTCTGGCCACAACCTGATCCCTGCAGTTCTGTCTTATTTACCTGCCAAACTTTTTTTTTAAATGGTATTTGTTAAGTACTTACTATGTACCAACCACTGAACTTGGTGCTGGGATAGATCCAAGCTGATCAGGTCTCTGTCCCACATGGGGCTCACATTCTTAATCCCCATTTTGTAGATGAGGTAACTGAGGCCTAGAGAATGGATGCAACTGGCCCAAGGTCACCCAATAGTCAAGTGGCAGAGACGGGATTAGAAACCAAGTCCTTCTGATTCCCAGGCCCGTGCTCTATCCACTAAGCCCTGCTGCTTCACTTTTAGCAGTTGATCCTTCCAAGCGTCTAGTACAGTGCTCTGCACGCGGTAAGCGCTCAATAAATACGACTGAATGAATGAATGAATGTATTGAGAACATTTGCAAAGGTACAGGCCCAAGTGCTACTGATTGGGAGAGAGAGGTAGCTTTAAGTCACCACGATCTTCCCTGTAAATTTATCCTGGGGATTAGAACCATCCACCCACAAGATCACCATCATTTAAAAACAGAGACCTGCACTGAGTGATTATTTTTGCTCTTATTACTTCGTTTCAGACCTTATTGTCCAAGATGTTTCAAGAAAGTCACAGCCATTTTACAGTGATTCCTTGAACACCTCTGGGAAATAGGTAAGGAATGAGAAGGCTCAGCTTCCGGTGATGTGGAGCGGGGTGTCAGTGAATAAAATTTTGAAGCTAGCAAGGATTCGGAGGGAATACGGTGGGTTGGGATGGCCAGCGCTCAATCAATCGATGGTATTTTTTGAGCACTTACTATTTGCAGAGCACAGCATGACGTAGTGAATACAGCCCCAGACTGGAAGTCAGAAGGACCTGGCTTCTATTCCCGGCTCTAACGCTTGTCTGCCGTGTGACCTCAAGCGAGTTGCTTCACTTCTCTGTGCCTCAGTTTCCTCATCTGTAAAACGGGGATTAAGATCGTGAACCCAATATACGACATAGTCTGCGTCCAACCTGATTAGCTTGTATCCACCCTAGTGCTTAATACAGTGCCCGACACATTGTGAGAGCTTAACAAATATCCTCAAAAAGGCACTCAGCTCTCTCCCCAGTACCAACTAGCTCCCATGTTTTGTTTCTGTCAAGCCAACCCTCTTACCTCACTCACTACTGACCCTTTGTTCAAACCTCAAACCTTCCCTTCTGCTTGAGACTCCCGCCCCTTTCACATCTGGCAGACTACTTCTCCTCTCTCCAACGTCATCATCATCATCAAAGGTATTTATGGAGCGCTTATCATGTGCAGCTCATTCATTCATTCAGTCTTATTTATTGAGCTTACTGTGTGCAGGGCACTGTACTAAGCAATTGGGAGAGTACGATGCAGAAAAATAAACGGACACATTCCCGGCTCACCGTGAGCTTACAGTCTAGAGGGAGAGACAGACGTTAATATACAAATATCAACATTATTATAAATAAATAAATTACAGATATGGACATAAGTCTTGTGGGCTGGGTGGGGATGGGGGGAATGAATAAAGGGAGCAAGTCAGGACGGTTCAGAAGGGAGTGGGAGAGGAGGAAAAGAGGGCTTAGTCAGGGAAGGCCTCTTGGAGACTTGCCTTCAATAAGACTTCGAGTAGGGGGAGAGCAATTGTCTGTCGGATATATACGTCTGTAAAATGGGGATTGAGATTGTGAGCCCCTTATGGGACGGGGACTGTGTCCAACCTAATCATCCTGCATTTACCCCAGTGTTTAATATATTCATTCATTCATTCATATTTATTGAGCGCTAACTGTGGGCAGAGCACTGTGCTAAGCACTTGGGGATGTGCAGTATAAAAATAAAACAAACACATTCCCTGTCCAAAAGGAGTTTACAGTCTAGAGGATTGTACTTTACTAAGCGCTTGGAAGAGTACGTTACAACAGAGTTGGAAGACGTGTTTCCTGACTGCGAAGATCTTCAAGGCCCTTCTAAAATCACATCTCCTCCAGGAGACCTTCTTGATTAATCTCTCATCTCTTCGCCCAGGTCACCCAGCAGACATGTGGCAGACTTGGGATTAGAACCCAGGTCCTTCTGACTCCCAGGCCCGTGAGGAGCAGCCTAGAGAAGAGGCCTGGGAGTCAGAGGGTCATGGGTTCTAATCCCAGCTCCTCCACTTGTCTGCTGTGTGACCTTGGGCAAGTCACCACTCCTCCGTTACCTCATCTGTAAAATGGGGATGGAGACTGTGAACCGCACATGGAACAGGGACTGCGTCCAACCCGATTTGCTTGTATCCACCCCAGCGTTTAGTATGGTGCCTGGCACATAGTAAGCGCTTAACAAATACCATAATAATAATTATTATTATTATCCACTAAGTCACTAAGATGGAGTCCGACTTAAAATGAAGGTCTGTTTTCCCATTTTGGGATTTTCCCAACCGCTTGGTCCAGGATCCACCCCCAGTAAGCGTTCGGTTTAAGCAGGTGTTGAAGCTACTGCTGCTGCTAATGATAATATGATGAAACATTAGTACCGGGCTTATTCGGGAGGCACGAATCTGGAACAGGAGGTCTTGGTGTCTGGCAGTGTTACGAGACACGGTCCCTGGGCTCCGCTCACATACTTAGATGAGGTCACTGACAAATAAACACTTTCTGATGCAACTCTGAAAGGAACCGGATTCAAAGGGCCTCAGAGAGCGACAGGATCCTAAAGCTGAGGTGAGCCACTGTAGCCGAAATGAAAAGTGCCAGGTCATACTAGGCCAGTGTCTGACAGTTCTATGTTTATTTTCGTTCTGGGGGGGTTTTTTTGGTGTATGTTTTGATGGTATTTGTTAAGCTCTTACTATGTGCCAGGAACTGTATTAAGCACTAGGGTAAAGAGAAGCTAATCAATTTGGACACAGTCCATGCCCATATAGGGCTCACAGTAATAGTAGTAATAATGTTGGTATTTGTTAAGCGCTTACTATGTGCAGAGCACTGTTCTAAGCGCTGGGGTAGACACAGGGTTGTCCCACATGAGGCTCACAGTCTCGATCCCCAATTTAAAGATGAGGTAACTGAGGCACAGAGAAGTTAAGTGACTCGCCCACAGTCACACAGCTGCCAAGTGGCAGAGCCGGGATTCGAACCCATGACCTCTGACTCCCCAGCCCGGCTCTTTCCACTGAGCCACGCTGCTTCTCAAATAATGTTGGTATTTGTTAAGTGCTTACTATGTGCAGAGCACTGTTCTAAGCGCTGGGGTAGACAGAGGGTAATCAGGTTGTCCCACGTGAGGCTCACAGTCTTAATTCCCATTTTACAGATGAGGTAACTGAGGCACAGAAACATTAAGTGATTTGCCCACAGTCAGCTGACAAGTGGAGGAGCTGGGATTCGAACCCATGACCTCTGACTCCCAAACCTGGGCTCTTTCCACTGAGCCACGCTGCTTCTAATCCCCATGTGGTAGATGAGGTAACTGAGGCGAAGAAAAGTGAAGTGACTTGCCCGAGGTCACACAGGAGACAAGTGGCAGAATCAAATTGAGAACACAGGTGCCTCCGACTCCCAGGCCCCCGTTCTATCCACTAGAGAACATTACTTCTCATGGTGATATTAAACACGTCATTTTAATGTTTCCTACGGTCTGTTTTTTACCTGGAGACTCCACTCACCATGGCAGTGAGCTCAGATTCTAGTCAGGAAATTCTCACTTCATCAGGAGGTTTCCTTTTAGAGTTTCAACTGAGTTGACCCTTGGATCTGGTTGTAAAAGGACGAGTCGTCCCTGCCGTTACAAAGAGATCTCGTTTTCTGAGGTCTGGTCTTCGGTAGGAAAGAAACCGGCGTCGTGGCGTCAGAGCTCCACTTACATTTTTCCTCCAGACGTCTTTAGGATTTGTGTCTCTCCCTTCTCCCTCCCTTCGAGGGACCACAGTCTGCCCCTTCACAGTCCGTCAGTCTGGATCAGACACTATCAGTTATCAGTATCTGGATCAGACACTATCTGTTATCACTATCACATCAGTGAGTCTATCAGTAGCATCATCTTCAGAAATGAAGGACACTGTAGCGTTGTCTGAGGGCTACTGTGTACTGAGCGCTATAGAGTACTCGACTGCACGAGAAATTCAGAGATAGAACAAGATAAGATCCTTCCTTTTGAGGAGTTTAGTCTAACGGGAGATATGAGACAAAGGCGTATACTCAATGCAGCCTTGTGCAGTGGATAAGCACGGGCCTGGGAGTCAGAAGGTCGTGGGTTCTAATTCCGGTTCCATCACTTACCTGCTGTGTGACCTTCGGCAAGCCACTTGACGTCTCGGTGCCTCACTTGGCTCATCTGTAAAATGGGGACTGTGTCCAACCCTATTTGCTTGAATCCACCCCAGTGCTTAGTACAATCCTAGCACGTAGTAAGCGCTTAAATACCATTTTTTAAAAATGCCCAAGGAGAAGCAGAAGGGAAGCAAAGTGGAGTAGTGGAAAGAGCACAGGACTTGAAGTCTTGAGAGCCAAGTTCTAATCCCACCTCTGTCACAGGCCTGCTGTGTTACCTTGGGCAAGCAACTTACAGTTTTGGTGCCTCAGTTTCCTCATCTGTAAAATAGGGATTAAAAAACCTGCTTTTCCTCCTACCTAGCTTGTGACCTCCACGTGGGACGAGAACTGTGGCCAGTCTGATTATATTGCTTCTTCCCCGGCTTGGCACATGGTAAGCAGAGAAGCAGCAAGAAGTAATAGGTAGAGCAGGGATCTGGAAGCCCAGAATGTCACGGGTTCTAATCCCATCTCCATTATGGGACCATGGGCAGGTCATTTCATTGCCCTGTGCCTCAGTTTCCTCATCTGTAAAATGGGAATTGAGACTGTGAGCCCCGCACGGGACAAGGACGGTGTCCAACTGGATTCGCTTGTATCCACCCCAGGGCTTAGTTCAGTGCCTGGCGCGTAGTAAGCGCTTAAAAAATACCATCGTCGTCATCGCCTAACGTATAATCAACCAGTCGATCAGTGGCATTTATTGAGCGCTTACTATGCGCAGAGGACTGCGCTAAGCACTTGGGAGGGTACAACACAACAGAATCAATTAATGGACACCGAAAAGAGTGGCACCTTTCGAGAGAGACATTCTGGTGGAAGAGCAGGGAGAGGGAAGAGAGCAGAGTCTCAAATCACCCGAAGCCATGGCTCTAAGTCGGACCGGCTAAGCCAGCCAGAGTACTTCCATAATCACATCAATCAATTAGTCGATGAGTAGTATTTATCGAGTGCCTACTGTGTGCAGGGCAGTGCGTACTAAGCGCTTGGGAGACTAAAATACTACAGAGAGGGTAGTCGTATTTACTTCCTTCAACCAGCTGACAATCTAGAGTTAAGAGTCGGGTAAACACACGACGGAAAAAAAGAAAGAAAAGCCCACCAGCAATCCAGGCGCCTAAATACGAAAGAACAGATATGGGGTCATGAATATGGTAAGTCATCTTATTTGAATGAGCTGAATGATTGATCATAGACTACTTAATCTGTTGTATATGAATTTACGTGAAAATTCAACGAATCCCGTTCAAATACAATTGGATAACCGCTTTGTTTTATGGCCTAACAAATTTACTTTAAAATGACGTACCTGGTACTTTTGAATTTAAAAGTGTCTGACATATTTCATAAATATCCCATACATTTCAATTTTTTTTAATCATACCTACAGTACTTTAGTACCTGACTTGTATATTTATGTGACTATTGTTAGAAGTGACTAATTGGGTTTGATTAGCTTCATCATTAATATTCTGTCCATAATTTAACATGCTTCAATAAAATACCCTAAAGCAGTATAATGATTAGATTTCAGGAATATGTGTTTTGCAATTAAGTTGCTCTTGATTTTGATATGCAGATTAAGAAATGGTGGTCTCATTTGAAAAAAAAAACTGCCCTTATTAACTCAGCAGTATACTCTGAAGATTAGGTAAGAAATCCAAGATTTTCTCTTTGTATATGCTAGTTAAAATGTATTTCAATCAAGCCTATGTGGGCAAATCAGATTTGATTAGTTTAAGTTCACAGTCATTCTATCTAAATGAATAATGTGTCACCTAACATTGCAAAAATTTGATTAATAGTTTATCAGTTAATTAAAAATGGGGTTTAATTTTTCTTTTTTAGGAAAATGCAAGGTAGATATTCCTCGTGTTCATCATAAATGCAAATTATTTCATCTCGAATCTATTGTTCCTTTTTCGCTTCTTAGACAACTGGCAAGAAAATGAAGCTTTCAGAATTATCTCCCTCCATGGAGAAGTAGTAAAACTTTGTTTGCTTGTGTAGGTGGTTGCCACGAATCTCCCATCAGTCCTGCTCAGCCACATCTCACCAAGTCTCGACCTCCTCTGAACTCCTCCCTACTCCTCTCCCCCTCCTAAAAGACCACCTCTGCAAAGACCACCTTTCCTTCAATATTTTTTATTGGTATTTGTTAAGTACCTAGCGCTGTACTGAGCACTGGGGTAAATCCAAGCTAATCAGGTTGGACACAGTCCATGTCCCACATGAGGCTCACGGTCTTAATCTCCATTTTACAGACAAGGTAGCTGAGGTACAGAAAAGGTAAGTGATTTGCCCAAGGTCACAGAGCAGACAAATGGCAGAGCCGAGATTAGAACCCAGGTCCTCTGACTCTGAGGCCCGTGTACTTTTCCCTAGGTACATTCCTTCTCCATTCTTCTGCTTCCTATGCCCGTTGGATCTTAAGCTCCCTAAGGGCAGAGAACCTATCTTGTGCTTCTGTGGCACTTTTTCAATGCCCATTGCATCCCCTCTCCTCCTCCCCTCAGCACTGTGCTCGTCCGCTCAATTGTATATATTTTTATTACCCTATTTATTTTGTTAATGCGATGTACATCCCCTTGATTCTATTTATTGCTATTGTTTTTGTCCACCTGTCTCTCCCGATTAGACTGTAAGCCCGTCAAAGGGCAGGACTGTCTCTATCTGTTGCCGATTTGTACATTCCAAGCACTTAGTACAGTGCTCTGTACATAGTAAGCGCTCAATAAATACTATTGAATGAATGAATGAATGAATGAATGAATCCAGTGAGTGCTTAATAAATACAATCACTGCTGTATAAGGAGTACGCCGCTCTCTATTTTTTGACTTGGGGATCCAAATCAGAGCTGTCCAGTCCGAGACCTGTCATCAGAGCCAGAACTTAAAAAAAAAAATGTTGACCAGGACATCCTGACGACTAGAGCCTTGATGCTCGGTGAATCTGCAGTTGGGGCAGAGAGGGAGTTCTAGCCTTCTCTCTTTGAACCAGATGATTACTTTCTTGCCCAAGAGTCAATCTGACCCTTCACTTTGAGCATGTGTCTATTCAGTCAATCCATCAGGGGTATTTATTGAGCGCTTACTGTGTGCAGAGTGCTGACTAAGATAGGCACATTCCCTGAACCCCAGGAGCTTACAATCCAGAGGGGGAAACAGACATTAAAATAAATTACAGGTGCCTACATAAAGGCCCCCGGACTGATTTCATTAGCATCATCTTAGCCCATATAATGAGTCAGAATGGAAGGTGAATTCTTCCCCCTTCTCCCTCGGGGAGTGTCCCAGGAGATGGCCGGCCTTGGTATGTGACTCTTGGTTCAAGTCACGCCATCCCAAACCTTCCCCTGACTAGAAAGCAATGCCAATGCCCAGCGTGACACATAGAGGGAAGATCTTTCAGGCAGCAAGGATTTTTCCAATGCAGAATGGACATCTGGGAAAAGACCCGGAGTCTTTCTCTGGAGGGCATAACTGACGCCTCTTTGGGACCTTCATCATCATCAAAAATAGTATTTATTGAGCATGTACCGTGTGCATAGCACTGTACTAAGAGCTTGGGAAAGTACGATACAACAGGGCTGGTAGAGGTGTTCCCCTCCCACAGTGAGCTTACAGTATAGAGGCGGAGAACATGAGGACTGGAATCTAGAGGATCTGAGGGTTCTGTGACTTTGTGATTCTCCCCATAATGATAATAATAACAATTGTGGTATTTGTTAAGCGCTTACTATGTGCCAGGCACTGCAGTAAGCACAGGGGTGGTTACAAACGAATCAGGTTGGATACAGTCCCTGTCCCATGTGGGGCTTTCAGTCTCAAAGCCCATTTTGCAGATGAGGAAACAGAGGCCCAGAGAAGTGAAGTGACGTGCCAAAGGTCACAGAGCAGACAGGTGGCAGAGCAGGGATTAGAACCCTTGTCCTTGTGATTCTCAAACCCTTGCTTGCTCTATCCTCCAAACTGTTCTGTGTCTAGAATTTCAGGCCTGGTGTAGGGTGTTCTCTGAATCTGTAAACTGTCGTCTTACTAGACTGTAAGCTCTTCCACTTGTCTGCTATGTGACCTTGGACAAGTCACTTAACTCCCCCGTGAGTTAACTCCCCCTTGAAGAGTGGGGAGACATGAACTTTTCTTTACCACTGTGATTCATGCAGTAGGGTGAAGTAAGACTGAACTGGGGAGAGATAGGAGACCAGGTTATGTCGAGGTTATGGACTTGAGGGATAGGGAGGATAGTGGTAATGTCTAATGTGATGGGAGAGACAGGAGGAGGACAGGGTTTGGGTGGGAAGATGAAGAGTTCAGTTTGGGAGATGTTTAGTTTGAGATAATAATGTTAATAATGTTGGTGTTTGTTAAGCGCTTACTATGTGCAGAGCACTGTTCTGAGCGCTGGGGTAGACACAAGGGAATCAGGTTGTCCCACGTGGGGCTCGCAGTCTTAATCCCCAATTTACAGATGAGGTAACTGAGGCATGGAGAAGTTAAGTGACTTGCCCAAAGTCACACAGCTGACAAGTGGCAGAGCCGGGATTCGAACCCATGATCTCTGACTCCGAAGCCCACGCTCTTTCCACTGAGCCACGCTGCTTCCGCGGGACATCCAGGTAGAGATGTCCTGAAGGCAGGAGGAAATGTGAGATTGCAGGGAAGGAGAGAAGTTGAAGCCGTGGGAGCGAATGAGTTCTCCAAGGGAGTGGGTGTAGCTGAAACTAGAAAGGGACCTAGAACTGAGTCTCGAGACACCCCCACGGTCAGAGGGTGGGAGGCAGAGGAGAAGCCAGAAAAAGAACTGAGAAGGAGCATGAGAGATAGGAGGAGAATCAAGAGAGGACAGTGCCAGAGAAACCAAGGTTGGATAAAGAGAAGGGGGTGGTCTACAGTGTCAGAGCTGCTGGGAGCAGGAATAGAATAGAGTAGAGGCCTTCCAGATTTGGGGAGAAGAAGGTCACTGGTTGTCTTAAAGAGGGCTGCTTCCTTAGAGTGAAGGGGCTGGAAGCCACACTGGAGGGGATGGAGGGGAGAATTACAAGAGAGGAAGTGGAGACAGTGGGTGTAAAAACTCTCTCGAGAAAAAATAGTAGGAGGGCGATGGGGTAATAACTGGAAGGAGCTGTAGGGTCCAGAGGGTTTTTTTAGGATAGGGGATATGTAAGCATGTTTGAAAGCAGTGGGGAAAAAGCCGCTGGAAAGTGAACAGTTGATAAAGGAGAAATCTCCCCGTTAGACATGAAGAGCCAAAGAACGACTCCCTTTTCCCCTGGTGTAAAATTCTTCTTTTCATCTTTAGAGCCCAACCTTTCCTTGGCTGAGAGGAGAGGAAGTGGCATTCTCGTTGAACTCATCACTGTGTTACAAAGAGAAGTCAGTTAAGAGTAATTAAGGCAGGAAACGCTAATAGCATAGAATAAGATAAATGCACAATTAGAGTTGCCTTCTCCCAGGCACATACCCTGGTAGTGTTGAGTGATGGCTCTCTCTGGAAAGCAAATACTCGTGGGAAGGCGCATAATAAAATAGGCTCGCCCTCCAACAGAGGTGCTCTGCCCAACCCTCGGAGTTACATTAATACGGCAGAGCACGGAATCGTGGCGAACCCAGCAGCCGGAACAAACGATTACGGCAGGAATCTGACAGTGGTCAATCGAAGCAGGAGCTATGGCATGGCCTGGATGGCCCCCGTGATGAAAAAAATTTGCAAAAGAACCATTTGCCACTGTTTCAACACACAATGCACCCACTCCTGGGGTAGTTCTGGTTGTTGCATTTTTATTCTCATTTTCATTATTTTATTTGTTAAGCGCTTACTGCGTATCAAGCAGGGGTAGAAACAAGCTGATCAGGTTGGAGGCAGTCCCTATCCCACGTGGGGCACCCAGTCTAGGCAAGAGGGAGTAGGATTTAATCCCATCTTACAGTCGAGGAGACGGAGGCACAGAGAAGCAAGCAATTGACAGAGCCAGGTTTAGAACCCATGTCCTCTGACTCCCAGTTCTGGGCTTTTTCCATTAGGCCGTGTTGCTTCTTAGGAAGAACATGGGAGAGAGCTAAACAGGATAGGGAGCCACCAAAGGTGACTGAAAGAGTAGAGCTTTTAGGCTGATCTGCAAAGAACTGAAAAGACTAGGATGCTTTCCCTGTGGAAGCTGTTCCCCAAACATCTTATTTACTTATTTATGTATTCATCTGAGCAGAAAACTGAGCCTTCTACCCGGTGGCCTCAGAGAGCCCTGACGTAGGCAGACAGAAGCTCCTCGCCATCGGCTTTAAAGCACTCGATCATCTTGCCCCATCCTTCCTCACCTCCCTACTCTTCTACTACAACCCAGCCCGCACGCTCCGCTCCTCTACTCTAAGCTTCTCACTGCACCTTGATCTCATCTATCTCGCCGCCAACCTCTCACTCACATGCTGTCTCTGGCCTGGACCTCCCTCCGTCCTCAAATCCGACAGACAATTACTCTCCCCTCCTTCAAAGCCTTACTGAAGGCGCATCTCCTTCAAGAGGCCTTCCCTAACCCCTCCTTTCCTCTTCTCCTTCACCCTTCTTCATCGCCCTGACTGGCTCCCTTCATTCCTCCCCCTACCCAGTCCCACAGCACTTATATACATACCTGTAATTGTATTCATTTATATTAATGTCCATCTCCACTCTAGACTGTAAACTCACTGTGGGCAGGGAATGCATCTGCTATATTGTTATAGTCTGCTCTCCCAGACGCTTAAGACAGTGCTCTGCACTCAGTATGCACTCAATAAATACCACTGACTGACTGAAAATAGGGAGTGTAGAGTTTAAAAATGTTTTGAAAGAAGGAAATCACTTTTAAATGATAGGAATAAAATGCTGACTTCCCTCCTTTGGTTGAGGGGTGGGAAGAGGCTCCAAGTGGAAATGTCACTTCACCTAAAATGAAAAGCAGAAATGCCTTTAAAGGAGCAAAGGAAATAGAATCAGTGACTGTCAGCACTGCTATAAAACCAAGTCAGGACCATGAAGTTTCCTCCCTCTCCCGGGCACTTAGAATTCACTACATAGTATCACACAGAACCTACAGAAAAGAGAATACAGAATGGGAAAAGTAGCATTTTGATAAGCTATAATTCAAGACTTTAGAGATCTGCTCCTGCTTTCTCTCTAAAAGACTTGACCCACTTAAAACTGACAGCAGAGAAACTGACCAAAAGCCAAGAATTAACATCCTTTTCCTCTCTGGGGATGCCTACGCCAGTTGTCAATAGGTTGGTGACATTTGCTCATCATTTTTAGGGTGGTAAATGAATTTAAGGGTTACACAGAGCTAGATTCTATAAGTTCATCGTTGGGCTCAGTGAGGACTCTTTATTAGCCCTTACTTCTTGAATACCTTTTCTTCCTGATAGCAAACTTCAAGTCATCAGTGGCACCTGGCTTTAATAAAGCCTTTATCCAGTATCTCGTATTCAGCGATTCACCCCTAAATTTGCAGGATACATCTGAGTGGCGAGGGAAGTGTTGCTACATAAATGAATAGCTAAACCTGATTTTTCATTCTTTGGAAGGAGGCGAAAGAAATCATCTGTGCTACCCAGGCATCCCCTCTCAGCCAGTGTCTGGTTAAAAACGAGCCCCTTAAGTCCACCAGAGAACTGCATTTTCAAATAACGGACGGATTCTGCCCTGGAGTGGGAGAGGCATGAGTGAGCATTGAAGAGTCAAATTAGAGCTTCGGTCTGTGACTCCCATTTACAAATCCCATACCGAGTTAGGATCCAGGAGCTCTTGAACTCTCACGACAGCTGGGTATCCGAACTCCGAAGATAACCGGCGAGCCAGTTATTCATCCCTTTAAGTTCAGCTCTTATTCATCCCTTTAAGTTCAATCAGTCAATCAGTGTATTTATGAGCACTCGCTGTGCACGGAGCACTGTACGAAGCGCTCGGGAGAGTACAATACAATAGAATCGGGAGACACGGTCCCATGTCGTGGGCAGGAATGTGTCCGTTTATTGTTGCATTGTACTTGCCCAAGCGCTTAGTACATACAGTGCTCTGTACGTAGTAAGTGCTCAATAAAGACGATGGAGTGAATGAATGAGTTTACAATCTAGAAGGGCAACAGTGAGGGAAACGGGAAATTCTCTGTGGTCAGGGATCACGCCTACTAATTCTGTAGCGGTGCCCTCTCCCAAGCGCTTAGGACGGTGCTCTGCCCACAGTGTGCACCCAAGATGGATCGACCGATCGAAAGGTGGGAGGGAGGCTCGAAACCCTGTTCTTGGAAGAAGGTGATTCCACATCTTAGTTCTTCCTTTCCTTTCTTTGGTCTTTCTTCCCCGTCTTTCCTAAGGCAGCTCTCCGACATTAGCTCAGTCAGTTCCGGGTCCTGCCTGTGGAATTCCCAAGCCCCTTGTTCTTCTGCTCTTTCTCCCCCGCTCCTGCCACCTGCCTTATAATCACCGCATGGAGAAATCAATCAATAGTACTTATTGTTGGCTTACTGCATGCGGAGCACTGTGCTTAGCGCTTGGGAGAGTACAATATAAGAATAAGCAGACACATTCCCTGCCCACAACAAGCTTAAAGTCTAGAGGGGGAGACAGACATTAAAATAAATTAATGAATTCCAGATAGGCACATGAGTGCTGTGGGGCTGGGAGGGGGGATGATTAAAGGGAGCAAGTCAGGGAGAGGCAGAATGGAGTTGGGGAAGAGGAACGGAGGGCTTAGTCAGGGAAGGCCACTTGGAGGAGATGTGCCTTCAATAAAGCTTTGAAGGAGGAGGGAGTCGTAGTCTGTCGGATTTGAGGAGGGAGGACTTTCCAGGCCAGGGGCCATACGTCCCTCTGCTGCTCGGATCATTTTTTTTCAAAAACATTTAGGACTTCATCTCCCCACTTCTTAAAAAACTCCAATGTTTGCCCACCCACCTCCGCATCACACAAAAACTCCTCCCCGTTGACTTTAAAGCACACCATCACCTTGCCCCCTCCTATCTCACCTCTTTAATGACTCCAGTTGTCAATAGGTTGGTGACATTTGCTCATCATTTTTAAGGTGGTAAAGGAATTTAGGGGTTACACAGCGATAGATACAAAGCAACCCAGTTCACACATTTAGCTCCTTAAACGCTAACCTGATCGCTGTGCCTCAACCTAGTCTTATCTCACTGCCAACCCCTCACCCACATCTTGCCTCTGGCCTGGAACACCACCCTCCCCCAATCTGACAATTACTCTCCCCTCCTTCAAAGCCTTATTGAAGGTACATCTCTTCCAGGAGGCCTTCCCTGACTAAGTGCCCCTTTCCTCTTCTCCCACTTCCTTTGGACTCACCCTGACTTGCTCCCTCTGTTCCCCCCACTCACCCCCCAGCCCACAGCATTTATGCACATATCCATGATTTATTTATTTATATTAATAATAATTATGGTATTTGTTAAGTGCTTACTGTGTGCCAGGCACTGTACTAAACACTAGGGTGGATAGAAGCAAATTGAGTTGGACGCAGCCCCTGTCCCACATGGGGTTCACAGTCTCGATTCCAATTTTATGGATGAGGTAACTGAGTCATAGAAAAATGAAGTGACTTGCCTATGGTCACATTGCGGGCAAGTGGCAGAACTGGGATTAGAGCCCACATCCTTCTAATTTCCGGGCCTGTGCTGTATCCACTACATCATTAATGTCTGTCTCGCCCTGTCTAGACTATAAACTCATTGTGAGCAGGGAATATATCTACTGATGCATTTTATTCTCCCAAGTGCTAAGTCACAGTAACCGCTCAATAAATATGAGTGAACAAATGGATCTGTAAAATGGGAATTAAGAGTGTGAGCCTCATGTGGGACCTTGGGCAAGTTACTTTACTTCTCTGTGCCTCAGTTGCCTCATCTATTAAGTGGGGATAAGAATGCGAGCTCCACGTGGGACGAGGACTGTGTCCAATCGCCTTAACTTGTACCTACCCCAGTGCTTAGAACAGTGCTTGGCCCATAGTAAACACGTAACAAATACCATAATAATAATAATCTACTCTAGTACTTCAAACAGGACTTGGCACAAGGTTAACAAATACATGCTTAACAAATACCATGATCGTTATTATTATTTTATTATCTGCTTTTTCATTTTTGGCCCCGAGCCTCCTGCCTCCAAGTCCTGTGGTTCGACGGCGTCGCCAGGCTTCTCGCAGACCCGAGGAGAGAACGTGAAGGGTCTGGAGCTCCTGGGAGGCCGACGAGAGCGGCTCACGGAATTTCCCGTTCTGTGGTCTCTCTGAATTTTCAGGGGTCCTGTGGTTCGACGGCGTCGCCAGGCTTCTCGCAGACCCGAGGAGAGAACGTGAAGGGTCTGGAGCTCCTGGGAGGCCGACGAGAGCGGCTCACGGAATTTCCCGTTCTGTGGTCTCTCTGAATTTTCAGGGGATTCGTTGACAAAACAGCCCCAAATAATGTGTAACAGTGAATACTGTCTGCTCCCAACGGCAGGTGTGCTTAAAACAAGAGGTTAGCACACTATCTATAATTCTATTTATTTATATTGATGCCTGTTTACCTGTTTTGATGTGTCTCTCACCTTCTAGACTGTAAACCCAGTGTGGGCGGGGATTGTCTTTGTTGCTGAATTGCACTCTCCAAGCGCTTAGTACGGTGCTCTGCACACAGTAAGTGCTCAATAAATACGTTTGAATGAATGAATGAATGAACTAACGAGCCATCTGGGGCTTTCTGGGGGCCAGAGAGGAAGAGGGAAGAGGTGAGGTGATCGTTCTGACACAGAAGAGGCCCGGGCTGAGGCTTCTGTGGCTTGAAGAGACAGCAAGCAACAGGAGATGAGGCCAGGGTTGACAGCTCTGTGGCTGATTGCCAGCTAGAGAAAGTGCCAACCAAAAGTCCCCCAAACCAATCAGTCGAATTTATTGAGTGCTTACTGTGTGCAGAGCAGTGTACTAAGCATTTGGAAAGTATAAGTAGGCAACACAGAGAGACAATCCCTGCCCGACAATGGGCTCACAGTCTAGAAGGGGGGAGGTAGACCTCAAAACAAGTAAACGGGCATCAATAGCATCAATATAAATAAATAGAATTAGATATATTTACATAACAAAATAAGTAAACAGCCATTAATATAAATAAATAGAATTATAGATACGTGCATATATACTCACGTGCTTTGGGGTGGGGTAGAGCGAAGGGAGCGAGTTGGGGAGATGGGGAGGGAAGGGGGAACTGAGGAAAAGGGGGGGTTGGTCTGGGAAGGTCTCCTGGAGGAGGTGAGTCTTCAGCAGGGACAATATAACAGACACATTCCCTGCCCACAACAAGCTTCCAGTCTAGAGAGACTAGAGCCAAGGGACTTCTGTACTTAATAATAATAATAATAATAATTGTGGTATTTGTTAAGTGCTTACTGTGTGCCAGGCAGTGTTCTCAATGCTGGGGTGGATACAAGCAAATCGGGTCGATCACAGTCCGTGTCCTACACTGGGCTCACAGTCTCAATTCCCATTTTACAGATGCGGTAGCTGAGGCCCAGAGAAGTGAAGTGACTTGCCCAAGGTCACATGGCAGACGAGAGGCGGAGCCGGGATTAGAACCCACGACCTTCCGACTCCTAGGCCCATGCTCTATCCTCTATGCCGTGTACTTCTACTGTTCTACTCTCCTCCCTGGCTCCAAGCAGCAACTTGACTCCCAGCAAATTAGGAAAACACAGAGGAAATAGAGAAGCAATGAGGTCTAGAGGAAAGAGCACGGGCCTGGGAGTTGGAGGACCTGGATTCTAATCCTGATTTTTGCCCGCTGTGTGAGTTTGGGGAAATCACTTAACTTCTCTATCTGGTTACTTCAGCTGTAAAATAGGGATTAACACTGCGAGCTCCATCAGTCAATCGTACTTATTGAGCACTTACTGTGTACAGAGCACTGTATCAAGTGCTTGGGAGAGTATAAGATTCATTCAGTCATATTTATTGAGTGCTCACTGTGTGCAGAGCACTGTACCAAGTGCTTGGGGGATGTTACAATACTAAACAGGGACACATTCCCTAACCACAACAAGCTTACCGTCTCAAGGACGTCCCCTGTGTCCATCCCGATTCTCTTCTATCTACCTCAGCCCAGTATAGTGCCTGGCGTGTAGGAAGAGCTTAACAAATACCATCCAAAACAAAAAAAATATAGAGTAGCTTCTGTTCCTCATATCCCTACCCAGTTCCGGAGTGTCCCAATAATAATAATAATAACGTTGGTATTTGTTAAGCGCTTACCATGTGCAGAGCACTGTTCTAAGCGCTAGGGTAGATACGGGTTAATCAGGTTGTCCCACGTGAGGCTCACGGTCTTCATCCCCATTTTCCAGATGAGGTCACTGAGGCCCAGAGAAGTGAAGTGACTTGTACACAGTCCCACAGCTGCCAAGTGGCAGAGCTGGGATTCGAACCCATGACCTCTGACTCCCAAGTCTGGGCTCTTTCCACTGAGCCACGCTGCTTCTCCAAAATGAGAAATAAGAATTTCAGAGCTAGGCCGGTCCTAGCTGTGAGCACATAAACTGATTTCTCCGCACTGTACTCTAACAGTTTGCAGCACCTGGTGTGTTTTTAATTCTGCCTCAGTTTCACGATTTTCCCTCATCCTAAAGGAATGGTTCAGTTCCTGGTGGTCGTGCACTAAGTCGGTCTGTCTGCAGCTGTTCAGCCCACTTCCTCGATGCATTCTTTGAGGTTAGGTTTCATCTCGGCTTTAAAATTAGCCTTTTCGTTGCTCAATAGCAGGTCCAGTGGCAGGGAGAGAAAATGATACTCAAACCATTTAGCTTTGGTACATTCTAGAAGCTCTAGGAAGAGATTTCATGGGTGGAGGAAGTTGACTATGCTGATGAAAATAAGGTTAGGGGGATGATTGATTAATTTTTATTAACCAGGTCCTCCCTACCCATTAGTAGGAATAATCAGAATGTGGCTTGGTTTGTTTTAAGCCTCCTTAAAAAAATCAGAATCAACGACTGTGGCCCTATAACTCGGGAGTAGACCGTGGTCACGTCAATCCGGAAAAGCCTGCCAGATATGTTTATTGATACTGTAATTCCTCAGGAGAACCAATAAAATAGAAAATTAAAGGCAAATCTGCTGCGGTCATCATTCATACCGATTTCTGCAAGGTTAGTGCTGTCTTTCCTATTTGAAATCAACACAGGGAACGGTTGAAAAAATCCTACAACAAACCTGCTATCACCAATATTTCAGAGTCTCCGTCCCCCAGGATGTCGGAAACAGAACAAGGCAACTTTTGCAATCGAGTATCGGCGTGGCCGATTTCCCAGATCTCCCGGTACGATTTTGGGAAACGCCAGGCCCTGGGTTTTCATCACCGTGTGGAAACATGGGGCTCACAGGTATTCAGCTCCATCAGTCATTCATTCAATCATATTTATTGAGTGCTTACTGTGTGCAAAGCACTATGCTGAGCGCTCGGGAGAGTACAACAACAAACAGGCACGTTCCCTGCCCTCAGCCAGCCCTGTCTAGAGGGGGAGATAGGGCAAGGTGATTTAACGCTTTAAAGCCAATGGTGAGGATTTTCTGTTTCCATGCAGATACGGATGGATAACCACTGGAGGGTCTTGAGGATTGGGGAACCACGGCCTGAGCGCTATGGTAGAAAATCGATCCGGGCAGCAGACCGAAGTAGAGACCAGAGTGGAGAGGGACAGGAGGCTGGGAGATCAGCAAGAAGGCCGACGCCAGAATCAAGGCAGGAAAGGATGAGTGATCGGATTAACACGAAGGAGAGGAAAGGACGGATTTTAGCAACGTGGTAGAGGTCAAACCAACAGGATTTAGTAATGGATTGAATGTGTGGGTGGAATGGGAGAGGGAAGACGAGGGTAACGCCGAGGTTACGGGCTCGTGAGACAGGAAGGATGGTGGTGACGTCTACAGTGATGGGAAAGTCACGGGGAAGACAGGGTTTGGGTGGGAAGAAACAGGGTTTCTGTTTCAGACATGTTAAGTTTCAAGTGATCCAAGTAATTCCAGCTCCGCCACTTGCCCGCTGTGTTACCTCGGGCAAATCACTTCACTTGTCTGCCCTTAGTTACCTCATCTGTAAAATCGGGATTTAGACTGTGAGCCCTGTAGGAGGCAGGGACTGTGTCCAACCCGATTTGCTTGTATCCACCCCAGTTCTTACTACAGTACCTGGTACACAGTAAGAGCTTAACAAATACAATTATTATTTATCTGTATGTACTGAGCACTGACTGTGTGCAGGACACTGTGCTAAGCTCTCGGGAGGGTACAGTATCGCAATAAACAGAAACATTCCCTGCCCACAGTGAGCTTATACTGTAGGGACAAGGAGATGTGACTGCTCAACTTTTGGAATTGTATATTCCAAGCGCTTAGTCCAGTGCTCTGCACATAGTAAGAGCTCATAAATGCTATTGAATGAATGAATGAATGAATGGAATCTCGGGACTGGAGACTGGAAGCTGAAGTCGCTTGGGACCAAGGAAAGGAAGTTGCAATCCTTGAGGACCCAGAGCCACCAATGGATCTTGGGGATACTGGCCACTCGGAGGCCTGTGATGTCGGAGGCCTGCTTGACCTTGGGCAAGTTACTCTGCATCTCTGAACCTCAGTTTCCTCTTTTGTAAAATGGAGATTCAATACCTGCTCCCCCTCCCCTTTAGACCGTGAGCTCTATATAGGACAGGAACTGCAGCCCATTGCTTGTATCCACCCCAGCAGTTAGTACAGTCCCTGGCACATAGTAAGCGTTTACCAAATACCACAATTGTTATTATTATCATTATCTGCATATACTGTATCTACCCCAGTACTTAGAACAGGGCTTGTCACATAGCATGCCCTTAACAGAAATCATCATCATTATCATTATTATTATTATTATTATTATTTCTATTAGAAGCCAAGTCAGAGGGAGGCTAAGCCCCTCCAGTGAAATTACCAGGCACGAGTAATCATCCCAGACAGGGCACAGTACAGCTGAAAACTGAACTGTCAGTTTCAAATTGGACCACCAACCACTTTATGACTCAGACCCGTTGTCAGTATTGGAATAATTTAGCCTGACTGGAGATTTAAATCTGCCTATAGATTTTCCGTTGCTTCTGGGTGTTTCAATAGGATTTTCATCCCGACCTGCGGCAATCTGGATCCTTTTGGGAAATGAGACGGGGCAAACGAGATCTATATTCAGGGGCCGAAGCCTCCGCCAACTTCTTCCCGCTGGCCCGCTTCTCTGTTGACCGGGAAATCTCCAGGGGATTTCCTTCCCATCAATCAATCAATATTACCTATCGAGCACTTACTGTGAGCAGAGCACTGTACCAAGAGCTTCGATGAGTACAGTACCATAGAATTGGTGATAATCATAATTATAATTGTGGTATCTGTTAAGCGCTTACTCTGTGCTGGGTACTACACTGAGCGTTGGAGTGGATACCAGCAAATCGGGTTGACTCGGTCCCTGTCCCATACAGGATTCACAGTCTCAACCCCCATTTTACGGATGAGGGAATTGAGGCCCGGGGAAGTGAAGTGACTTATCCAAGGTCACACAGCAGACAGGCAGCAGAGCCGGGATTAGAATCCTCAACCTTCTTATTCCCAGGCCCTGGCTCTATCCACTATGCCATGCTGCCTCCCGATCCCCGCCCTCAAGGAGTTCATAGTCTAGTGGATTTCTTCTTTGGCCTTTCCCCTTCCTCCCTCCACCTACGTCTGGATGAGAACGCTGTTGCCAATCCAAGTGGTGCAGCACTGCATTTGGACGCAGTGCGGGTGACTCGACGACCAAATTATATTCGCTGCCCAGCCAATGCGATGACCTTTCATAAACCTCCACTTAGCGTGAGCACTCTTCACTAAATCCAATAGAGAAAAATAGTTTCTACCTATTGAAAAACACTCCTGACTTAAAAACAAGCCAACCCTAAAGAGAGGGGGAACCCCAGCAGAAGCTGTTTGGTTTTTAGAAAACAGAGCCTTGCTCAGATCCCTTAAAAAATGATTTCCCCTTCTTATAACAATATTCACTAAATACATCTAAGCCTTCTTTTATGATTTAAAAATAAAAATCAACTCCAGGCTGAGAATTAGCATTTCAAGCTCCTTCCTGATGCAATTGAAAATGACCAACTTATAAACCTTTATAGAAGATGAGGCACTTGAATATTTTATTCTCAGGTGAAAACCAATCACCCGGAAAGCGCTGTGCATGATAAAGAGGCAGAGCTTTTAGCTGGGGCTGGAGGGGGACCTCTTTTTTCCCGACCTTTTCCTCTATTGATATGGGAGTGTGTGACAAGCCAGAGTGTTCCTCTGAGCCTCAGTCTCCACTGCTGAAAAAAAAAAAGGGGGAGAGGGTCTTCTGTCAGCCACATCCCTAAATTGGGGGAGATTTCAGAGGCGAGCACTATGGGAGGGCTCTGATGTTCTGCCGTATCTGTGCCTGTGAGAACCGTGAGGTCTGAGTCTTGTTTAGTGACAAGAGGAAATCAGTAGCTGGGGCCTAAAATAGCCTGATGACGGGGTGGGAAGGTTCTGGGATTGAGCTGCCAGTTGCTCTGGAAAAGGATCGGTAGGAGACAGTGAGGGAAGTTTGGCAAAACTGGAGTTTTCCAGGCCTCTGGTACGCCCGATCATGTCATTCCTTAGCCCCCTCGACCCCGGAGTGGCAGGGGCGTGAAGGGGGAGGGTCAGGAGGGCAAAATCTTTAGAACCGTAAGGTGTGGAGGTGTGGAGTGGCTCAGTTCTGAGCAGAAACAAAGCTCAGTATAGCTCTGGCCTGAGACTCCAAGAGTCCCCCCAAGTATAAGCTCGCCTTGGGTAGGGGATGTGTCTGTTTATTGTTATATTGTGCTCTCCCGAGTGCTCAGTACAGTGCTTCGCACACAGTAAGTGCTCAAAAAATACAACTGAATGGAATAAGTGACGTTCGGTGTGAGAAGGAGCCGGGAGGACAAGAGGTGAGGCTGTTTCAGACCACCAGCCTGTGTCCTTGGGCTTTCTAGTCTCATTATCATAAGCAACAAATTGATGTGTGTGGGTCCGGGAAAAGAGAGAGAGAGAGAGAGAGAGAGAGAGAGAGAGAGCGGCTTCCTACTTTCAATTAGAGATTTAAACCTTTTTGCGAATCTAAAGACAAAGCCTAGTGTTAATGTGAGAAATATGAGGCTGAAACAACTAATAAAGTTGGTGTCAACCCCAGTCGTAAATTGTTAAAGATTTGCTGGGCTTTAGCAGAAAATGAGGTCTCCGGGCTTCCTTTGGAAGAAGACATGCCATAGAAAAAAGCGCTGAGGTTTCAGTCAGCCCTACCGGGATGTGCTGGGTTCAGCTTTTGAAGGCTTCTGTGCCATTTATGGACCATTTCTGCCCGTAAAACAGGAAATTAGTGCACTAAAAATGACTAACATGCCACATTAGCCTGTTTTCCTACTCACAAATCCCCCAGCCGGGTATTTGACCCTGACCCTGATCATCCCCCGAGGAGCCGATACCCAGGGAAGCAGGAGTCGGGCAGCGCTGTTTGATGGGCTGTTGGGGGGGCGGTGGATTTCCCTTCCTCCATAAACCCGGTGTGACAGGCAGAGCTTGATCAGGACGGCATCTCCCAGAAAGAAAGTCCCTCTACTCTGACAGAGAACATCTCCCAGAAAGAAAGTCCCTTTACTCTGATGGAGAACCAGTGCCAGGGAAATCATTGCCCCCAAAACTGATCGATCAATCTATCGGTGGCATTTATTGAGCACTTCCTGGGTGCAGAGCACTGTACTAAGCACTGGGGGAAGTACAGTATAACAGAATTGGAAGACACAACTAGGTTACAGTCTAGAAGGGGAGTCTAGAGACAGAGAGACTCTTCGGTACTACTCTCTCAAGAAAATAGGGAAGCAGCACGGCCCAGTGGGAAGAACAAGAGCCTGGGATTCGGAGAACCTGGGTTCCGATCCCGGTTCGGCCAAATGTTTGCTCTGTGATGTTGGGTAAATCACTTAACTTCTCTGTGCCTCAGTACGCCTCTTCTCCCTCCTACTTAGATTGTGAACCCCAGGAGGGACAGGGACTGCGTCCAATCTAATGAAATTATACCCAACCCACTGCTAAGAATAGTGTTTGACACACAGTAAGTGCTTAACAGATACCCTAAGAAAACTAGCGTTCTTTCGGTTCAAATGGCACTTTGTCTCCCACCCCTCTTTCCTTTTTTTCAAAGAGGATCATAAATTCTAATCCCGGCTCCACCACTTGTCTGCTGTGTGATCCTGGGCAAGTCACAATATAACAATAAACAGACACATTCCCTGCCCACAACGAGCTACAGTCTAGAGGATGTCAGTCAATCAAAGCATAGTTACCTCATCTGTAAAATGGGGATCGAGTCTGTGAACCCCACATGAGACGGGGCCTGTGTCCAACTCGATTTGCTTGTATCCACCCAAGTGCTTACTACAGTGCCTAGCACATAGTAAGCGCTTAACAAATACCATTATTATTGGTAGTATTATTACAAGCAGTAATGTTATTTAGCCAGACCAGTGGGCCACTCAGCCCAGTACTCTGTCTCCGACCTTGGGTTCCACGGATGCTTGGAGAAACGGTGTGAGGGTTATAACCTTTGAAATAGGGGCTCGGCCACCTCCCTTATTTATCTTTGCTCCTCTCCAACTGCAGCCCAGCCTGCGCTGTCTGCTCCTCTGATGCCAACCTCCTCTCTGTGCTTGCTTTCACCTACCTCACCAACCACCCCTCGCTCACGCTCTCCCTCCCAACTGGAATTCCTTCCCCCCCACATCCGGCAGACCTCCACTCTCCCCTTCTTCAAAACCCTGCTAAAATCACATCTCCTCCAGGAAGCCTTCCCTGACTGACCTCTCATCTCTATGCCGTGTTTCTCTCCCCTCCGCACTTGTGTCCATATCCCTTAAGCGTTTAGGTATTCCCCCCACCTTTCACTCCAAAGTGTTCGCGTACCTATCCTTAAACACAGTTTTTTTCTTCTGCTTGCAGTTTATTTTCATGTCTGTCTCCCTCTCTAGAATGTAAGCTCCTTGAAGGCAGGAATTGCATCTGTTTATTGTACTTTCCCAACTGCATAATACACTTCTTTGCACACAGTAAGTACTCAGTAAATAGTATTCATTAATTGATTGACATCTTCTACTCTTTAAGCTCGTTGTGGGAAGGGAATGTGTCTGTTTACTGTTATATTGTACTCTCCAAGAGCTTAATACTGTCCTTTGCACACAGGAAGCACTCAATAGATACGATTGATGAATGAATCCATCCTTCGGGACACCTAGTTAGGCTTAAAACCCGGGTGTTTCTGGTATTCAGAAATAGGCATTTCTCCTCCCAGGAGATTAACTAGGCTCTGAGGTATTTCAGGAGCGTCACATCTACCCCTACCAGGAGCCGACACGCCGGACTTTGTAGCAGGCGCTGGGAGCCGAGCATCCAGAAATTTAGCGGGAGAGGTGAAATGGGTAGGGGGCTGATCTCTTGGGTCCCCATGAATTCCAATGGATACTGGAAGCCTAGAAGAGAAACTCTGAAATGCAGATTAAACCAGGTCCAGCCAAGGCAACGCCAAGCAGTACAGACTCATAGTAAGCCCTGATGCCTACTGGGTCCTGGCTCATTTTTGAGGATGGCCTTGTGAAAATACTGCAGATTACACTTGAGAAGCAGTGTGGCTTAGTGGATAGAGCGAGAACCTCAGAGCCAGAAGGACCTGGATTCTGCTCCCGGCTCCGCCTCTTATCTGCTCTATGAGTTTGGGCAAGTCCCTTCACTTCTCTATGCCTCAGTTACCTCATCTGTAAAATGGGGAGTGAGACTGTGATCCCTCTGTGGGACAGAACCTGAGTCCAACACGATTAGCTTGTATCTACCCCAGCATTCAGTATAGTGCCTGGCACATAGTAATCGCTTAACAACTATCATTAAAAAAAAGATTAGGTGAGGGCAGTTATAATATCTCATCGTCGTCGTTAATGATATTTACCGAACATCTACCGAGAGTAAAGCACTGTAATAATAATAACAATGTTGGTATTTGTTAAGCTCTTACTATGTGCAGAGCACCGTTCTAAGCGCTGGGGTAGACACAGGTGAATCAGGTTGTCCCACGTGGGGCTCACGGTCTTAATCCCCATTTTACAGATGAGGGAACTGAGGCCCGGAGAAGTTAAGTGACTTGCCCACAGTCACACAGCTGACAAGTGGCAGAGCTGGGATTCGAACTCATAACCCCTGACTCCAAAGCCCGTGCTCTTTCCACTGAGCCACACTGTACCAAGTACTTGGAAGGACCAAAGCAAAAGCAACGGTCACTGCGCACTAGGAGCTTACATTCTAAAGGAGTGGCGAGACAGACAAACATTAAGTATGAACAAGAAGGAGCGGAAAGAAGAACAGGAAATAATACAAGTGTGTCAGAGTGAATAGCTGATTCAAAAGCTTAATACAGTTCTGCACACAGTAAGCACTCAGCAAATACCGCTGACTGTATATGCAAAAAAAAAATGCATCTATATGAGTGCCGAGGCGAAGAAAGAGATCTAGAAGTCCTAAGAGTGATATGAATTCATCAGGGAAGGCTTCCTGGAGTGGGTGGGGAGGGCCTTGACGATCCAAAGAGTTGTGATCTCCCCTCAGCCTTCTCCACTTCAAGGTAAATGGAACCCAAATTCAAAGTGTTTTGAATGCAGAAAACAGAGGTGGTCCAAGCCTTTTCTATTTTCTGGGAATGCTCTGGAAGAGAACTCTGGTCTTTCATTGAAAACACATGATGAAGTATACTTAGGGCAAATGTGTTTTATGAGAGACATTTTTCACTGGACATTTCCATTTCTGATCTAAATCTGCTCGGGGCAAAGTTGGCACATTCTCAACTGTCTGCCAGGACAGTGCCGAGCACAAAGACTGAAGTCTGTGGGACCACAGACCTTTCACTTCACTGCAGAGCTGGTTTCACATCCACCTGATCGATAGATGATAATAATAACTGAGGATTCTGGATTTGGAAGGTGACCGGGAGTCCCGCTTGAGGTGGAACCATGTCGATTTGGGAAGTTCTGTCCCACGATCCAAGTAGGATCTATGCAGGATCTATGAAAAGCCCTTCTTTGTCCAGACAGAAGCCTTCAGCTGCACAGGCCTGCCAGTGGCAGTGGAAGAGGAGGAAGTCTAGGTGTTAGCAGCAGAGACAGTTGACTCCAGTGAAGAAGCGGAAGACTGAAGAGGAACTTGGGGTTCTGACACAGATCCCTAATGCTGCCCGAGGGGAGAGTTTGGAGGTGGTCAGGAGGCCACAGGAGGTTAGTCCGAGACCCTTTCCCTTCACCACACCCCACTGCCACTCGGTGCAGGATGAGGTTGGCAAGAGGACTGGAGTCACAGTGAGAGGCAGAGGTAGGGAAAGGGGAAGGTGAGTAGAGGAGGCCAGCGGGTTAGGCCGCGGAGCGGAATGACAGCTGGAGACCGGTTGAGGTCTCCGGACTCCATGACGAACTAGGTATAGGTGAGCGGCAAATGATTGTGGAAAAGGCGGTAAATCCTTTTTCCCCATCCTTTTTCTCTCTCTCTCCCTCCCCAGCTTTTGCTTCCTTCTGACTCTTTCCCCTTCTATCCCCCAAATGCCCCCTCCTCACATCTGCCAAACTAACACACTTTCTCCCTTCAAAGCGCTACTGAAAGCTCACCTCCTCCAGGAGGTCTTCCCAAGTTGAGAGCCCCTTTTCCTCTGCTCTTCCTCCCCTCCCCATCGCCCCGACTCCCTCCCTTTGCTCTACTCCGCTCCCCGTCCCACAACACTAGTGTATATAAGTACATATTTATTATTCTAATTTATTAATAATGTGTGTATACCTATAATTCTATTTATATTGATGCCTGTCTACTTGTTTTGTTTCGTTGTCTAGCTCCCCCCCCCTTCCAGACTGTGAGCCCATTGTTGGGTAGGGATTGTCTTGGTTTGTTGCTGAATTGTACTTTCCAAGCTCTTAGTAAAGTGCTCTGTACACAGTAAGTGCTCAATAAGTACTCTGGAATGAATGAATGAACCCCTTTCCCTATTTATTCCCTCTTCCCCCTTCATCTGTCTCCCCTTTGTTCTCAACCCACTTTAAATCCTCAAATGTTCAGGCCCCACGCCTGTCATCCTTCAGCCTCCAAAATGTCCTCAAAATATATCCAGAGGTTACCATTCCCTTCCACTACAGCTCCTTTCTTTCAGTCGATCACTGCTATTTACTGAGCACCTACTGTACGTGGAGCACTGAATCGTGTGCTTGGGAGAGCACGATAGAATTAATGTGCATGATCTCTGCCTTAGACAACATCACAACCTAAGGAAGGGAGAGAGACACTAAAATTGATTAACAGATAGGAAGAAGTAATAGAGATTATGAGATATGTAATAAGTGCTGTAGAAGGTTGTGAATATTTTAGTGCTTAGGGAACAAGAAAGTCCCAAATTGGGGGCTAACAAGTCATAAAGGATGTAAGGGCAATAAAGAGATTACAAATGAATTGGGGAGAGCCTCCTGGAGGAGATTGCAATCCTAGATTATTTCTAAAATCCATTAACTGGCTTGCACTCTCATGCCAGCTTTCCCTCTCCTTTTCCTTCCCCTGGCTCTTCTCTTTCTCTCCCCTTTCTCTCTTCTTTCCCTGTTCCCTTTCTCTTCTTTTTCTCTATTTTTGCCCCCAGTATCTTGCTGGAGAGTTCAGGATTGTTCCAGCATGTCTAGGCTGATATTTATTTTCCTGAAGGAGGAAATATTCCGGATTATGCGGGGATAACTCACCGGTGGCGTATCTCCTAACGAGCGAAGACAAATATCATAACAAGGATCAGCCACGACGCACCCGACGGAGTGAAAAAAAATATGCAAAAACAACATAAAAATTCACTTTGCATTAGATGGGCGTATGTATCACCACCGGATTAAGGAAATTAGAATTTTTCTTTACGAGTCCGGGGTGAGATCTGTCACCAGTGGTACAGCCACAAATGGATAACGAGGACAGCCCTTTCTGAGGGCTGATAAATCCCGTCTCTTTGGGGAAACCTCCAGGATGTCTTGGAGGGCTGAACTAGGAGCAAAGAAGCCGGGGTCCTGCTCCATCGGTGACCTCAGGCACCGATTCGCTTCCCTCTTCCGATCCTTACTATCTCCTTCCTCTTCCCACCACCCCTCCATTCATCTCCCTCTTCTTTTGCGGGCTATTTTGACTTTGAAAACTGCCGTGCTGGGCGGCGATCACTGCCGCTGTTGACCTCAGTCGGGAAGAGGGAGAGACAGGAATCGGTCAGGGTGTAAAGAGGGACACCGGGTAGAGAAACGGTGTTGCCTAGTGGGAAGAGCAGAGGGCTACTGATCCTGGCTCTACCACTTGCCTGTTATGAGGCTTTGGGCAAGTCACAACTTCTCTGTGCCTCACTTTCCTCATCTTTGAAATGGGGATTCAATACCCGTTCTCCCTCCTGTTTAGACTATGAGCCCCAAGTGGGCCAGGGTCTGGGACCTGATTGTCATGTATCTACCTGGGCACTTAGTACAGTGCTTGTCACACAGTAAGCCCTTATACAATGAATATTATTTTATGTGGCCAAAATGGGAAATGGACTGGACTGTCAATGGATCCCTTTGGCACATACACATTTCTCTCACTCTCTCTCTCCCTTCAGGCAAGTCCACTGAAGATAGGTCCGACTCCTACTGGACTTCAGAAGCCTGAGGATGAAAGCAAAGTGAAAGGAATTGGGGATCCTGAAGCAACTTTTCCCTCATCGTCTCTGGATTCCTATAAGAAGGAGCTGATAGATAGAAAGACAGAAAGAGAGAGACAGAGGACGTGTAGTAGCAAGATCATTTACCCGGCGCTTAGTACATTGTCTGGCACATAGTGAGCGCTTAACAAATGCTATCATTATCATTAGATATGCAGAGCACTGTACTAAGCGCCAGGAAAGCGTACACAGGTAGAGCACCAACCTGGGAGTCAGAAAGACCTGGGTTCTAATCCTGACTCGGCCAGGCTTTGTGAACTTGGGCAAGTCATTTCGCTTTTCTGTGCCTCAGTTCCCTCATCTGTAAGGTGGAGATTAAGAGTGTGAGCTCCATGTGTGTCATGGACTGGGTCCAATCTGATTAGCTCGTATCTACCGCAGGGCATAGGAATACTAATAGTGATAATAATAATTATGGTATTTGTTAAGCACTTACTGTGTGCCCAGCACTGTTCTAAGAGCTGGGGTAGATACAAGTTCATCAGGTTGTCCCTCATGGGGCTCACAATCTTAATCCCCATTTTACAGATGAGGTAACGGAGACCCAGAGAAGTGAAGCGACTGGCCCAAAGTCACACATCTGACGAGTGGCAGAGCCGGGATTAGAACCCACGACCTCTGGCTCCCAAGCCCAGGCTCTTTCCACTGAGCCATCTGCTTCTCTTGTAGAGAAGTGCATAGTACACAGTACTACTAGTACTTACTAGTACGTAGTAAGTGCTTAACAGATATCATTTTTTTAAAAAAAGAGGGAAATTAGGCGAGGTCTCTGACACTCAAGGCGCTTGCAGTCATAGAAGGAGGGAGAGGGGATTGGCGGCAGGTGCATAAGGAGGAATAAAACAGTAAACGCTAAAATATGAACGCCAAGGTTAGATGCAAACAAAAACCAAAAGTCTGCGGGGTGCTACTGTTGGTGGAGAAGAATGGCAGGCTCCAGGAGGCCGAGAGTCCAAGGCACGCGGTAGCTACGGTGACGTCCGTGGCAGTCGCCCACCAGCCTTCCTGTGGTTCTGTGGAGGCCTCGTGCTGCGGGTGTTTGTGCCTTTCCCGACGGGGTGGTGGAAGGCAGAACGGGCTAGAACCTCCTCCGTGGCGTGGAGGAGAACTGCTGCCGGGTCCCCGGAGATACCGAGGGCAGCGGAGAGAGGGGTATAAGATGAAGGATGCCGCTGTGAATTTATCCAAATATCCTAGCCTTGGAATCCCTGAATCTAAACCAGCCAGTTGAGATTCCCGTGGATTTTTCTGGCGGCAGAGTCAAATGCTTTTAGGAAGGCCATTTACGTGCCGCATGACCTTGGGAAGATGGTTTAACTTCTCGGTGCCTCAGTTCCCTCCTCAGCAAATGGGGATTCAATACCTGCTCTCCCTCCTACTTAGACAGTGAGCCCCAGGTGGGACCCGATGATCTTGTACCCACTCCAGCGCTTAGTACGGTGCTTGCCGTATAGTAAGCACTTAACCGATACCACAAATACCAGTAGCATTAATACTATTCTTATGGCTTTAGGGTGGGTGGATCTAAAGCGCAGACACACAGGATTTCCACTGGTTTGTTGAGAAGGGGCAGAGCACAGTGGATAAACAGGGGCCTGGGAGTCAGAAGGTCATCGGGTCTCGTCCCGGTTCGGCCTCTTGTCTGCCGAGTGACCTTGGGCAAGTCCCTTCACTTCTCTGGGCCTCCGTTTCCTCATCTGTAAAATGGAGATTGAGACCGTGAGCCCCACGTGGGACAGGGATTGTCCTGGTTTGCTTTTGCCTACCTCAGCGCTTAGTACAGTGCTTATCACATAGTAAGCATTTAATGAATACCATCATTATTCAGAGCTTAGAGCAGTGCTTGGCACGTAGTAAGCACTTAACAAATACCATTATTGTAATTAGTATTGTTTTAAACTTGGGCTCTATTCTAACTCACTGTCGGAAATCCAAGAAATCTTTCTAATGCAAATCCTAGCTGAGAGTCTCGTGAACTCTCCCTTCATGAAAGAGGACGGATCCTTATGGTTCCGTCTATTATTTATGGTATTTATCGAATAATTTGGGCAGAACACTGTACTAGGTGCTCGGGAGAGTACAACAGAGCTGTTAGACGTATTTTCCACCCACATCGAGCTTACACATTAGGGAGAGATGTGTAATCCTCCTCCTCTCATTCTGTGTCTCCAGAAAATATCCTTCCAGAAGCCGAGCCTCAGGTCAGACGGATCATCCTTTTAGGGTTTGGCTTCTTTTTTTTCCTCACCCACCCGCAGCTAAGGATTCTTCCTCAAACCAGCTGGAATTCTTCTGGTTTCCATCGCACCGCTGTTTCAGCCCTTCGTGTTTCTGTGGCTTCCGCTTTATGTTTGTTTGCTTCCGTGATGGTGCTTGATCTCAATTCTACATTAAATCACAGTAGGAGGTTATCGGGGGCAAGGTTTTGGTAACTCCACAGGGAATAATAATAATAATAATAATGATGTTGGTATTTGTTAAGCACTTACTATGTGCAGAGCACCGTTCTAAGCGCTGGGGTAGATACAGGGTAATCAGGTTGTCCCACGTGAGGCTCACGGTCTTAATCCCCATTTTACAGACGAGGTAACTGAGGCACAGAGAAGTGAAGTGACTTGCCCACAGTCACACAGCTGACCAGTAGCTGACCAGTGGCGGACCCGGGATTCGAACCCATGACCTCTAACTCCCAAGCCCGGAGTCTTTCCACTGAGGCACGTGCTCTCTCCAGAGTGGGTGCTCTGAGCCTGTTGTGGGTAGGGACTGCCTCTATTTGTTGCTGAATTGTACTTCCCAAGCGCTTAGTACAGTGCTCTGCACACAGTAAGCGCTCAATAAATACGATTGAATGAATAAACACTGTTTTGACTGACCACAGTGCAGAAGGCGGAGGTAATAATAATAATAATAATAATGTTGGTATTTGTTAAGTGCTTACTATGTGCAGAGCACCATTCTAAGCGCTGGGGGAGATACAGGGTAATCAGGTCGTCCCACGTGAGGCTCACAGTTAATCCCCATTTTACAGACGAGGTAACTGAGGCACCGAGAAGTTAAGTGACTTGCCCACCGTCAGCAGCGTATCCTAATGGAAAGATCATGGGCCTGGGAGTCAGGGGATCCGGATTCTAATCCCATCTGTGCCATTTGCCTGCCGTGTGACCTTGGATAAGTCCCTTACCTTGTCTGTGCTTCAGTTTCCTCGACTGCAAAATGGCAATTCATACTTGTTCTCTCTCTGACTTAAGCTGTGAGCCCCACGTGGGATGGAGACTGAGACTGCCCTGACTGATCTGTATCTATCTCGGCCCTTGACCCGTAGTAAACGCTTAACAACAACCCATTTATCTCCCGTGCTTAGTACAGTACCCGGCACATAGTAAGCGCTTCACAAATACCACCATCATTATCACTGCCACAGAAAAAAAGGATAGCATGGCCGTTCTTCTGACGGAACAAAAGATGAATTTCTTGCAAGTCCCAGGAAGACAGGTTTGTCAAAGCCATCAGAGACAAATCAAACAGGCTCAAGTCGAGGAGAAATAGGTATGGCAGTGCGCAGAAAGGCCTGTGGCTAATTCTAGGCCAGAGGGGAAGAAAGATAAGAGGAAATGTATGAGTAAGCTCTTGAAGTAATGAAATGAAAGTAATGCTGATTGGCCTCATTTAGAACAGTTCAGAAACGGATCGTCACCGCTGAATAGCGGAGAATCAACTGACAATCATCGCCTCGGCGGAGACCGGGGAGCTCCCTCCAACTGGCGGAGGGAAAGATCTAATTAGGAACCATTTAAACCGGATCACTTAGGAAAGGTGAATGTTATTTCCCCACCAGCGCTACGGAGAGATGGAGGGAGAGAGGGGAGAGAGAAAGAGAGAGGAGAGAGGGATGTGTGGCTTTGTGCAAAGTGGATTATCCCAGGGCCCAGGAGAGGCAGGTGGAGAGACAGCCTTGCCTGAACTAAAAGCAAATGCATCCCTTCTCCAGCTTCTCCAAGCCTGGAGTTTACTGAACCCTTGGACCCACTTCCAGAGGCTAATTCATTATCTCTTTTCTACAGCGGGTCTGCAGACCTCAGAGAGAGTAAAACAAAAGAAAAAATCATCCCAAGACAGAGGAGGCAGGCACTCTCCTTCCACAGGATCATTTGACCTGTAAACATATGACCCGCCCTTTAATGGAGTCTAAGACCGTTATCAAATTGGACTTCTGTCGCAGCTGCAATCCAACAGAATCAGCGTGGCCTAGTGGGTAGAGCAAGGGTCTGGGAGTCAGGAAGGATCCGCGTTCTAATCCCGGCTCTGACGCATGTCTGCTGTGTGACGCTGGGCAAGTCACTTCACTTCTCTGTGCCTCAGTTACCTCATCTGTAAAACGGGGATTGAGACCGTGAGCCTCGCATGGGACAGGGAATGTGTCCAACACGATTTGCTTGTATCCACCCCAGAGCTTAGTACAGAGGCCGGCACGTAGCGCTTAACAAATACCATAATTATTATTATCAAACAAAAATACTACTCTGTGTTTGTGTGTGCGTGTGTGTGTCCATTATTCTAGATCCTAATTTTAGAATATAGGACACCTTTCTCCTCTGAACGTACAACCGGCTGATCCAGAAGGAAGGTTTTGGGGAAATAAAGACATTGAGTCTAGATGTGAAGTAGTCTGGAGTATATTATTGGAAGAAATGTTCAACAACTAGGTAAATATTTGATACCTTTAAATTTGCACATAGCCACCAGGTTGTGGAGGCTGAGCTGGAGTTTTCAGAGCCAAAGCAAAGAGAAGCCCTCTTTCCCTACTGTCTCCTCCCTTCCTCTCAGATGTATCATGTGATTATCATCTTTTTTGTAGGCCACCTTATGTTATGGGCCCAGATATACGTAAAGCAATACGCCTGATGGAATCGCCTGCAACATATACCTTGACGAATAAACCCCGAAACTCTTGGGGTGGGAGTGGGGGGACTTGGGGGAGGGGAGCGGGGCAGGGAGAGGAGAGAAGAGGAGGGGGAAGAAAGGCAGTTTGGCTCTTATTTCTCCAAAAAGTTGATTTCCATTTAGTGTCCTCAGAAGAAGTCAGAAAAGGGAGAGATGAGACGGCTTCAAGATTTTGAGAGACCCTTAGACCGGGAAAGGCAAGGAGCACTTTGAGTCCAATATGAGTTCAGGGGCGGGTCCATTTCCCCGAGGCTGTCCGTTGCTAGAAGCTTTATGGTGTCTTCCCTCTTGGTTAGACTATCTAACCAAAAACCTTGGCAATCATGGCAAAACCTTGCTGGCTTGTCTTTGCCCAACAGAGATTCATGCTGGGCAAGCAGAAGCAAGCGACGCTTTCGTTCTATTAGATTTTCTGCCACTCTTCTGAAGAGGGGAGATGTGTGGGTCGAGGGGGGAAATGCACAAGCTGGTAAGAAAACAAACTGGACCGGTCCATTTTTTTTTCTCATTTTTTTGCAAGGCTGAATGAAATCCACACCAATAATCATGAAAGACTGTGAACTCCCCTCCCCCACAACGCAGCCCCATATGATAGGCAACACCCACCCACCCACCCAAATATAGAACGCGATCTGCTTTTTGATCGAGGATAGGGTTTCTTGACCTCAAGCCTGGCTGACCCAAGAAAGACGTATTTATACAAAACAGCTGCTTACTATTATCTGGAGGCCCTACTATTTCGGCAGATATTCCGAGGAAGTCGTTTCCACTGAGCTTAATTTAAAACCAAGTTGTCTCCGAGTGAAAGTCTCCCCGAAGATTATCCTTCATAAATCAGGAAGTCTGGGGAGGCTGTTTGATTTTTAAATATGGAAGGGGAGTGGTGAAAAACATATCCGGAGCCTCCGACGGATGTTCCAATGCCTTGATTCCGGCGGCAATTTTTTTTTTCCTGATGAATATTTTCACCACAGACGATCCCTTTCAAATCCCAAAGCGGTTGGGTTTTGTCAAAAGATGTGGTGCCTGGGCATCCTCTGCCCACTTGTCAGCTGTGTGACTGTGGGCAAGTCACTTAACTTCTCGGTGCCTCAGTTTCCTCATCTGTCAAATGGGGATGGAGACTGTGAGCCTCACGGGGGACAACCTGATGAGCCTGTATCTACCCCAGGGCTTAGAACGGTGCTCTGCACATAGTAAGCGCTTAACAAATACCAACATTATTATTATTATTCTCAAGGGACCTTTAGGTTTAAGAAGAGTTCAGCTTTCCCCTGCAGAATCCAGTTGAGCAAGGTGGCTTGCCCACAAGATGGCAGTAGATTCTTTGCAATTTCCTGACCGGGCCATCAATTTTTCCTTTTTCCTTTTATTTCCCCCCCTTCAAAATCAATCAGAGTCCAACCATCGCTACGTCCCGGAATCTCACAACCCTTAGCGGTTGAGAGGAAAGTGGATTTATTTTGAAATAAGATCCGGGGCCGTGTCCAATGTTCCTGGAACATTTTGCCTTCGAATCAGTCTCTCAGGCAGCGGGAGGAACAAATTGCAATAATTTTATTGTTTGGTTATAAATCAGAGTCTCGTCTCCAGTTAATCAGTACGTTTAATTCTCCCAAACCCCAAAGCTCTCATCTTCCTGAGAGTGTCATCGCCTCATGCTGTTTCCGAAAGTGAGAGTGCTGATTGGCTCCTGCTCTACCAAAAAAAAATTAAAATGAAATAACTCACTCTCAGAAAGTATAGAGAGAAAAGTACGAAAATGTCTTCATCTCTTCTCCTTCCCCTGGCAGTGGTGCCGGTCGGTCAGTGTCCTAGAAGACGCGGAAGGCATTGATCCTAGCTTAAAGAGGTGTGAGAAGAGGCGCGGCTAGTAAAATAAACTCAAGAGCGGTCTGAGGACGTGGGTTCTAATCCTGATTCTCTCTGCTGGCTTTTTGACCTTAGGCAGATCCTTTCACTTCTGCACCTCAAATTCTTCACGCATAAAATGGACAGTAAATACCCGTTCTCCTTCCCGCTTAGACCGTGAGTCCCGTAGGGAATGAAGACTACGTCTAATCCGACTCTCTTGTATCTACCCTAGCATACGGCATACAGTAAGTACCTAACAAATGCCACAATTATTATTATGATTGGCGAGTCCATCTATCACCAGTGTCAGACTCGGAGAGAGACGCGATGATGGTGGCGATGGTATTTAAGCGCTTACTACGTGGCAAGCACTGGTCTAAGAGCTGGGGTAGACACAAGGTAATCAGGTCGTCCCATGTGGGGCTCACAGTCTTAATCCCCATTTTACAGGTGAGGCACAGAGAAGTTAAGTGACTCGCCCGAAGTCATACAGCTGACGAGTGACGGAACCAGGATTAGAACCCACAACCTCTGACTGCCAAGCCCCTGGTCTTTCCACTAAGCCAAGCTGCTTCTCGTCGACAATGACACGCTCTTCCCATCCGCCATGTGTACCTCTTCAGGGTAGAAGTGCCCATATTGGCCTAGTGGATAGCACATGGGCCTGGGAGTCGGAAGGACCTGGGTTCTAGTTCCCCCTCCTCCATTCGTCTGCTGTGTGACCTTGAGCAAGTCAATTCAAAGCTCTGGGTCTCAGTTACCTCATCTGGAAAATGAGGATTACAACTGTGAGCCCCGTGTGGGACAAAGACGGTTTCCAACCTGGTTACCTCGTATCTACCCCAGTGCTTAGAACGGTGCTCGGCACATAGTAAGTACTTTACAAACACAGTGAAAAAAGGACCTGTGTTTTGGTCCCAGCTCTACCACCTGTCTGCTGTGTGGCCTTGGTCAAGTCACTTGACCACTCTGTATCTCAGTTACTGGATCTGTAAAATGGGGGATTAATGCTGTGAGGCCCTTGTGGGACCTGAACTGTGTCCTACTTAATTAGCTTCTTTCTACTCCAGCTCCTAGTACAGTGCCTGGCACATAGTTTTATTACCCTATTTATTTTGTTAATGAGGTGTCCATCCCCTTGATTCTATTTATCGTGATTAAGTTGTCTTGTTTTTGTCCATCTGTCTCCCCCGATTAGACTGGAAGCCCGTCAGTGGGCAGGGATTGTCTCTATCTGTTGCTGAATTGTACATCCCAAATGCTTAGTACAGTGCTCTGCACATAGTAAGCACTCAATAAATACTATTGAATGAATGAATAAGAGCTTAATAAATGCCATTTAGAAAAGAGTTAAGACTCACAGGATTGCCTGCAGCAGCCAGCTCCAAAAATCACACCAAACTGTGCAGATTCGAAAACCATTTTGGTGTACTTCCTTTAGTCCAGCTTTCAGGGAAGGAGTTTCTCAATAATGATGGCATCTTTTCAGCTCTTACCATGTGCCAGGTACTGCCCTAAGCGCTGGGATGGACACAAGCAAACCGAGTTGGACGCAGTCTCCGTCCCAGGTGGGGCTCACAGTCTCAATCCCCATTTTACAGATGAGATAACTGAGGCCCAGAGAAGTGATTTGCCCAAGGTCACAGAGCGGACAAGCGGCGGAGCTTCTCTAAAGGCAGCTTCTCTAAAGGCAGTGGCCTCGGAAGTCATCGCGGTCTTTCCTGGTCACCGTTACCCAGCTACTTTTTCGAAATCCCGCTGGGCCGGACCATCTCGTGGAATAGATGCAATTGATCGACTGATCGGTCTTTTGATCAAAAGTGACTTCCCCAAAGTCAGACAGCAGACAAGAGGTGGAGTCGGGTTTAGAACCCATGACCTTCTGACTCCCAGGCCCGTGCTCTGTCCACTCCGCCCCGCTCCTTCAAAAACACTGAACAGGCGTCCATTCTGAGACTTCAGGCCTGACAACCCGCTCAAAGGAATTGATTTCAGGGCTTGGGATTTGCACGGTGCTATTCGCTCTCTTGTCCTTACCAGTAGTGTTCCCATGGGGGTCCCCAGCATAACGAGCCAGCAGATGGGCAGAAGGGCAGCACGTGGCAGAGAGCCCGCAGGGAGAGGCGCTTTGGCTTTGCTTCTGGCTACCAGGACCAGTCGATGGGTGAAGAGACTGCAGGGTAGCCCCAAAGCCTGACCGACATGCCAGGCCCTGGAATAATAACAATAATAATTGATAATTATAACGGTACTTATTAAGCCCTTACTCTGTGCCCAGCACCGGTCTAAGCACTGGAGTAGATACAAGGAAATCTGGTTGGACGCAGTCCTTGTCCCACGTGGGGCTCACAGCCTCAGTCCCCATTTTACAGATGAGGTAACGGAGGCCCGGAGAAGTGAAGCGACACGCCCAAGGTCACGGAGCAGACGAGTGGCGGAGCCGGGATGAGAACCCAGGTCCTCTGACTCTCAAGACCGTGCTCTCGCCACGCTGTTTCTCTAAAGGCAGCGGCCTCGGAAGTTATCATGGTCTTTCCCGGTCACCATTAGCGCCAGTTTTTCGAAATCCCGCAGGACCTGACCATCTCGTGGAATAAATGCAACTGATCGATCGATCGATCGGTCTTTAGGTCAAAAACCTTCATCGCCCTTGGGACTGGAAGTAGGATTAGTTAGAAGCCACGTTTCCCGATTTCCCCAAGCGGAGTTCTTTCCTCTGGATCAACGGTAGGGCCGCGGGGCATCTGGAAGCTTATTCCACAATGCCATTACCACCGCTATTATTGGCAGAGCCGTGGCTTCTCCGAATTTCATCTGAAAGATGAAGCCGGTCGATCAACAAGAGGCCCCGAGTCATTTCTGTGGGCAGAGCGCAGGGGAGCAGTGTGGCCTAGTGGAAAGAGCAGGAGCCCGGGGGGACAGAGAACCTGGATTTTAGTCCCAGCCGTGTCACATGCCTGCTGCGAGACCTTGGGCAAGTCATTCCCCCAGAGCGGCCCGAGGTAGTGGATAGAGCCCGGGCCTGGCAGTCGGAAGCTCCTGGGTTCTAATCCCGGCTCCGCCACTTGTCCGCTGTGCGACCTTGCGCACCTCGCTTCACTTCTCTGCGCCTCAGTCACCTCTTCTGTGAAATGGGGATTGAGATTGTGAGCTCCAGTCGGTACAGGGACCGTGTCCAAACCACTTAGCCAGCACTTAGAACCGCGACCAGCCCAGAGTAAGAGTTTAACAAATACCGTACTGTTACTTAACTTCTCTGTGCCTCAGTAATCTCATCTCTAAAATGGGGAGCGAGACTACGATCCCTAAATGGGACAGGGGCTTGTGTCCAAACTGATTAGCTTGTACCTCCCCCGACGTTTAGTACAGTGCCTGGTGCGATACTCAGTGCGTAACAAGTACCGTAAAGAAAGGTGTCGGGAGAGTTACAGAGGGAGGAGAAAATACAGTTCTGGTTTTAGGAGAATGGCCATTTGAATCGCCAGCCCAGCAGCAATAGGTGACTGGACAAAGAGGCAGCTAACTCCGTCAGACGGTTTTAGAGGCCCAGAAGACCTCAATATGGAGTTTCTCTTTCCGTTCCGAGAGAGGCAACAGCGCCTCTCGTAACTTGTAAAGCGCCGTGGGGTTGGCACAGACTCAAACACTTCAGGGGACCTCACAACAATAACAATAATGATAATAGTGGAATTTAAGTGCTTACTTTGTGCCAGGCACCGGGCTGAGCACTGGGGTAGATACGAGGTCAAGAGATCAGACCCGGGCCCCGTCCCCCACGGGGCGTCGGGTCTAAGAGGGAGGGAGGACAGTTATGGAATCCCCATTTTGCAAATAAGGAAATGGGAAAAACAGAGACGGTAAGTGACCTGTCCAAGGTCGCCAAGCTGGCAGGCGGTGGACCTGGGATTTAGAACCCACGTCCCCCGGCTCTGGGCCCTTTGCCCTTCCCGCTGGGCACCGCGCTGCTTCTGTGGGCAGATCCAGGGGGTGGTTGAGCCCTGGCTTGGGGGGGGGGGGGCGACCTGGAAGCGAACTGACAGGATTTGGGTCCACGAGGCCGCAGATCCGGATAATGAAGGCCACGGCCACCGGCCGGGTTAACGTTTCAGTCGGGGATGTAAAGGGTCTCGCCTCTGTCCTCTTCTCTTTGGGCACAACACCCACTCTCTGTCGTGGAGGAAGTAGCGTGGCATAGAGGATAAAGCACGATCCCGGGAGTCAGAAGGCCATGGGTTCTAATCCCCGCTCCGCCACTTGTCTGCTGTGTGACCTTGGGTGAGTCACTTCACTTCTCTGGGGCTGTTACCTCGTCCACAAAATGGAGATTAAGACTGTGAGCCCCAGGCAGGACAGGGACTGTGTCCAACCTGATTTGCTTGTATCCATCCCAGTGCTTAGTACAGTGCCTGGCACGTAATAATCGCTTAGCAAATACCACAATTATCATTATTATTATTATTATTATTATTAATACCTTCCTTGAGCTCCTACTCTTCTCAGCCAAACTCGCGAATGACTCAGTCCTTCCCCACAAGTCTTATGGTATCCCAACAGTCTCACCCTCCTTCCGAGTCTCCCCAGAGGGCGGAAGCTCTTTCCAGTCAATCAATCAGTCAATCATATTTATCAAACACTTCCTGTGTGGAGAACACTGTACTAAGCGCTCGGGAGAGTATAATATTCACTTACTGCGTATGTCTCCCAGCCAGCCACCACAAGTAAAGGGGTTCTCAGTCGATCAATCGACGGTATTGACTGAGCGCTGACTATGTGCAGAGCACTGTACCTCAGTGTTCCTGCCCCCGGTGTCAAATTTCCTGACTGGACCCACCTCCCAAGCAGCCACTACCGATGGGTCCCTGTCCATCGGGGCGGGAGCTCGGAAGCGGCTTTCCCAGCCGGGAGAGGAAACCCGACCTGGAGGAGTAGAATTTGGGCCCCCGCCATCCGAGCGAAATGCCCTCAGCTTCACAGAAAGGAGGAAAATAAATACTCATATTGCTGCTCCATTAAAAGGAAAAAAAATAATAAACGCTCTCAAAGCGAATGCCGTAAAGCTACTAATAAAAATGAACTCGGGGCCTGTGGCTATAAAAAGTCCATCTGGCTCCTGGCGTGTGAAAGCCGACGGGAGGCCTCGGAGCCCCCGGAGACGGATGTGAGTCTGAACGAGCCGGCCTTTTACCCTCTTCCTCATCTGCACGATTACCGGGGCGACCAGCCCGAGGCCTCCGCTTTATGTCCAAGGAGGGGTCGAGAAGGGGAAGAGCCAAGAGCGCCGGGAAGGGGAGGGCAGAGGCGGAAAGGGCCAGGGCCTCCGAGAGCCGAGATGGAACCGCCGGGAGCAGACCATGGGTGGCTACCCAGGGACATTACGGGAAGGCGGGAGGCCAAAGGGCCTCCGCCTTTCCAGATCAAGACACTTCCAGCGTGGTTTGCTCAGCGTGGAGGCTTCCGACCGGCTTCCCGGTCTGGCCCGGAAAGGGGTTTCGCTTCCCCTCCTCTAGGATGGTCTCCTTGGGTTAAAGGCCCAGAGCGTCCAAGGAGAGAGGGTGAATCCCTCTATTCCGAAAGCTCGTTGCGGGCAGGGAACGCGTCTCTTGATTCTGCTGCACCGCACTCTCCCGAGCGCTCAGTATAGCGCTCTGCACATGGTAAACAGTCGGTAAATACCACCGGTTGCCTGTCTGATAGATGGCGATCTTGGGAGAGGGGCCACGGAGGGAAGGAGAACATATTTCTGTTCTCCTTAGGTGGGAGAGGGGTGAGAATTCAGGGAGGTGGGCAGAAAGGGAGAGGAGAAGGAGTCAGGGAGGGGAAGAGAGAAGGCGAGAGGAAGAAGGAGAAAAGGGAAAGGAGGAGAGAGAGAGAGAGAAGAGGGGAGAGGAGAAAAGCGAGAAGGCAGAGGGTGAAAAGGAGAAAGGAAATGGGAGGGGGAGAAGGGCAGATCATCCTCCCTTTATGTCTCTCTCATCACCACCTAAGCAGAAGCAGTGTCAGCACCTCCGGAGGTGCCTCTCAACAGCTCCAGGATGGATGAGTTCAGCTGCAGGTGCGATGGCGACGGGAGCAGCCAAGAGGAAGAGGCAATGGAAGTGGAAGAGGAAGTAAAAAGGAGGAATCAATCGAAGGAATTTATCGAGCACCTGCTGAGTACAAGTAGCGCATTAAGTGCTTAGGAGCACCAGGAGCAAAACCCACATTTCCTGCTTTCAGAGAGTTTATAAACAAGTGGGAGATACGGACAGACAAAAATGCCTTACGGATAGAGAGAGAGCAGAAGAACGAGGACGTATCCCACTCAACAGCCTTTAGACTCAAGGTCCACTAGCTTGTGGGTAGGGATCATATCTGTCCAACTCTGCGGTACACTGCCCTCTCGAGTGCTTCGTACACCGTTCTGCATACAGTAAGCGCTCAGTAAATACCGCTGATCGATCAATCAATCAATCAACCAATCGTATTTATCGAGCACTTACTGTGTACAGAGCACCGAACTAAATGCTTGGGAGAGAACAGTAGAACAATAGAACGGTGTTGGTAGACAGATTCCCTGCCCACAACAAACTTACAGTCTAGAGGAGGAGACGGGCATTAATATAAATGAATAAATTATGGATATGTACATAAGCGCTTGCGGGGTTGAGACCGGTGACGAATAAAGGGAGGAAATCAGGGTGACGCAGAAGAGAGTGGGAGAAACGAGGTCTTCGTCGGGAAAGGCCTCTTGGAGATGTACCTTCAATTCATTTGTTCGTTCATTCGATCAATCGTATTAATTGAGCGCTTTACCGGATGTGGGGCACTGTACTGAGCGCTTGGGAGAGTACAACAATAAACAGACACATTCCCCGCCCACAATGAGCTTTGAAGGTGGAGAGAGTATCCGTATGAGTATAACGGCGTTAGAGAGGTGAATAAATAACCTAAGTGCTGAGAGCAAGAAGAAAATGTCCAAGTGCTAAGGGTGGCTGTTTGGTTGACAAGACTAGGGGGTGTGAGGATTAATCGGGGAAGACTTCCCGGAGGAAGAAGAGGAGAAAGAGAGCTGCTGCTTCTTCCTCCTCCTCCTCCACTCCCCAGCTGCCATGCCACCGCCTCCACTGCCCTGACCAAAAAGCAGGACCCTAAAGGTCCCGCCACAGGCTTTTCGGGAAGCGTGGGATGGAACCCCAAAATACTGACCATCCCACCTACCATATCAAACCGAAGATTAGGGGTTGGGGGCGCTTCGAGGTGCCCTGAACGTAGCTGGGAAGGGAAGGGCTTTGATGGGAAGGAGGACAGTCTCCTACCCACACTTTCTCGGGAGAGGAAGGGGATGTTCAGAGCCGGGCCTAGTCGAATGTGGCATTAAAATCGTTCACCTCGTCCCAGTCTCCACTTCCGTTAGCTTCACAATTCCTACATGCAAATTCCCCTAGTAGATCTTTCATACGAAAAAGGATCTTTAAAGACACACCGCTCCTGCAGACCTGGCCAGTGATGACCAGATTATCAATCATTCGTATTTACTGAACCCTTACTGTGTGCAGAGCACTGTACTAAGCACTTGGGAGAGGACAGTATAAACAATACGTCAGACACATTCCCTGCCCACACCGAGTTTACAGTCTAGAGATTATAAATGTTTAGCAAATACTATCGACAAACAGATTGGAAAAAGTGTAGACTGTGGTGAAAATGGGGAAGATTAGCTAATTTAGGTGGGGTCGACAGATTCAGGTGGTTAGGCTACAGTCTAGCCTAGTGGAAAGAGCACAGGTCTTGAAGACAGATGAGCTGGGTTCTAATCCTGGCTCTGCCCCTTGCTTACTGTGTCACCTTGGGTCACTTTGCCTCAGTTTCCTCATCTGTAAAATGTGGAGCCAATACCCGTTCTCCCTCCCCCTTTGGCTGTGAGGCCCAAGAGGGACAGGGACCGTGTCCATTCTGATTATCTTGCACCTACTCTGGCATCTACCACAGCACCTGGAACATAACAGGGACTCAACAAATACCATTTTTAAAGCTGCAGGGCTTAATGGACGGAGCACAGGCCTGGAAGTTCTAACCCCAGCTCCACCGCATGTCTGCTGCTGTGACCTTGGGCAAGTCACTTCACTTCTCTGAGCCTCAGTTCCCTCGTCTGTAAAACGGGGAATGAGACTGTGAGCCCCACGTGGGACAGGGACTGTGTCCAACCCGATTTACTTGTATCGCCCAAGCGTTTAATACAGTGCCTGGCACATAGTAAGTGCTTAACAAATACCACAGTTATGGGAAGCAGCGTCGTTTAGTAGAAGGAGAATGGGCTTGGAAGTCAGAGGTCATGGGTTCTAATCCCGCTCCGCCACTTGTCTGTCAGCTGTGTGACTTTGGGGAAGTCACTTCGCTTCTCTGGGCCTCAGTTCCCTCATCTGTAAAATGGAGATTAAAACCGTGAGCCCCACGTGGGACAACCTGATGACCTGGCATCTACCTCAGCGCTTAGAACAGTGCTTGGCACAAAGTAAGCGCTTAACAAATACCATCATTACTATGATGATGATTATTGCACTTCTGTCCAGTCTTTTCAGGATGGGCCTGGAGAGGCCGCTCCAAGACGGGGACACGAGGTAGGGGGCCGGAGTGGTGACGCTATTTATGACAGCACGCTTCTCGTCATCTCCACCCACCGCCGCCCTGGCTCTCACCAAACCTGCTCCTTCCAAAGCTCCAAGTCAACAGATAGAGCGACTCTCGCTCGCCAGCGAAGCCACAGACGCCGGGACCGACACGGGACCCGGAGGCTTCTCATTTCTTGCTGGGCACACTCTTTTCCTACCGAATAACAGAGTAAATATTTAAGGGAAACAAGGGTAAACCGTGGGCAGTTATATGCCATACTAACTAGTCATCATTTACTTTTAAATAATTAAAAGTCAATACCTCAGGACCGTATTCTTATTTCAGTCGAGAACGCAGGCGAGGTGGGGAGGGAGGGAGGGGTGAAACTTTTGGGGTTCATGGGGGACCCGCTGAAGAAACAGGCCAATAAACAGCTTGGGGCCCCCCCAAAGGCCTGCACATCCTCAGCCTTTGCCCCCAGGTGGGACGTATTTAAGCGGCCGCTAAACTGACAGCACTTTCGGCATCTGAAAGAGAAAGGGAGGAAAGGAGTCTTGATTTCCTTTGAATTATGCAGAGCGGAAGTGTCAGGATGACTTTGATGGTGTTTAATTAAATATTTGGCAGCGATTAATTAATTAAATATTTAAGCATTAAATACGGAATAGGATGTGACTTTGCGGGCATTATATCTCAATAGCCGTTAACCATTAAATGGGCCTCGAACCCGTCCCGGCAGCCCACCCCTCCCACTGAGCGAAATCTCAGGACTGGAGCCCCGTTGGGGGAGGCATGAAATCAGAACCAAAGGCCCAGACGGCTTCCGCCATCTCGATCAGCCCCATTCACGCAGACGGGGGTTAGTCAGACTGCGGGGTTCCTCCTGCTGCTTCCCGGGGGCCAGTCATCAGTCGGGGGAAATCAGTCGATCGTATTTATTGAGCGCTCACCGGGTACAGAGCACTATACTAAGTGGTTGGGAGAGCACAGAGTTGTACAGTGTGACAGAGGACGGTGTAACGGAGTGGGTAGACACGTTCCCTTTCATTCATTCGTCCGTTCCTTCGGTAGTATCTATGGAGTGCTTACTGTGTGCAAAGCACTGTACTAAGCGATTGGGAGAGTTAAACATAACAGTAAACGGACACGTTCCCTGCCCGCGGCGAGTTCACCCTGCCCACAAAGAGCAGACAGGAAGCCGCACGGCTCCCGTGGGCCTGGGAGCCAGAGGTTCGTAGGTTCTAATCCCGGCTCTGCCACTTGTCTGCTCTGTGGCCTTGGGCAAGTCACTTCACTTCTCTGAGCCAGTTACCTCATCTTTAAATTGAGGATCAAGACCGTGAGCCTGATGCGGGCCAGGGACCGTGTCCAACCCGATTTACTCGTATCCATCCCGGCACTTAGTAATAATAATAATGTTGGTATTTGCTAAGTGCTTACCATGTGCAGAGCACTGTTCTAAGCGCTGGGGGAGATACAGGGGAATCAGGCTGTCCCACGTGAGGCTCACGGTTAATCCCCATTTTCCAGATGAGGTCACTGAGGCACAGAGACGTTAAGTGACTCGCCCACAGTCACACAGCTGACAAGCGGCAGAGCCGGGAGTCGAACCCATGACCTCTCTGACTCCCGAGCCCAGGCTCTTTCCACTGAGCCGCGCTGCTTCTCTCCCCCTAGTAAGTGCTTAACCAATACCACACTTACTATTTTTATTATACAGTCATCAGGGGTTGTTTGCCCTCTGTGACTTTTTTTTCCTGGGTTATTAAGCCCAGTGCTGACTTCCAAGGGAGGCTGGAAACAGTCCTGTGGTAGAGAAGGGAAAGAGAGGAGAGTTTCCCGAAGAGTGGGGTGCACTCCTGGATCTCCCCCCCCTTCCAGGTTTAGGCAGGATGGTAGTGAAAACTCCCTCTAGACTCTAAGCTCCTCGTGGGTGATGTCTGCATCCGTTATATTGCTGTATGATACTCTCCCAAGCGCTTAGTACAGCGATCTGGAATTAGAAAGTGGTCAATAAATAGGACTTAATAATAACGATAATGTTGATGCTTGTTAAGCGCTTACTATGTGCAGAGCACCGTTCTAAGCGCTGGGGTAATCAGGTTGTCCCACGTGAGGCTCACGGTCTTCATCCCCATTTTCCAGATGAGGTCACTGAGGCACAGAGAAGTGAAGTGACTTGCCCACAGTCACACAGCTGACAAGTGGTAGAGCTGGGATTCGAAGCCATGACCTCTGACTGTCAAGCCCGGGCTCTTTGCACTGAGCCACGCTGCTTCTCTATGGATGAATGAATGAAATGCCCCAACCTGGCTTTTTATGGGACACTTGTGGTGTCCCCCCCCCACCCCCCCAAAAAAAATTAAATCAAGGATGGGCCTCAGTTTAGAAAGCTCTGGAGCACCATCTACTGGCCCCTGGACCAAAGGAGGGGATGAGCTGGAAAACTGGGAAACCCCAACAGGGAAAAATTCAGGAAGGGCCGGGAGGTCCTCCACCATTCGGCAACTACTAAAGGGCCAAGGAAGCCAGCAGCTCTGTGAAAGAGCAACCAAGATCCCCTTAAGGATCGGACTGAGTCTCTAAGACGCTCACGCCGGTTCGCGACCCGCCGGGGAACTCAGAGGGAGGTTCCCCCAGGGCTCTGATTCGTACTTATCGAGCGCCTACCGTGTGCCGAACACCGGGCTAAGTGCTTGGGAGAGCACAATGGAACGATAAGCAGCCACAGTCCCTGCCCCATCCGACTTCCATCCACTGCCCTCCCAGTAGGCAGCTGGGAGATGGTGGTTTTTCTTCTTCCAGTCCCGACAAGGCCGCGCCAGTGGCACCGTATTTCACGGTGGTCGGGGCGGAGCTGGGCCCGGAAGGCCTAGGACGAGAAATGACGAGTCGGCAGCAGCTCTCCGGCTACTGGGCGGACTTTTTCTCCTGGGCTCCCTCCACTCTTCTCTCAAACAGTTGAAGGACAGCTGGGCGGGCTGGGCCTTCCCCCCCCTCAGCCCGCTCCCCGGATTTCCAGCTAGCGAATCCCAGTCCTTCCACCTGCCCCTCCTTCTCTTCCCTCTCTGGGAGGGCGCCATCCCTTTCCTTCGCAGTCTTCTCCCTCTCCCGGCACTTTATAAATATGCATCGGGCCTGAGAGATGGGGGGTAAAGCAATTGCCGTTCCTTTTTCTTCTTCTCTTTTTTTTTGAGGGAAAATTAAACATGACAAACTTAGTTATTCATGCAAACCATCAGCCTGTTATCTCTGATTATACAGGATCCAAACTGTGAATATTTGAGTGAATGAGTGCACTCATCAAAGTAAGCTGTCACAGGCAGCCTTCCCGGCTTCTAACCTAGCCTTACCTATCTGCCTTTGTACTTAGATTTCATCATCTTCACCAGAGCCGTTCGGTTGCTTCGTGCCGACGGTGCCCGTTCTTAACGAACGGGCCTCTCTGCGAGTGTATTTTAAAGGGATTAATTAACCTTGTGAGATTGGGGAGAGGGAGGAAGACGAAAAAGGAGGGGGGAGAAACTGCACCTGGCTATCTTTTGCATTAAAGCCTCCCTTAACCAGTGTATTTTAAGCTCACAATGCAGAACATATGGTATTTCAAAGAACAGAAGTTGAAAGTACAGTACATATTTATTCCTTCCACAGAGAGCATTAAAGGGGTTCAAGTATTTTATTAAGCTTCTATATGCGTGCGTGCGCGTGCGCGCGCACGGATGTATGTGTCTATGTGTGTGTGGGCGAAATAAGCGGAAATATACTTCACGCATTAAAAAAGAAAAAAATTACACAGATTTATTTTCATCTCTCCGCCAACCTACCCCATAGCAACAGTGAAAATTTGGTCTATGTAAACTCGAGAAAACAAGAAATATTTTATCGAGTCATCTCAATTTATGCCTATTGCCAAAATTTCGTCTCACGTTTGAATCGAGACAAGTCTCCTCAGTGCCAGGCTCGCTCACGGCGAGGAGAAAGCAGGGAAGAGGCCGAGGGCTGGAGAGAGAAGGGGGGCGATTGCGAATGGGGGTGACTCGAATCCCAAGGAGATCAGCCGGGTCTGAAGGTGGAGCACCCCGTCATTCCAGGGTAGATGTACCCTCTTCACAGCTGGTCTAATAATATTAATAATGGTGACTTTCATTAAGTGGCTACTGTGTGCTCAGCGCTGGGGTTATACAGATGGGACCTAGTCCTTGTCCCACATGGGCCTTCAGTCTAAGTAGGAGAGAAAGCAGGCATTTAATCCTCATTTTATATATGAGGAAACTAAGGCTTGGAGAAGTGAAGTGACTTGCTCGAGGTCTCCCGGCAAGAGAGTGGCAGAGCCGGGCTTAGGAGTCCTCTGACTCCCAGGCGCCGGCTCTTTTCACTAGACCACGTTGTCCATTCTGAGATTCTGAGGAAAGGGCAGAGATAGGCAAAACTCCGCGTCTGTCGGTGTTTGTGGGAAATTCTTCTGCCACTCTTTCCCCGATCCCATTCTGAAGAGATGAGAAATTTGTTATAGGGGTGTAGTCTATTTAGATTGTACGTTTCGCAAGGGCCAGGAAGCTCTTGCTTTTACTTTCATTTAACAGTTTGGGTAGCACCAAAGGCAAGTGGATGTTGAATAAATAACTTGCCCCGTAACGCTTAAGTACTTATCCGGGTAAAAGCTCTTTTACTCTCTATCTTCCCCTCTAGTCAGTAAACTCTCGTGGCCAGAGAAGGTCTACTAGCTCTATTGTAGTGTCCTCTCCCAAGCTCTTAGTACAGTGCTCTGCACACAGTCAGCGCTCAATAAATGCCCTTGATCGATTGCCTGTGGATGGCCATAATCCAGACTCTCCCGAGGCTCGTATTTTTCGACAAAAGTTGAAGTCTCCATTCTATCAGAATGCAAGCGGCACGGAAAGTGGACCGTTTGGCCTTATGATCCCTAATCGACACGACATAGATGCTTCGTCACTGGAGTGTCCTAAAAACCGTTAACCACAACCACGATAATGCCCATACCGGCCTGTAATGGGAATCGGCTTTTTGTTTCCAGAGGGCGCGGGGCACCTTCTTTGTCTCTCAAGGTTCGTTCGGCTCTCCCTCCCATTTAACCTGCGACTCTGCCCCTTGTCAGCTGTGTGACCGTGGGCAAGTCACTTCACTTCTCTGTGCCTCAGTTCCCTCATCTGTCAAATGGGGATGAAGACCGTGAGCCTCACGTGGGACAACCTCATTCCCCTGCATCTCCCCCAGCGCTTAGAACGGTGCTCTGCACGTAGTAAGCGCTTAACAAATACCAACATTATTATTTAACCTAGCTCCTCTCCCACCCCACCCCGGGCTGCACACTTCACTCCTCTAACACCGTCTGACTCACGGGGCCTCCATCTCGCCCGTCTCTCCGTCGACCCCTTGCTCCCTCCTCAAACTCCTTCCCCCTTCATATCAGGCAGGAACCACCACTCTCCCCATCTTCAAAACCCTACTGAAATCCCACCTCCTCCAGGAAGTCTTCCCAGACTAGCCTCTCATCTCCCCACCCTAGTCTCCTTCCCTTCCGCGTTTCTTCCCCCCTTTATCCGAAACCCAAAGCACTTGGATACTCACCCCGCCCCCCGGTACATTTACGTGCACGTACCGGTGCTCATCTGCTTCCTCTACTTGTCATTTATTTTCCTATCTGTCTCCCCTGCTAGATTGGAAACTCCTCGAGGACAGAGATTATGGCTACTTATTCTACCGCACTTTTCCAAGGGCTTTCGAATCGTCGTGCTTGTCAAGGGCTTACTATGTGCCACGCATTGTACTAAGTGCTGGAGTAGATTTAAGATAGGTTGGATACAGTCCCCGTCCCACATGAATCTCACATTCTAAGTAGGAGGGAGTCGGATTGAATCCCCATTTGAAAGAAAACCGAGGCACAGAGAAGTTAAATGACTCTCCCAAGGTCACACAGCAGGTGCGTGGTGGAGCTGCCATTAGAACCCAGGTCCTCTGACTCCCAGCCCCGTGCTCTTTCCACTAGACCACGCTGCTTCCCTAAAGGGTCGTTTGAACCTAGATCGCCAACCAGCCGTTTGTTCCAAGTCGGGGGGATCCCTTGAAGCCCCCACGAATCCACCGGGAACGCTTCGAGTCCTGAGAAAGGTATCTCTACAGGGCGCCGAAAGCAATCCGGCTCAAAGCGCCTAGTGATTGCTTTATCGGCTGGAACCAGCAATAATTCGTCTTTCCCTTTGCGCACGCCTCGTCCTTGCCTCGTGAAGTATAACTGTATAGATACCCGGCCCATTCTGAGGCAATTAAGGCCAAAATCCTTACGGCTAATCGAGAACACAATAGTGCGTGCCGGTGGTGAAATCGACTGGGGCAGCTGAGAGAAATGGATTTCTTGTGCTCTCTGCGGAGCCTGGGAATTTAACTCCCACCAAGAACGGAGAGAAATAGGCAGCAGATCGACAGAAGTCAAAGGAAGCCGTCAGATTGAGAAAAAGTTCTGAAAGGAAAGAGAGAAAAGGTGGCTGAACAGAAGATCGCAGCCAATCTCGGTTATTCAGGGGACGATCAGTCTGTCTATGGCCCTTCTTTCTCCCCCTTCTCCCTCCCATACCTTTGTCCGAAGGTGGGCTCGGGAATGAAGAGCGATTAATGACAAGACCTGCATAAATAAATAAGTCGGTTCTCATAATATCTAGTCCTAATACCTCGGATTTGTATAGACATTTTATTATCCCCAAAGTGCTCTCGCCATCCTCGTAATATATCCGGGAGGTCTTCTTCTTCAAATGCCGTCGAGTCGTTTCCGACCCATAGCGGCTCCGTGGACGCACCCTCTTCGGAGGGTCCCATCTTCTGTCAGAAAGTCGTTCTGACGTACGTACCCGTAGCGTTTTCTTGGTGAAGATGCAGAATCGGTTTACCGTTGCCTTCTTCCACGCAGTAAAAACCTGAATCTCTGCCGTCGTCTTTGATCAACGTTTCGATCACTTGATCGTCTGCCTTTGCCTCTTTGCCAGGTCACCGCTCCCCAGCACAGTTGAATTGATTTTATCTGAAGCTTCAGCTTAGACCTTTCCATTACAGGTAGCCCTATATGACATAACCCTAAGCGTCCTCAGCATACGCTAACTCTCCTGCCGTGATAAGCTGATTATTCAAGGAGAAGTCTGTGAGGAAGGGATGAGAAAACTGAGACCCAGAGAAGTTCAATGACTCACCCAAGGTCTCACAGCAGGCCAGTGACAGTGCTGAAACTAGTACCCACGGTCCCCTGACTTCCAGCCACGGCCTTTTTCCATTTACCTCCTTTGCTTACCAAGGAATTCAATTTAAAAAAAAAAAATTCATGTAGTCTCACTCCATAGATTCCAACTTTTCCTTTGAGGCTTTTTCCAGGAAGCAGGTGCTCGGCTTGGGAGTAAAGGCCGGCTTCCAAAAGCCAAAGGGTTAGGAAGATCTGATCTGGGTTCCGTTCAGCCTTGCTCGAACACTCCTCGGGACTTTTAAGCTCTGCTGGGAAGCACATGAAGTCTTTCCAAAGATCTCGGGAGGAGCAAAGCTGCGGATTCTGCCCAAATTTTTGTGGAGGTAAAATAAAAGGAAAACGCCCAACAAAAGACAATGCCTTCAACCCCACAGCCGGATGCCAGGGACAATGATTTTCCCCCACTTTTTTGGAGGTGAGACAGGCAGCTGTAGCCAGCTGGACCAGATGGGGCTGAGCAAGAAGCGGAGCATCCAAGACGACGAATCCATTTCCAGCCAGCCTGCACGCTTCGCTCCTTTAACACCAGTTTACTTACTCTGCCTTAAAATCGCCTCTCTCCCTCTCTACCAACCCTTTGTTCAAACCCGCTTGCCTATCATCAATCAATTAATGGTATTTACTGATTACTTACTATGTGCAGAACACTGTTCTAAGCGCTTGGGGGAGTACAGTACAAGAAATAAGCAGAAACGCTAAGAGTTTACGGTCTAGAGAAGTCTTCTGCCTTTTCTTCCTCGTCGCCTTTTATTATCATCCTCGGTCTCTTTGAGGGTTCCTCCTCTGCCTCACCCTCTCACTTTGGGGGTCCCTCAAGGCTCAGTCCAGGATCCCCCTCTATTCTCCATTTGCACCCACTGCCTTGTAGAACTCATTCTAGGCAGATGATTCTAAATCTCTAGGCGGATGATTCTAAATCTCCATCTCCAGCCCTGCTCTCTCACCTTCTCTGCAGTCTCCTATTTCCTCCTGCCTTCAGGACATTTCTACTTGGATGTCTCTCACCGACACCTCAGACTTCAGAAGTCCTCCTCATCTTCCCACCCCAACTCTGTCCTCCCCGTCCCTGTCTCACAAAACCTGTAACCTTGGCAATCTCCTCAACTCATCTCTTTCATTCCACCCAGATATTCAGTCCGCCGCCGATTCCTGTCGGCTCTACCTACCCAACATCCTAAAATCGAGCCTTCTGCTCTCCATCCAAACTGCTACGATACCGATGCAAGCGTTTTTCATGTCCCGTTTTGATTATTGCGTCAGCGTCCTCGCTGACTTGCCCACCTCCTGTCTCTCCCGCTCCAGTTTTCATTCATTCCGTCGCCCAGTTTTTCTAAAAACAGTTTAGCCCGCGTCTCTCCTACATCTCAAGAATCTCCAGGTGCCCATCCACCTCCATATCAAACAGAAACTCTTGACCATTGGCTTTAAAGCCCTCATTCGGCTCACCCACTCCTACCTTGCTTCACTGATTTCTTACTACGCCGCAACCTGTACATTTTGCTCCTCTTAACAACCTTAGTTAAAAGGCAGGGTTGGAAGAGCAGGAGACTTCATTGCTGGTACTCCCGAGGGGTGGAATGCCATGTTGTTTATTTACTCTTAATCCCTTCCTCTGTATGCTTTTGATGGAACAAAAGAGCACAGAAATCCAAATAGTAATAATATTAAGTGTTTACTATCTGCCGAGTACTACATTAGCACCGGGGTCAGGTTAATCAGGTCCCAGATGGAGCTCCCAGTTTAAGTGGGACGAAGAAGGGGCAATTGAATCCCCATTTTGTGGATGAAGGAACAGAGGCGCAGAGAAGTGAAATGACTTGCCCAAGGTCACACGGCAGGTACATGGCAGAGCCAGGATTAGAACCCAGGACCTCTGACTCCCGGGCCCACTAGGCTATCCTGCTTCCCTAAGAACGGATTCAAGCCTGGGGTCTCGATCGCATTATTTTATTTTTGTTTTTTTTAATTTTCAAGCCCTGTTGCTGGGCCAGTGAAACACTGTGGACGCTGAATGCGGCGATCCTAGTTCGAGTCTCCGTGGGACCTGTTGGGGTTGATTAACCGGCAGTCAGTACGGTGCCTGGCACCTAGTGAGTGCTTAACAAATGCCATCATTATGATTAGGTTCACAAACGAAAACTCCGAACAGCTATTTTGGAAAGGGTAATATTAGAAATGAGTGGGTGCCTGTCTCACAAAGAGAAATTGGGACATCAACAAAACGAAATTAAATAGGGCTCAGTGCCCGGAGCCACAGCAAAAGAAGCTCACCCAATTGTTAGCATTACTTGTGGGACACGGGACTGGGAAATCATGTAGAGAAAATACATAAAAATTCCCCCTCTCTCTTCTCTCCCATAGGAGAAGAGGTGGAAACGAGAAGTTTTAGATGCAGCGTGGCCTAGTGGATGGACGACGGGCCCGGGAATCAGAAGGACCTGGATTCGAATCCAGGCTCTGCCACTTGTCTGCTGGGTGACCTTGGACCTGTCACTTCACTTCCGTGGGCCTCAGGGACCTCATCCGTAAAATGGGGATTAAGACTGTGAGCCCTGTGTGGGTCAGGGACTGTGCCCAACCCGATTTCCTTTTACCTACCCCAGGGCTTAGTACAGTGCCTAGCACATAGTAAGCACTTCACCACCATCACAATTATTATCACCACAACAATAATAATAATCATTTTGGTATTTATTAAGAGTTTATTTGTTGTTGTTTCATGTTGTCGAGTCACGTCCGACCCGGAGCGACGCCATGCGCGCATCTCTCCCGTAACATCTCCCGGCTCTGCCACTTGTCAGCTGCGTGACTGTGGGCAAGTCATTTAACTTCTCTGTGCCTCAGTGACCTCATCTGGAAAATGGGGATTAACTGTGAGCCCCACGTGGGACAACCTGATTACCCCGTATCTCCCCCAGCCCTTAGAACAGTGCTCTGCACATAGTAAGCGCTTAACAAATACCACCGTTATTATTATAACGCCCCACCTCCATCTGCGGTCGTTCTGGTAGTGGATCAAGAGAGTTTCCTTGGTCAAAATACGGAAGGGATTTACCACTGTCTCCTTCTGCAAGCGTTTACTACACGCAAAATATTATACTAACTGCCAAGGGTAGATAAAATAGAAGCCGACCGGACACGGTCCCTGTCTCACATGGGGATCACAGTTTCAGGGAGACGGAGAATTGGTATTTAATCCCTATTTTACAGATGATAACGATAATAATAATTAGGGTACTTGTTAAGCACTTACTGTGCAAGCTCATTGCGGTCAGGGAACGTGTCTGTTTATTGATTTATCGTACTCTCCCAAACGCTTAATACAGTGCTTTGCACACAGTAAATGTTCAATAAATACGATTGAATGAATGAATGTGCCAAGCACTGTTCTAAGCACTGAGGTAGATACAAGTCAATCAGGTTGGACACAGTCCCTGTCCCACATTGGGCTGGCACTCTTAATCCGCTTTTTTTTACAGCTGAAGTAACTGAGGCCCAGAGAAGTGAAGTGACTCGCCCAAGGTGACCCAGCAGACAAGGGGGTGGGGAAGGGATTAGAACAAGCAGCGTGGCTCAGTGGAAAGAGCCCGGGCTTCGGAGTCCGCGGTCATGGGTTCGATTCCCCGCCCTGCCACTTGTCAGCTGTGGAACTGTGGGCAAGTCACTTCACTTCTCTGGGCCTCAGTTACCTCATCTGGAAAATGGGGATTAACCGTGAGCCTCACGTGGGACAACCCGATTACCCTGTAACTGCCCCAGCGCTTAAAACAATGCTCTGCACCTAGTAAGCGCTTAACCAATACCAACATTATTATTATGATGATGACCTCCTGACTCCCGGGCCCGTGCTCTATCCACTGCATCACGCTGCTTCTCTTGAAAGATGAAAAGACAAAGATCCAGATAAATTAAGTGACTTGGCCACGGAGGCAGAGCTGGAGTCGGAAGGCAGGTCCTCTGACTCCCAGGTCTGAAAACTTTCCATTAGACTTTGCTACTTCTCTCCCGATCTGCTTTTGGGGCGGGAGTCGGGGCAATTGGGAATAGGGGGCAAGGTTTAGAGGCAAAACACGGATTTACTATTTCACCTGTTTCAGGCAGGATTACTCGCTCGTTCTACGCGAAATGAAATAAATTCTACGTAAGAGATTTCCAGATAGGTGATGGAGATTGGCCTCCGATTAAAATACCCTAAAAATCACGCTCTGGCACGATATTTAAATGATTCATTATGTTTTTGTTTATTAATCCTATGAGACATTTGAAAGATTATAATCCCATTAGGGTCAGATTTTGTTTATTTGTACTAATGGAAGGAAACCTATTTTGAACGACCAATTTTACAGATTAGGGAGAACGTGAAAAGACCCATTCAAACTCTGAAGGTTATCTGTCTCTATGCACGGGGAAATTACAGCAAGATATTCTGAAAAGAATTTTCCTCTTTACACTGACTTCCCCAATGGCTTCATGATGGAAGCAGTTAAACTGCTCATTACGGCTTTGTTTTTTCACCTCACCTTTTAGGGGAGGTTCGTATTTGGCCACAGAAACATTGACTCAACGGCAGAGACAGATATCGATCCCCAAATTATTAGTGGGCCCAAGTGAAAGGAGAACTCACTTCACAAAACACCGAATAGATTTTAAAATTGTTTATATAATGATAATCATCACGGCATTTGTTAAGCGCTCATCAAGTGCCAGCCACTGTACTAAGCGCCGGTGTGGAGCCAAGCAAACCGGGTTGGACACAGTCCCTGTCCCACGCGGGGCTCACAGTCTCAATCCCCATTTTAATAAATTATAAACAATAATGGCATTTGTTAAGCACTATGTGGAAAGCACTGTTCTAAGCACTGGGGGGATACAAGGTGATCAGGTTGGTCCCACGTTGGGCTCACAGTCCTCATCCCCATTTTGCAGATGAGGGAACTGAGGCACAGAGAAGTTTGGTGACTTGTCCAAAGTCACACAGCTGCCAAGTGGCAGAGCTGGGATTCAAAGCCATGACCTCTGACTCCCAAGCCCGGGCTCTTTCCACTGAGCCACGCTACTTCCCTAAGCCTCTGTAAAATCGCCATTTTACAGATGAGGGAACTGAGGCACAGAGAAGTGAAGTAACTTGTCCGAGGCCACACAGCTGACAAGTGGCGGAGCCGGGATTAGATCTCTCTTGCGCGTACTAGTAAGCGCTTAACAAATACCAACATTATTATTGTTATTCCGCTGGGTCAGGTGCTGCCTGCCCTCATCACTGGGGAAAGATTAGGACTGGTCAGTAAAAGGATAAAAATTCAGTCACAATCCCCCACCCACAGAGAGCTCGCAGCCTCGAAAGGGAAGGAAGGAAGATGGGAAAGAAGAGAGGAAAGGCGATGAAAATCCAACAGGGGATAAGAAATTTCAGGGAAAAAATGCCCAACAAAATGGTATCAATCAATGGAATTTACTGAACGCTTACTTGATGCAGAGCACTGTACTAAGCACTTGGGAGAGTTCAATACAACAGAATTTACTGTATTTCAGTGCTCGGTCCAGTGCTTTGCACAGGGTAAAGCGTTCAAAAAGTACGACTTACTAAATGAACGGAACCGGTTGGCACGATCCCCGCCCGCAACAAGGGAAGCCGACGCGGCCTATAGCACGGAACTGGGAGACGGAGGACCTGGGTTCTAATCCCATTTCCTCTCCCTCCCTGCCGTGTGACCTCGGCCAAGTCACTTGCCTTTTCAGTGCCTCGGTTACCTCATCCGCAAAATGGGGATTAAGACCCCGAATCCTATACGGGACGAGGACCGAGTCCGATCCGATCGAGTTATATCTACCCCAGGGTTTAGCACAGTGCCTGGCGCAAAGTGAGCGCTACCCAAAAACTATCTGAAAGATGGAACAGCAAGAAGAAACAAGCAGAGGAGCAGGATATGACTGCTGAATGGCTACGGTCCTCGGGTTCTGAGAAACGAGCTGGGGTCGGGTTAAGAATTGTTAAGGAGGTGGAGGGGAGGAAAGGAGGGAGAGACGCTGCAGGTGTTGCCCCGGGGACTCCAAAATGACTGAAGGCCCATCTCCTCTAAGAGGTCTTCCCTGATTAAGCCCTCCTTTCCTCCCTTCCGGGTTCTCTTCATTCATCCCCCCCGAGTTGGTATTTAAGCGCTTACCATGTGCAGAGCACTGTTCTAATAATCAGGTTGTCCCACACGAGGCTCCCAGTCAATCCCCATTTTCCAGATGAGGTAACTGAGGCCCAGAGAAGTGAAGCGACTCGCCCACGGTCACACGGCCGCCAAGCGGCAGAGCCGGGAGTCGAACCCATGACCTCTGACTCCGAAGCCCCGGCTCTCTCCACTGAGCCGCAGCGGGCAGAGAATCACACCGCGTACTTTCCGGTAGCTACACCTCTCCGAGGTCATCGACGACCGAAACCTCGCGTGGGACTTGGACCGTGTCTACGCCAGCGCTTAGTACAGGGTCTGGCCCGTACTAAGCAAGCCCTTCGATACCATTTCAAAAATATATCGAGCTAATTCCATGTTGTCCTAATTCTCCTCCACCTCCGGGCCACCTTCTGGGGCTACGCGCTAACTTTGATTTTTCTGCGAGAGTTCCCTCCTGGTTCATCTCCCACCTCTCTGGCTGAACTTTCTCGGTGACTTTCCTCATAATCTTAAGAACCGGAGGAAAGGAAGCGGAGACAGAGGGGATAGTTAACTCTCTGAAGGAATTCGGAGAGGAATAGTGGAAGGAAGATGGGGAGATAAATGGAGTCACGGGGTCAAGGGAGGGTTTGTTTCATTTTTTAGGAGAGGGGAGAAATGAGCACGTTTGAAAGCAGAGCAGATGGTGATCCGGGTGGGAAGAAGGGTGGAGCGATTGTTTTGATAAGGTGTGAAGGGATTTTTTATGGTATTTGTTAAGCACTTACTATTTGCCAAGCACTTAAGCTGGTTAGATAAAAGTTAATCAAGTCCAACAGAGACCAAGTCATTCGTTCATTCGATAGTATTTATTGAGCGCTTACTCTGTGCGGAGCACTGGACTAAGCGCTCGGAACGGACAGATCGGTAACAGATAGAGACGGTCCCCGCCCTCTGACGGGTTCACGGTCTAATCGGGTGCTCACAGTCTTAATCCCTATTTTACAGATGAGGTAACAGAGGCATAGAGAAGTTAACGATAATAATAATTATGGCATTTAAGCGCTTACTAGGTGCCCAGCAGTGTTCCAAGCGCTGGAGTAGATACAGGGTCATCAGGTTGTCCCACGTGAGGTTCACAGTCTCAATCCCCGTCTCAATACAGTTGAGGGAACTGAGGAACAGAAAAGTGAAGTGGCTTGTTCAAGGTCCCACGGCAGACAAGTGGCAGAGTCGGAATTAATAATAATGTTGGCATGCGTTAAGCGCTCACTGTGTGCAGAGCACTATTCTAAGCGCTGGGGGAGATACGGGGTCATCAGGTTGTCCCCCGTGAGGCTCACAGTCTTCATCCCCATTTGACAGATGAGGTCACTGAGGCACAGAGAAGCGAAGTGGCTCGCCCACCGTGGCACGCTGACAAGGGGCAGAGCGGGGATTCGAACCCATGACCTCTGACTCCCAAGCCTGGGCTCTTCCCACCGAGCCACGCTTGGTCACACAGCAGATAACTGTGCTCCTAACCCAGAGCTTCCTTTCGTGTCTGGCAAATAATAACGTCGGTATCTGTTAAGCGCTTGCTACGGGCAGAGCGCTGTTCTGAGCGCTGGGGTGTACAGGGTCATCAGGTTGTCCCACAGGAGGCCCACAGCCTTCATCCCCATTTTACAGATAACTGAGGCCCAGAGAAGCGAAGTGACTCGCCCACAGTCACACAGCTGACAAGGGGCAGAGCGGGGATTCGAACCCATGACCTCCGACTCCCAAGCCCGGGCTCTTCCCACTGAGCCGCGCTGCTTCTCTAAGTAGTAAGCCCTTAGCAAATAGCAGGAAAACAACAACAAAAAAAGGTTCTGAGAGCCCCCGATGGCAACCTTGGGTCAAACCTTTCAATCTTCCACCATCCTCAAGCTGATTCTCTCCTTCTTCCCATATGCCAGAGCTAATTTTAGGGGGGAAGTAGCCACAGCGGATGGGAGAGGGGACTGGGGAGAAGGCTGGAATATTCTGGAAGGTTCGGCTAATTGCAGGGGAAAAGGACATACCCGGTCAGATGGAAAGCAGGGGATCCGAAACGACTTCTCCTTCCGCCCTTAGGCCGAAGCAAGCGGGGACCGTGTCGTTTTACTGTTAAATCGCACCCTCCCCAAGCGCTCAATACGGTGCTCTGTCCGCAGCGCGCATTCAGTAAATCAAATCAACTGACTTCCCTCGCCTAAGTATCTGCCACCGGGCCTGTTGTGAGATCAGGTGTGACCAATCTGATTAATTTGTAGCTACCCAGCGTGGCTCAGCGGGAAGAGGTCGGGCCGGGGAGTCGGAGGTCATGGGTTCGAATCCCAGCTCTGCCACCTGTCGGCTGTGTGACTGTGGACGAGTCACTTCTGTGGGCCTCAGTGACCTCGTGGGGATTGAGACCGTGAACCCCAAGTGGGACAGGGACTGGGTCCGGTCCACTCGGCTTGTACCCACTCCAGCCGTTAGTACAGTGTCTGGCACGTAGTAAGCACTTAACAGATAGCACAGATGTTATTATCGGCACAGGGCAAGTACGTGGATGCCATTCAAATACTCTCTGTAAACTACTGAGAGAAAGGTTGGATTTGCCTTTCATAGATTTCTTAATGGCATTTATTAAACGCTATATTCCAGGTACTCGGGGTGTTTCCACCGTAGATGTTCAGTGCACACTCTCTTCAGTATATCCAAGCCTAAAATAAGCGGGAACCAGCCTGCCCCTCCTCCAAATCTCCAGCCGCGAAGAGAAAACCCGCTGTAGGCCGGGAATGGGTCTGTTTATGGGTGTATTTAGTCTCCCAAGAGCCTAGCAGAGTGCCTCGCGCACAGTAGGTGCTCCATAAAGAAGCAGCGTGGGTTTAGTGGAAAGGGCCTGGCCTCGGGAGTCAGAGGATGTGGGTTCTAATCCCGACTCCCCCACTTGGGAGCCGCGTGACCTTAGGCAAGTCGCTTCACATCCCTGTGTCTCGGTTACCTCATCTGGAAAACGGGGATTAAGACCGTGAGCCTCCCGTGGGGCACCTGATTACCCTGTGTAATGATACTGTCGGTATCTGTTAAGCGCTTTACTACGCGCGGAGCACCGTTCTAAGCGCTGGGGGAGATACGGGGGCATCGGGTCGTCCCACGTGAGGCTCACGGTTAATCCCCATTTTCCAGATGCGGTAACTGTGGCCCAGAGAAGTGAAGTGACTCGCCCACAGTCCCCCGGCTGACAAGTGGCAGGGCGGGGATTCGAACCCATGACCGCTGACTCCCCAGCCCGGGCTCTTTCCACCGAGCCACGCTGCCTTCTCCTCCGCTTAGAACAGCGCTCTGCACATAGTAAGCGCTTAACAGATACCGACACTACTTTTGAGAAGCAGCGCGGCTCGGTGGAAAGAGCCCGGGCTGGGGAGTCGGAGGTCATGGGTTCGAATGTCGGCTCTGCCACTTGTCAGCTGTGGGACTGTGGGCTCTGTGCCTCAGTTACCTCATCTGTAAAAGGGGAGATTAAGACTGTGAGCCTCACATGGGACAACCTGATGACCCTGCCTCTACCCCAGCGCTTAGAACAGTGCTCTGCACATAGTAAGCGCTTACCAAACGCCGGCATTATTATCAATAGCACGGATGGCTGTGCAGAAATAGCAGAGCTATCCGGCGCTTAATACGGTGTTGCCGCACCGAGTGAGCGCTCAATAAATACGACTGGGTGAATACTCCTCACAGGGGAGAAAAGAAAAAAAAGCTGAGCTTTTTCCCTGGGGGCCTCCTGGAGGCCGGGGCAGCGGAGATGCTCCCCAAAGGTGGTGGTTGGGGGAAAGGGGGCGGCCTAAACGTTAGGGACCGGCCTGCCGTCTTCATTTGGATGTATTTTTATTATCCTATCATTTGGATATATTTTTATTACCCTCTTTATTTTGCTAATAGAGAAGCAGCGTGGCTCAATGGAAAGAGCCCGGGCTTGGGAGTCAGAGGTCACGGGTTCGAATCCCGACTCTGCCACTTGTCGGGTGTGTGACCGTGGGCAAGTCACTGCACTTCTCCGGGCCTCGGTTCTCTCATCTGGAAAGTGGGGATTAAGTGTGAGCCTCACGTGGGACAACCCGGTTACCCCGTATCTCCCCCAGCGCTTAGAACAGTGCTCGGCACGTAGTAAGCGCTTAACAAATACCGACATCATTATTATCACATCCCCTTCATTCTATTTATTGCTATTGTTTTTTTCCCTCTGTCTTCCCCGACTATTCATTCAATAGTATTTATTGAGCGCTTACTAGGTGCGGAGCACTGGACTAAGCGCTTGGGATGAACAAGTCGGCAACAGAGAGAGACGGTCCCTGCCGTTGGACGGGCGCACGGTCTAGATTGTGAGCCCGTCAATGGGCAGGGACCGTCTCTCTCTGTTGCCCAATTGTCCATTCCAAGCGCTTAGTGCAGTGCTCTGCACCGAGTAAGCGCTCAATAAATACTATTGAATGAATGAATAAGCCTATTTATCTTGTTAATGAGGTGTCCATCCCCTTGATTCTATTTATCGTGATGAAGTTGTCTTGTTTCTGTCCGTCTGTCTCCCCCGATTAGACTGGAAGCCCGTCACAGGGCAGGGACCGTCTCTATCTGTTACCGATCTGTCCATTCCGAGCGCTTAGTCCAGGGCTCTGCACCTAGGAAGCGCTCAGTAAATACTCTTGATTGAATGAATGAATTGCTCAGGACTCGCCGGGGCCTCCGAGCACCAAGAGAACGAGGCTGCGAGAGGCCCCGCCCCCCCCCTCGTGCGCACGCGCGGCCTGGACGGCCGGGAAGGCGGGGGGAAAGTGGGCGGGGCCTGGAAAGCAGCCAATCATCGCTGAGGCGGGCGGGGCCCTGGCGGCGGGGAGGGCGGGGGGAGCGGTGGGCGGGGCTTGGGGAGCAGCCAATCACCGGAGAGACGGGCGGGGACTGGGCGGCGGGAAGGGGGAGAGCGGGCGGGGTTCGTAGACAGCCAATCAGAGGAGGGGTGGGCGGGGACTGGAGGTGGGGGATCACGTGGCCAAACAAAGGCCACGTGGAGCCGCTCGGCCTCCCCTTCCTTTCATTCATTCATTCACTCGTATTGAGCGCTTAGTATGTGCCGGGCACTGGACTGAGCGCTTGGAATGGACAATTGGGCGACAAATAAAGACAATTCCTGCCCGATGACGGGCTCACGACCTCAACCTTGGCCTTCGTGTTCAACGTTCATTCATTCAGTCAGTCAGTCAGTCAGTCAGTCGTATTTATTGAGCGCTTAGTATGTGCCGGGCACTGGACTGAGCGCTTGGAATGGACAACTGGGCGACAGAGACCAACCCGGCCCAATGACGGACTCACAGTCGTTCATTCATTGGATTTATTCATTCAATAGTATTTATTGAGCGCTGACTATGTGCAGAGCACTGGACTGAGCGCTTGGAGGGTACAATTCGGCTACAGGTAGAGAGAGACCATCCCTGCCCTATAACGGGGGAGACGGACGGCGGAGCAAAACGGAACCAAACAAGACGACTCCATCAAGGCAAATCCATTCGTTGAGTAGTATTTATTGAGCGCTAGACTATGTGCAGCACACTGGACTGAGCGCTTGGACTAGACAATGCGGCGACGGATAGAGACAATTCCTGCCCGATGACGGGCTCGCGGTCTAAACTTGGGCCTGAGCGTTCAACGTTTATTCTTACGTTCAATCGTATTTCTTGAGCGCTTACCAGGGGCAGAGCACTGGACTAAACGCTTGGAATGGACAATTCGGCAACAGAGACGGACGATCCCCGCCCAGTAACGGGCTTATTAGAATCAAGGCGGTATACACCTCATTAAGAAAATAATCAGGGTAATAAATAATCGAAACAAATGAAGACGGTGCTGAGGGGAGGGAAAGGGGGAGGAGGAGAGGGAAGGGCGGGAGGGGGCTCGGGCTGGGAAGGCCCAAGTTTATAACAACGTCCGTTTGGCACCGTCGTCTCAGGGTTCTTGAACCTGCTGATTGTAATTAAGCAGTTGGAAAGGGCCCCGGCTTGGGAGTCCGAGGTCCTGGGTTCTAATCCCGCCTCTGCCACTTGTCAGCTGTGTGACTCCGGGCCAGTCACTTCCCCGGGCCTCAGTTCCCGCGTCTCTAAAATGAGGATTAGTAATCACGATGGCGTCTGTTAAGCGCTTACTGTGTGCCAAGCTGTTCTAAGCGCTGGATAGTAATAATAATGACGATAATAATGGTATTTGTTAAGCGCTTACTAGGCCTTAACTTCTCTGGGCCTCAGTTCCCTCATCTGTAAAATGGGGATTAAGACTGTGAACCCCACACTTGGGGACAACCTGATCACCTTGTATATCCCCCCCCCCCGCACCCCCAGCACTTAGAACGGTGCTCTGCACGTAGTAAGCGCTTAACAAATACCACCACCATCATCATCATCGTGTACCGAGCACCGTTCTAAGCGCTGGGGTAGATAATAATGTTGGTATTTGTTAAGCGCTTACTACGTGCAGAGCACCGTTCTAAGCACTGGGGGAGATACAGCGTACTGAGGTTGTCCCCCGTGGGGCTGACAGTCTTCACCTCCATTTTACAGATGAGGGAAGCGAGGCCCAGAGAAGCGAAGCGACTCGCCCACGGTCACACAGCCGGCAAGCGGCGGAGCCGGGAGTCGAACCCATGGCCTCTGACTCCCAAGCCCGGGCTCTTGCCCCTGAGCCACGCTGCTTCTTGTTCCACGTGGGGCTCACATTTTTTAATCCCCGTTTTTTACAGATGAGGTACCGGAGGCACAGAGAAGTGAAGTGAGTTGCCCGAGGTCACACGGCGGACGAGCGGCGGAGGCGGAATTAGAACCCACGACCTCCGACTCCCGAGCCCGGGCTCTTTCCGCTGAGCCACGCTGCTTCGGACTCTGAGTCCCACCCGGGACAACCTGATAACCTTGTACCTCCCCCAGTGCTTAGAACAGTGCTTGGCACATAGTAAGCGCTTCACAAGTACCATCATCATCATCATTATTAAAAAGGCAGAATTCATTCATTCCTTCATTCATTCGATCGTATCGATTGAGCGCTTCCTGCGTGCAGAGCCCCGTACTAAGCGCTTGGGATGTACAACTCAGCAACAGATAGAGACCATCCTTGCCCAACAACGGGTTCCCGGTACAATCCCGGCTCTGCCATCTGTCAGCCGTGTGACTGTGGGCGAGTCACTTCACTTCTCTGGGCCTCAGTTACCGCATCTGGAAAATGGGGATGAAGCCTGGGAGCCTCACGTGGGACCACCTGATGACCCCGTCTCTCCCCCGGCGCTTAGAACAGTGCTCTGCACATAGTCGGCGCTTAACAAATACCAACATTATTAAAAGGGGGAGACAGCAAAACGAAACAAGCAGTCAGGCGTCGATACCATCAAGATGAATAGAATCGTCGATATAAATTCATCATTAATAATGAATCCGATGAGAAGGAATTTCCGGATACCTTCCCACAACCAAGGGCTATGATCATAATAATCATAACTGATAGAACGATCAAGCGCTTACCTATACGCCAAGCGCCGGGGCAAGATGGAAGATGATCGAGTCTGACCCGGTCCTCGGCCCACACGAGGCTCATAGGTAGCGGAGTCTAGAGGCAGTGCGGCTTAGTGGAAAGAGCCCGGGCTCGGGAGTCGGAGGGCATGGGTTCGAATCCCGACCCCTTCACTCCACTCCACCTCTCTGGGCCTCATTTAACCTCACCTGCAAAATGGGGATGAAGACTGTGAGCCCCAACGTGGGACAACCTGACGACCTTGTATCTGTCCCCCCGCTTAGAACGGTGCTTGGCACATAGTAAGTGCTTAAGAAATACCATTATTATTACGATTATTAAGTGGGAAGAAGAATAGGTTTTAAATCCCCATTTTGCAGAGGAGGAGACTGAGCAACGGGGCTTGAACAGTGTCTATATTGTTTTCATTTCTTGACACCAGAGTTAATGGTGACACACACATGAAATTATAATAATAAACATGTATACGGTGTATATATATATATGTGTGTGTATAGAGAGAGAGAGAGAAACTAAAGGCTGAATTTTCTCAAAATGCATTTAGTTTCCTCCTCCCAGTTTTTCACACCAGATGTTACCGTCGTTCATGTGATATTTTCAGCGAGAATTATTTGAGACTTAACCAAGGAGCCTCCTGCGAATAATTTGGCCACATTGAGAAACACGAAAAGGTTTGTTTTTTTAAGCCGACTCTCACGAGTGGCAAAATAGGTAATGCTCTGGTCACAAGGCAAGGAAAGAGCAGAGCTATAATCCTGATGGTCGATATCCAGGACTATTGATCTACTGCTTTTTTCTCTCAGACCTGGGGAGAACGGCTTGCGAGCTGCTTTTCTTCGGTAGCGTGATCCGTCGATCGATAGCGCCGACTGACCACCCGAGTGCGAAGCACTGTACTAAGATACTGGAAGAGCACGGTAAAAACAGAATAAACATTCTGGCTGGTTTACAATGTAATGGGGAAGCGGACGAGAGAGTTAATAAATAGTGGGATCGAGAAGTTCATATTTAAAAGGCTTGCTTATTAAAATCCAACTCTATTAATAGTATCAATTGATAATCGAAATGACAGCAAAATGATGTAATTTCTTCTTACTGTTTTTTAACGTCATAAAGGTTAATTAGGAGCGGAAGCAATACGGCCTAGTGGGTGGAGCACAGGCCCGGGAGTCCGAAGGACCTGCGTACTAATCCCAGCTCCGCCACACGTCCACTGGGTGACCTTGGACAAGTCGCTTCACTTCTCTGGGCCTCGGTTACCTCATCTGTAAAATGGGGATGGAGACCGTGAGCCCCACGTGGGACGACCCGATTCCCCTGGGTCTCCCCCAGCGCTTAGAACAGTGCTCTGCGCATAGTAAGCGCTTGACGAATACCAACATTATTAATCAGATGCAATAACGAAGTGGTAGTAATGATATTTATCGAGCACCCACCGAAGTAAGACGTTGGGAAATAATATCGAAACGCCCAGACGGGCTTTGCACACAGTAAGCGCTCGATGAATACGATCGAATGAATACCCTGCCCACAGAGCGCTTACGTCCGAACACAAAATACCGTAACTAGAGTTATAATACCTGTCCTCTCTCCTACTAGGTGAACCCCAAGTGGACAGGGGCCGTGTCCGACCCGGTTGGCTTGCATCCAGCCCAGCGCTTAGTACGGTGCTCGCCACATGGCCCACGCTTAACAGATACTACCGTTAGAGCGGCCCAAATCGATCCATCGAGCACGGATGTATACGTGAGTGCTGAGGAGGGTGTAAATGAGCACGTAAGTGCCGGAATTGGCCGCGGGGATGATGTGGCTCGGGGTGCTGGGAAGTCATCCGGGGAAAGCCTGTTGGAGGAGGGAGGAGTTCAGGGAGGATTCGAATGTAAGAAACGAATTCCTCCCCCCCAGCCCCGCCGCGGCATCACAGCATTTCCCAGTTGGTTCCTGCATTTTGTTCAACCCCACCTGTAACCTAACCACTACTAGAGAACCTACCTAACCTAACCTAACCTAACCCAACCCAACCTAACCTAACCTAACCTACCTTCCTTAACTTCTATTTTTAACCACTCAATCTCCAAGGGCTCCTTCCCCTCTGCCTTCAAACATGCCCACGTCTCCCCCATCCTAAAAAAACCCACTCTCGACCCCACTTCCCCCTCCAGTTATCGCCCTATCTCCCTACTACCCTTCCTTTCCAAAATCCTAGAACGGGTCGTCTACGATGGATGCTTAGAATTCCTTAACTCCCATTCTCTCCCGGACCCCCTCCGATCTGGCTTCCGTCCCCTCCGCTCTACCGAGACTGCCCTCTCTGAGGTCGCCCGTGACCTCCTTCTTGCCAGATCCGATGGCTCCTACTCCATTCTGATCCTCCTCGACCTCTCTGCCGCCTTTGACACCGTCGACCGTCCCCTCCTCCTCCATACCTCATCTCGCCTCGGCTTCACGGACTCCGTCCTCTCCCGGTTCTCCTCTCGTCTCTCTGGCAGGTCATTCTCGGTCTCCTTCGCAGGTGCCTCCTCCCCCTCCCATCCTTTAACCGTCGGAGTTCCTCGAGGGTAAGTTCTCGGCCCTCTTCCGTTCTCCATTTACACTCGCTCCCTCGGCGAACTCATCCGCTCTCACGGCTTCGACTACCGTCTCTACGCAGACGACACGCGGATCTACATCTCCGCCCCCGTCCTCTCCCCCTCCCTTCGGGCTCGCGTCTCCTCCCGCCTCCGGGACGTCTCCGCCCGGATGTCGGCCCGCCGCCTAAAACTCGACACGAGCGAGACCGAACTCCTCATCTTCCCTCCCGAACCCGGTCCTCTCCCGGACTTCTCTATCACCGTCGACGGCACGGCCGTCCTTCCCGTCTCTCGGGCCCGCGATCTCGGTGTCGTCCTCGACTCGTCTCTCTCGTTCGCCCCGCGCGTCCTATCCGTCACCGAGACCCGCCGGTCTCACCTCTACGATATCGCCGAGATCCGCCCTCTCCTCTCCACCCAGACGGCTACCTTACCGTTACGGGCTCTCGTTATATCCCGGCTAGACTACCGTGTCGGCCTTCTCTCCGACCTCCCTTCCTCCTCTCTCGCCCCGCTGCGGTCTATTCTTCGCTCCGCCGCCCGGCTCGTCTTCCCGCAGAGACGATCTGGGCCTGTCACTCCCCTTCTTAAACAACTCCGGTGGTTGCCTATCGACCTCCGCTCCAGACAGAGACTCCTCGCTCTAGGCTTGGAGGCTGTCCGTCACCTCGCCCCTTCCTACCTCTCCTCCCTTCTCTCTTTCCACCGCCCACCCCGCACGCTCCGCTCCTCCGCCGCCCGCCTCCTCGCCGTCCCCCGGTCTCGCCCGTCCCGCCGTCGACCCCCGGGTCGCGTCCTCCCGCGGTCCCGGAACGCCCTCCCTCCTCGCCTCCGCCAAACCGGTTCTCTTCCCCTCTTCGAAACCCTACTTAAAACTCACCTCCTCCGAGAGGCCTTCCCGGACCGAGCTCCTCTTCTCCCTCTACTCCCTCCGCCGCCCCCCCCTTTACCTCTCCGCAGCTAAAGCCTCATTTTCCCCTTTTCCCTCTGCTCCTCCACCTCTCCCTTCCCATCCCCACGGCACTGTACTCGTCCGCTCGACTGTATATATTTCCGTCACCCTATTTATTTTGTTAACGAATCGTACGTCGCCTCGATTCTATTCAGTCGCCATCGGTTTTTACGAGATGTTCTTCCCCTCGACTCTGTTTATCGCCATCGTTCTCGTCCGTCCGTCTCCCCCGATCGGACCGTGAGCCCGTCAGAGGGCGGGGACCGTCTCTATCCGTTGCCGACTTGTTCATCCCAAGCGCTCAGTCCAGTGCTCCGCACATAGTAAGCGCTCAATGAATACTATTGAATGAATGAATGGAGAAAACCTCATCACGTACCTTTCAGATGACGTGTTTTTCTGTCGTCGTCGTAGAACGAGGACACAGACACCCGTCCTCGCGGGCTTAACGGGGACTTCCAGGTATTCTAATGTAATTTCCCGTTGCCGTCGGATGCTTATTCCATTAAGAGAAATGTGAATCACGCTAAGTTGATTTGGAAGCCAGGCAAGGGTATCGACTCTGACTATAAGATGAGGGATCTCATTCGACTGCGGCCGGTCGGGGAATCGTCTTCACTTCCGACTTCCCGCCTCCGCTTTAAAGCTTCACTGGCCGGGCGGAGTTGGTTGTGTCGCTTCGAGAAGGACCTGCTCCGTTTCTGTCGTTGTGGTCAACTTGCCTCGTTGGCGGCGGTTTGGGAATAAGGAAGGCAAAGGTAGAGCACGGACGAGACTCTTTTAAATCAAAAAACCTTGGCGATCCACAAGGAGGAAGATTCAGCGGTACACGAGGTCACCACCAGATGCCATTTTGTTCGCCTCCGCTCTGCTATTAATGATAATCGTGCTATTTATCAAGTGCCTACCTTGTCGCTTGATAGGCGCGGAGGTAGAATCAAGATAATCAGGTTGGACACGGGCCCTGTCCTGTCTGGGCTTATAGTCTGAGTAGAAGAGAGAACAGGTCGATCGACCGTGGAGGTAAGAAATGGAGCCGGGATTAGAACGCGGCTCCTCCGAATCCCGGTCGATCGATCGATCGGTCCTATTCGTTGAGCGCTTCCCGGGACCGGAGCACCGTTCTAAGTGCTTGGGAGAGTGCGACCCGCCAATCCGACGGACACGTTCCCTGCCCGCGGTGAGCCTACAATCTAGAGGGGGAGACGGTCATTAATAGAAATATATATACGTGAGTTCCCTGGGCCTGGGATAGGGGTGGTGAATAAAGGGAGCAAGTCAGGGAGATGCAGAAGGGAGTGGGAAAAGAGGAAACGAGGCTTTAGTCGGGGGAGGCCTCTCGGAGGAGATGGGCCTTCGATGAGGCTTGGAGAGGGGGGCGAGTCGCGGTCCGTCGGATGGGAAGAGGGAGGGCGTCCCAGGCCAGAGACGGGACGGGGGCGAGAGGCGTGCGGCGGGGTAGGCGAGGTGGAGGCCCGGCGAGAAGGTTGGAGTTGGCGGAGAGGAGCGTGAGGGCTGGGTTGTTGCAGGAGAGCCCCGGGGTGAGGTAGGAGGGGGCAAGGTCATCCAGCGTCTCGAGCTGACGGCGACGAGTTTCCGTTTGACGCAGAGGTAGACGGGCAACCACCGGAGGCTCTTGGGGCGCGGGGAAAGACGGACTGCACGTCTGTGTAGAAAAACGATCCAGGCTGTAGAGTGCGATGTGGACCGGAGAGGGGAGAGTTGCCCCCGGACTTGCTTAGCCTTTGACCCCTCTCTCGCGCTCATTTAACCGCCCCCCCCCCCTTTTGCATTCGTCCCCTAAGTAGTGCCGGTTCTTCCTCGGTAACGTCACTGCTCTGCCCTCTCCTCTCCACCCGTAGAGAACAGCCCCGTTCAGACCGTCACGTCACCTTCCCGCCTCGTAGAGGCCGCCTCTCCGAACTGCCGCCCGTCGGTCTTTCCCTCCAGAGGATCTGACGTTGGAACGCGCCCTCGTTCCGTAACGCCGATCGGAGCTCATCGCTCCTCGCCCCAAATTCTCCCACGGCTCCCCACTGCCTCCCGCCTAAAGAAACCATCCGCTTGAAGGTTCGCCGGCCGGGTAGCTCGGCCTTGCCGATCCGCTCCCTCCCGCTCCCCCCCACCGGCTCCACTCCTCCGCCGAGAGAAGAGGAGGGGATTAGCGGACGGAGAGCACCGGCCTAGGAGTCAGGGGGACCCGGGTTCTCATCCCAGCTCCGCCACTCGTCTGCCGGGTGGTCTCGGGCAAGTCGCTTCACTTCTCCGGGCCTCGGTTACCTCGTCTGGAAAACGGGGATCGAGACTGCGAACCCCACGCGGGACGGGGGACTGTGTCCAACCTGATTAGCTCGCGTCTACCCCGGTGCTTAGTGCAGGGCCCGGCACAGAGTGCTTAGAGAATACCATTAAAAAAAAAAAAAAATCCCAGCTCCGCGGGCTAGATAGCTATAATAACGTTAGTGGTATTTGGTAAACACTTACTCTGTGCCAAACTCTGCACTAAGGGCTGAGGTAGGTACAAGATAATCTGGTCGAACTCAAACCTTTGTCCCACCTGGGGCTCCCAGACTAAGCCGGAGGGAGAGCGGGTATTAAATCCCCCTTTTTCAGGTGAGGAAAGTGAGGCAAGGAGTTGCTCAAGCTCACATGGCAGGCAAGGGGTGGGGCCGCGATCTAAAAGGAGGCCGATTAGTCAGGTGTTCTAAGCACTGGGGTCGGCACGAGTCCATGGGGTCGGACATAATCCCCGTCCAACAAGGGGCTCGCCGTCTAAGTAGGAGGGAGCACGGCAATTGAAATCCCCATTTTATAGTTGAAGAAACTGAGGGCACAGAGGAGTGACTTGCCCAACGTCACACAGCAAGCATTCGACGGAGCTGGATTTAGATCCCCGGCCTTCTAACTCCCAGGCCCACGTTCTCTCCATCAGGCCACGCTGACTTGCCCAAGGTAAGTAACAATAATGATATCGATGGTATCTGTGAGGCGCTTATCGTCTACCAAGCACCAGTGTACCTACAGGACGACCGGGTCGGACACGGTCCCCGTCCCACCTGAGGCTCATGGTCATAATCCTCATTTTCCAGATGAGGTAAATGAGGCCCCGAGAAGTGAAGCGACTTACTCAAGGTCACAGAACAGCAGGCAAGTGGCGGAGTGGGATTAGAACCCAGGTGTCTGCGACTCCCAGGCCCACGCTTCATCCACCAGGCCGGGCTGCTTCTCTAAGATCACACAGCGGGCGAGTGGCGGAGTCGGGATTAGAACCCAGGTCCTTCCAGGGTTCTTCTTATTCCATCTTGGGGCTGGCAACCGGTCTCAGAAGGGCGGCGCGCTCATCCCAGTGCAGAAAGCCTCCCCGCCTCGGACTCAGCAGGCCGTGGCGTTCCCCGACGGTGGCTTGTCATCGCCAATTCCCCGTCCCTCCCGGACGTTGATTAGGCTTCTGGCGAAGCCTCCTCTCTCCCCGCACCCCCGTGGAAGCATCCTCCTCCCCCCGCCCCCCTTCCCCTCTCGCCGTCGGCGGCCCCGTCTCAGCCGCTGCCGGGCGGCGTTCCGATGATCGTTTTCTATTCGGCGACTTGAATCAGAAGTGATACGATCTCCCAATTAAGCCTTTCAAATAAAAATCGAAGTTTAAAGTGGCCACCCCGTGGGGATAGTTGAAGTCTGAATCTGAAGCGGCTCTTCGGCTCAGACTTTCTTTGAAGAGTTCCCAGGGTTGGGTCAGGCTAACCCGGAAGCGGAGAGCTCCTTTCGGTTTCCCCCTTGCATCCGACGCTTAGAAAAAGAACCCCTCTCCCCGCTCCCTTATGCCCAGGCGATTTCCTGGAGCAGAGGTGCTCGGAGGGTCTCCTTCGGCCGTCGGCCCCGTGCCCCCTGCCGGATTCTGGAGGCCGCTCTTCTGAAAGAGCGGGAGAATTGACGCCGAGCGGTTTTACCTTGGAGGTTAATAGGCCAACGGGAACACGGGGCTGAAATCGAGGCCCCGTCGGAGGACTGCGTGTCCCCACTCTCCGTTTCCGCTAGGACGCGTGGACGAGTCGGGGGCCGTCGAAGCCGGCCTGAGTGGCACGGCCTGGCGGATGGTGCACGGCCCTGGGGGTCAGAGGGTCGTGGGTTCTAATCCCTCCTCTGCCACTTGTCTGCTGCGTGACCTTGGGCAAGCCGTTTCATTTCTCTGGGCCTCAGTTGCCTCGTTTATAAAGTGGGGATCGAGCCTGGTGATCCCCACGCGGGACGGGGACTGTGTCCAACTCGATTTGCTTGGATGCAGCTCTTAGGACGGTGCCGGGCACGTGATAAGCGCTCGCCAGATACCGTCATTATCGTCGTCGTCATTAGACAGCACCTCGAGGAGACACGGAGGCAGAGGGCTCAGATGTGTGACTCAGATGTGCCTCGGTTTCCTCATCTATTAAAACGGGGATCAAATAAGACGGCGCCGTGGCTAGACCGCGGATGTGGGGTCAGAAAGACCTGGGTCCTAATCCCCACTCTTCCGCCTGTCAGCCGTGTGACCCGGGGCAACTCACTTCACTTCCCTGGGCCTCGGTCACCTCATCTGTCAAATGGGGATTAAGAGTGCGAACCCTGCGTGGGACAGGGACCGTGTCCAACCTGACTAACCTGTACCTACCCCAGCCCTCGGAACGGCGTTTGACACGTAATAAACAGTTACCCAACACCGTAATTATCATTATTCCGACTCCTATTCCTACCACTTTCACGCATTCATTCGACTGTATTTATTGAGCGCTTACCGCGGGCAGGGCACCGTACCAAGCGCTTGGGAAAGTACAGCACAACAATAAAAAGTGACATTCGCCGCCCACAAGGGGTTTCAAACCAATCGTACTTATCGAGCACTTGGGAAATACGTCTCTCTCGAGGCGTTACGTGATGTTTCTGCAGATGTATAATAACGGTAATACGGAGCAGAGTTGGCAGACACGTTCTCCGCCCGTAAAGAGCGCCCAGTCTAGAGAGGGCGACAGATGTGAACAAAAATAAAGAAATTGCAGAAACGTGCCACTCCCCCGTAGACTGTTAGATCCTCGTGGGACAGGAACTGCTTTCGAACTGCTCGTATATTCCCTCCCCAAGTTCTCAGCACGGCGCTTGACCCCCCCCCCCCCGGAAGTGCTTAGCAAATATCACCGTTGTTATTATTATGGCCGCGATTATTAATATGATTAGTATTATTATTAGGGGAGTGGGGCCATTCCTAGGGAAGGACCGAGATCGAGTCCCAGCAGCGGTCATGGGGCTGAATCATCTGTTTGGAGAACCTCTTTTTTTTTTTTAATGGTATTTGTCGAGTGCTGACTGTTTTCCAGGCACTGTAAACCCCGACCCACGCGGGGCTCGCGGTCTTAGTCCCCATTTTAGAGATGAGGGATTTGAGGCCCAGAAGAGCGGGGCGACTTGCCCGAGGCCACACGACGGAGAAGCGGCGGAGCCGGGATTAGAACGCGGGTCCTTCCGCCCCCCCCAGGCCCGCACTCCGTCCACGAGGCCGCGCCGCTTCCAACCCGAGGGTCGTCAAGCGGAGCCGTTCCGTTTGGAAAACCAAAGCTGCCCGAGGAAGAGCCCCGGAGGACGCTCCTCTCTCACCCAGAGACGGAGGGCCGGAGCCCGATTCTTTCGTTTTGAAAGCAATCATCAAGGGCACACCTCAGGGTGCTCGCCCTCCCCGACTCCGGACGGCATCTCCTTTCGCCGGCGATTCCTGTGTTCCCCGTTTGAACCGCTTCTCCCGATCCCCCGGCTTTCACCGGGCCCGCTCATGTGAAAACGCCGTGAAGAACAAAGCACACGTCCGGGTCGGGCATAGCCGTCGTGCGGCCTGAATGGGAGGGAAACGGGTATGAAAAGGGGGGGGATATTCCGACGAGGGGGGAGGCGGCGAGCTCCTTTAATGCACGGGGAACACATCTGTACAGAGAAAAAGAAAAAACACCACGCTTTGTTATTTTTGCTTCTCGGTTCTCGGAGGCCATCTGTGCAGGTTTGGGCTCGTCTGGAGAAGGCTGGGGTGGTTTTTTTTTTTTTTTTTTTTGGTTTTTAATTTAAATGTATGATTTCTTCGCAGGCTGTCATTATGAAAATAATTTTTACAGGGTCTGGGGCCACACCGAATTTCAACAGCCGGGCGGGTCTGCCTTTCCGACACCTTTCACCGGAGGATCACGGAGCACTCCGGCAACGGCCTCTCTTCCGCCGCCTGCCCTACGGTCGGGGGGGCGGGGGGGCGGCCGGGGGACGGGGATCGTGGCGGGGGCGGGAGGAGGGAGGAGGAGGAGGACGGGGCCGGGGGACGGAGGCCGGCCCAACTCTCTCCGCTCTGGAATCGCCACTCTCTCCCTGGCTTCTCACAGTCCTCTGAGGCAGAAATAAGGATCCTAGCCTTGACACGCCCGCTTAAACCATCGTCTAAGCGTGTTCCCGGAGACATCTGAGCATCCTGGGGAACGAGGGTGCTACTATTAAGAATGATACCGACACGATCACGCGCTTACCGCGTGCTAATCGGTGGTGCTTTTCACGGTATCTGTTAAACGCTGACTAGGGGCCGGGCGCCGTACTAAGCACCGGGGTAGATACGAGCCGATCGGGTTGGACACAGTCCGCGTCCCACGTGGGGCTCCCGGCCTCGCTCCGCCGCTTCAGAGGCGAGGGACCCGAAGCGCAGAGAGGTGACTTGGCTAAGGTCGCGCAGCAGCGGAGAAGCCGTGGGGCCGGGATTGGAAGACGGGTGCGGAGGGTGGGAGAAGAGGGAGCTGAGGGGCCTGGTCCGGTGAGTTCTCCGGACAGATTAGCTTCAACAGCTTCGCCGCATCTGAACATTTATGGGCCGAAACGCCCTCGAGGCTAGAATTCGCTGGACGGTGGCTCCGGGGAGCGTGTATCGCGTGAGACCGCTAGAGAGGCCTGGTTCCCGCCACGCTCAAACCTACCGGTTCGGTAGACCAGTTTACCGCCCCGGGTGACCACTTCAATTCTGGCAATTTCCATCCCGCCGACGGAGGAGGATTTCCGTCCGTCCGCGGGAAGCGGCGTGGCTCCGGGGAAAGAGCGCGGGCTTGCGGGTCAGAGGTCGTGGGTTCTAACCCTCGCTCTCCCGCTTGTCAGCTGTGTGACGTCGGGCAGGTCCCTTCACTTCTCTGGGCCTCGGCTGCCTCATCTGTAAGATGGGGATGATGACGGTGAGCCCCATCCAACCCGATCACCTCGTATCTACCCCAGCACTTAGAACAGCGCTTGGCACACGGTAAGCGCTTAACAGGTACCATTATTATTATTATTATTATTATCCCGCTGAGGATTTCCTTCAGCCCTCCCAGACCCGGCTTTACTTCGCCTTCCAGGGCGAGTGGGGCCGAAGAAAGTGCCGTCCCACACGGGGCTCGCGGTCTTATCCCCCGTTTTACAGAAGAGGCGAGGAGTTAAGTGACTTCCCCGAGGTCACACGGTAGACGGGTGGCGAAGCCGGGGTCAGAACCCACAGCTCCTGACCCCCCGGCCCGCGCTCTTGCCGCCGGGCCAAGCCGCTCGTCTATTCTAAATCATTCTAAAGGGTCACCGCAATACGACGGACGTGGAGCTGCCGGCTTTTTCAGATCAGCAGCTCCGCGCGCGGCGGCTGCCCGGAAGGCCGGCCGAGGCGAGGCGGCGCCGGGAAAGGGAGGGGAGACGCGGCGAAAGGGGCCGCCCCTCCGTACGCCGAAGTCTGATTTTCCCAAACCCAGAAGCCGGCAGCCGAGAATAACGAACGGAAGAGTGGCCGCTCGGATCCCGAGGCAGCTCCGTCGCACGGCCGCCGGATGTAGAGCGGTGAATCGCTGGAGCCAGCTGCACCGTCGCTGCGGCGTTTCTCAGATTTCGACTGAAAGGACGGGCCGTCATCTTTCCGGGGAGGTGCCCGGCGCGGTCCCGGGGTGGAGACGATTCTCCTAGGATTCCGTTTCGCGGCGGTTGCCGGGTCGCCGTCGGTTCGATGGCGGAGTTTCCCGTGGGGGACAATGGAACAGCGGAAGTCAGCTCGTTCCCAAAGCGCTTTCCGCTATCGGAATTCGATGGCCCATCAAGTCAAACCGATCGCTTTCGGAAGACGAGAAGAATGAATCCACGACCCGTTCCGGATTCATTTCCCCTCATCTATCAGTTGCCGCCTTGAAGTTTTAATCACGGGTTGTCTTCTTCTGTTCCAGGTTGAATGCCTCTCTCTGGCCCAGGGAGCCCCGCGGGCCAGCGGAGACGGTTATTTATGAAGCCAGCGGAAGAATCGCGGGCCCGAGAGTCCGAGGATGTGAGTTCTAATCCCGGCTCTGCCACTCGCCTGCTGCGGAAAGAGCCCGGGGTTCGGAGTCAGCGGTCCCGGCTGTGCCACTCGTCAGCCGTGTGACCGTGGGCGAGTCGCTTCACTGTGCCTCAGTTCCCTCCTCTGTAAAATGGGGATTAACCGTGAGCCTCACGTGGGACGACCCGATGACCCCGTATCTCCCCCGGCGCTTAGAACGGTGCTCTGCACATGGTGAGCGCCTAACAGACACCAACATTATCATCATTCTCTGTGCCTCATCTGTAAAACGGGGATTAAATATCCCTCCTCCCTCCTACTTTTGTTCAGATCCCGGCTCCGCCGCTTGTCAGCTGGGTGACTCTGGGCAAGTCACTTCACTTCTCTGGGCCTCGGTGACCCCATCTGTAAAATGGGGATGAAGACTGGGAGCCCCACGTGGGACGACCCGATCACCCCGTATCCTCCCCAGCGCTTACAGCAGTGCTCGGCACATGGTAAGCGCTTAACAAACACCGACATTATCATCGTGTGGGACGGGGATCGGGTCCAACTTCATAAATTGGCATCTACCCCGGGGCTCAGAACGGTGCCGGGACACACAGTGAACGCTGAACAAATACAACGATGATGATGATGATGATGATGATGATAGGAGTAATAGTAATGAAAAAATACACCGTCAGGGAAATACGCTCGGACGACTTTGAAAATGAGCATTTCTGTCGTAATGCTAGGTTGACCAGATTTCACCTTCTCTGGAGGCGAATTCGGAGGCCGACGGTGGAAGTATCAAATACTGTTCATTCTTCTCCTTTATTGGCAACGGCAGAGCTGTAGCCCGGGGATTAAAAGTGGCTCCGCCGGCCCATTTCTTAGAGGAGAGTCCGTCGATCAGCGGTATTTATTGGGCGCTTACTGTCTGCGGAGGACTCTACTCAGTACTCGGGAGAGTGTCCAACCCCCCGACGAACCCGTAGCTATCCCAGCGCTTAGAACGGTGCTTGGCACATAGTAAGCGCTTAACAAGTACCGTTATTATTATTACAATATGACAGATTCGGTAGAACATCCGAGGAGAAACACAGTAGCTGAGCTCCTCGGCTCTACTCATTCTTTCAATAGCGTTTCTTGAGCGCTTACTACGTGCAGGGCACCGTACTGAGCGCTTGGAACGTCCGATTCGGCAACAGATGGAGACGATCCCCGCCCGATGACGGGCTCGCGCTCTTTTGAACAAGTCGGTAAAGCATTTGCCATTAAACTTACTGTACTCCATCACCCAAGCATCCTGGTATTTTCGTGCTTAGGAGATTCCTGGTTCCCGAACTTTACCCAAACGATCTTCGGTTTGTAGAGTAGGAGTCAGGAGGATGTGGGTTCTAATCCCAGCTCTGCCGCTTGTCTGCTGCGTGACCTCGGGCAGGTCATTTAACTTCTCTGGGCCTCGGTCGCCTCATCTGGAAAATGGGGGCGAAGACCGTTGACTCTCACGTGGGACAGGGACGGTGTCCAACCTGATTAGCTTGTAACTACACGGAGTAGGTGCTTAACGGATACTCTCATTATTATTATTATTATTATTATTATTATTAGAGTACTAGGGACTCGCTCTCTAAGGCTGTCATTTGATAATAATAATAATAATAATAATAGTATTTTTTAAGCGCTTACTGCGTGCCAAGCTCTCTGCTAAGCGCAGGGATAGATACGAGGTCATCAGGTTCCAGGCAGTCTATTTAGAGTCAAATTGTGGGATGTATTTTCTTTTCCCGTTTTCTTCCCTTCACGCATCCAATTCCCTCTCTGTCACTTTCCTCCTCTCCTGCTAGAATCCTCGACTCTTCCATTGGTCTCGATCGTCCTCTCCTCCTCCTCCTCCTCCTCCTCATAATAATAATGTTGGTATTTGTTAAGCGCTTACTGTGTGCAGAGCGCTGTTCTAAGCGCTGGGGGAGATACAGGGTCATGAGGCTGTCCCACGTGAGGCTCACAGTCTTAATCCCCATTTTCCAGATGAGGTAACCGAGGCCCAGAGAAGTGAAGTGACTCGCCCACAGTCACACGGCTGACAAGCGGCGGAGCCGGGAGTCGAACCCGTGACCTCCGACTCGGAAGCCCGGGCTCTTTCCACTGAGCCGCGCTGCTTCCCGTTGGTCGCTATCATTTTCCTCGTTCCCTTTCCCTCCGCCACTTGGCTTCTCCGTTCCTGTTGCTGCGATTCGTCATCCCGCTCCTCGTTTTCATCATCTTTCAATCCTCACATCCCCTCTCCTCCGCCCGTCACCCTCCCCGGGCCTTTCTTCTTCTTCCTAAAATATCTTTCTTTTCTCAGATTTTTTTTCCCCACGGGATTTGTTAAGCACTTGCTATGTACCAGGCCCTGCCCCAAGCACTGGGGTAGACGCGCGTTGAGCAGGTCGGACACAGTCCGCGTCCCACCTGGGGCTCACGGTATCAATCCCCTCTTTGCGGACGAGGAGAACGGGGCCCAGAGAAGCGAAGTGACTTCCCCAAGGTCACCCGGCGGACAAGCGGCGGAGCTGGGATTAGAACCCAGGTCCTGCTGACTCCCAGGACCGTGAACTAGCCACTGGGCCACGCCGCACGTGCGAAGACGAGAAAACGGAGCTTAGCCCCTGAAACGGTCCTAGTTATTCAGGCGGTCTCTACGTTTGCCGTATTCTCCGGTCCGCGGGGAAATCCGGCAAGGCTTCGGCTACATTCAGTTCCAAAGAACCGTATTACGGGGGGGGGGGGGGGGAGGCTACGTTTAGAAACGGTCCCAAACTACGGAAGCGATCGTCGACGCAGGTCCGGAGCGGACGTCCGCCCGTTCAGACCCTGGAATACCCGCAGAAAATTGTATCTGAGACTCTATTGTTACAGGCGGATTAGCTGATGCTCGATTTTAAGTATAGGCTTCTAAATGTTATTACTGTCGGTTAACTTTCCCTGGCAGGTAACCTTGTGGAACAAATGACTGCATTACTCGAATACGGCATTGGATCAAACAGGACAATTCTTTGAAAAATTGAGTTCTCTGTGGCAATCCGAGACCCGTAATCAGCAAATTAGATGATTACAGCGGGGATAAAAATAGTTCTCCGACAATGTCCAAGGTGCGGACGTGATCTGAATCTCAAAAACGTTCACCGTGAGGCAGGAAGACGGGCGGCTCGGTAAACACGACTAGACGCGATCGGATCCGTTTGGATTTCTATTTCTCTCCCTTCTCCGAGGTGGAGGCCGACCGCCTACGCGGACTCTTCGTAAGGGTTCGAATGAAATGCCAGGAGGGCGTTGCGCCTTGGAGTCGAAAGGCCGACGGTAGACGGCTTTCCTAATTATTTTCCCCTCTCCGACGGTCCTCTACGGCACAAGCCGGTTGAAGCGAGGATTCCTAACCTCGACGGGAGTGAAGAGCCTGTAAGGTATCTGCCCCGGATGTACTTGGGTCCCCTGAAAGATGGGGACGACGATAGAATAACTGGGGAAGAAAGGGACGGAAAGAAGCCAGTGGAGTTCCCGTTAATATCTACAAGAGCTTCGCATGACGGAGACCTCTGCGACGGTCAGGCGGCCGTAGCGTCTGTCGAGCGCGCGTGCCGAGCGCTGTGCTAAGGGTTTGGAAGACCAGGCTAGGATTCGAGACGGGGTCCCCGCTCTCGAGGAGCTTTAGAAGGGAGGAGACGCTAAAAGAAAGATAGGAGGAAGAAGGAAAAGGGGGCACGTCATGAGTTACTGCTCATTCATCCGTTCAGTCGTATTTACTGAGCGCCTACCGCCTGCAGGGCACCGGACCGAGCGCTTACGGCGTGGCTCAGCGGAAAGAGCCCGGGCTTCGGAGTCAGAGGTCGTGGGTTCGACTCCCGGCCCCGCCGCTCGTCAGCTGTGCGGCTGGGGGCGAGTCACTTCATTTCTCTGCGCCTCAGTTCCCTCATCTGGAAAATGGGGATTAACCGTGAGCCTCACGTGGCACCGCCCGATGAGCCCGTATCTCCCCCGGCGCCGAGAACGGTGCTCTGCGCGTAGTAAGCGCTCAACGGACACCAACATTATCGTCAATGTAGTCGGTGGCTTACGTACCGGACTTCAAGCTCGTTTTGGGCGGGGAACGCGTCCGCCTATTCGGTGCTATTTCACTCTCCCAAGCACTCGGTACAGTGCTCCGCGCAGAGTAAGGCACCCGAGAAACACCGCCGATAGAGAGCGTAGGCCCGCCGGTGGTCCGGGAACGCGTCTATCGGCTCTGTCGTGATGTACCTCTCCCAAGCTCTTCGCCCAGGGCCGCGCACGCGTGGCTCGGCGGAAAGAGCCCGGGCTTGGGAGTCAGAGGTCACGGGTTCGAATCCCGGCTCGGCCACCCGTCAGCCGCGTGACCCTGGGCGAGTCGCTTCGCTTCTCCGGGCCTCGGTGACCTCATCTGGAAAACGGGGATTCAGACCGGGCGCCCCACGTGGGACAGCCCCGTCACCTTGTAACTACCCCAGAGCTCAGAACTAGTGCTTGGCGCCTAGTGAGCGCTTAACGGACGCTGTCGTTCGACTCGGTGCCGTCGCGCCGTGCTCTCCCGACTGCCGAGCGCAGCGCCCCGCACAAAGCAAGCACTCGGGACCGTCGATCGAGTGATCGGGAGCCCAGAGGGCAGTGAAGAGGCCGATGAGGTTGTGAGGTCCGGCTACGCCAGGCCCTCGAGCTAGGAGGTCGATCATCTGGGTCGAGAGGACAGAGGTAGAAAATGTTGTAGAGAGCTGAACTCAACAGGATTTAGAGGAAGACGGAATTTGGGGGTGGGAGGGGAAGACAGAGAGAGAGAGAACGACGTCAAGGACGCCGCCGAGTATTTTTCTAATATTTCTTAAGCACTTACCGTGTGGTGAAACACTATCCCGAGCACTGGGGTGGCTACAAGTGAATCAGGCTGGACACGGCCCGTCTCCCACGAGTCTGAGTGGGAGGGAGAAGTGGAGAACTGAGGCACAAAGACATTAAGCGACTTGCCCGGGGTCCCACGGCACGCAACGGGCGGAGCCGAAATTAGAACTCAGGACCTCTGACTCCCGCCCCCCCCCCCCCCGGCTCTTCCCGCTAGGCCACGCTGACTCAGAGGAACTGGACGGCAGAGTCGCGTCGGTCTTTAGTGGCGGGGGTGGGGGATAAAATGATCGTCCTGGGTTTTATTCACGTTAAATCAGGGCCGCGAACGGAGCCGGTCGCTCCGATGACTGAAAAACGTCTCCATCGATGAGGCACTTCGGACTCGACCCACTTGGGGAGGCGGCGCGGCTCGGTGGCGAGAGCCCGGGCTTCGGGGTCAGAGGTCCCGGGTTCGGCTCCCGGCTCTGCCGCCCGTCAGCCGTGTGACCGCGGGCGGGTCGCCTGGCTTCTCCGGGCCTCGGTCCCCTCATCTGGAAAACGGGGCTTGACCGTGAGCCTCACGCGGGACGACCCGACGACCCCGTATCTCCCCCCGGCGCTTAGAACGGGGCTCTGCACAGCGGTAAGCGCTTTAACGGATACGACTACCGACATTATCCTTCCTAGGTTACTAAGACGACCAGGGGAAGAGGATCGGGTGGAGATGACAGTCCTAACAAGTTCTCCGAAACACCTAAGCTTCATTACACCTATCTTGTTTTCCCATTCCTATCTCCCTACAAGAGGGAGATTGAGCTATTAGCTCCTCTGGGGAACTCCTTCCTTGAAATACGCCAGCTCCCCGTTACCAGATGAAAATCGGCTGGCGGCTCGCGGAGCATTTGCTTCGGAGCCACGCTGAACAAAGAGAAAAGGCAAGGCTAAGATTCTAACCGACGAACCCCGACTGACACCCGATAGAACGGCCCCCGCGGCTCGTACAAGTCGGACTCAAGACTGATCTGGCAGTTCTTCAACGGAGCACGGTGAGGTTGAAATCCTCCGCTTCCCCTCCTTGGCCGGTTTCACGAGACGGCGGCCGCGCGCTGTCTAGGCTCGGGGATCCGTGACCTCCGGGCCTCCGGTCTTCGCCCCGCTCTCAACCCCGCGGCACTCACGTGCTCTTCGGAAAATATATTTTATACAACTTATTTCCTCAGGCCCACCTCTGTCTCCCCCTCCAGACCGTAAGCTCATTTCGGGCAGGGATCGTGTCCGCGGACTGTTGGATCCAACTCTCCCGCGCGCCCCGCGCGGGGCGAAGCACTCGCGTACCCCTCTGGTCGGGGCACAGGAGGCGGAGACGCGGAACAGGTTGGCCAGTCACTTATTTAACCATTCGGTATGCGGTCTGGACTCTGGTTAATCAGAGGAGGATAATAAAATTGGGAAACACTCGGTAGATTCTACTACCTGACAAGAGGCGTACTAAGCCCTGGAGAAGATACAGACGAGGCTCGCAGAGTGAGTAGGAGGGAGAAGGGGTACTGAAGCCCCGTTCTGCAGAGGAGGGGACTGAGGCCCAGAGAAGCCAAGTGACTCACCCAAGGTCACACAGCGGGCAAGTCGGCGGAGCAGGAATGAGAACCCAGGTCCCGGGCTCACGCGCTTCCCGCTAGGCCACCCTGCTTCCTTTCGGACGCTCCGGCTACTCCGCCGGAATTCGGATCCCAGCTCTGCCACCTGTCTGCTGTGTGACCTCGGGCAGGTCACTCCACTGGGGGAAGCGGCGCGGCTCAGTGGAAAGAGCCCGGGCTCGGGAGTCAGAGGGCACGGGTTCGACTCCCGGCTCCGCCGCCCGTCAGCCGTGCGACCGCGGGCGGGTCGCTTCGCTTCTCCGGGCCTCGGTCACCTCATCTGTAAAACGGGGATTGACCGTGAGCCTCACGCGGGACGACCCGATGACCCCCGTATCTCCCCCGTCGCTTAGAACGGCGCTCGGCCCGCAGTAAGCGCTTGACGGATACCGACGGTGTCGTGGCTCAGTGGAGAGAGCCCGGGCTTGGGAATCAGAGGTCACGGGTCCTAATCCCGGCTCCGCCGCCCGTCAGCCGGGCGACCGTGGGCGAGTCGCTTCGCTTCTCTGGGCCCTCGGTTCCCTCATCTGTAAAACGGGGATTGACCGTGAGCCTCACGCGGGACGACCCGACGACCCCGGATCTCCCCCGGCGCTCAGAACGGTGCTCGGCCCACAGCAGGCGCTCGACGGGTACCGACGTTATCACCTCACTGGTCCGGGCCTCGGTCTCCTCGTCTGTAAAACGGGGACCGAGCCTGCGAGCCCAGCGTGGGCCGGGAACCGTGTTCGACCCGATCTGCTCGTATCCATCCCGGCCCTCAGTACGGCGCCCGGCGCCCGGTAGGCGCTTGACCGATACCACGGATATAATTACCGTAGGAGACGAAGATGAAGACAAGAGGAGGATCCCCGCCAGCCTCTTTGGTCTACCGGCCGCGCCCACGTTCTCCCTCTCCACGAGAGACGACCGGCAAGGGCATTTGTAAAGGGCCAACCCACGTTTCGGAGTAAGAGGTCGGACGCCCTATCCCAACGCCGACCCCCGGCCCCGAAACAAAAACGGAAGACCGCACTGAGCTCCGACTTTAATCACCAGACCGAGTTCCATAAAACTAACCGTCTCGAAGACGGCATCTTTATTAAGAATCGATATACGGAGACATAGCAGCATTTACATAGGGGGGTTCGGAAAAGGCGTCGATAATGCGGGGGGGGGGGGTGGGGGGGGGAGAGAAAAAAGCTTTAAAAACGTGCTACCTTCCTCGGCCGACTCGCCCTCCTCCTCCCAACGCTCTCGGCCATTTCCCGAGCCAGCCGATCTGAAGCGACCCCCGCGAAGCAGAGATCCCGCTTCTTGACTTCAAGCGTGCGCGTGTGTCGCGTGTGATGAGTTGGCGGAGTCAAGTATCACCTTCCTTAGCAGCATCGGGACCACTCGTCAGTGTTCTTTAGGTGGCCGGTGTACTCGACCCGTTTAAAATAATAGTTCCGTAAAAAAAAAACCAAACCAAAAACACTTCCCCCACCCTCCCCCCGGCCCCCAGAGAAACGGGAGTTTCTTCTGTCGAGAGAACCGCCCCCCGGGGAAGAGGGGCGGCTTTCCGTTTTTTTTTTGTTTTTTTTTTTTTAAAAAAAAAATATTCCATAAAAGCTGAGAAACTCCCCGGGCGGCACTGGACGGAGCAGAACTTGGAACGGGCACTTGGGCAAAACTGTCTCTGACGGGAAACGTCGGCAGTCACACTGCCTTCCGCTCAGTGGTCTGTTTCTTGCTGCTCTGCGGGGGCGTCAGGACGCCGGTGGGGAGAGGAGAAGTCCTATTGTGTTCAGCCAATATGGCTTGCTTTGCTTGAGCTCTGTCCTGGAACGAGACAACGGAGGGAGGCTTACCAGAGCGGCTCTTCCGTCGCCCTTCCCGGATCCTCGCTCTAGGCTGCCGTCCTCCCCGCGGCGCCGACTCGGGAATCCCCGGACGCGCCCCCAAGTCACTCCCGAGCCAACAGGTCGGGCACGTAGGGAGGAGTTCGGGGGGCGATGCGGAAGGTCGGTAATCGCAAGTGGTTAGTTTGGCAGACGGCGAAGACCTCCGGTCCCCCCCCCCCCCCCTCGTAAGCCCCGCGCGGGCGGGGATCGTCCCTGCTGCTGAACCGTACCCTCCGAGAGCTCGGCACGGTGCTCTGCGCACGGTAAGCGCTCGATAAATACGATCGAATGAAAGGAACCGGGGTATCGCGGACGCAAACCGGGCGTCGCGGAACGAAATATCCCCAAGCGGAGCGTGCCGGGGGTCCCTCCCGATCGTCCACCTCCTTCCCTAGATCGCTTCGGAAGCCCGAGTAGAGTCCCGTGACCGGACTCGATTCCTTCTTTCGTTCGATCGTATTTAGCAGGCGCTTCCCGTGGGCGGGGCGCTCGGGAAAGTACGGTACGACGATAAACGGTGCCGATCCCTGCCCGCGACGAGCTCCCGGTCCGGCCGGGGAGGCAGACGTCGATACGGATAAAGAGAACAACAGATGTTTACCGAGTGCCGTGGGGCCGGGGGTGGCGGAGAGAACGGAGGGAGCGGATCAGGGCGACGCAGAAGGGAACGGGGGTTGCGGAGAAACGGGGCCCAGGCTGGAAAAGGCCTCTTGGCGGAAACGGGCCCTCGGTAAGGCCCGGGGGATGCGGCGGGGAGAGTATTTCACAAATCCCCCCGGGTACTAAGAGTCGGAAGCCGTTCGGCTCAACTCCGTTACGCTGTACTCTCCCGAGGGCTTAGCACTCTGCCCCGCACGTAGTAAGCGCTCGATGAATACGACGGATTAATCACCCTCTCTGATTCTTGGCCCAACAGAGTTTAGGTTTACTAAGGTTGGTATCCGGTAAGCGCTTACTGCGTGCCGAGCGCCGCGCTAAGCGCTGGGGTAGACGCGGGGTCGTCGGGTCGCCCCACGTGAGGCCCACGGTCTTCCTCCCCATTTCGCAGATGAGGTAACAGGCCCAGAGAAGTGAAGTGACTCGCCCACGGTCCCGCAGCTGACAAGCGGCAGAGCTGGGATTCGAACCCACGGCCTCCGACTCCCAAGCCCGGGCTCCTTCCGCTGAGGCACCCGGCTTCCCTCTAATTATGGCGTCTGTTAAGCGCTTACTATGTGCGAAGCACCGTCCTAAGCGCCGGGGGGGGGGGGGGCCGCGAGGCGATCGGGTTGTCCCACGTGGGGTTCGCGGTCGTCATCCCCATTTTCCAGATGAGGCCACTGAGGCCCGGGGGGGGGGCGAAGTGACTCGCCCGAAGTCGCGCAGCCGGCTGAACCGGGATTTGAACCCACGACCTCTGACTCCCCAGCCCGGGCTCTTGCCACTGAGTCGCGCCGGTTCTACAACTTACCCCAGACACCCCGGGCCAATCAGAGCCACCCATTCCTCTTTTCATCCCTGTGAAAAAGGAGAGCGTCAGCCTCCTCCCTCCGTAACGACGCCGGGAGAATCGACGTGAGCATCCTCTCGGTAATAATAATGATGATAATGTCGGTATCTGTTAAGCGCCTACGACGGGCAGCGCACCGTTCTAAGCGCTGGGGGAGATACAGGGGAATCAGCTTGTCCCCCGTGAGGCTCACGGTCTTCATCCCCATTTTCCAGACGAGGGAACCGAGGCGCAGAGAAGCGAAGGGACTCGCCCGCAGTCCCACGGCTGACGAGTGTCGGAGCCGGCATTCGAAGCCGTGACCTCCGACCCCCGAGCCCGGCCTCCTTCCACCGGGCCACGCTGCTTCCCTACCGTCACCTGACCGCCGGAAGCTCGCCGCGGGCCAGGGACGCGCCCGGCGACCGGCCGGTCGTGGGCTCTCCCGGGCGCTCAGCACGGCGCTCCGTCCTCATTCGTTCGTATTCACTGAGCGCTTCCTATGTGCAGAGCACCGCGCTGAGCGCTCGGGACGGACAGCTTGGCAGCGGGCAGAGACAATCCCCGCCCAACGACGGGCTCGCTCGGTAGCGCCCGACAGGTACCGCGAACCGCCGGGCCGAGAGACGCCCCCGATCCCCCCCCCCCGCCCCCCTTCCATCTGCCGACCCCACGGCGGGCGTCGCCTCCGGTTTTCAGATCGCGGACCGGCTGCCTGAGAGCAACCGCGCGGGGCCCGTCGCTCACCAGCAAATCCAAGCTGTTCACGTGCGTCTGTATGTTGTGCAGGTCTTCGGTCGGAACGCCCCTGAAGCGTTTCAGTTTCGAACTCCCCGCCTCCCTTATGGCCACAGCAAACGGGACCATCCACTTCACGCACTCCTCGACGTCGCGCCACTCGTAGCCTGGAGGGGAGGAGAGGGGACGTCGGCTCCTTCGGCTCGGCGCCGGACGGGCTCCCGGCCGCCCCGCCGGGGCCGCCGGGGTCTCGCCTACCTGAGACCTTCCGCATCAGCTCGGACGAAGAGAAATGGTACAGGGCCGAGGCGGCGAGCACGCCGTAAGGGAACTCTAGGCAGCCGACGTCCAGCACGCAGAGATCCAAGAGCTAGGGAGAGAGGGAGCGGTGGGTCGCGCTCCGCCGCGGCCTACCGGTACGCGATCGTCTCCCGAGGGGGGCCGTCGTACGATACCTCCGTGATCTGGACGAAGATCTGCTGGGGGTACCGGGGCACCAGCACTTCGTAAAAATCATTCAGGTACGCGACTTGCATGTATACGTTTAACCAGGACACAACCGTCAGGGGGCTCAAATTCCACTTGAGGGCCTAGAAGAGAGGGAAGAGGGTGCGGTCCGGAGGCGGGCCGGCACCGAGGGGGGCCCGGGGAAGCCGACGCCCTCCCGAGCCCGGTGACTTTTAAGGAATCTCATCACGCGGGACGGAAGAAGGAGGGGGGGGGGGGGGGGGGAAAGCACCACGCGTCCGCCCCCCCCCCTTCGAAGCCTCTGTTTTCCTCGAAGACGTCTGACCGCGGACCGGTTCGCGAAGTGTCGGGTTTGAGCTGCTGGACTTACTTTCATTATGATCAGCTCCATGCTGAGAATTTCATCTTCCGTACAGGCCCCGTCTGTTACGTACGCAAACTGGTGCAACTTAGGCGGGTAGATCTCCTGCGGTCAAATGGGAAAAGAAAAATCTCACGCACCGCCGTAAAACGGGGCGGAGATCTGTTTCCGCGGCGGTGCGCCCGACGGCCGTAGTCCGCTCTGGTGGAAACGGCGGTCGACGGGTTTGAAGGCGGGCGAATTGCGACACGCCGCGCGCGACGCGGTCGTCGCGGACGACCGGCTAACTGGCCGCCGCCGCGACGACGGCGGCCCCTCCTCTGGAGAACGAAGGCCGGGCTTCGCACCGGGCGCGGAGCCCTCCGGCCCGGGGCCTGCGGCCGGGGGGCGGGGGTGATGAGGATAACTGTGGTGTTTGTTGAGCGCCTGCTACGTGCCAGGCGCTGCGCTAAGCGCCGGGGTGGACAGGAGGTCACTGGGTGGGGGACACAGTCCCTGTCCTGCATCAGGCTCGCCGTCTTAATCCCGGCCGTGGGAACGGAGGCCCGGAGAAGTGAAGCGACTTGCCCAGGGTCAGCCAGCAGACGAGCGGCGGGGGAGGGATTAGAATCCAGGTCCTTCCGACTCCCAGGCTCGTGCCTGATCCCGTCGATAACGACGCTGGCGTCTGTTAGGCACTCGGCAGGTGCCGGGCAGCGTACTAAGCGGAGACGAGCACATCGGGTTGGACGCGATCCCCGTCCCACCTGGGGCTCCCGGCCTCAGTCTTCCTTTTCCGGATGAGGTAACCGAGGTCCGGAGAATAACAACGATAACGTTGGCGTCTGTTAAGCGCTTACTAGGTGCAGAGCGCCGTTCTAAGCGCTGGGGGAGATACGGGGTCATCGGGTCGTCCCACGGGAGGCTCCCGGACTCCGTCCCCATTTTCCAGATGAGGTCGCCGAGGCCCAGAGAAGTGAAGTGACTCGCCCAGTCACACGGCTGACAAGCGGCAGAGCCGGGAGTCGAACCCACGGCCTCGGACTCCCAAGCCCGGGCTCTTTCCACTGGGCCGGGCCGCTTCTCTAAGCGACTTACTCGGGGTCACACGGCAGATGATAACGTCGGTATCTGTGAAGCGCTTACTACGTGCAGAGCACCGTCCTGAGCGCCGGGGGAGACACAGGAGAATCGGGTTGTCCCCCATGGGGCTCACCGCCTTAATCCTCATTTTCCAGATGAGGTAACTGAGGCCCAGAGAAGTGAAGTGACTCGCCCACAGTCACGCAGCTGACAGGTGGCAGAGCCGGGATCAGAACCCGTGAGCGTCCGACTCATTCATTCAGTCGTCTTTATTGAGCGCTCACTAGGTGCACTGGGCGCTTGGGACGGACAATTTGGCAACCGGATAGAGACAGTCCCTGCCCAGTGACGGGCTCACGGTCTAATCGGGGGAGACCGACGAGTCCCGGGCCCGCGCTCCATCCACTAAGTCACGCCGCTCTGGGCAGTGCCACCCGCCACCCCCCTGCCCGCCGGCCTCCCGCTGGGGAACCGAGCCCAGCGAGCGGGGTTAGGACCCGGCGGGGGCCGGGCACCGGTTTTCCTCGTTGGGGGGGGGGGGGGGGGGGGGACGGACACCGCGGCCCGGCACCGACGCCGGGCCGTGACCCGGCGGCCGGCGGGGGCTCGCCGGGCCCTACCCTTATTCGTTCATCCGGTCGCCGTTTATTGAGCGCGCGCTGCGCGCAAAGCACCGTACTAAGCGCTTGGAAGGGTAGGGCAATGAACGGACCAGTCGATCGTCCAACGGCCCGGGTGTCCTCGGGCCCCCCAGACCTCCCCTCGGCGGGCCCTCCCTTCCGCTCCCGCAGCTCAACGGGGACCCTCCGGTGGCCACGGCCATCGACGTCTCAAAGAAGGGCGCCAGAGAAAGGAGAGAGGGTGAGCTTCGGAGGAAATTCTGCAAACGGTCGAGTTCCCCGGGAGCTTCCGAGTTTGACCCTTCATCTTCCCTTTCCGGGTCCGGCCCCTCCCCGTCAGTCCGATCCTTTACCGCCCGAAGGGGATGCGGAAATATCGAGAGCGGCGCTTGGGTTAGACTCTCACTACGTGCCAAGCGCCGGACTCGACGCAGCACGCTCGGGTCAGACCCGGTCGCGAAGCCGCGCGGGGCTCCCGGCGTAAGCGGAAGGCACAACGGGCACCGTTCAGATGAGGAAACCGAGGCCCAGAGAATCAGTCGTGAGCGTTCGCCGTCTGCCCGGCACGGCGCCGAGCGCTCGGGAGAGTACGACACGGACCCGGTAGACACGTTCCCTGCCCACAAGGAGCTCACGAGCTTACAGATGAGAGATACGTACCTAAGCGCTGTGGGGCTGAGGGAGGAGGGGCGCATAGAGGGTGCAAATCCAAAAACGCGAGGCGGAAGGGAACGGGTGAAGGGGAAATGAGAGGAGCTGAGAGAGCCGCCCAGAAGCCGCGGAGCCGGCGAGCGGCAGAGCTGAGATCGGGACCCAGGTCCTCGCCCTCGGCACCAGACCACGGGTTTTCTCTGGTCTACGCATTCGACTGAATCATCTTCCCCAGTCCTCACCCCGGGCCCCCGAGACGCCGCACGCGTTAACAACTTACCTCGAGTTTGGCCGCTATAAATAGAGACGAGATCCCGATAAGCTGCAGTAGCGTTTTTACTATGTTTTGTTGCGTTGCCATAAATCGATCGAAGAAATCCTGCGCTAAGTAGAACGTTTCCCGGTGAAGCTTATAGACTTCACACACCTGGAGAGATATTTAAAAAAAAAACAAAACCGTCAATACAGTTATCCGCAGGAAAGCTTTTATTACGCTATAAAGTCTTAACTTTAGGTGAGGAGACGGGTCACCGAAGACAGGAGGATGACAAGCCTCTTTTCTTATAGGATGGGAACCGCTTTTATACTCTTTCTTCTCTCCAGCTCCCACCCCCACGAGCACGCTTTCTGTTCCGAATTCCTGGATTTTTTTTTTGGACAGACCGGGACTGCAAAATTACACCGTAAGATTTCTTCAAACCGCTGTGGCACGACAAAATCCCTGTTAATCTCACACCACTAGGTGGCTGGAAAGGAAGGTTAACACATTTAAATACCAAAATGAACTAACAGGAAGCATCGTCCCGCCGAGAAGCACCGTCAGCAATCAAAACCTGAAGCCGACGGTCTAGGCGGGGCGCGCCCCAAACTGCTTTTTAAATAGACCCCGTACCCCCTTCACTAATTTGGGAACACGCCTCCAGGAGAGAGTCCGGGCCGGGCATTTCGACGGAGTCTGTTTCCGGAGGACTGAGCCCGGTGTTGGTCTGCAGATTTCAGATCTAAGAATGGGTTTCAGATCTCGAGTTTACCGTTCATTTCCGACAAAGCGCGGCTCAGTCGACGAGGGGTGGTTTCGCTTCTAGAGTAAAGCCGGGTTTTCCGACGTAAAACTTGACTCGGCACCTGCCTTTAGCTTAAGCTGCGCCCAGTGGGTAAAAACTTCACAGGTGACGAAAACGTGGCGTTCTGAATACCTAGAGGGCTCCATAGTTATCTGTAATCTGGAGTTTAAACCCACAGATGTCTAGATCCAAAAAGATACGGGAGATCTTCTTATTTACACCCATCCAGCCAGCGACATCTTAAGGGAGATTTCCATTTTAAAAATTCAAAGCCAGTGGCATCGACGAACCTTCCTAACGAAGCCCGTTTTTGAGACCTCGTTAAAGCGCTGACGTGAGAGTAAGACATCACATCTGCCACCTTCCGATATTAAAACCATCTCAACGGGATACAAAGTCCTCTATTCCAGGCTAGAGCTGCGGGAGGCAGATAGGGCCCCGACCGTTCGAAAATCCCGTCCGACGCCGGGCGGTCGAGCTCTCCCCGTGGCGGATCGGATTCCAGAGAGGACCGGGTGACCCGTCGGTGAGCCACCCCAAAAACGGCCGGCCTCTCCACCGCCCGCCGAGAGGAATCAGACGGTGGGCTCGCAGATGCTTCCCACCCCGCGCCAAGAGACGGAACCGGGTCTCCTCCGGGTTCTCCGCCTGGGGAGAGGCGGCCGGACGAGGAGCTTGGACGAGCGGCCGGACGAGCGGCGGGGGCGCTTTACCCCCGGGGGGGGGAGGGGCGGAATTCGACCGGGACCCCGCCGGACCCCTTGCTCGGATCACCCTTTCCGCGACGGACGCAGTAGGGACTCACCTCCATTAGCCAATCCAGAAGAATCGCTCGCATTTTAGGTTGCAGAAGTGGGTGCCTCTGCAAGAAGTGCTTATCCCTCAGGTATGTCTGCTCTTTATTTAACATGATTTTCCAAACCTCATCTCTGTTTGCCCAGCTACAAAAGACGAAACACTTGCTTAGTGTGCTTACGTGTTCACCGGGAGAAGCGACGGAGTGAAGAGGTAAGGAGTCTGGGGGTGGTTTGGGGGCGGGTGGGTGATGGGGGGGGGGGGGGGGTGTCCTGCAGAGGGTAAAATACGCACCCCAGTAACGGTAACGGTGACGTTCTGGTCAGATTAAATCTCCGAAGTCCATAAGGGGAGGATGGGGATGCCGGATCATCCTCTTTGTCGGGTGTGGGAATCAGGGCGCAGGGATTCCCGTAGATCGCGTCACCGTTGTTCCACGGCTGAAACGACACGCGCGGGTTCTTCTCCTTACGCCGTCCGTTAAGTCCTCGCCGCGTGCCAGCCGCCGGGGTGGAGAGTCAAGGTCTCCCGTCGGACGCCATCCCCGACGGGGCTCGCGGTCGATTTTACCCCCGCTTCCCAGATGAGGAAAATCGAGGCAGAGAGGGTGCGACTCGCCCGAGTTGAGCCAGCGGGCCGGAGCTGGGGCTCCAACCCGAGGCTCCCGCCTCCCTGACCCAGACTCTTTCCCCTAGGCCTCAATGCCTTCCCCCAGATGGGAGACACGGACTGCCTGGAAACTACTTTTCATACAGGACCACTGGGGTTTGCCCCATCTTTCCAAACGGGGCTAGGTTGGAGGTAGCTAACCCGGCTCGGCTTGGTGAGGAGGAACAGAGGGCCGAGACCGGCTCTCGATTAAGCCCACTCCAGTCGGTCGGGAGTCGGGAGGACCTGGGTTCTAATCCCGGCTCTGCCGTGTGTTTGACCGGGGGCAAGCCGCTTTGTTTCTCCGGACCTCAGTGGCCTCATCTGGAAAATGGGGATTAAGACCGTCAGCCCCGTCGGGACAGGGACCGTGTCCAACCCCACTTGCTTGTATCCACCCCAGTGCCTGGTCCGGCGCCCGGCCCACAATAAGCGCTTATCGAATGCCAAAATGACTATTCTTCCATTTTGTATCCGGTGTGCATCCCGGATCCACGATTCGACGTAAAACCTACTCTCGGCGACCCACCGTAACGTGGGATAGTTTAAGAACGTGCACGTTACAGAGACTAGAACCCCTCATTTTAGCCTTTCCCTTTCAAGATTTTACAGCAGCTTTTAAGAGGCAACCTTGGCCGGTTTCGAGTGGCTAACGAGTAGAGATGAGTAACGGAGAGTCGATTCGTTTTCCCCGGTCACGCTCTAGTCTCGAACGATTGTTGCCCGAGAGCAAACCAGGAAAACGATACTCTCAAGCTATTTCTCTTGAACGCGATGTGTACGGATGGAGTAGAAAGAGGAAATTCATTTATTGTGTCCCGAAAATTTTCGCCCTGTGGGATATTAGGATTTTCATCTGTAATATCCACTTGTCTAAATGCCAACTCAGTCTGCCGTACTGCAGTTTAGACAGAACTCGAGGGACAGACAGGTTGGAGAGGCCTGAGCGCGTTGCTTTTTTTTTTTTTTTCCCTCAAATGGTATTGGTTAAGCGCTTTCTACGTGCCAGGCACTGTGCTGAGCGCTGAGGGAGATACAAGCTAATCAAGTTGGACCCGATCCTTGTCCCACAGTGGGCTCCCAGCTTTAATCCCCGTTTTAGAGACGAGGAAACTGAGCTACAGAGAAGCGGAGCGACTCGCCCAAGGTCACCCAGCAGAAGGGCGGCGGGATTAGAACCCAGGACCTCCGACTCCCAGGGCCGTGCTCTAGCCATCAGGCCACGTGGCTTTGCGGCCTTTACATGCAGGAGGGCCAGCTCTTCTTTAGAGTGTTGGCGGGGGTCGGGGGGAGATGAGATGGGGCACAGCAGGGGAGGAGGAGGAGGAGGAGGAGGAAGTTCAAGTACTTCTTTAGTGAAGAAGCAGCGTCGTCTGCGCAGACCGGACACTCGGCCCACGTCCGGGTGTTCCCCGTTCATAAAATTATTCACCGTACTTGAGAAAGAGTTACTGTGCGCCGAGTCCTGCACTAAGCTCAGGGGTAGACCCAAGTTAATCGGGATGAAGCAGTCCCTGTCCCCACACGGGGCTCGCAGTCTAAGTCGCAGGGAGAACGGGAACTGACGCCCCGTTTTACAGATGAGGAAACTGAGGCACAGAGACCGTAAGTGAGTTCCCCAAGGCCGCAGAGCAGACACACGGCAGAGCTGGGATTAGAACCCGGGTCTTCTGCCTCCCAGGCCCGGGCTCTCTTCGCTAGGCCTCTCTCTCCCCGGCGCCCAGCCCCCGGGCCGGTGGCCCCCCGTCCTCACGGCTGGCAACTCCCCACCTATTTGGGATCGGGAATCCGGAAAAGTGAAGTCTCCAGGCTCCAAGCACCCCCGACTTCACTCGCTCTTGGTTTCTTTCACCTCAGAACGACATCAAAACGTGAAACGGAGGTCTACAAGCCAAATGGCTCGTTGCCGCCTTCCGGACCAGCACTACCAGGCTGGAAGCCCTCTGCCAAAGTCTCTTGGGTCGGGGGGCTTCAGATCGGGATGCCAGCTAGGGCCGGGAGTTTGCGTTGAGACTGTGAGCCGGTTATTGGGCAGGGATCGTCTCTATCTGTGGCCGAATTGTCCATTCCAAGCGCTCAGTTCAGTGCTCTGCACAGAGTAAGCGCTCAAATACTACTGAATGAATGGACTTCAGAACACACACGGTCTGTTTCTTAAAAATGAAAAAACAAAAAAAGAGCCACCAGCTCAACTTTTTCCTTCATTCCCCGCCGAGAAAGCTTCGATTTTATCTTTGGGGTTGAAGGTTTCTGAGCAAACGCAAGCCGGGTTTACAGAATATACACCCCGGAGCCCCTCCTCCGATTCTTCCCCGAAGGACGGGTTTCGGATCAATAGTGACTATTTGGGGAAAATCGGAGCAAACTCCATCAGGCCGCTACTAAGTCTTATAGAGACACTCCAGTAGATTTCCTGCTTTCGCCAACCAACCGGAGACAGTTGCCTTCGAGTGACCAGGCAGCCATCTTGATGACCAGGAATCCGAGGGAGCCTTGCTGGACGGAAGCGCAGTCCAGGAGACGAAACCACGCGCACTTGCATCGTTTTAAAGCGCTCGATCGATCCTCGGGATCGCCTCCGACCCCTCGCTCACAGCCTCCTCCCTCGAGCGATCTCTCCCTCACTTCAAACCCGGCGGGCAACGGCGATCCCCACCTTCGAAGCCCTTCTGAAATTCCCCCTCCTCTAGGCCTTCAGGTTTCCCCCTCCCGACTGCTTCCTCGGAATCCTCCCCGCCTCCAAAGTTACCGACCCGCACGGTCTCCTATCTCGGCACTTCCTCGTCCCCCCATCCCCCTTTCCGTTCTCCCCTTCCTTCCCTCTCAGGTGGAGTCCGCCTCCTCCGTTAGACGGTCGGCTCCTCGAGGGCCAGGGTAGTGCCCGACTATTATACTCCCCGCAAGCGCCGCCCTACCCCATCGAGGGGTAACGGAGGGGGGAGAGGCCCGAGACGCTTGCCATTCAAAATCCAATCTACGATTAGGCTCGGCGACGTGACTAGGGGCAGCAACCCGTCGCCTCTGAGATACGACTCTGAAATTCCATCAGCCACCTGCTTCTACTCCGTCTAGTTCCAAGAGAGCATCACTGAGGGTCGAAAACACGGCCCGCGCGCTTCCAGGCTGCTAGGACGGCCGAGGGCGGGAGGGGAAGGGGAGGGATGCTCTTTTCTGAACGAGAAGAGGAGATGATCCTCTCCTGGAGAGAGCCGCAAGGTGTCGGGCCTTCACGGGTCCCCGTGTCGCGACAGCGTCGACCTTCCCCCCCCGCCCCCCCCCCCCCCGCCGACTGCTGCGACGCTCCCGGTCACGCCCATTCAAAGGGCCACGTGAGATATCTTCAGGTTCATTTCGCTCCAACCTCCGAGGGCCCGGAGTCTAGTTCTGCGGGCACGGCAGTGGGGTCGCCCTCCCCGACGGCTGGCACGGCTGAGAGAGCGGGCCTTTGCGGATAAACCGGCAGCAGCTCTAAAACTGCGGGTCACAGGGACAATCACAGAACTGAGCACCGAGTAACTATTCCCCGACGGCAGAAACTCCGCCCACAGCCGAGGAAACGGAATAATGCTACTCTACGCTTCACTAGTGCGACTACCTTGAGTCGACAGAGGATTTGCAAAAACTCTAAAACAGCATAAACCGATGATAACACAGGACTTGGGTGTATGTTCAAAGCCTTCTTTAATGTCCCAATTTTCTGTTGTACATTTTTTTTTTTTTCAAAAAAAAAAAAAAGCCCATCTGGATTAGAACTAAACCCCCACCATTTCACCGGTAACAGATCCCAGGAATGTGCCGTCTCTCGACATTTAATATTTGAATGAACCACGTAAAGAACCAAAAGGACAAGGTTGAGCGGCAACTCCAATGTTTAAAAATTCGGCTCAAGGGTTCAATCCCAAACGAGAAAGGAATCAACATCACGAGGCACGCACGGTGACTCTGTAGGAAAATCATTAAAAAAAAAAATACGGTCCTTACGGAAAGAAAAGATCAGTATCATCATAAAGTTGGGCACGGCTTTGAGCAGATGAAGTTTCACTAAGCTGCTGTTACTAATGATACGGCAGGACGGTAGGCAGCGGGGCCCAGGTCGGTTGCACTGCTAATGAACTTAATATCTATCCTAATTATTGGCCCACCGAAAGGATGACACCGGTAATAACCACCGCATCAGAGGAGGATTTTCAAGCGCTACTATCCTCAAAGACTTGTTGGAGTCCCCCAGTTCTAGCTTCAGAGACCCCCTCGTTCGTAGATGGCCCGGTAGCTATTAAAAAAGGCACCGGGATCCACTTTCCATTAAAGTTTGGGAGGCCACGAGAAATTCCTCAATCGTGTTCCAGGGGATGGACATTTGGGCAGATTTTATTCGTTCTACCGTCGGAGTTCCGCTTGGTTTGAGACCAGAGGTGATAAAAACGGAGGAGCGAGAGCCAATGACATCATCCCGGAGACGGCAGCCGTCGAAGGCCGGGGAATCAGTTCCAACGGTCCCCTCTCAGATAGAGCAGGAGCTTCAAAGCGTCTCACCGCGCGCTCGGTGCCGCTCGAGCTCTGTCCGGGGAAGGGGGAAGAGACAAAACACCAACAGCACCCACGGAGAGTTTCTGAGTCGACTTCAAAGCCGAGGGCATCCGAAAACTTTCCGTTTTGACCTTGGCCGAGCCGGGGGCCGTTTTCTAGAACCCACCCAGGGCAGACCCGACGGGGCTTCACCGGAGAGGGCTCCGGGGGGCGGCCGGGGCAGCCTGGGAGGAAGGGGGCGAACGGAACCGATGGCCTTGATTTTAATCACGTGCATTTATTCAAAACGGGAGGCGGGCACCTCCCTTTCAGCGTTCACCGAATCGTACCCACGAGGGCTCAATACGCTCAGTCCGACGTGTGCGGTGACGACCGTTCCTAACAATGCCGCCCATCTGTTACGGGGGCACTTTCAAGAGTAGAGATCCAGCTGCCGCTTCTGTTTCGACGCAACGCATTATTCATCACTCTATGAAACGACGCCCCCGCACCTTAGGACGCTGGCTCACCCCCGCCGTGCCCGGCCACAACCCCATCTCTCTTCTCGGCGAGGTCCCCAGACCCGACCCAGGAGGGGGAAAAGATACGGCGCTTCCCAAGCTCGAGACATAACTCTGATCGCCAGCCACTTCTGGAGGAGCGTAGATAGCGCAGACTCTATTCACGAGGGGTGTCCGACATCACATCGTGTGGGGGTGATTCTACTGGGTGGTTCCTTATGGGACGGATAAGCGTGCCGGCACAGTACGACTGTTGGTGGGGTGGGGGGGGGGGGGAAGGAAAAAGTATAAAAATAGATCCTCCCGCCCTAGTTTAAGGAAGAAAACCTCGGTCGAAAGCGGCCTATCTAGTTAACGGTTAGACGTACGACGCGAAAGCCGTGAAGGGCGCCAACTGGAATCACAAACTAACCCATTATATCTCGGGGCGAGCCCGAATCCGGCGCGTTGCGAGACGGGAGAGGGGTAGGAGGGTTTTTTTTCTGTTTAGAGAAGGGGAGAGGTGGTGTCTCCTGGGGATCCTCGGGGGGCATCGATCTGCCAACCCCGGAGGTCTTCTCCTTTCTCCCCGACTCACCGGTCAGGCCCGCCGCCTTTCGGGCCTCTCGCGGGTCTCCGCGTGAAACGGGAGACCGGGGCCTTCTTCGTCCCAGAGGGTGCCGGGTCCACGCTAAGCTGGGAACCGGAATAACCCCCCCCCCCCCCCCATCATTCGCTCAACCGCGAGGTAGAATCCCGAACCTGCCGGTGAGCGAGCGGGTGGCGGGGCGGGCGAGGGTCTTAAAGTCGGGCAGCGCAGGAGGGCGGCCCGCAGACCGACGTCGAGAGGCGGGAAACCCCGCGCCCAACGGCCGCGCCGGCGGGCGACGGAGGCCGCCCCTCCACCGTTACCTGGTTCCCAAATTGTCTCTTCTTGGTCACGTCCGCTTTCGCGATTTCCTCGTCGGGGTCCTGCAGAAACTGCGGCACGGACGGAAGAAGGAGGCGTCGGTGGGCGAGCGGGGCAGGCCCGGGGTTCGCGCCTCCCCTCCTCCCTCCCGCCCCGTGACCGGCGGCGGTGGGGGGCCCTTGGGGGTGTTTCCAGCCCGGGGGTCCGGGGACAGGGTGCGTGTGCGCGGAGGGGTCCCCCGGCCCCGTCTGTACTCACCACGGCCACGTCCGCCTTCCTCTTCCTGGAGCGCCCCGTGAAGTCGGCGTTGGTGTCTTCCCTCATGGCGAGCGCCTCCTCCGCATCACTGCGCGGGGAGGGAAGGAGGGGACGGTCGGACCGGGCCGGGGAGGGGGGCGCCTCGCGGCCCCCCGGGCACCACCTCCCCGAAGCCCTCCGGCCTCCGCCCGGTCCGGAGCGGGAGCGGGGCCGCCCCGGGCCGAGCTGGCCACCCTGGCCTGAGGTGGCCATCCCGGGCCGAGGAGGCCAAGGCGGGAGGAGGCCCAGGGCCGAGGTGGCCACTCCGGACGGAGGTGACCAAGGTGGGAGGCCCAGGACTGGGGAGGCCACCCCGGCCTGAGGTGGTCATCTTGGGTTGAGGAGGCAAGACGGGAGGGAGGGGGAGGCCTGGGGCTGAGGAGGCCTTCCGGGGCTGAGGGGACAAAATGGGAGGAGGCCTGGGGGGTGGGGAGGCCTTTTGCCCAGGTGGCCATCCCGGCCTGACGAGACGAGATGGGAGGAGGAAGGCCTTGGGCTGAGGAGGCCACCCCGGGCTGAGGAGGCCACCCCGGGCTGAGGAAGTTAAGGCGGGAGGAGGCCCGGCCTGAGGAGGCCTTGGGCCGAGGTGGCCATCCCGGCCTGAGGAGACGAGATGGGAGGAGGCCTTGGCGGGGGAGGAAGGCCTGGGGCTAAAGGAGGCCATCCCGGCCTGAGGGGACGAGATGGGAGGAGGCCCGGGGCTAAAGGAGGCCATCCCGGCCTGAGGGGACGAGATGGGAGGAGGCCCGGGGCTAAAGGAGGCCATCCCGGCCTGAGGGGACGAGATGGGAGGAGGCCTGGGGCTAAAGGAGGCCATCCCGGCCTGAGGGGACGAGATGGGAGGAGGCCCGGGGCTAAAGGAGGCCATCCCGGCCTGAGGGGACGAGATGGGAGGAGGCCCGGGGCTAAAGGAGGCCATCCCGGCCTGAGGGGACGAGATGGGAGGAGGCCTGGGGCTAAAGGAGGCCATCCCGGCCTGAGGGGACGAGATGGGAGGAGGCCTGGGGCTAAAGGAGGCCATCCCGGCCTGAGGAGGCCCAGGGCTGAGGGCTGAGGGGGCCATCGCCACCTGAGGAGGCAAGACGGGAGGAGGCCTGGAGGGGGAGGCCCGGGGCCGAGGGGGCCATCCCGGCCTGAGGAGACGAGATGGGAGGAGGCCTGGGGCTAAAGGAGGCCTTGGGCTAAGGAGGCCGTCCTGGGCTGTGGAGGCCCGGGGCTGAGGGGGCCGACCCGGGCTGAGGACACGAGACGGGAGGAGGCCTTGGGCCGAGGAGGCCATCCCGGCCTGAGGAAGTTAAGGCGGGAGGAGGCCGGGGAGGAAGGCCTGGGGCTACGGGAGGCCATCCCGGCCTGAGGAGGCCCACGACCGACGACGGGGAGGACGGGGAGGACGGGGAGGACGGGGAGGACGGGGAGGACGACGAGGACGGGGAGGCCAGCCCGGCCCGAGGCGGGCACCGCGGCCTGAGGAGGCCAAGCCGGGAGGAGGCCCGGCCCCGGGGAGGCCGCCCCAAACCCCCGGCCCTGAGCCGCCCCCGCCCCCGCCCCCGCCCCCGCCCCCGGCCGGAGCCCTCGGAAAAATGGCCGAAGGGGAGCAGAAGCAAGGCGGGACGGACGGACGGACGGAGGGACGGAGGGACGGACGGAGGGACGGACGGACGGAGGGCGGAAGGGGACCGGGCGGCGGGGACACCCGGGGCTCCCTCCCTCCTTTCCTCCTCCTCCTCCTCCTCCTCCATCCATCCTTCCTTCCCTCCCTCCCTCCCTCTCTCCGGGCCCGATAGGCCCCCCGCCCTGCCGCCCCCACCCCCCCGGTGCCCCCTCCGGGACTCCTCACCCCGGGGACCCCGGCGATGCCGTCACGCTGGCGGGCTCGGCCAGGGCGCAGCACGCTCAGCCGCCGCCGCCGCCGCCGCCTCTTCTTCTTCTCCTCCTCCTCCTCCTTCTTCTCCTTCTTCTTCTTCTTCTTCTTCTTCCTCCTCCTTCCTCCTCCTCCTCCTCCCTCTTTATAGGTCGCTGTCGGCGTTGACGGCGGTGCCTGCGCCGGGCCCCGAGCGGGACATTTAAAAGTGTGGGCGCGGAGCCGGAGGCTGGGGGGGGGGGGGCCCCCGCCCCGCGACCCGCCCCCCGCCCCCGCGACCCGCCCCCTTCCTCCTCCTCCTCCTCCTCCCTCCTCCCTCCTCCCCCGCCTCCCCGGAGGGCGGAGCATGCGCACGGCGGGGCCCGGCGCGCGCGGGATGGGAAAAGGGGGCGGGGCTTGACGTGAAGGGGGCGGGGCCCGGCACGCGGGGATTCGTTCGCTCATTCCTTCATATTTATGGATGAAAAGCGGGAGGAAAAGGGGGCGGGGCTTGATGCGGGGGGGGAGGGGGGGGCCGGGGTCCGGCGCGCGCGCGGGAAAAGGGAGCGTGGTCTCGGGCGAGGGGGCGGGGCCCGGCGCGCGCGGGATGGAAAAAGGGGGCGGGGTCCGGGGCGCGCGGGAGGACAAGGGGGCGGGGTCCGGCGCGCGCGCGCGCAAGCCGGAGGGGGCGGGGCCCGAGGCGGAGGGGGCGGGGCCGGGCGCGCGCGCGCAAGCCGGAGGGGGCGGCCAAAAGCCACGTGTCCGGGCGGCGTCCGGCGAATGTCAGCGAGCAGCCGCAGCCCCGACAGCAAAACGGCCGGCAGCCGCCAGCAGGTCCCGCTCTTTCATCCGCTGCTTCCCTCCTGAGCGCCTCGGCCGTTCCCCGGTATCGATTGAACGCTTACTGGGGGCAGAGCCCTTGAATGAATGGAATGAATGAATGAATGAATGAATTGAATGAATGAATGACTGGATGGAAGGAGCGCTCACTGGGGGCAGAGCCCTTGAATGAGTGAATGAATTGAATGAATGAATGAATGACTGGATGGAGCGCTCACTGGGGGCAGAGCCCTTGAATGAGTGAATGAATTGAATGAATGAATGAATGGATGACTGGATGGAGCACTCACTGGGGGCAGAGCCCTTGAATGAGTGAATGAATTGAATGAATGAATGAATGACTGGATGGAAGGAGCGCTCACTGGGGGCAGAGCCCTTGAATGAGTGAATGGATCGAATGAATGAATGACTGGATGGAGCGCTCACTGGGGGCAGAGCGCTGGACCGAGCGCTTGGACTGGGCAACTGGGCAAGGGACAGGGACCGTCCCGGCCCGACCACGGGCTTCCCAACGGCCCGCGGCGCAGGCCCCGGGTGGAGGAGCGGGAGCCGCAAGTCCGGAGAGGTTCCGTCCCCAGTTTGGGAAAAGGAAACTCGGATTGGGTGGAGTCGGGGTTGAGGACGGCCGGTCTCTTTCCGGGGAAGGGAAAAGAAAGTGAAAAGAAAATCGCCGCCGCCGCCATCACGGGGATGGTAGCGGATCAGACCGTGCGCCCGTCAGACGGCAGGGACCGTCTCTATCTGTTGCCGACTTGTTCATCCCGAGCGCCTAGTACAGTGCTCTGCACAGAGTAAGCGCTCAATAAACACTATCGAATGAATAGCGGGGAGACGTGAGGGTCGCCCCCACCTCCAAACACCACCCCTTCCCCGTCTTGGGCTGCCCCGCCGGAGACGGCTCTGAGATCCGAGCCGGTTCTTTCATTCAGCCGTCTTTCCTGAGCGCTTACTATGCGATTGAATGAATAATAATAATAATGATAACGTTGGTATCCGGTAAGCGCTTCCTCTGCGCAGAGCACCGTTCTAGGCGCTGGGGTAGATGCAGGGTCATCGGGTCGTCCCGCGTGAGGCTCGCGGTTTTAATCCCCGTTTTACAGATGAGGTGACCGAGGCACAGAGAGGTCGAGTGACCTGCCCAAGATCACACAGATGACTTTGAATAAGCCACTCCTACACCCTTCCCCGAAAAGTAGTTTCTTCTTTCTCCAGGACGTCAAGGAGCAATAATATTAATGATGATGATGTTGGTATCCGTTAAGCGCTTACCCTGCGCAGAGCACCGTTCTGAGCGCCGGGGGAGATGCGGGGTCGTCGGGTCGTCCCGCGTGGGGCTCCCGGTCCTCATCCCCGTTTGACAGACGGGGGGACTGAGGCCCAGAGAGGTGAAGCGACTCGCCCAGAGTCGCACAGCTGACAAGCGGCGGGGCCGGGAGTCGAACCCAGGACCCCTGACTCCCAAGCCCGGGCTCTTTCCCCCGAGCCGCGCTGCTTCCCGAATAGGATCTCGAGGATTTTATTTTTTTCTCTTTCACAGACCATGAAGTTCATGCAGCTGTTTGGACGCCTGAAATCTGTGGTCATTGGGATGGTGCACGTGAAAGCACTTCCAGGTGGGAGAGATGGTGTTGCTTCAGAGGCTTTGGATTGATGATAGCGGCGGTATTTGGTAAGCGCTCACGAGGTGCAGAGCACTGTTCTGAGCGCTGGGGGAGATACAGGGTGATCGGGTTGTCCCACGTGGGGCTCCCGGTCTCCATCCCCCTTTTCCAGATGAGGTCACCGAGGCCCGGGGAAGCGAAGCGACTCGCCCACCGTCACGCAGCTGACGAGGGGCGGAGCCGGGATTCGAACCCGCCACCTCCGACTCCCAAGCCCGGGCTCTCGCCGCCGAGCCACGCTGATCACAACTCCGGTGGGTCAGATCTTGTCGCCTACGAACCCACGTACCGTGTATTCGCACCCAAACGGGCCCGCTCTTTTTCGGGGTCTGGTCCGGGCTCGGGGTACGACCGAACCGGCCGTTTTTTTTTTCACAGAGAGCGTTGTTGGTGTGACGTCCTTCATTTTAAACGGCGGGGGAAATGAAGCGAGGCCCGAGGTCACACGGCGGACCCGTGGCGGAGCCGGGATTAGAACCCGTGACCCTCCGCTCCGTCCGCTCCTCGAGAGGACCCGCTACGGCCGATTGGACAGTTTGACCCGAGGGCCAGCAGACTCCTCCCGGGGGGAGAGAATAATAATATTTATTCAGGGCCTTCTGTAGGCGGAGCGCTGGGGCCGGGGCTTGGGCCAGTGCTGTGGGATTAGTGCTCCCCACCCGCGAGGGGTTTGCCACCTGGCGAGGGAGATGGACACCGATAATGATAACGTGGGTAGCCGTTAAGCGCTTCCCAGGTGCCGAGCACCGTTCTCAGCGCCGGGGGAGATACGGGCTCGTCGGGTGGTCCCGCGTGAGGCTCCCGGTCTCCGTCCCCATTTTCCGGATGAGGTCGCCGAGGCCCGGAGAAGCGATGCGACGCGCCCGCCGTCACCCGGCTGACGGGCGGAGGCGGGATTCGAACCCGTGACCTCCGACGCCCAGGCCCGGGCTCTTTCCGCTGAGCCACGCTGCTTCTCTAACACACGCACACATATATCTATACATCTCTCTCTCTATAGGTATATGTATGTATTATATATATGTATTTAATATCTATACATATATCTACATATAGATATAGGATAAATACGTTACAGATGGGAAACAGCGTGGCTTAGCGGAAAGAGCACAGGCTTGAGAGTCAGAGGTCGTGGGTTCTAATCCCGACCCCGCCTCTCATCGGCGGCGGGACTTGGAGGAAATCGTTTAACTTCTCTGTGACTCAGTTACCTCGTCTGGAAGATGGGATTAGGACCGTGAGCCCCACGTGGGACAACCCGACGACCCTGGATCTCCCCCGGCCCCAGCGGGGCTCGGCGGAAAGAGCCCGGGCCTGGGAGTCAGAGGTCACGGGTTCGAATCCCGGCTCCGCCGCGCCCCAGCTGTGTGACGGTGGGCCGGTCGCGTCACTTCTCCGTGCCTCGGTTACCTCATCTGTCAGATGGGGATCGACCGTGAGCCTCACGTGGGACGACCCGATGACCCCGCATCTCCCCCGGGCGCTTAGAGCGGTGCTCGGCGCATAGTGAGCGCTTAACAGATGCCAACATTGTGATTCTTATCGTCACAGCGGTGCTTGGCACGTGATAAGCGCTTAACAAATTCCAACGTTATTTTTATCATCGTCATACTGCATGAACTTCACGAGTAGGGGGAAGCTTGCGGCGCCTCAGGTCTGAACGTCGGTTCCTCCGCGGCCGGGCGAAGCGTGCTGGGGACGGCGTTTAGCACGGAGCGAGAGCTCGAGGAACACCGTTGATTTTTAGAGAAGCGGCATGGCTGAGCGGATGAAGGCCGGGCCTGGGAGTCGGAGGGACCTGGGTTCTAATCCCGGCTCTGCCACTTGTCCGCTGTGTGACCTCAGGCAAGTCACTGCGCTTCTCTGGGCCTCAGTCACCTCATCTGGAAAATGGGGAGTGAGAGCGCGAACCTTACCGAGGGCCAGGGATGGGGTTCAACGTGATTAACCCGTATCCGCCCCGGCATTTCGAGGAGCGTTCGGCACCCCGAGCGCTCGACGAGTGCCGTCGTCGTCGTCGCCCTTCTTCGAGAACGGCCGCACGGCCCGGGGGATAAGCGCCCGTCTTTCTCTCGCGGCGTCTCGGCGCTCACCGTGTGCCGGGCGCCGGGGTAGATCCGAGCTAATCGGGTTGGACGCGGTCCCCGGCCCACGTGGGGCTCCCGCTCTTCATCCCCTTTTTACGGACGAGGGGAGTGAGGCCCAGAGGGGTGAAGTGACTCGCCCAAGGTCACGCAGCAGACAGGTGGCAGGGCCGGCATTAGAACCCACATCCCGTGAGTCTCAGGCCTGAGCTCTATCCGCTGGGCCACGCCGCTTCGGTCGATCCGTGGCATCTTTCTGGACCAGGGTAGGGTTTTTCGGGTGGGTTTTTTTTGCCCCCCCGGGGGGGTCACGTCCCCCTCGCTCCCCCTGCCCCGGAGGGCCCCTCCCTGCGACGCCTCCCCGGCCCCGCCGCCCCCCCCCCCCGTCCCGCCTCCGGTGACCCCCGGCCTTCTGGGGCGCGGAACCGTCACGACGCCTGTTCGCCCTCGCAGGGACCCCGCGGAACAGCCTGCCCTCGGCTCGGATCGTCGCCGAAGCCCGCCGGGAAGCGGAGATTTACCGCGACGCTGGAATCGTAAGACTCTGTCGCCCGCCCCCGCCCGCCGCCCCGCTCTCCGGTTTTTAATCGCGTGCTCTTGGCTAGCTGCTTACCGTGCGCCAGGCGCCGTGCCGACCGCTGGCTCATCGGGTTGGACGCAGCCCCCGTCCCACGGGGGGGCTCACGCTCTCAACCCCCGTTTTCCAGACTGAGGCCCGGAGAGGCGGAGCGACTCGCTTAAGGTCACCCAGCAGACGAGCGGCGGGGCCGGGATCGGAACCCAGGTCCTTCCGCCGCCCGGGCCCGGGCCCTGTCCGCTAGGCCAATGCTGCTTCGCCGAATGAAGCGCGGAGAGGTTAAGCGACTAGGCTGAGGTCACGAAGCGGGAAACGACAGAGCTGGGATTCGAACCGGAGCGTCCCAAGCGTCTAGCACGGTGTCGGGCACCTACTAAGCACCTGGATCCCCCTGTGGACGGGAAGCTCCTCGTGGACCGGGAATGCGTCCATCTACTCTGTTGGAAGTGTTCTTTCCCGAGCACTGGGTGTAATACTCCGCTCGCCATAAATTCTCAGTAAAAACCATCGATTTTTTTCTGTTGTTGCCTCGAGGCGGCCACCACTCGGAGTAGCCACCGCTTTCCGCTCTTTAAAAGGAGGAAGATTTTCCTCCCGTCTAGATTAGTTTGGGGAGCGATCCGGGGAGAGCGGGAGGGTGGAAACCTTCCCTCGGCCGGGACCCGCATTCCCGTATTTATTTTCCTGCCCCGGCCGGGGCCGCGCAGTAAACATTTACCGAGGGGGAGGTTGCCCTTCTACCCCTTCGGTGTGCTCGTGTGTTCGATTGATTATTACTTCATTTGGCCCTTTTACACGTTGTCAAGAGGATCTGACCCGAGATGTCGAGGGCGGGAGGGGAACGGACCCCGGGGATGGCGATGACAATAACCGCGGCGTTGTCGAAAGCGGCCCGGCCCGGCTCCGCCGTCGGTCCTGCTCCGTGACCTCGGGCGGGTCGCCCGACCTCTCTGTACCTCAGTCACCTCGCCTGTAAAATGGGGAGGGAGACCGTAAACCCCGTGTGGTACCGGGACTCTGCCCAACCTGATTAGGAAGCGGCGCGGCTCAGTGGGGAAGAGCCCGGGCCGGGGAGTCGGAGGTCACGGGTTCGAATGCCGGCTCGGCCGCTCGTCGGCCGCGTGACCGTGGGCGAGCCGCTTCACTTCTCTGGGCCTCGGTTCCCTCATCTGGAAAATGGGGACGAAGACCGTGAGCCCCCCCGTGGGACGACCCGATTCCCCTGTGTCTACCCCGGCGCTGGGGACGGTGCCCGGCACATAGTAAGCGCTTAACGGATACCAACATTATTGTCGTTACTGCAGGAGCTCAAGACGGTAGCATCGGCCTCCACGGCCCTGGCCTGCCTTTCTTTTTTCTGTCCTTCTTCCTCTCTGCCCCCCTGGAGTATTTTTTTAAAATATCGCTGCCTGGAATATTTTTCGTATAGCGACTAGCGCCCAGGCTCGGCATCTAGAAGGTCATGGACTCTAATCCCGGCTCCGCCACTCGTCTCCTGTGTGACCTAGGGCAAGTCACGCAGAGAAGCAGCGTGGCTCGGTGGAACGAGCCCGGGCTTGGGAGTCGGAGGACGTGGGTTCGGATCCCAGCTCTGCCACTTGTCAGCTGTGTGGCTGTGTTCAAGTCACTTAATAATTTGGTTGGTATTTGTTAAGCGCTCACGATGTGCCGAGCACCGTTCTAAGCGCTGGGGGAGATACGGGGGAATCGGGTCGTCCCACGTGGGGCTCACGGTCTTCATCCCCATTTTCCAGATGAGGTAACGGAGGCACAGAGAAGCGAAGCGACTCGCCCACAGTCACACGGCTGACGAGTGGCAGAGCCGGGAGTCGGACCCGTGACCTCGGACTCCGAAGCCCAGGCTCTTTCCGCTGAGCCGCGCCGCTTCCCCGCTGGGCCACGCTGCTTCTCTGTGCCTCAGTTCCCTCATCTGTAAAACGGGGGTTAAGTCTGTGAGCCTCGCGTGGGGCAACCCGACTGCCCCGTACCTCCCCCAGCGCTTAGAACCGTGCTCTGCACATAGGAAGCGCTTAACAAATACCGACATTATTATTATTAAGTCATTTCTCTGGGCCTCAGTTACCTCATCTGGAAGATGGGGATGGAGACGGCGTCCGACCTGATCTGCTCGTATCTGCCCCGGCGCTTAGTAGAGTGCCCGGCACGTAGTAAGCGCTTAACCGAATCCCGTAATTATCGTTATTCACATTGAGCGATCAGTGATCTTAGTTGACTGGGCTAGCGGGGGGACAGCAGAGTTGCCGGGCTCCCTGCCCTAAAGGAGCTTACGGTCTGGAAGAATACCGTTTTAAAATATTGTTCTGTGCAGTTCCCCCCACTCCCCCCGAATCTCCAAGGGTCGCCCGTCCATCTCGGCATCAGATAGACGCCTTTCCGTCGGTCTTCAGGCCCTCGATCGGCTCTCCCCGCTCCTTATCCTCTTTCTTCTCCCGTCATTCATTCATTCAGTCGCATTTATCGAGCGCTTACTGTGCGCAGAGCACTGTGCGAACCGCCTGGCGAGAACATTTCGGCAACGGATACAGTCCCTGCCCGCGGTGGGCTCGCGGTCTAGAGGGGGGAGACGGACGGCAACAAAAGTAGACAGGCGGCGTAATCCAGGCCACGCGTTCTGCTTCTCCAACGCCGACCTCCTCACCGCACTTCCGTCCATTCATTCACTCGGTAGCATTTATTGAGCGCTTACTATGTGCAGAGCACTGTACTAAGTGCTTGGTTCGGTAACAGATAGAGCCGGTCCCTGCCCGCTGACGGGCTTACAGTCTAATCCCCTCGTCTATCTCGCCGCCAACGCCTTGCGCACGCCCTCCGTCCGGTGCGGAACTGCCTCTCCCTTCCTGATGGACGGACCGCCGCTCTCCCCGTCTTCAGCGCCCTCCTCAAATCCCGTCTTCTCCGGGAACAGTAATGTTGGCATGCGTTAAGCGCTTACTATGTGCAGAGCACCGTTCTAAGCGCTGGGGTAGACACAGGGGAATCGGGTCGTCCCACGTGGGGCTCACGGTCTTCATCCCCCTTTTACAGACGAGGGAACTGAGGCGCAGAGAAGTGAAGCGACTCGCCCGCAGTCACGCGGCTGACGAGTGGCAGAGCGGGGATTCGAACTCCTGGCCTCTGACTCCAAAGCCCGCGCTTTTTCCACTGAGCCACGCTGCTTCTCCAAGTCTTCCCCGACCGAGCCCTCCCTTTCCCCTCTGCCCTACCTTCTGGGTTGCCTGCGCGCTTGGGTCCGCTCGCCCTCTGCACTTTGATCCTTCCCCGCCCCCCTCACCCACAGCCCTCACGTCCGCGTCCTTAAACCGTCACTTCGACGCGCCTCGGGTTCCCCGAGCGGAACCGCGCGTGCTGGGCAACCAACGCCGGGAGGCCCCGTGGAACCCCCTCGTCTGGGGAAACGGTCCCATTCGCGGTTTTCGGCTGTCGCGTGGAAGCGGCGCGGCCTAGCGGGTCGAGCCCTTGCCGGGGACTCGGAAGGACCCGGGTCCTAAACCCGGCCCCGCCTCCGGTCTGCCGTCCGTGACCTCGGGCGAGTCACCTCACTTCTCCGGGCCTCGGTTAGGTGGCCTGTCAAACGGGGATTGAGACCGTGAGCTCCAAGTGGAACGAGGGGGCTGTGACCGGCCCCGTTTCCTTGGATCTACTCCGGCGCTCAATACAGCGCCCTGCGCACGGTAGGCGCTTAACGGATGCCAGAATCGTCGTTTTTATCATCATCATCCCGTAGCTCTTCAAGCGAGGTCCATCGTTTGAACTTTACCCGAGCCCTCTGTCCGTAATCCGGGCCTTATCAAAAGTTAGATCAAGTAACCGCTCGGAGTTAACGCCGCCGTAAATAACCGTGTACGGAGCTGGGGTGTGCGGAGTCGGGGCCGGGATGGGAAGCGCTCAGAGCTCAGCTCAACCTGGGCCTCTCGTGCGGCACGGCAGAATGGATAGAGCGTTGACCCGGGCGTCAGAAGGTCGTGAGTTCCAGTCCCGCCTCCGCCACTTGCCTGCTGGGTGACCTTGGGCAAGTCCCTTCGCCTCTCTAGTCCCCTTCGTCCGTAAAACGGGGATGAAGACTGTGAGCCCCGTGTGGGACGGGGACTGTGGCCAACCCGACTACCCCGTATCTACCCCAGGACTTGGAACGTCGCTTGACACCTAGCAAGGGCTTAAATGCCATAAAAAAAGCAAAAACGATCGATTTCCGGCTCCGCCAGCACCGGTCCCAACTGGATTCCGGTTGGCAGAGAACGGGCCACGTGATCGCGGCCCGTCCGGGGGTCTGACACCGGGAAATGGGCCGAAGGGGCCAGAGCACTGCTGGGATATTTATCTTGAGCCGGCCCGGAAAGCATTAGATACGATGCGGGCGTTTGATCGGATGCTGTCGTGATGGATCCTGAGTCTCTCTTGCTTTCCCCGGTCCCTGTCCTTCGTCACGGTCTTGCATTTCCTCCTCCCTCGAGGATGTTCTGTGGATGTGCTACCGGCACCTCACCCTTAGTATGCCCCAAACTGAATTCCTCATCTTCTCTCCCAGTCAGCCAGTCAATCGATCGAATTTATCGAGCACTTAACATGCGGAATCATGTATTAAGCACTTGGGAGAGTACGATATAGCAGACACATTCCCTTCCCACAGCCAAATCCCTTCCCCCACATAACGGCCCCATCGCACGACCAGCCTCCCCTTCTCTCAAGCCCGTCACCGTGGCGTTTCCTCTGACTCCTCCCTCTCTTTCAACCTCCGTATCTCGAACCCTCTCAGTTTTTCCAGGAAAAAACAGGGCCGGTCCCTCCTTTCCATCCAAAGGGCCACTCTTGTCGTCCAGCCACCCACCATATTCTCGCTCCTATCTCAGCTGCCTCGCTGACTTCCCCGCCTTCAGTCTCGCCCCTCTCCAGTCCGTGCCGCACTCTGCTGCCTAGGTCATTTTTGCAAACCCGCTCTGCTTCCGTCTCCCGTCTCCTCAGAGAACTCCGCGGTTGCCCGTTGCTTTCCCCGTCAAGCGGAAATTCCTGACAGTCGGCTTTAAGGCATTCATCACTTCCTTTCCTCTTCTCCCTTTTATCCCTCTTTTCCCTCCTCTCCCTCTCTTCTCCTTTCTCTCTCCTGTCTTCTCCCTTCTGTCCCCCATCTTCTCCCTCTATTCTCCCTCTCTTGTCTCTCTCTTCTCCCTCTTTTCCTTCTTCCCCCTCTATTCTCTCTTTCTTCCCCCTCCTCTCCCTCTTCTACCTCTCCTTCCTTCTCTTCCGCCTCCTCTCCCTCTCTTCTGCCTTCTCTTCTGCCTCTTCTCCCTTCTTCCTTCTCTCTTGCCCCTTTTCCACTCTCCTCTCACCACACCCCAGCTCACTGTCTCCCTCTCGAACGAACTGACTCCTTCGCGTCGCCTGCCCTCAGCTCTCCCCTTCCTGACTTTTAGCTCCCACCCTATCTGTGATGAGGTCGTAGCCCTTTCCGTTCTTCAGAGGTGCTGTGATGACATGTAAGGAGCCATTTACTGCCTTCGACGACGTGTATATATTCTCTGTTTTACGGCCTGCTGCATAGCCTCGGACTTCTTCTGCCCTGGGCACCGAGCCCCCGACTGTCACGCGTGTCCCCGAACTTGATTTTCACGTGGCAGTTCGGGTTTCTGTGAGCTTCGCTCCTGAGTCATGAGGAGTTGCAGAGTGTTGTGGTGCAGGAATTGATTATGGTGGTCTTTCTTAAGGGCTGACCGTGTTTCACAGACTGTACTGAGATCTGGGGTTGGTTCAGGTTAGGCCCAAACCAAGTCCCTGTCTCTCATGGGGTTCACCGTCTAAGCAGGAGGGAGGAGAAGCATTGAAACCCTCATTTTATGGATGAGGAAGCGGAGGCCTTCCCGTTCTGAGCCCCCCTTTTCCTCTGCTCCACCTCCCCTCGCCCCGACTCCCTCCCTCTGCTCTTCCCCCCACCTCTCCCCACAACACGTGTGTCTATAAACGGACATATTTATTATTCTATTTATTTTCTTAATGATGTGTATATATCCATCATTCTACTTACTCTGATGACATTGATGCCCGTCTGCTTGTCTTGCTTCACTGTCTGTCTCCCCCCTTCTAGACCGTGAGCCCGCCGCTGGGTAGGGATCGTCTCTATCTGTTGCCGGATTGTACTTTCCAAGCGCTTAGTACAGTGCTGCGCACACGGTAAGGGCTCAATAAATACGATTGAATGAATGAATGAAGCGTCTTGCCGAAGGTGACACAGTAGGAAAGTGGCAGAGCTGGGATTAGAAAGCAGTCCCAAAGGATGAGGTAAACTAATGCTACAATTTTTTGATATTAGCACACAAAGGTAAGAGAGTTTTGAGTTAGAGCGTCTGCGAGTCAGCCTGCCATGTAGCGACAGACCCGAGGGTGTCCGTTTTAAACGACAGCTAAGCGGAAGACATCACCCAAATGCAATCTACCGGCTTTTTCTTTTTTTGAAAGCCCACGGAAGTACCCTGCCCTTTGGTAAAGCCGTTTCGAGCTCAAGTGAGGTTGCTCTTTTCTCCAAAGTTCGTAATCCTTGTTTGTAATCCGAAGTTTGTGATCTTCTGACCCACGACAAACAGTTAACCCGGGTTTACAGAGGAGAAAATGGAATTAGATACCACATTCATGCTATCAAGCGGCACGAGAGGACCTCGATTCTAATCCCACTTGTGCCACTTGCCTGCTGTGTCACCTTGGGCTAGTCACTTCACTTCCCTGTGCCTCACTCAGTTCCCTCATCTGTTAAATGGGGATCGAGTACCTGTTCTCCCTCCTCCTTTACACTGTGAGCCCCAAGTGGGACGGGGACTGTTCCCAACCCGTTTGTCTTGTCTCCACCCCGGCATTTAGTACTGTGCTTAGCACACAGTAGGCCCTTAAGAGATGATTATCGTTATCATCGAGGGGGTCCCGAGCAGGGGCTTGGGGGAGGAGAAAGTAGCATTCCAGATTCAAATCCCTATGCTCAGGCCCGTTCCCCACAGCCGTCGTCTTTAACCGTGATTAAGTACTTTCTCTAGAGCAGATTTACACCGGTAATGATAACAATAATGACCACGGTATTTGTTAAGCACTTACTGCTTGTCAGGCACTCTACTAAGCGCCGGGGTGGATACAGGTAGCTTGGGTTGACACCTTCCCTGTCCTGGCTCACATTCTCGATCCCCGTTTTACAGACGAGGGAACTGAGGCCCAGAAAAGTGACTTACCCAAGATCGCCCAGCGGACAAGTGGCGGAGCCGGGACGAGAACCCAGAACCTTCTGGTTTCCGGGCCTGTGCTCTAACAATAATAATAATGATGATGATGTTGGTATTTGTTAAGCGCTCACTCTGTGCAGAGCTCTGTTCTAAGCGCTGGGATAGATACAGGGTCATCGGGTTGTCCCACTTGAGGCTCACGGTTAATCCCCATTTTAAAGATGAGGGGACTGAGGCGCAGAGAGGTGAAGTGACTTGCCCACAGTCAGACAGCTGACAAGTGGCAGAGCTGGGATTCGAACTCATGACCTCTGACTCCCAAGCCCAGCCTCTTTCCACTACGCCACGCTGCACGGAGTATTTAGTAAGCGCTCACCGCGTGCCAAGTGTTGGGAGAGACCACAGAGACGGCAGTCAAACACGGTGACTGTCCCCCGTCGTGTTCCAGATCCGAAAAGAGAGCGTTTCCGTTCTCTGGCCTGTTGCGCTCCGTTTGAATTCTCCCCTGCGGACTCTTCCCGTCGGGCAGGGAGGACATCATCAGGCCATGTGAAAACTGCCCCGGGCTCCTTGGGTGATTTCAGGGGACAGCTTGCGTGTATCTGGGGAAACTGACTCGCCTCAGAGCAACTCCTCGCTTACACCGCCCCACCCCCGAGACCCACGGAGCGCGGCTTGGCGGTGCCGGGGTGGGAAAACCCGTCTATCTCGCCGCCGACCCCTTTCCCACGTCCTCCCCCGGCCCGGAACTCCGTCCCCTCCATATACGCCGGAACACCACTCTCCCCACCTTTAAAGCACTACCGAGGTCACACCTCAGTCGGTCAGTCGTCCATAATACGTGCAGAGCACTGTAGTAAGCGCTTAGGAGGGCACAACATAATATAACAGATACATTCCCTGCCCGCAACGAGCTTCCAGTCTCCTCCAAAGGCCCTTCTCCGATAAAAGCCCTCTTTTCTCCGTCTCACTCTCCCTTTCGCGTTGTCCGTGTACTTTAGTCTGTGACCTTTGGACACCTGACGTTCACCTCGACGCGTTCGTTCGTATCTTTAAAGTCTATATTGTAAATTATCTGTTCATATTAATGGCAGTCTCCCCCTCGGGACTGTAAGCTCGCTATGGACAGGGAAGAGGTCTGCAAATTCTGTTGTGTTGGACTCTCCTAAGCCCTTCGGTACGGTGCTGTGCAAATAGAAAGCGTTCAACAAATACGACCGACCGGGGATGTGCCGGAGTAACCCTTCATAGCCTAGAGTGGAGTCGGGGCTTCAGTTGTCTTGCTCTTTCCCGATCGCTTAGTACCGTCCACTGCGCCCAGCAAGCGTTCAATAAATACCATTGTCTGACAGGCCGATTTAATGCCAAGCCCCGTTGATTTGATTTTTAAATCGCAAATTGCTTCTCTGACGATAAGTGCAAAAAAAAAGAGAGGAGGTCGGGGCCATTTTCAGTTTTAGAATGTGAAAACATCTCCACCGTCTTCGGGAACAGTGGGTAGAAAGAACATCGCCGGGGGGCTTCGCAAACGTAACGCGTTCCTTTCGCTGGCGTAGGCGTGCCGTGTTCGAGTGAGGAATCGCAGCGTGTTTAAGGCCCCTGTCTAGAATACCGAATGTTCTGGCGGAATCCATCTTCTAGGTATATACTTTTAAGCTTCATATAATGGCATGATCTCGTGACCCAGTTCCGTGTGATTTGCAGCAGAGGGGGATCTCGTTCGGTACACTGATGATAAAAATCAATGCCGCGTTCCGTATGACGTCCCGAAGATTTTTCTATAAATCACGCTGCAAGTCAAATCAGCAGAATATTTTTTATAGCTATCCCACTGTTTGCCAAGTACGTGTCTTTGCGGAGTGAGAAATTAGGTCTCCGTGGACAGTAAATGGCGGAGGATTCTATTAAGCGCATCTCGAGCCCGGCAGCGGAAATACCGAGTTCTTACCATCATCTCGAGGAAACGGAGGAAAAGATATAACCCCCGGAAAATGCTTGCATCGATTCCTGTCTCAGTCGGAGAAATCCCATTACTCATCTCCCTCTCGTTTCCGTTTAGCACAGATTCCAGAAAAAAAAAAAAACCAAAAAACCAAAGGCGTCGAAGTGTATTAGCGGAGTCAGATTTCTCCGTCGGGAAGAGAGACGTGTTGTTTGCTGGCGGCTCCTTGACTGCTTGACTTGGACGATCAGGTTATAAGGGGAGGGGTTCCTCCTCTAATGCCAACCTACCGGCTGTACCTCCGTCCTGTCTGTCGCATCACCGACCTCTCTTCCGCGTCCCGTTCTGGCCTGGAATGCCCTCTCTCTAAATATCCGACAGGCCATCGCTCTCCCCGCCCTCAAACCTTTTCTGAAGGCACATCTCCTCCGAGAGGCCTTCCCTGACTCCTTTCCTCTCCTCCCACTCCCTTCCGCATCACCGCGCCTTTGGATTCGCGCCCTTCATTCACCCCTCCGTCAGCCCCACGGCGCTTCTGTCTCCATCCGCAATTTATTTACGTTGGTATAATGTACGTTGTTATTACAGTCCCCCTCTGGATTGTAAGTTCCTTCTGTTACGTTGTCCTCTCCCAAGTGCGTAGTACAGCTCTCTGCTCCCAGGAAGCCCGTCCTCGCCCGTCCCGCCGCCGACCCCCGGGCCGCGTCCCGCCGCGGTCCCGGAACGCCCTCCCTCCTCACCTCCGCCAGACTCGTTCTCTTCCCCTCTTCGAAACCCTACTTAAAGCTCACCTCCTCCGAGCGGCCTTCCCGGACCGAGCTCCCCTTTTCCCTCCGCTCCCTCTACCCCCCCCTTCACCCCTCCGCGGCTAAACCCTCTTCTCCCCCCTCTCCCTCCGCTCGTCCCCCTCTCCCGTCCCCTCCCCTCGGCACCGTACTCGTCCGCTCGACCGTCTGTATCTTCATCACCCTATCGATTTTGTTAATGGGCTGTACATCGCCCCGATTCTATTTATTTGCCATTGTTTTAACGGGACGTTCACCCCCTCGATTCTATTCACCGCCGTCGTTCTCGTCCGTCCGTCTCCCCCGATTAGACCGTGAGCCCGTCCGGGGGCAGGGACCGTCTCTATCTGTTACCGATCTGTCCGTTCCGAGCGCTTAGTGCGGTGCTCTGCACCTGGTAGGTGCTCAGTAAATGCTATCGAATGGAAAGGCAGCGCTCAGTAGATACAACGGACCTGTTGATCAACTCCCTCCTTGCTCCCCTGCTTCTGGTTAGAACAGCTCCCTAGAGAATCGGCCCAGAGGTGACATGAAAGTCGCTCTCTCCCCAGCACGGTGCTTCTCAGACAGACAGTAGCGTGTGAGGGATTCTGCTCAGTAGGTGACCGCTCCTGTTGTTCTGGTGATTTTTTTTCCAGGAGAGGGGGAATTTTGAGTCCTTTCCTGTGTCTGGGCCCTCGTGTTTCCAGGCAGACAGCTCTTAGGGAGTGAGGAGAGACATCCCTCCCACCCTCCCACCCCCCCACCCGCCCCCGCAGATGTGCGTCTTCGGGGTGTCGTCCTGCCGGCGTAGCCCCGACACTAGGGACCACTGCCGTAGCGTCCTCATCCGATCTGGGGAGGAACAGAAGAATTGGGCTATCGTTATTATTAGCAGTAGTACTGTCGTCCCGTCGGGGAAGCAGCGCGGCTCAGCGGGAAGAGCCGGGGCTTCGGAGTCGGAGCTCATGGGTTCGACTCCCGGCTCGGCCACTCGTCAGCTGCGTGACCGTGGGCGAGTCACTTCACTTCTCTGGGCCTCAGTGACCTCATCTGGAAGATGGGGATTAACTGGGAGCCTCACGTGGGACGACCTGATCACCTTGAATCTCCCCCGGCGCTTAGAACGGTGCCCTGCACATAGTCAGCGCTTAACAAATCCCAACGTCAGTATTATCATTGATAGTACTGTTCTCTCCAACTACATTTTTATCAGTCAGTGGTATTTATTGAGCACTTACCAGGTGCAGAGCTCTGTACTAAGCGTTCGGCAGCGTACGGTACGACAGAGTTGGTAGACACTCTCCCTGCCCACAGTGAGCTTTCGGTCTAAGCGCGGAGACAGATATTAATATAAATAAATTAAATAAAATGGGGATTAAAACTGAACCCCACGTGGGACATCCTGATCCCCTAGCGCTTAGAACGGTGCTTTGCCCGTAGTAAATGCTTAAAAAATGCCATCGTCGTAATATATAATTCAGAGATATGAGCGTAAGTGCCGTGGGGAGGAGGTTGGGACAAATAGCCGGTGCCCAGGGGTCACAGATAATAATGCTGGCATTTCTTAAGCGCTTCCTATGTGCCGAGCACTCTTCTAAGCGCTGGGGTAGATACGAGGTAAATCAAGTTGTCCCTCGTGGGGCTCACGGTCTTTATCCCCATTTTCCAGATGAGGTCGCTGAGGCCCAGGGAAGTGACGTGGCTGGCCCAAAGTCACCCAGCGGGCAAGTGGCGGAGGCGGGATCGGAACCCGCCACCTCTGAGTCCCAAGCCCGGGCTCTTTCCATTAAGCCACGCTGCTTCTCTAATAATAACGTCAGCGTTTGGTAAGCGCCTACTACGTGCAGAGCACCGTTCTAAGCGTCGGGGTAGGTACAGGGTCATCGGGCGGTCCCACGTGAGGCTCCCGGTCTTCATCCCCGTTTTCCAGATGAGGGAGCTGAGGCCCAGAGAAGTGAAGCGACTCGCCCACGGTCACACAGCTGCCGAGCGGCGGAGCCGGGATTCGAACCCCTGACCTCCGACCCCCAAGCCCGGGCCCTTTCCACTGAGCCCCGCCGCTTCTCCAAGTGCACGGGGGGGTGTAGAAGGAGAGGGAGCTGGGGAAAATTTTAGGTTCGTGTAGCCGCTGGGATTGTTTCTCAGTGTCATTTTGCCAGGCTCGCTTGTTTTAGAGCGTCACTGTCAATCGGCGGAGCGGGATCGTTGCCGACTGGGTTGCCCTTAACTCTCATCTCTGAGGCCTTCCTGGGAGTGGCTATTTTAACGGTATTTGTTAAGCCCTTACCATGTGCCAGACACTGTACCAAGACTGGGGCGGATCCAAGCCGATCACGTCGGACGCAGTCCCTGCCCCACCGGGGGCACACGGCCTTAATCCCCATTCTCCGGCCGAGGTAACCGAGACCCCGTGAAGTGACTTGCCCGCGGTCACGCAGGCAGGCGAGCGGCAGAGTTAGGATCGGGACCCGGGTCCTCGTGGCTCCCAGGCCTGTGGCATTTCGACTAGGCCGCGTGAAGCAGCGTGGCTCAGTGGGAAGAGCCCGGGCTTGGGGGTCAGTGGTCACGGGTTCGAATCCCAGCTCCGCCACTTGTCAGCTGTGTGACCGCGGGCGAGTCGCTTCGCTTCTCTGGGCCTCGGTTGCCTCATCCGGAAAACGGGGATCAAGACCGTGAGCCCCACGTGGGGCAACCCGATTCCCTTGCGTCCACCCCGGCGCCTAGAACGGTGCTCTGCACGTAGTAAGCGCTGAACAAATACCGACATTATTGTTGTTCTTCTTCTCAAAAACCCCCCAGGGTCCGGACCACTCTTTGCTTCCCGCGTGATGGTCGGGATCCCTTGGCGCCGGAGGGTGTTTGACTGTGGGTCCGGGCTGTCCCCTCGCCGCCATTATACGGCGGCATCTTATTTCTTTTCTTTAAAGGGGTATTTGTTAAGCGCTTACCGTGTGCCAGACACCGTCCCCAACACTGGGGAAGATACAAGCTGATCAGGAGGGACGCAGTCCCTATCCCATATGAGGCTCACCGTCTTAATCCCCATTTTACAGAAGAGGGAACTGAGACCCGGAGAAGGGAAATGACTCGTCCGAGGTCACCCCGTGGGCGAGTCCGTCGGATGGGGCCCGTTAAACGTCGACTACGTGTCGAACGCCGTTCTGAGTGCCGGGCGGATACGAGTCGTTTAGGTCGGACACGGTCCCTGCCCCGCCCGGGGCTCACCGTCTGAAGGGGAGGGAGAACGGGTATTGAATCCCCATTTTACAGTGGAGGAAGCTGAGGCACAGCGAAGTGAGGCGACTTGCCCAAGGTCACACCGCCAGCAGTCGACGGAGCGGTCTAAAGGGAGGGAGAACGGGTATCGAAACCCCGTTTCCCGGTTGAGGAAACCGAGGCGCAGAGAAGTCGCTCACCCAAGGTCGCACGGCTAGCGATGGGCAGAGCGTTTGGCGGAGCCGGGGTCGGGACCCCGGGTCCTCCGCCCCCCAGGCCCGCGCCCTCTCCCCTAGGCCCCGCTGCTTCTCTCGGCGGTTGGCGTGACGGGGATGGCGTGCGGTTTCCTCCGCAGGACGGCCTGATTGTGGAGAACACGCACGACCTTCCGTACACGGCTTCGGCGGGGCCTGAGGTGACGGCGACCATGACGGCCGTCTGTGCCGCCGTGAGGATGACCTGCCCCCGCCTCCCCTTGGGGGTCCAGGTTCTCTGCTCAGCGAACCAGGAGGCCGTGGCGGTCGCCCTCGCGGCAGGTAAGAGAAGAGATGTGCATTTATTAAGCACCTACTACGACGATGACGATGATGGTATGCGTTAAGCACCGGGCTGAGCGATAGGGCGGATCCGATCGGCTCGGGTCGGACACGGTCCCTGTCCCGCGTGGGACTCGTAGTCTCGATCCCCGTTTTGCAGATGAGGGAACCGAGGCTCGGAGAAGTGAAGTGCCTTGCCCCAGGTCGCTCGCCGAGGGGCGGAGTCGGGATTAGAACCCACGACCTCCTGACTCCCAGGCCCGTGCGCTGTCCCCTCGGCTGGGCTGCCTTCAAATGCGAAGGGCGCCGTACGTGGCGGGCACCGTACGAAGCACCTGGGTAATAATAATAATAACGTTGGTATTTGTTGTACTCTCCCGAGCGCTTAGAATACTGCCCTGTACGGAATAAGCACTCGCTAAATACCACCGACTGATTGATTGGCACGTAGTAAGTGCTTAAAGATGCCCTTATCATCATCATTATCATTATCGTATCGAGCCACGGTAAGTGCTTAAAAATACCATGATCCTTATCGTTGTTAGTAGTGTTGCATTAAGCACTTACTGTGTGTCGAAGACTGTTCTAAGGACAGGGGTAGGTATGAGTTAGTTAGATCAGACGCAGGTCTCGCCCTGCCCCACATGGGGCTCACAGTCTAAGTAGGAATAATCTTGGTATCTGTTAAGCGCTTACTCTGTGCGGAGCACCGTTCTAGGCGCTGGGGTAGATACGGGGTCATCGGGTCGTCCCACGTGAGGCTCACGGTTAATCCCCCTCTTCCAGATGAGGGAACTGAGGCCCAGAGAAGTGAAGCGACTCGCCCACGGTCACACGGCTGACGGGTGGCGGAGCCGGCATTCGAACCCATGACCTCTGACTCCCAAGCCCGGCCCCTTGCCCCCAGGAAGGAGAACAGACCTCCTTCCTGAAGTGGAGTGATAGTGCCTTGCCCGAGGTCACGCAGCAAGCGGTCGGCAGAGCCGGAATCAGAGCGGAAGTCCTCTGACTCGCAGGCCCGCGCTTTTTCCACCGGGCCACGCTGCTTCTCGTTATCGTCTCGGGGCAGATGCTACGGGGAGATGGCAAGACCTCCGCCCCGGAGTCGGGGTACCCAGCGCTTAGAACAGTGCTCGGCACGTAGTAAGCGCTTAACAAATACCAACATTATTATTATTATTATTATTATTATTCCGCTCTGTGATCCCGGGCGCGCCGAGGAGACCCTCGGGGACCTCAGTGGATCTCCTTCCCGGCTAGGGAGAGGATCCCATGGAGTTTGGATCCCCCCGGTTCCCGGGAAACCAGACCCGCTACTTGCTTCGGCCAGTGGAAAGGCAGGAAGGCCCAGAAAGTTCCAGCGCTTCCTTCCGGACGCCCCCGGAGCGCTCCAAGGCGTAATGAATTCAGGTTGGTAGAATGCTTTCAGATCTTTGGACAAAAAGCGCACTGTGAGTGCCAAATGCTATTACTATTACAACCTCCGCTTCGTAATCCTACACCTGCGAAGTTTCTCTGTTACGGTAACGCAAACGAATTGTGCGTGTGCGTGAACTGAGGCAGCCGTGAGGGAAATTTTCAGCACCGAGATCGTATGCCTGCGAGAGAGAAGAATTGCTCAGCAGACTTCAGAAATGATCGAAATGTCCTATCCATAAAATCCCAGTTTAAAAAATGTTAGCAGGTGCGTATACGATAGGGAGTCAGTTGGGATGGATTACTATACAGTACCATTTCCGTTCTCCCCAGATTAAGTATTCGAAGCATAATTTTCTGTAAATTGTCATTCCCGTCTGCTAAGAAAAGCAGATTTTATTTTTTTTTTTTCCACGGAGAAACCTCATTACGGGCTCCACTCCCACCTCCGCACGGGGGCTGATTTGCAAGAGAAAGTCATTAGAGCATTCCGTCTTGAAAAAGAGGAGAAACGAAAACGCCCCGTCACCGAGAAACGTTCCCGATTCCTCCCGAATCTGAGACGGACCGCATGGGAGTCATTCTTTCCCCTCCGTGGCGATTCCATTCGGCCGACGAGGCGAGGAAGGGGCGGGTAGCGGACCCGGATGAGGAATAGAGCGGTGGGTAGGCGTTCCCTCGGACGGCTTTCGCGACGACCGCTTGGCCGGGACCGATAACGGTCATTCCCGGACCTGGGAGCCAAGTTCATTTCCATCCCTACTGTGGGAGAGGGCTGACGGAAAATCGGCCATTTCCTTCTTAGAACGCGTTTGCATTTTTCAAATCGGAACTTCTTTTCTCGGTCGATATCCCCACGTGTGCGCGTACGTACGTCGGTGCCTTGGCTAACTCCTAACGAGAACTGATCGCCAGAATCCGCAGGCAGAGCCGTGGAATCCATTACGATGAAAGGAAGAGAGAAAATGCCGTTTCGGCGTCTCGGCTAGCAGCCCGGGCGGCCTATCCTCGGTCGTTTCCGAAATCGACCGCGGAGTCACCCGCCTTCACGGAGGACCCCCGATTTGCGGGAATCACCCCAAACCCGCGCCCCTGCCCGGGTCCGTTCGGTCCGTTTTTTAATAGTAACTGTGGTATTTAAGTACGTGCTGTGGGCCAAGCACGCCAAGCGCAGGGGTGGGTAGAAGAGAAATAGATCATCAGGTCACATTCCCTGCCTCTCGCCAAACTCACGCCCACCTCAGCCCCCTCCTCGGGTCTTGGTGGTAACAAGTCGAAATAGGAGGATATCAAATCCCCCTTTTGCGGATGAGGAAACTGAGATCCAGAGAAGCTTAGTTATTTATTGATCGATCGATCTGTTTCTTTATATTAATGTCCGTCTCCCCTCTAGACCCTGAGCTCATCGGGGGCAGGAACGCGTCTGTTGTCATAGAGTTCGGGGGCTTAGTACGGTGCTCTGCGCGACGGTAAGCGCTCGAGAAATGCGATCGGATAGTACTCTCTCCCAAGCGCTTAGTTCAGTGCTTTGCGCAGAGTAAGAGCTCAGTAAGCATGAACGGCGTGACTTGCCCGAGGTCACAACAGCAGGCACCTGGCGGAGCTGGGATTGGAACCGGATGCTCCGACTCCCGGGCCCGTGCTCTTTCCACGAGGCCGTGCCGCTTCCGGTCTTCGGACCTCTCTGACGAATTGAGTTATTCTAGGAGTTATTCACGATCGGAAGACTCTAAGCCCGTCACTGGGCCGGGATCGTCTCTATCCGTTGCCGGATTGTCCATTCCAAGCGCTTAGTACGGTGCTCTGCGCCTAGCAAGCGCTCAATAAATACGATTGAATGAATGCGGGCACGAACTCCTCTTCCTCTGGCCCTGAGTTGGCAAATTAATTAATTAATGTTGGTATCTGTTAAGCGCTTACTGTGCGCAGAGCACCGTTCTGAGCCCTGGGGTAGGCACGGGGTCACCAGGCCGGCCCACGTGGGGCCCACGGTCTTAATCCCCGTTTTCCAGATGAGGCCACTGAGGCACGGAGAAGTCAAGTGACCGGCCCACAGTCACCCAGCTGACGGGTGGCAGAGCCGGGATTCGAACCCGCGACCCCCGACTCCCAAGCCCGTGCTCTTTCCACCGAGGCAAAGTGGGTGATCTTTGAGGAGGGCGTGCCCCCCCCCCCCCCCGTCGCGCCCCGCGTCCCGTCTGCCCAGGGGCGAGGTGCTGACGCTGGCAGAAATTTCTAGACGTTATAACACTTCCCTGGTCGTGGAGTATCCATTCATTCATCCGATCATCTTTACTGAGCGCTTACCGCGCGCAAAGCACTGTACTAAGCGCTTAGGAGAGTACGCTATAACAGTAGACAGACACGTTCCCTGCCCGCGGTGAGCTTACGGTATTCTCTTTCCCTCTGTCCTAAATTCTCACACTCAACTTTCCCTTCCTGAGGCTCTTCAGAAGTTCCGCCCGGGGCTTACGAATTCCCTGGACGGTACGGTGACGTCCGAGGGAAACCGAGGAAAAGAGAACTGGCGTTGAGAGAAGTTGGAGAGGAAGTGACCGGGCTCCCTCCCATCCTCCTGCCGGCGCGTGGCCTTCTTTCTGCCGGAAGGCGGCCGGGAAACGTGAGCCTGCTGTGGGCGGGAATTTTCTCTATTTGTTGCTGAACCGGACTTTCCAAGCGCTCGGTACGGTGCTCTGCACAGGGTAAGCGCTCAAGAAATACGATCGATCGGATGAATGAATGAATCAATCCCCCCAAGACCAGCCTGGGGGCCAGGCGCCCCCCTCAGGCCGGGCGGTCTAGTGGGTAGAACACGGGCCCACTCGTTCGCCGTGTGACCTTGAGCAAGCGGCTTCGCTTCTCCGAGCCTCAGTTCCCTCATCCTGTCAAACGAGGATGGAGACGGTGAGCCCCACGCGGGACGGGGAGTGTGGCCAACCCGATTTGCTTGTGTCTGCCCCGGCGCTTAGTACGGCACCCGGCGTGGCTCAGCGGAGAGAGCCCGGGCTCGGGAGCCAGAGGTCACGGGTTCGAATGCCGGCTCCTCTACCTGCGTGACCGTGGGCGAGTCACTTCACTTCTCCGGGCCTCGGCGACCTCATCTGTCAAATGGGGATGAAGACCGTGAGCCTCACGCGGGACGACCCGACGACCCCGTATCCCCCCCGGCGCTTAGAACGGTGCTCGGCACACAGGAAGCGCTTAACGGATGCCGACGTTATCACTGCCCGACACACAGAAGGCTCTTTAACGGATCCCACCATAACAGTACTAATACGTTTCAGTGGAAGGGCATTTCCTTACAGCCCCAGAGCCTCTGGGCCTTCCCTGGCTTCAGAGACAAAAGCCAGATCAGAGGGTTTTCAACCACAGCGGTCCCTCCTTCTCCAGAGACATAGAGTCCACGGCGAGAAGCAGCGTGGCCCAGTGGGTAGAGCACGGGCCCGGGAGTCAGAAGGTCATGGGTTCTGATCCCCGCTCTTCCACCTGTCTGCTGTTTGAACTTGGGAAGTCACTTCACTCCCCTGGGCCTCAGTTCCCTCATCCGTTAAATGGGGATTGAGACCGTGAGCCCAGGGGCCGTGTCCACCCCCATCATCGTGTAGCCGCCCCAGCGCCGGGGAGAGGACGGTACGGCCATTAAAAGACACACTCCCCGCCCGTAGCGATCTTACGGTCTGGAGGCAGCGTGGCGAAGTGGGAAGGGACCGGCCTGGGAGTCAGGAGACCTGGGTTCCGATCCCGGCTCTGCCACCTGGCTCCCGTTGGGACCTCGGGCTAGTCGCTGGACGCCTCGGCGCCTGTAAATCGGTAAAATGAGCGTTCAGTGTGCCTGTCTTCCCTCCCCTTTGGATTGTGAGCCCTCTGCAGTTAGTACAGAGCGTAAAGCTAAGCGCTTAGTACAGTGCTCTGGCCACAGTCAGCGCCCGATAAATACCGGCGATTGAGTCGGGACACTGTCTGACCTGATTAGATTGCAGGTGGCGGATTATGGCGGAGGACAGGACGTTCTGGAGAAAGTATATCCACGGAGTCGCCGTGAATCGGAAGCGACCCGACGGGATTTAATAATGATGACAATGGGACAGGGCTTGGCACAGAATTAGCGCTTTACCAGACACCACAGATGCTCTCAGGTTGGAAGAAGAAGAGGTATTTAGGACCGAAGATAGGGTCATTAGCCCGGATCGTCTCAGGCTGGTTGCCTGCGTAGCTGGGCCCGAGGGCACTCGGTTTATCCATCTGTAAGACGGGAGTCCCGGCCGGCTCCTTGGGACCCAACCCACGGCGCTCTGAGCCGCTTGTGAGGGGGCCCTGTACTCGTCAAGGAGATCGTCGCTGTCGGCATTATAATAGGTCGTTAAGGGCCTGAAAGATCAAGGAGGGTGAGCGGGGGGAAAAACTGACTTCTCGTTCCTGGGACCGCTTAATATCACAGGCCTCCGGAAGGTGGAAAGTCTCAGTAGGTGAAGAAGATGCTCTGAGAGCTGCGCGGCCGCTCCCGGTCAGGGCTTGGGGAAGTTTTCGATTGCCTTGCGTCTGTTTCGGGGGGAAAACCTCCGGGATCCGCCAAAGGGGAATTTCAGTGTGAACAGTGCAGGCCGTTTTGCCTTCTCACCCTATTGCTAGTGGGGAATTCTGCCTCCCTCCCTCCCTCCCTCCCTCCCTCCCTCTACACCTCAGTGCAGATTTGGCCCTCAGCAGAGGTAAAAGTTACTAAATTATATGAGCGTATTGAGAATTGAACTAAACCGCAGAAGGGGAATCGGTGTTTTATGCTCCTCGGCTTCGCGCGGTAAAAGAAGACATTCCTGTTACCTGTGAATTCGTTTGCTCCTTGGTTGGCTCGTGGAGCTAATTTTGGACCCTTGGGAGGTTAAGACGGAAACCCGAGGACTGAACTCCGCAGGTACGAGAAACGCACGGGATCTCGGGAAAGGCCGGAAGCTGAAGTTATCCGATGAATTCCTTCCGGGGGGGCTCTCGCGTGGGCTCGCCGGACGAAGAAGTAGAGGCGGGTCAGCCGAGTATCGGTTTATTTCTGGAACGCGTCTCTCCTCCGCAGGCCCCTCGGGTCGTCGGCCTTCCTGTCAGTCGTCCGCACGCAATTTGTGTGTCATTCGCTCTCCTCCAGGTTGCGACTTCATCCGGGCGGAGGGCTTCGTCTTTTCCCACGTGGCCGACGAGGGGTTTGTAAACGCCTGCGCGGGGGATCTCCTGAGGTACCGCCGGCGGATTGGAGCGGAGCACGTTCAGATCTTTGCCGATATCAAAAAGAAGCACAGGTAAAAGCTGTCGGGGCGGAGGGGGGCCGTGGCTCCCTGTGGGCGGAGAACGTGTCCGTTATATTGTTACATCGGACCCTCCTGAGCGCTCGGTACAGTGCTCCGCACACGGTGAGCGCTCAGTATGCAGCATTGATTGATTGGCTGTTTGAGGTCTGGTGGCTTTGGTGTGGAATTTCCGTTCTCCAGGGAAGAGGGTCCTGGTTTCTCTGAGCCGTTATTATAATGATGATGATGATGGTGATGATGATGACGACGGTGGTGACGGCGTACGTCAAGTGCACACCGTGTGCCAGGCACTGTCCTGAGCGCTGGGGCGGATACAAGTCAGATGGGTTGGGCGCAGCCTCTGTCCCACGGGGGGCTCACAATCTCAATCCCCGTTTTACAGATGAGGGAACCGAGGCGGAGAGAAGTAAAGCGACTCACTCGGGGCCTCACTCAGCACACAGTAAGCGCTCAGTAAATTCGGCTGAAGGAGTCGAACGAATTTCCTCCCTTCGATAGGCTCGAGATGCTTTGGAAAAAGAAATCAGAAAATACGTATGTGACTTGATAGGGGAGAAAGCACGTGATGCTCAGAGAATAGGCGGCCCCCTCGTTAAAGAAAAACGCGCACAACGTGCGGCTCCACACATCTGCTGACACACCGGGGACCTGGCTCTACGCTTTGTCATCTGGGGCCCGGAGATGTCAGTTTTCCCCCGTTTCTGACTTCGCCTGGCCTTCTGCACCTTTCCGTTACTTCTCCGGTTCTGCTGGCAAAGAGATAGCGCATTATGAAATTCCGGGGGGGGCCAACGGGGTCCTCTCGGGTCATATCGGGAACTGCCGAGTAGATCGGATCCTCTTTTCGGGCCGGGGGGGGGCCCTCATTAAAAATCTGTCATCACAGGGTCTCGCTACGATATTGATTTTTTCCGATCGTACATGGTTACGATGTACAGTTCATAAGTGATAATTCTGTAGCCGTGTGGAGCCTTGGTTTAAAATGCAAGAAGATGCCTCGTGTGCTATTTAGGAGCTGAAACAACTTCCGAGGTGTATGGTGGGTGGTGATTTTTCCCGTTAGACCGTAAGCGCCTTGAGGGCAGAGGACGTTTATTGGGCCTCCGCTGAACTTAGCGTTTTGTGCGGGGTTTTGCCCTCCGTAGGTGCTCGGTAAATGCCGTGACCGTCTGGCTGGGCGGTAGGCAGAACTGATTCAGTCCATCGTATCTACTGAGCGCCTACTGGGGTGCGGAGCACTGTGCTAGGTGCCTGGGAGAGTACAATAGCACAGCACGACAGATACAGTCCCTGCCCACAGTGAGCTTACAGTCTGGAGGGGGAGACGGACATCAATATGAATAAGGAAATCACAGATCTGTACGTAAATGCCGTCGGGGAGGTGATTAAAGGGAGCGGGTCAGGGTGACGCCGAAGGGAGTTGAAGGGAAGGAAAAGAGGACTTAGTCAGGGAAGGCCTCATGGAGGAGATGTGCCCTCAGGAAGGCTTTAAAGGTGGGGAGAGTCACTGTCTGTCTGATAGGAGGAGGGAGGGCGTTCCAGGCCGGAGGCAGGACGCGGGCGAGAGGTTGGCAGTGAGATAGATGAGATCGAGGTACAGTGAGCGGGTTAGCTTTGGCGGAGCGAAGTGCGCGGACTGGGTGGTATCAGGAAAGTAACGAGGTGAGGTCGGAGGGGGAATCCAATCCCCGTCCTCCAGGAACCTGTAGTCGGAGAAAAGCGATGCGGCTGTGGAGCGGGGTGTGATTCAGCCGGATCGCTAAGGGAGGAGGAAATCTCTCATAAACCGATCGGCCTTCACAATTGCTTCCAGGCTTGTTGAGCTTTGGGAAGACCAGTGTGCAAGGGGGGGATCCCAGGTGGAGCAGCGTGCAGCTGCTTTGCGCTGACACGGTTCGCGCCTGATAAATGCGACCGAATGAGTGAAGTGAGCGACTTTTCTTTGCAGCCGGGGGGGGAATCCTGACATGAGCTTGGAGGGGTGGGAACTCCGCCTCAGCAAATACGGGGCTGGAGTTACAACCGCGAGAAAAAAGAGTCCGTGTGTGTGTGCGTATGCGAATGTGTTGCGCACGTCTTCCCGTGGCAGGAATGGATAGGTTGCAGGGAGGAAGGAGGGTGTTGTCGATCATGGCTAAATTGCACCGACTCTTCGCGTTCCGTGGACTATCCTTGTATCGGCTCACCCCGTCCCACCTCCCCTCGCTGATCTCCTACTCCAGCCCAGCCGGGACGCTCCACTCCTCTCGCTCCAGCTCACTCACTGTGCCCCCGCGTCTCGTCTGTCTCGTCGCCGACCCCTTTGCCACCTTCTCCCCCTAGCCTGGTTACTCCCTCCCCTTCCACGTACTTGTTCGTATCTCTAATCGTATCTATTTCTATTAATGTCTGTTTCCCCCTTCAGACTGGAAGCTCGCTGTGGGCAGGGGATGCGTCTGTTGTATTTCTGTGCGGTGCTCCCACGAGCACTCAGGACAGTGCGCCGCACACAGTAAGTGCTCAAGAAATACGATCGACCGATCGACAGGTGCCGGACCGCCTCTCTCTCCTCCTTCAGAGCATCATTCGGGTCCGTCTCCTCCAAGGGGCCTTTCACCGTCAAGCCCTCTTTTGTCCGGCTCGCTCTCCCTTCTGCGTCTTCTCTACGCTCGGATCCGTGACCTCTGGACGTTTAAATTTCTCCCCACCCCCGCAAGCGCTCGGGTGGGTGTCTTTACGTATTACACATTTCTCATTTATTCATATCAATGTCTGTCTCCCCCTCTAGATCGAAAGCCTGTTACGGGCGGGGAACGTGTCTGCTGATTCAGTTTTCCTCGCCCAAGCGTACAGTACGGTGAGCTGCACGTAGGAAGGGCTCGATAGATAAGAGTGATTGACTGATCAGATAATATCCCGCTAGGAATCTGTAGGCAGGTGATCGACTATTGATCGCCGATCTGTCGATCGGTCGAACTTACTGCTTGAGTACTGACTGAGTGCTGAGCACCGAACCAAATGATTGGGAGCGTCCTACGGTGGCAAGGCGCTCGGTGAGAGTCCCAAACCCAACTCCCTAGCTTCCCACCCAAATCCTGTCCTCCCCCTGCCTTTCCCACCACCGTAGACGACACCACCCTCCTTCCTGTCTCCCGAGCCCGTAACCTCGGCGTTACCCTTGACTCCCCTCCCTCTTTCGACCCATTTATCCAATCTGTCGCCGAAGCCTGTCGGTCACGACGCGGCTAAAACCCGCCCTTTCCGCTCCATCCGAACCTCTACCGCGTCAACAGAGTCACCATCCCGCCCGGGTTACTGCGTCGGCCTCCTCCTCGACATCCCGGCCTCCCGTCCCTCCCCGCTCCGGTCCGTGCTTCACCCTGCCGCCCGGATCGTCTTCCTTCAGAAACGTTCAGGACGCCTCTCCCCACTCCTCAAGAACCTCTAGGGTTTGCCCATCCACCTCGGCATCAAACAGAAACTCCTCACCGTTGGCTTTAAAGCGGTCGGTGGTCTTGCCCCCTCCTTCCACACCTCACTGCTCTCCTACTGCAGCGCAGCCCGTACGCTAATGCTCACCTCACGGTGCCCCCATCTCGCCCGTCCGGCCGCCGACCCCTCGCCCACATCCTGCCTCTGGCCTGGAACGCCCTCCCTCCTCAAATCCGACAGACGATTACTCTCCCCGCTTTCAAACCCTTATTAAAGGCGCGTCGCCTCCGGGAGGCCTTCCCTGACTAAGCACCCGCCTTTCCTCTTCTCCCACTCCCTTCTGCGTCCCCCCGCCTTGCTCCCTCTGTTCCCTTCCCCGGCCCCGCGGCGTCTGTGTCCGCCTCTGTCGTTTATTCATATTAATGTCTGTCTCCTCCGCTTTTAGACCGCCGGGTCGTTTCGAGGAGGGAACGTGTCAGTTTATTGGCTTACCGTACTCTCCCGAGCGTTTGGGAAGGTGCTCCGCGCACAGTAAGCGCTCAGTGAATACGACGGAGTGAACGAATGAAGTCGCAAGTGCCCCGTACGGTGTCCTGCCTAAAGTCAGCTTTCGATAAATGACGTCGATTGATTAAGGCTCACCTTTCCAGTGCTCGAGAAGCTTTCCACGGTGGTGGATGGTGGCAGATTTAACAGGACGTGAGGACGGGTTGTCGAGTAGCAGGGCATCGGCAAACCTGACGCCCGGCTGAATGGGGGCTCCCCTCCCCCTCCCAACCCCAGAATGCCCATTCCGTCCATTCATTCATTCAGTAGCATCTATCGAGCGCTCACTGCGGGCAGAGCACTGTACTAAGCGCTTGGAATGTACAGTTCGGCAACGGATAGAGACGGTCCCTGCCCACTGACGGGCTTACGGTCTGACCGGGGGGAGACGGACGGATGCAGTTATACAGCTCCGGTATTTCAGACCAAATGGGGTTTGGATTGGAGGGACTCGAACAGATTAGGATAGTTAATAATCAAAATAATATTAATTGTGAGCTTTGTCGAGTGTCTACTAAGTGCCAAGCACCGCACTAAGCGCTGGGGTAGAGAGAAGGTAATCGGGGTGGGCCCAGTCCCTGTCCCGTATGGGGCTCGCGGCCTAAGGGGAGGGAGCACGGGTATTTAACCCCCATTTTACAGGTGAGGAAACCAAACCGAAGAGAAGTGAAACGTCTTGCCCGAGGACCCACGACAGGCAAGTGGCAGAGGCGAGATTAGAAGGCAAGCCCCCTGACTCCCGGGCCCGTGCTCGTTCCGATGGGCCACGCTGCTTCCTAATAAGCGATGACCGAGGCCAGAGTCTATTTTACGACCGAATTCTGACGTTTCTCCTCGGGGTGCGCCGTTGGGGGGAGGGCGGGGGGGAGGGTCGGGAGAGGGGACGCTCCCCACAGCCCTGCAGCCTGGGCCAGTTCACGGTTTAGGCCCCATCTGACGTGCCTTCACCCTGCATGGCCTAGTGAAAAGAGTCCAGGCCTAGGAGCCAGAGGAGTGGGTTCTAATCCCGGCTCCGCCACTCGCCTGCTGTGTGACCTTGGGTAAGTCGCTTCACTTTTCCGGGGCCTCGGCGACCTCACCTGTAAAAGGGGGACGGGGACCGCGAGACCTGCGTGGAACGGGGACTCTGTCCGGTCTGACTGCCTCGCTTCTTCCCCAGGGCTTAGAACGGTGCTTGGCACGTAGTAAGCGCTTAACAAGGACCATAGTGATTATTATTGTTACTCTCACGGGTTAGGGTCCGGGCCTGGGAGTCGGAAGATCACAGGGTGCTGATCTCAGCTCCGCCCCCTGTCTGCCGTGTGATCTTGGGCAAGTCACTTTACTTCTCTGTGCCTCAGTCACCTCATCTGGAAAATGGGGATCGAGACCGTGAGCCCCTCCTGGAACAGGGACCGCGTCCGACTGGATTTGCTTGAATCCACCCCGGCGCTCAGTACAGTGTCTGACACGTAGCGAGGGCTCAACAGATGCCGTCGTCGTCGTCATCCTCTCAGGTGGTCCGTGACTAACCTCGGGTCCGGGTCCGAGAACGCGGCCAGGACGGAGAGCCTGTCCGTGGGAAGCGGAGCGCGAAGGGGGCCGTGGCCCCGACTTAATGCCGCGTGGTGTATTCCCGCATTCTCCAGCCGGGTCGTTTCGGGACAGGCGTCGACTACCGTCTCGGAGCCACCGACCGTAAAGGTCACTGGGCTCTTGGAAAACGTGCAGAATTCCGGGCGTTCCCCAACGCGGCCGAGAGCCGGGACGGCCCTCCGTGTGACTCCCGGGGGGGGGGGGGGGGGGGGAGAACCGATCCTGACCCGTGTCGACCCGAGATGAGGATTTTTCTCCTCCGGACCCGTTTTAAATTCCGCTCCCATCCCGGGCAGCGGGGAGAGCATCCAGGGGGACAAGGACCCTCCGGTGAATGAAGGAGGGGGCAGCACTTTGCCCCCGTGGAGTGGTCGGGAGGATGAGAAGGGGACACGTTCGCCACCGGGGGTTACGGGGGAGAAGTCACCTCCCCGTGTCGACGGCCGTTTTTTTTTTTTATCTTCGCAGCGCCCACGCCCTGACCGCTGACGTCAGCGTCTCAGAAACGGCCAAGGCCGCCGAGTTCTTCCTGGCGGATGGGGTCATCCTGACTGGCCCGGCTACGGGGGTTGAGGCGGATCCCGGGGAGCTGCACGGTGAGATTGCCCCCGGGTTTTTATTCAGTCGGTCGTATCGAGTGAGTGCTCACCGTGCACAGAGCACTGACTGTACTGAGCGCTTGGGAGAGTACGACAGAACAACGTACGGACGCATTCCCTGCCCACGACGAACTTCCAGTCTAGGGCAGTCTCTAGGTGGCTTGGTACCTGAAAGGGGGAGGGGAAAGGGGAACTTTGTCCTTCGTGGAGCCGTTTTTGTTGTCGTTGCTCTCTCTGAACCGGAAGACGAGACCGAGTGTTGCTCCATTTCCCCAAGTAAAATTGATATGAGTTTCTGCCCGGGGTCTCAAGAGAGCCTCGCCGTGAGGCCCGAAAGACACCGCTTTAAGCGTTGAGGATGTGGTACCCGATTCGACTCTCCGAACGGTGCCTTTTCGGGCAACGGTTTCTCGCTTTCGGGATCTTACAAGAAAAGATGGGTTTTAAGAAAATAGAAGTCCAGAGGGATGAAGCCGCTCTGGGGAAAGGGAAAGAGGAAGTGGGTTACGGCGGACACCTCTTGGGTAACCTGGACAGACGTTCTCCTGTTGGGACGCGCTCTTCCTCGGGGGAGAGAGGAGAAGAGCTGGGGGAGAGGGATGGCGAGGAAGGTAAGAAAATGGGCAATCCAAATTGGCTCAGCGGGTTTGTGGGGTCGGAAGGGGAGAGTGGGAGAGAGGATCCGACCCACTGATATTGGCACTCGGCCTTGTGCAGAGGCTTTGGGGCTTCTGTGAGGAGGCATAGCCTCTCTTCTTGGGACCTATCTGGATTTCTTTTAACGTCTGTCTCCCCCGACTGCTCCTTGAGGGCGGGGATCGTGTCTATAATGATAATAACAACAACAACAACGATAATAATAGTAATACCGTAATCATGGTATTCGTTAAGCGCTCACCGCGTGCCGGGCACTGTTCTGTGCGCTGGGGTAGATGCAAGGTGGTCAGGTTATTCCACGTGGGGCTCACGGTCTTCATCCGCGTCCTACAGAAGAGAGAACTGAGGTACAGAGAAGTTCAGTGGCTTCCCCGAGGCCACACAGCAGACGAGTGGCAGAACCGGGATCAGAACCCACGTCCTCTGACTCCGAAGCCCGGGCTCTTTCCACTGAGCCGGGCTGCTTCTCAACTCTACCAACTCCATCGTGGTAATCGTTAAAGCGCTCGTTATGTGCCGGGCCCTTTCCTAAGCGGGGGTGGGTACCGGCTGATCAGGTCGGACGCCGTCCCAGTCCCACGTGGGGCTCCCGGTCTCAGTTCCCATTTTCCAGGTGAGATAACGGGCGCCGGGAGGGGAGGTGTCCTGCCAAGGGTCGCCCAGCCTAATCCGCAAGCGCTCGATCAATGCGATCGAAGGAATAAGCTCGGGGAGGTCGCTTCTCTGGGCCCCGGCTACCTCATCTGTGAAAGGAGGATAAAAACTGTGAGCCCCACGCGGGTTTGCCCGTATCCTCCTTAGCGCTCCGTACGGTGCCTGGAACGTAGTAAGTGCTCAACAGATACCACAGTTAGCGTCGGGAGAGTTCGGTAGCGCTGATTTTGTGGCGTTGTACTCTCCCAAGCACTTAGTACAGTGCTCTCCGCTTATCGGAAGCTCTCGCTGAGTACCACCGATGGATTGATTTGGGGTCATCAACAGTAGAGTTTCTGCGGGGCTTGGGAGAGTAGACCAGAATGAGCAGACGTGATCCGAGTCTTCAGAGATCTCAGAATCTCACTGCTTTCTGCACACGGCCTCCTGGCGGTAACGTCGTCTCCCCGGCGTTTGGGCTTTTTCCCTTCTTCGGACTCTTCGGCTGTCCGTCGGGACCTGCTTAGCCCTTAAGGGAGGCGATAGGGGCCAACGGCGTCTTGTGTCACCGACGGCATCCTCAGCGACGATATACCGAGCACCTACCGCGTGCCGAGTGCTTGGGAAAGTCCAGTTGAATGTGATTTATGCTGTTTTGTTAGGCGTCTACCGTGCGCCCGGCACGGTACCAAGCGCCGGGGTAGATACCAGCTAATCAGCTTGGTCACGGTCCAGGTCCCCATTTTCCAGATGAGGGCCACGAGGCACAGAGAAGTAAAGTGACTTGCCCAGGAGCGCCGAGACGGGATCAGACCGCAGGTCCCCCCGACTCCCAGGCCCGGGCTCTGTCCGCCGGGCCACGTGAGTCGGAGGATCGGATTCCTGCCTTCGAGGAGATTGGACTCCAGTCGGGTGGGGAGGGGGGAGATAGCTCCGGGCAGAGAAGCGGCGTGGCTCAGTGGGAGGAGCACGGGCTTGGGAGTCGGAGGTCCTGAGTTGGAATGCCGGCTCCGCCGCTCGTCAGCTGCGTGACTGTGGGCGAGTCACTTAACCTCTCTGTGCCTCAGTTCCCTCATCTGGAAAATGGGGATTAACTGTGAGCCTCACGTGGGACGAGCCGATTACCCCGTTATCTACCCCAGTGCTTAGACCGGTGCTCGGCACATAGTGAGCGCTTAACCGAATACCAACATTGTCACTGTTATTAAAGGGATTCTGTCGTTCTGCTGACGTCGGAAGGCGGGCACCGTTCTCCCCATCTGACAGATGAAAACAGAATCCCAAGCCCAGAGAAGTTACGGGGCGGAGCCAAGGGGACCCAGCTCTTCCGCGGGAGAGCTCAGACCGGCGCATCCTCCTCGGTTTTTTTCCCCCTCAGCCTGGTTCCTTTTCCACGGGGTGTCACTCATCCCTTCAGGAAACAGCGACCCAGACACCCCCCTCCCCTTTCGTAAGAAATGTTGCAGAGAGGATATGGCCAGATTGAATTTCCCCTTCCAGTTCTGCGCGCGCGAGCGAGCCTCAACGGGCTGGAGCTGATAGAAATGATAGACTTGCGCAGCGTGTCGAAAAGGGTCCGACTGTGTCTTCGGCGGAGCGGATGTCTTCATCGCATAACACAGAAGGAGCCTGGGAAATACAGAACTTCCCCGTGCATCAACACGAAACTCCGAAGCAACCCGCTCGTTCAAATACCCGGCGTCGGGGCGAGCCCGGGCGTCCCGTCGGAGTCGCGACGTTGTGACGGTCTCCGGGTCTCGAGACGGAGGGTGGCCTCCTTTCACCGTTGCATCGTCCGGTCTAAGATCTTTAACCTTCCCGTCCTCGTACCCGGAGGGACCTCGTCCCTATCCACGACCCCGGAAACTCACTCCCGCGGGGCTTTCGGGATCTGTGACCCGGAAGGGGAGGGAGACGCTCTTTCTCATCCGGAACCGAGAACCTCACCCGGCTACTGCCAGGTATTGACGGGCAAAGTTAGCTTTCGGTTTTTATCCTGCGAGCTCCCCTTTGGATTTTCATTCCCTCCTGTACGCGCGCGATCCCGGAAATCCGAAAAACCCAGATGCACCCGACTGGATTATTCCCGGACCCGGCGATGGGGAGTCGGTCGGTCGGTCGACCGTATTTATTGAGCGCTCGCTGGGGGCCGAGCACCGCATCCCCGGTCGACCGGCGGTATCTGTTGAGCGCTTACTGGGTGCGGCGCACCGTTCTAAACGCTCCAGGCGGTAACCGTACGACGGAATTAGCGGACGCGTTCCCTGTCCGCCGTGACCTCAAGGTTGAAGCGGGGGAGAGGGATGTTAATGGGAATAGATAAGTCCCTGACGGTAATTGAAATAAATAATACGAAGCTGCGCGGATAAATGCTTTGAGGCGAATATCAGGTGTCCAGAGGCCACAGATCCAAGTGCCCAGATGAAGTAAAAAGGAGAGATGATGCGGAAGGGTGGCGTGGGGAGAGAGAGCATAGCTGATTGGAGGGAAAATGCAGGGACTCGTTCATTTGAAGATTCCTATTTTTTTCCCAGGCTTTTCAACTCGGGGGTACCTCACCTTAATCCACATCTTCTAAGTCTCTCTGCTTTGTCACCGAATCTCCCTCCGCCTCTTCCTCCACCCTGCACGCAAGAAATATAATTACATGAAAGATCACGGTGCCCTCTAGTTACAATGTAGAAAACTAGGGAAATGCCGAGAAGGTTCCCGACGAGAAAGAGCTTCAGGAGAGCCTCAGATCGGATGACTCTGAGGTGGAAAGGTTGATTTCTCGCTTTCTCTGGAGGCCTGTGAATGAGGAGAAGAAACGGGGGGACGGGGGGACTTGGGGGTTTTCGAAGTGACCGCAGCTGGTCCGGTGCCGCTGCTGCCGGTGCAAGCGGGTTTCCGGGTTGAGGACCGACGCCCGTCGTCCTCGTTTCCCGGGGACGGTGGATTGTTTTCGGCCGCAGATGGAGGCCGGCGGGCCGGAGGGCCGGGGAGAGAAAGGGGATGGAAGGCAGAGAGGGCTAAGGGACCCGGAGTTAAACCTGCATTAACGGAATCGCCACTACGCTACTAAAATTCCCATTTATCGGGTAGGCCTAGAAGATAATAGTAATAATTATGATTAGGGTATTTGTTAAGCGCTTACCGTGGGCCGGGTAATAACGGTAATAACGTTGGTATTTGTTAAGCGCTTACTAGGTGCGGAGCACCGTTCTAAGCGCTGGGGTAGACACGGGGGAATCGGGCCGTCCCACGTGGGGCTCACGGTCTTCATCCCCATTTTACAGATGAGGTAACTGAGGCCCAGAGAAGTGAAGCGACTCGCCCACAGTCACACGGCTGACAGGTGGCAGAGCGGGGATTCGAACTCACGAGCCCTGACTCCAAAGCCCAGGCTCTTTCCACTGAGCCACGCTGCTGCTCAGTACTTCTTAGCACGGTACTAAGCGCCGGGGTGGATACGAGCAAATCCCGTCAGGTCTGTCGCTCGTATTTATTGAGCCCCTGCTCTGAGCAGGGCACCGTACTGAACGCTTGGGAGAGTACAGTGCGACAACAAACGGACACGTTCCCCGCCACAACGGGCCTGTGACCTCCACGCGGGGCAGGGCCCGGGTCCAGCCCGGTTGTCTCGTATCCACCCCGGGGCTCGAAACGTGATAGACGCTCAACGGATGCCGGCGTCATCAGGTCGTCGCGAACGGTGAACCGCTGGCCGGTGGATGTCTGACGTAGGGTAGGTGCCCCTCACCTCCTCAGACGGGAACGGTCGTTCGGAGGAATCAATCGATGCGTCGATCGGATGATAGGTACCGAGCACTTAACCGTGTGCGGGGCGCCGGACCCTGCCGTCGCAGAGCGCGAGACGAGCGGGTAGGCGTGAGCCCTGTCCAGAAAGAGCTTCTAAACTAGAAGAGGACCGCCTCCGTTTCACTTCACCTTCTTTTCTCATCTCTTTCTGTCGTCTTAGGACTCGTAGGTATCCAACGCCCACGGCGAGAGGCGGCGTGGCCTAGCGGATAGAGTACGGGCCCGGGAGTCGGGGGATCCCCGGTTCTAATCCCGGCTCCACCCCTCGCCTGCCGCGTGGCCTTGGACAGGTCACTTCGCCTCTCCGGCTTCGGTCACCTCCTCGGCGAAATGGAGATTAAGACCGTGAGCCCCGAGCGGGACGGGGACTGGGTCCGACCCGGTAAACCTGCATCTGCCCCAGTGCTTGGGACGGTGCCTGGCGCGTAGTCAGCGGTTAACGGATACCGCGGTCGTTATCGTTATCGTTATCGTTATCATCACCGATTACTGGGTATTGGGCTGAGGTCTCGGGGGAGCGGAAAGAGCCCGGGCTTGGGGGGGGGGGGGTGGGGGGGGGGTCGGGGGTCATGGGTTCGAATCCCGGCTCTGCCACGCGTCAGCCGTGTGGCCGTGGGCGAGTCGCTTCACTTCTCTGGGCCTCAGTTGCCTCATCTGGAAAATGGGGATTAGGTCCGCGAGCCTCACGTGGCACAGCCCGATTGCCCCGTGTCTACCCCAGCGCTTGCAGCGGTGCTCTGCGCATAATAAGCGCTTAACCGATACCAACGTTATTACGAGCCCTCGGCGAGTGCTCGGTAAACACGACCGGTTGACTGACCCCCGCTCTCTGCCCTCAGATCTAACGGGAAGGAGGCTGACGGCAGTTGCCCACAGGTAGTGAAAGCCAGAGGGAGGGAGAGCATAAAATCTGAAGCGGGACAAAAATAGCTGGGCAGATAAAGAATTTAGTTTACAAATAACGCTCTAAAGAAAAATCCAGCAGCAGTATTGATTGAATGTGCCTTCTGTGTACAGGGCACTGCTCGAAGCACTTGGGAGAGCACAGCGGATTTAGTCGATATGATCCTCACCCCCAAGGAGCCTGAAATCTACTGGCTTGTAAGTGCCGAGGATAGGTTAAAAAGTACCTAAGCGTTCATTCCCCAATCGCAGGAGGTCCGTTGATCGTTATATTGTCCCCTCCCGAGCGTTTAGAACAGTGCTCTGCGCATAGCGAGCGCTCAGTAGATAAGATCGGGTGAGTGAATGACTCCTAGTATGAAGACGTTTGCCCATAAGTGGGGGGGGGTAAACTGGAACATAAATGAGCGGACCCGGTAGTAATCAGTCGACGAGTAGTATTTATTGAGCGCTTCCTGTATGCAGAGCACTGTTCTTGGGAGAGTGCAGTGCGACGTTGTCGGTAGATCCGATCCCTGCCACACGGTCAGCACGGGACATCTTTTCTTCCACCCCTCGCTATGGTACTTGATAGAAAGCGCTCCCCGTGTGCCAGGCACTGGACTGAGCGCTGGGTAGTTAGAGACCGATCGCATTGGACACAGTCCCAGGACCGCGTGGGGCTCCCAGTCTTAATTCCCACCGTGAATTAAGTCCGGAAAAGTGAAGCGACTGGCCCAAGGTCACACCGCAGACCGGTGGCGGAGCCGGGATTAGAACCCGTGACCTTCCGATTCCCAGGCCCGTGCCCTAACCGCCGGTTCCCGCGGCCTCTCATCTCTGGAGGAAGGGTAGCCGGGAGAGGGGTGACGTCCAAGGGGCCCGGAAATACTCCCATCGGTTGCAGGACCGCGGTCGGCGGCCTTGCCGCCGGCCTCCCGCAACGGAATCGGTTTGTTCGGAGAGGCGGAGATGTCTGGCCCTCCTGACCTGGAGAGAGTTTCTGTGAAGTACGTACCGTGTGCGGAGCGCTGTACCAAGCCAGACAGCGTAACGGCGTTGGGAGACGCGTTCCGCGGCGAACTTGCAGCCTGATGAGAAGCGGCGCGGCTCAGCCCGGGCTTGGCAGGCAGAGGTCGTGGGTTCGAATCCCCGCCCTGCCGCTTGTCAACGGCGTGACTTCGGGCGACTCGCTCTAACCTCTCTGTGCCTCGGTTACCGCATCTGTAAGATGGGGACTGAGACCGCGAGCCCCACGTGGGACGACCCGATAACCTCGTATCTGCGCCAGTGCTTAGAATGGTGCTTGGCACACGGTGAGCGCTTAACAAATACCGTCGTTACTATTATTGATGTGGGAGGCGGACATTAGAAGAAATAAATTACGGGGACGTCCGTCAAGAATGAAGGGAACAAACCGGGGCGATGCGGGAGGGAGGGGGAGAGGAATAAATGAGGGCTTAGCCGGGAGGTGCCTCTTGGAGGAGCCGTGCCTCCATCCGGGAGACAGCGAGAGAGTTGGTTGGCACGATTCCGGCCTTCAAGGAGCTTCCGGTCTAATTCGTTCGTCGAATGGTATTTGTCGAGCGCTCACCGCGGGCGGAGCACTGTACCGAGCGCTCGGAACGGACAGATCGCCCACCGACGGGCTCACGGTCTCATCGGGGGAGACGGACGGACAGGAGCGATGGCGATACATAGAATCAGGGGGATGAACATCTCACTGAAGCGAGAGCAATAAATAGAATCAAGGCGATGTACATCTCATTAACAAAATAAATAGGGTAATAGAAATATAGACAATCGAGCGGTCGAGCACGGATAGCGTTGGTATCTGTTAAGCGCTTACCACGTGCAGAGCACTGTTCTAAGCGCTGGGGTAGATACAGGGCAATCGGGTGGTCCCACTTGAGGCTCACGGTCTTCATCCCCCTTTTACAGATGAGATAACTGAGGCACGGAGAAGTTGAGTGACTTGCCCACAGTCCCACAGCTGCCGGGTCGCAGAGCCGGGATTCGAACCCATGACCTCTGACTCCCCCGCCCGGGCTGTTTCCCCTGAGCCACGCTGCTTCCCTAATGGAAAGGACTGTGGGGATTTCCCTCCCCTTGGCTTTCTTTCTCTTTCCGTTCCCCCCCCCCGCAAGTGCCTAGCACGGTGCTGATTACGCACGGACCTTCCAAAAACACATTCCGGTCCCCCCCCCGGGCGACGTTGCTGCCTTGATTTTTCGTCCCCCGGGGGGAAGCAGGCGCTGCCCTTTCCCCTCGGCACGTTACCGGTTACGGGTTCTCGGTTGAAACGAAGCGAGGCCGCCGACCTTCTCTTCTGCTGGAGAGGAGACCCGTCCGCTCCTGCCCCTCTGCAGAGAAACCTCCGCTCGTCGTCAGCGGAGCATAAATCCAGAGGCGAGACGTGGCAGAAACATATGCCAGTCCAGCCGCCGTTGTTGTGATTTAAGCTGATGACTGAAGAATTGTAACGAGCCCGGCGCCGTCGAATAGTTCTGCCACTTTAATAATCTTGCCATAAAAAAACATCCGAGCCAACGTGATGAATGGCGACGAGAATGGCGTCTCCGCTTGCGGCGGGGCGGCAGGAGGGTTGGTTGGGAGGCGGGGGAGGTCTCCCGCTTGGAAATGGGCGGGGGACTCGGACCGAGGCAGGAGACGGTTACCCGGCCCTGTACCTTTGTACGGTCGAGGCCCAAGTCCAGACCGGAAGCTCGTCGGGGGCGGGGAGCGTGTCCGCGTGATCGTTCTCTCGCGCTCTCCCAAGCGCTCCGCGCGGAGCCAGCGCTCCGCAGATACGACCCGGTGAGTCACGACTGCCGGGAAACTCTTCCCTCGTCCCCGTGATCTTCATTTTGAAGTTTGTCACCTGGTCCGAGGAAGGCGTCCCCTCGCCTCGACTAGGCCGACCCGGTCAGTTGCCACCAGCGGGGCGCTTCGCCCACCCGCTGAAGGCGTCGACCATCTCGCCTACTTCGCGGTCCCCGGAGGTCGCCGCCCGGCATCCTCTGGCACCTCGCGGTTTCCTCGCCCCGTCGGGAGAACCCCTGTCCGTCCCTCTTTTTTTTACGGTACCCGTTAAGCGCTTACTGTGTGTCCAACGCCATTCTAAGCCCCGGGGTAAGTACAGTTCGATTAGGTCGGACACGGGCCCTGTCCCGCGTGGGGCTCACGGTCTAAGCAGGAGGGAGAACGGGTGTCCCCGTTTTTTACAGTTGAGGAGACCGAGGCCCAGAAGGGTGAAGTGACTGGGCCGAGGTCACACGGCAAGCAGTTGGCCGAGCCGGGGTGAGAACCCAGATCCTTCTGATTCCCGGGCCCGTGTTGTCTCCGTTAGGCCCCGCTGCTTCTTCTCTCTTCCGCTCTTTCTCGTGCCTCTCTGAGTCTGAGGCGGAGTTGCTTCCCTGATTCCTCCCGGTGACTGTCCCGCGAGCGCCTTAGTTGCTCTCTTTCCCCTCGGCTCCCAGCTGCTTTCTGCCTTCAGGATCCTTCTCCACCTGAGAGAGCCGCCTTAGGACTCGGCTTAATTGACTCATCCTGACCATCCTAGCGCCTGTCCGATTTAGAACCCCAATTTCCCCACTGAATTCCCCGTCGTAAATCTCATTCTTCATCTCTGTAGGACGGTCGGTTTTATTCCCGCCGACTCTACCGGCGTCCCTAGGTCGTGACCGTTTTCGACCCCTGCATCTCGGTACCTTTCGCAGGGTCAAAGGACAAGGGCACGGGGCTGGGAGGTGGAGGGCCTGGGTTCTAATCCGCCTGTCTGCTGGGTGACCTTGGGCAAGTCACTTCACTTCTCTGGGCCTCGGTTACCTCATCTGTCGAGTGGGGATCGAGACTGGGAGCTCCACGTGGGGCAGGTATCGGGTCCGACCTAATTACCTGGCAGCCACCCTGGCCACGCTTAAAACACTGCTCGGCACACGGTAGACGCTTAACAGCTATTATCGTTACTATTATTATTATTCAACCCAAACTGGGGACCCGTTGACTCTGGACTCCTGGCTTAAATTAAGCGTCCCATGTTCCCGAGGCTTAAATAGTGGCCCACCTCCCGTCTTGATTGTCACCGGCGATCATTCGTAGATTTCGACAGTGTCCGATTCGCATTGTAGTTACTAAAGACATTTGTTAAGTCTGTAGGGTAAAACGTGGTAACTGTGGTATTCGTGTAACGTTCACGCTGAGCCGAGCCTGGACTAAGAAACAAGGTAATCGGGTCGGACGCCGTCCGTGCCCCACGGGGGGCTCACGGGCTAAGAAGGATGCAGTGCGAAGTGAGGAGAGGACTCGCGCACCCTGGGAAAGAAATATTAAAAGATATTTATGTTAATGCCTGTCTCCCCCTCTAGGCCGTAAGCTCGTTTTTTTGGGTGTTTTAATGGCATTTGTAAGCACTTACCATGGGCCGGGCACCATGTGCTAAGTGCTGGTCCTTCTAACTCCCAGACCCGTGCTCTGTCCCCGGGCTAGGCCGTTTCTTGTTGAGGACGGGGACTGCCTCTGCCGACTCTGCTGCGTTGTACTCTCCCAAGTGCTTGGCGCGGTGCTCGGCACACGGTGAATACTCAACAGATACCATTAATGACTGAATAGCTGTGCCGATTGAAGAAAGCCCGACCGTCCGACACCGATAACAAGGAAGCAGCCTATTCCCGCGGGGATGGAATAGTTCTCGAATCCCTCACCGATGCTGGCGGGTTCAATCTTGGTGGAAGTGGTTTTTCCCCACCTTCTGACGTTGGGGCTAAGAAAATAAATGACTGTGGTATTTCTTAAGTGCTCACTGTGTGTCAGGCACTGCTGTAAGCGCTGGGGTAGATACCAGGTAATCAGGTTGTCCCACGAGGAACTCACGGTCTTAATGTCCATTTTACGGATGAGGTAACTGAGGCGCAGAGAAGTGAAGCGGCTTGCCCGTGGTCACGCAGCAGGCAAGCGGCAGAGCGGGGATTAGAACCCGCGTCCTCCGACTTCCAGGCCCGCGCTCTTTCCACTAAGCCACTCTGCTTCTCTGCTGCGCATGGTTCAGTTTTCTGCACACAGCGAGCGTTCAGTAAGTACGATTGATTGAACTCACCGATGAGACAAAAACATAAGGTAGATGTCCCAGGGAATTTGTCTGATTGTAACTGAGAGGCAGAGGGGATTGTCGATTTTCAGGTGTGGGAAGGTGTGAGGAGTGTGCTGGGACAGGGAATCACCGTAATAATAATAAGAATAATAATAATAATCGTGTTATTTGTTAAGCACTTACTCTCTAGCAAGCAGTGTACCAGGCTCTGGGGTAAATGCAAGGTGATCAGATCCCACACGGGGCTCACGGTCTAAGTAGGAGGGAGAACGGTCATCGAATCGCCACTTTATTGCCGACGAGGTAACTGAGGGGACAGAGAAATTAAGCGACTCGCCCAAGGTCACAGAGCGGACCAGTGGCCGAAGCGGGATTAGAACTCAGGTCCCCTGTCTCCCAGGCCTTTGCTCTTTCCACTCGGCCACGACCGCCTCCGTTCCGGGGAAGGCGGAGAAACGTACAGCGGAAGTCCCAAAATGTCAACGGTACCCTTAATAATGGTAATTGGGGTATTTAGGCGCTCACTGTGTGTCAGGCGCTGTATTAAGCGCTGGAGTAGATAGAGTGTCATTGGGTTGGACGCAGTCCCCGTCCCACGTGGAGATTAAGGGCGTGAGCCCCCTTTTACAGATGAGGCGACTGAGGCACAGAGAAGTGTCGTCAACAGTGGGATCGGGCAGACCAGGAGAAGATGCATTGAGGAAAGGAGTTTTTTTTTAAAGAGGAGCAGCGTGGCTCAGTGGAAAGAGCCCAGGCTTGGGCATCAGAGGTCATGGGTTCTAATCCTGGCTTAGCCACTTGTCAGCTGCGGGACTTCGGGCAAGTCACTTCACTTCTCTGTGCCTCGGTTACCTCATCTGTAAAATGAGGATCAAGACAGCGAGCCCGCGAGGAACAGCCCGCTCACCTTGTATCCCGTGCCCGGCGCTTAGAACAGTGCTTTGAACGTAGTAAGTGCTCAACAGATGCCACGGTTCTTATTAATGAGCCATCTACCCTTGTCATTCCCGAATCAGAGTTCAGAACCGACAACCTCCGACCTGATCTCCGTCACCCAGGCTTAGAGCCCCAAATTAATAATAATGAGAAGAAGAAGAATAAAAAATGCGGTATTTAAGTGCTTACTGCGTACCAGGCGCCGTACTAAGTGCTGGGCCGCTCTACCGAGTGCTGAATTCCAGGGGTAGCTTGGACACCCAACTAACCGGATGTTTTATTCCCCTCTAGAGGTTGAACAGGCTGTGAACATTCCGCTGCTGATTGGATCTGGTGTCACCCTGGAGAATGTGAAGAGCTATTTGAATGCAAATGCCTTGATAATTGGTTCATATTTCAAGGAAGGGGGTTATTGGGCCAATCAGATCGATCCTACCAGGGTAAAGACATTTATGGATCACGTGCGTAAACTGAGAGATTAAAATATAGCCGTGCGTGTGATCTCGGGTACCCGTGGGCCTACACGATTCAGATTTCCCCGTCCCATCGTGAGTTTTGAACACCATTCAGAGCTGCAGATTCTGTCTAGAACCCCGGGATTTTGTTGCAACCCCTTAATTAACCCTGCGTGAAAGTACTTCCCTCCCCCCCCCCCCGCCCCCCTTTCCCTGTGGTACTTGTTAAGCGCTCACTGTGTGCCAGGTGCATCAAGGAAAAAAAAAGTATATTCATCTAAAACAATCACAGTCCGAGAGGGAAAGCTCTAAAGGGTTTAAGCCCGATATCCAGAACGCCATGTGCTGGCAAGGGTGCAGCTTTCTGGACGGATTTAAGTTCCCCGGCCACGTGCGAACCTAACCTGCCTCCTGTCTCAAAGGCGCTGGAGCCAGTGGGATCGAATTGTTTTCTTTGGGCAAGCCCATTTGTATTTTGCCCATCCGGAGCATTTTGGGAAGAAATTAACCACTGCACGTGGATTTGACCGTCTGTGTCTCAGGTCTCTCTGCACCTCCTATTCGTCCCATGCTAGCTTCAAGCCACTGCGTTCTTTGTGAGGAGAAATTTTCCCCTCGAAAGCCCCCCGGTTCCTCCGTGTCATAACTTTAGATTCCTTTCTAGCTCTCTATGGAGAAACAGCGGGATGGGGTGGGGGTGGGGGGATGTTTTGGGTTAAACTTTTGGAATAGTTGGGAAACCCTTTCCGGAGTATTCCTGGGATTGACCGGCTCAGTTCTCGGGAAATAGGATTTCTTCCCTCCCATCTCAGAAGAATGACGAGCTCTCCTTTTCTAATCAACACAGAGACTCTTCCGTCGTAGCAGAAATGATCAGGTCCTTTAAGAGAACGTTTGGCTCCGATGGATATGGTCGATGAAAAGCTGCTTTTCAATAAGCGTGACCCAAAATAGCACTGCAAATAAATAAACAGGATAAAATATCACAGACTCGACAAGTACTATAAAATCGGCAGACTGCTTAGGGAGCGTGTTTGTCACGGTCGTAATTAAGAGTGATGGGCTGCGAGATAAAGAAGAGCGAGAATATCATAAATGGGGCCTTATGTGTGACTCCCCTAACACGGTGCGATTGGGCGGTGGGGCTTCGGGATTCACGCGAAAGAAATACGACGAAATGGAGCGTCGGGAAGATTTCTCCGGGCTCTTCGGCTGATTAGCGTACCGAGGTACGGTGATCGGAAGTACTCTGTTCCCAAACGTGGAAAAACCCAATAAAGAAATCGGAAGCGAAAGAGCACGTCCGCTGTCTTGAACGAGCGTGACTTCTACGTTCCGAGAGGCTTTCGGCCTTCGACCCTGGACCTCGTGAATCCCGAAAGATAAGCGAGTCCCCGCTCCCGGAGGCTCTCGGGTCTGAAGACCCAGCCCCGATGCCTCCCCCGGCCCCTCTCTGGTCCCGACCGGCTGATGCCAATGAATTCCTGGGCCCCCAGTTCCGCCCCTCCAGGTGTCGGCGCTGGACCCGCTCCAGGGTCCCATAGAAGTGCCCCGTGACTGCCATTCAACGCCTCCCCCGGCGCCCCGGGAGACGTGTGTATTTGAACCAGGCCGTCATTTCGAACCCAGATGTTTGTGCGTGGGAGTCGTCGTGGGAGAACAGACTTGACTGGAAATAATTGGTGTCGTCTTTTTCCTCCTGCCGGGTTTCTTTCTCTCCCTCTAAGGTCATTGCGGAGTGTAGCTTTTGGGTGGGAGAAAAAAAGAATCCCTAGGTTCGTGGCGTATTCATTCCTCTCATTCACTCCTTTCCTGGGAACGGCTCACAATAGACGAACGGGGATAATCCATCTGTGGGTTCATTTTGCACGTCTGAAGAGAGCCCGGAGCCCCGTGAAAGGTTTGAGAGTTTAAGCTGCCCATCTGCCGCTTCAGGAGGGGTCTGATACGATGATAAGGTCCCGCGCGACCAGAGCCGGGACGGGGGAGGAAGCCCACAGAGGAAGAAACGTTAGAGGGAGGCAGCCATGCCCTCCTCCCTTCTACCGCTCTAATTCCGGCGCTGTAATTTCCAGAGGTGCGTCTCTTAGACCTTTCTCCCTCGCGTGGGAGCTGGGGACTTGTGGGCCTGTCTATCTGAAACTCTGCTGGGCATCCTCGTCACCCCGGTACCCCCCAGATCACTACCGTTCGAGAGGTGCCCAAGGGGAGGAGAGGGAAGGTGATGTAATAAGGGCGTCCGCGTAACAGAACCCTTGCCACCGTCAGGGCCCTCCCTAATTGGATTCCCCAGACGACAGGCCGGGGAGTTGTATTCCCCCCTTCTTCTGGAGGGATGTAGGGCCCTAGAATAGCTCATCCATCATCAATCGCCTCTTGGACGTCATCAGACCGGGGAGAAATTTCATCTGGCCTGTTTTTCCGACCTTTTCGGAAACAAGAATAACACAGAGCGACCGAAGTTTACAGCCGAACCGCGTTCGTGGGGAGCCCTCATCGCACCGTCGGGGATCCAGTTTCATAATCGGAGACTGGCAGGTCCTCGTGGGCGTGGGTCGCGTCCACCAACCCTGTTGTATTTTCCCAAGCACTTAGCGTAACACACGGCCCCCGGTCAGGGTTCAGTAAATACCGTCGACTGACCGAGCGGCCGTACTCTTGGAGGAGACAGATTCAATCCAGAGTCAGGTGTGAAAATACAGGTGGACATGGCTTTCGAGGCTGCTTGTTTTTGAAATTTCTCCCTGAGCCATAGGCTACTGAAATGTGAAACTATCCCTCCTTTAAGAAGCTCATTTATTGTCCTTAAATACTTCCCACCAAATTCCTCTGAGGCCTTTGCTTTGCCACAGAGATACATCTGTAACTCAGTATTCCAGTGACATCTGAAATAGAATGTTTGGAATTTACAGATGGGAAGGTTTTTGCCAGAGCACGGGGAGAGTTTTATAAAAAGTACAAATTGCTCCCCCCATCTGATCTTTTTTCCCGCCCCACCCCCCCCCCCCCCGGTATTCAAAAGCATGTATTTCTGACCCTATTTAAATTTTAGAGGCTATTCTGGTTTTCGTGTCACAGATCTTTTAGTAGAACTATAAATGCCACCGACTTCCCAACGAACTGCCGAGAGAATCGTGAAGACTCGTGAGAGAAGCCACGTTGTTAACAATGCAGAGGTATTACTTTCTGAGCGTTTTGAAGCGGAGGATTTTTAGGCAGCCGTTATGAAAACTGACAGATGATTTGATAACGACTCCAGTGAAGAGGGTTGCTTTTTAAAATCCTTCATTACACGTGCTAAAAGTCACATTCCTGCCAAGGTGAAAAAGGAATGTGTTTTTAGTAGGGGAGAAAATAAAGTGAAGAGTATTTAGAAATATTGTGTCAAACCAATGTAGGAATGAAAACCTCTTTCCATTCTATCACGGGGGGGGTGTTTTTTTTTGCCTGTTTGTCGCCTCATTGAGACTGGAACCGAAGGTTTCTTTGTTTAATTTGGATCCACGTACCTTCCGATGTAATCTTAATAAGATGATTTGACCTCTCTGAGGTATGTGTTTTACCTGGGTCTCTCAAGCAGTCAGTGGTATTTATTGAGCACTTATTATGTGCACTGTACTAAGCGCACGGGAGAATACAATAACAGAATTAGCAAACGTTCCCTGCCCCTAAGAAGCTGAGATGGAGAGGAAGGGGTGGGTCTAGGCCGATCAGGTCTTTGTTTGCCCTTACTTTCAGTAAGTAAAATCAGAGAAGCAGCGTGGCTCAGTGGAAAGAGCCCAGGCTTGGGAGTCAGAGGTCATGGGTTCGAATTCCAGCTCTGCCACTTGGCAGCTGTGGGACTGTGGGCGAGCCACTTCACTTCTCTGGGCCTCAGTTAACCTGATTACCCAATATCTACCCCGGCGCTTAGAACAGTTCTCTACACATAGTAAACGCTTAACAAATACCAACATTATTATTATTAAGTGGGCAGGGAATTTGTCTACCACTTCTTACATTGTACTCTTCCTAGCGTTCAGTACAGTGCACTGCTCACAGTGAAGGCTCAAGAAATACCCCTGACCGATTGATAGTTAGTCCTTTGAATGGGACGAAGGCCCACTCTATCGCTTCGGTCACTCAGTCAACAGTGATCTATCGATCGTCGAGCGCTCACCGTGTGCAGAGCACTGTACCGAGCGCGTGCGAGAGGACAGTAGAACAGACACATTGTCCATAGCGGGCTTCTTACAGTTCTGAGTGCAGCCCGGGAGGGGTCTTTCGGAGCCCCCGTTAAGCGTCCCTGGCTGGTTGTTCCATAAAGGGGTCGAGTGGAACTAGGCGAGTGCGTAAGACGTTACCCGTTTCTATTTTACAAACCCCAGCGGTGCGACGGCAACGTAGACGGAGAAGACAGACCGCGTTAAAGAGGCCTTCTGCAGCTCTCCGTCCGCAGCCACTGGCGTCGCTGTCTCCCCGTCGCGGACGACCGAGGCGTCTCAAGCGTACGGGACACACCGCGTGGAAAAGGCTTCACTTTTTTTCGTTTGAAACTGGTCACCGAAAGGTAAAGCCCTAAAGAAGAAAACCTAGCCGACTATAAAATGCGCTCGACGGTCTCTTTAAAGCGCTTCCGCTCCGCAGAGCCAGAATATCTCGGTTGTTTCTCTCCCCGTGCGTGTGTGTGTCTCTTTTTTAATCCCGCTATCGTGAGCAGCAGGTAGCAAAATGTTGCTCTTTAATGTGTTAGTAAAACAGCATTCAATTTGAATATTGGCTCTTTCCGCCATCTGTACCCGTTGACGCTCTTTCACGCTAACTTCTTATATTTCTTGTACGACATACTTTTGGGTGTCCCTGTTGATTTATGTTATAGTTTCTTGGGTATTAGTGTTAAAGTTGATTTTTCTACCACTCGACAGGATCGGGAGCGGCCTACGTTTTCGGGGCCCGATTCCTCCCCTCCCTCCTTCTCGCGGATGACTGAGGTTTCGGGGTTTTCGGCATTTCTGGCTGAGGAGCCAGCGGGTGCATTCCTAAGCGCCTCGTACAGTAAGCGCTCGATAAATACGATTGAAATGAATGAATGCAACTGAGAGGGTACCTGGGAAAAAGAAGTCCTGATTAAGGGGTGATTGTAATATTCGTTAGGTACTCGTGGCTCAGTGGAAAGGGCGTGGGCTTGGGAGTCAGAGGTCATGGGTTCGAATCCCGGCCCTGCCACCTGGCAGCTGGGTGACTGTGGGCGAGTCACTTCACTTCTCTGGGCCTCAGTTCCCTCATCTGTAAAATGGGGATTAACTGCGAGCCTCCCGTGGGACGACCCGATGACCCTGTACCGCCCCCGGCGCTTAGGACGGTGCTCTGCACAGAGTAAGCGCTTAACAAATGCCGACATCATTATCATTATTACCATGTGCCAAACCCGTACTGAGCGCCGGGGTAGATGCAGGGTAATCAGGTCGAACACGTCCCTGTCCCATCTGTGGCCCACAGTCTAAGGAGGAAGGAGAACGGGTATTAAATCCCCATTTTGCAGAATGAGGAAACTGAGTCCCCGAGAAGTTAGGGGATGCGTCCAAGGACGTTCAGCAGCCGAGTGGCGGAGCCGGGATTAGAACTCAGGTCCTCTGCCTCCCGGGCCGGTGCTTTTTCCATCAGGTCAAGCCACTGGCCTGCAGGAGAGATCACAGGCCCGGGAGTCAGAAGGATCTGGGTTCTCGTGCCGGCTCTGGCACTCGTCTGCCGTGCCACCTTGGGCAAGTCGTTTCCTTTATCCGGGTCTCAGTTCCCTCATCTGCAAAATGAGGACCGTCAGCCCCATGTGGGACACGGACCTGGGCCGACCCAGTGAGCGCGAATCTACCCCGGCGTTTAGGACAGTCCCCGACACGTGGTTGGTGCTTACGGATGCCGTCGCCGTCATCGGTAGTAGTAGTTGGGACTTCAGAGAGCGAAACTCTACAAACTAAAAAAATACTCTTGTCCCAGATCTAACTCTGTGTGCAAATCATCGCCTTTTGCACTCATGGTACACCCGCTGGCTCCCGGTTGTCCTCTCGGAACAAGAGGATTCTCCGTCCGGGGTGACCACAGAGGGGCTTCTTGCGGTTTCGGGCATCGCTATGGGAGGGCGTGGCGGGGCCTCGGGGAAACGGCCCGGGCCTGGGAGTCAGAGGACCTGGGTTCTAATCCCCGGTCTGCCGACTGCTTGCTGGCCGACCTTGGGTCGGTCGCTTAATTTTTCCGCGCCTCGGTTTCCTCAACTCCGAAATGGAGATTAAACACCCGTTTTCATTTATTCACTCGATACCCCTTAGACCGTGGGCCCCATGTAGGACGGGGACTGAATCCCACCCGATTACCTGGCACCTACCACGGTGCTTAGAATAGCGTTCGCCACATGGCGAGCGCTCAACAAATACCATAACAAGAAGAGAAGAAGGGACGGGATGCCGGTGTCGGCGGGAGAGGCCTCGGAGCAGGCCTGTGGGTATCACGTGGTAAGGCACTCTTCCAAACCTCGCGTCGACGGGTACAGATGGTGGAAAAAGCCAAGCTTCGCATCGCACGCCGCTCGACCGACGCTTTAAAGACCAAAGCGTTTTCTTCCTCGGCTGCCGAAGCCCATCCGAGGATCCTTTATTTAAATGAGATTCTCTCCGCAAAATCCGAAGCCTCCCGAAGGGACCGGCTTCACACCTTCACTTCCTACTCTCCTGTCCCCCCTCCTGCTACCCGGCCCCCCCGCCCCCCCCCCCCGTCATTGGCAGCACCCCGCTTGGCGTCGTGTGCCAGAAGAGCAGCTTCCCCCCCGCTTCCCCCCCCGCCCCGGAGCAGCCCTCACTCGCCCCCGGAACTGTTCAAACCCCGTCCTTCCGAGCGAGGCTTCCTGGGGGCCCGGAGCTCGGCTTGGGTTCTGTGGATCGATTTCCTCTTCTCTTCCCATCTTTCAAGACTGCGTGCACGAGAGGAGCTGTAAGTCTCCGAACAGGAGAACGGGCTGCGTATAACCCACTGGACAGCCCCCCTTCCCCCGCCACGCAAAACAATAAGGCAGAGTTGCCCTTTTGCTCTCCTGCTGAACTCCCGCGTGCCCAGGGAACTGGGCCTACTGGCACATTCCCTTGTGCCCTCTGCTCGTTCTGCGGGAGGCGAACCCTGTCTTTTCACTCATTCGTTCAATAGTATTTATCGAGCGCTTAGTATGTGCAGAGCACCGTACTAAGCGCTCGGAACGGACAGATCGGTAACAGATAGAGACGGTCCCTGCCCTCCGACGGGCCCACGGTCTAATCGGGGGAGACGGACGGACGAGAGCGACGGCGATGAATAGAATCGAGGGGGTGAACGTCTCATTTAAACAATGGCAAATAAATGGAATCGAGGCGATGTACATCTCGTTAACAAAATAAACAGGGTGATGAAGATACAGACGGTCGAGCGGACGAGTACGGTGCCGAGGGGGTGGGACGGGAGAGGGGGAGGAGCGGAGGGAGAGGGGGGAGAAGAGGGTTTAGCCGCGGAGAGGTGAAGGGGGGGGGGGAGGGTAGAGGGAGCGGAGGGAAAAGGGGAAGCTCGGTCCGGGAAGGCCTCTCGGAGGAGGTGAGCTGTAAGTGGGGTTTCGAAGAGGGGAAGAGAATCGGCTTGGCGGAGGTGAGGAGGGGGAGGGCGTTCCGGGACCGCGGGAGGACGCGGCCCGGGGGTCGACGGCGGGACGGGCGAGGACGGGGGCTTCTTTCCCTTTCCCACTCCCTGCTGAGCCCGCTGCCGATATGCAGCCCTCTCTGCAGGCAGGACCTCTGCACCGGTGGCTCGGAGGCTACTAGCCCGGCCTCCATCTGGGCAGAGACTGGCCTTTGACCTCTGCCGGAGGGACATTGAATAACAATAATAATAACAATAACTTGTCGGCTGTGTGATCTTGGGCAGGTCACTTCACTTCTCTGGGCCTCAGTTCCCTCAGATGTAAAATGGGGATGAAGACTGTGAGCCCCACGTGGGGCAACCCGATTACCTTGCATCTCCTCCAGCGCTTACAATAGTTCCTGGCACGTAGTAAGCTCTTAACAGATGCTGTTATTATTGTTAAGCGCTGTGTGCCAAGCGCCGTTCTAAGCACTGGGGGTAGATACAAGTTAAGCAGGTGGGATACGGTCCCTGTCCCACATGGGGTTCCCACTCTTAATCCCCGTTTTACAGATGGTATAACTGAAGCCCAGAGAGATGAAGCGACTTGGCCGAGGTCGCCCAGCAGAGGAGCGGGAGTCGGGATTAGAACCCAGGTCCTCCCGCCTCCCGGGCTCGCGGTCCATCCCCAAGACCGCGCTGCTACCGTTTACGCGCCGGGCGTTGTTCTAAGCGCTGGAGTAGATGGAAGATAATCAGGTCGGCCACCGTCCCCGTCCCGCGTGGGCTCGCGGTCTAAGTGGGAGGGAGAACGGACGTCGAATCCCCATTGTGCAGATGACAAAACCGAGGCGCAGAGAAGTGAAACGATTTGGACCGTGTCCAAGCTGATCACCCCGGCGTCTAGCGCGGTTCCTGGCACGTGGTAAGTAGTTAACGAACTGCGTAAAAAAGCGCTCGGCAAATGCCGTCATTATCTTTATTTTTCGCTCCCCTGAGTCTTCGAGGTTTCGTCCGAAGGCTCCCACTCCCCTTCGCTCTCGAGAAGGAGCGTGGCCCAGTGGGTAGAGCCTGGGACTCAGAAGGTCACGGGTTCTAATCCTTATCCACCACTTGCCTGTCGCGTGCCCTTGGGCGAGCCACAGAGGCAGCGCGGCTCAGTGGAAAGAGCGCGGGCCCGGGCGTCGGAGGTCGAGGGTTCTCATCCCGGCTCCGCCACTGTCAGCTGTGTGACTCTGGGCAAGACGCTTAACTTCCCCGCGCCTCAGTTGCCTCATCCGTAGAAGGGGGATGAAGGCTGTGAGCCCCCCCCCCCCGTGGGACAACCCGATTTCCTCGTATCTCCCCCAGCGCTCAGAACGGCGCTTGGCCCGTAGTAAGCGCTTAGCCGATACCATCATTGCCGTTATTCCCTGGGCCTCAATTCCTTCATCCGTAAAATGGGGATGGAGACTGTGAGCCCCACGTGGGAAAGGGACCGTGGCCAACTCGATCTGCTTGTATCCACCCCAGCGCTCAGTACAGGGCCTGGCACGGGGGAAGCGCTTCACAGATACTATCATTATTAGTTCACCTCCCCCGTGCTCGTCCTCTCCCCAGCTGCTCCCCACACACCCTCCCACACGCGTCTCCCCTCGCACAAGAAGAGCACGGCGGCAGCGAAAGGTCACCCAAACCGACGCCTCCTCCACCCCTCAGAGTCGGAGTAGCAGTTTCCCACGCTCGTCTCCAATCCTGGCCGTCGTGACCGCAACCCTTCGGTGCTTCGGGGGCGGGGGTGCGTCCGTCTGTTGTCCCGTTCGACTCTCCCTAGCGCTTAGCACGCCGCTTTGCGCACAGTGAGCGCTCAGTAGATTGAATGCTTTGTACTCGGGAGGTTGAGAAGCCGCGTGGCTCAGCGGAAAGAGCCCGGGCTTGGGAGTCAGAGGCCGTGGGTCCTGATCCCGGCTCCGCCGCTTGCCGGCTGTGTGCCTTTGGGCAAGTCGCCTCACTTCTCTATGCCTCAGTTACCTCATCTGGAAAAGGGGATTAAAACTGGGAGCCCCACGTGGGGCAACCTGATCACCTTGTATCCCCCAGCGATTAGAACAGGGCTTTGCACATAGTAAGCGCTCAACAAATGCCCCCATTTTTGTTGTCTCGAACTCTCATTGACAACCTCTGAGTTAGTGCCCTGCAGCGGTGTGAAAAACGATCCCTGGTTGTCTGCAAGAATTAGTGCTCCTCCCCAGAAGCCCACCTTACTCCCACAAGGCTGACTGGAGACACTGGGAGGATGACCTCCGGGAAGCGGTGTGGTCCAATGGATAGATCGCGGGTCTGGAAGTCGCAGGACTTGGGTTCTGATCCTGGCTCTGCGACTTGTCTGCTGTGTGGCCTTGGATGATGGTAATAATAATGATTATGGTATTGGTTAAGCACTTACTATGTGCCAAGCACAGTTCTGAGCGCTGGGGTTGATACAAGATAAATAGGTTGTCCCACGTGGGGTTCACAGTCTTCATCCCCATTTTCCCTCTGACTCCCAGGCCCGTGCTCTCTCCCCTAAAGCCACTCTCTTCCAGCTCTTTACTGTTAAAATCCCCAGTTTTTTTAATAGTATTTATCGAGCGCTTTCTACGCGCAGAGCACCGTACTGAGCACTGGGAAAGAGCGTACGGGGAGGCACAGATGAGCCCTCTCTTTGGAGAACACAACTTCACTTCTCAGCCTGGACGTTTTCAAAATCCTATAGTCAGGGCATGATTAACTTTTGAAAAGAACAAAGAGGGTGGTGGTGATGCATAGGAATTCTAAAATTAAATAGCTCGCCAATCAAATGATCTCCAAGGGAATATTCGTTAATTTGAAGGGTGTCGCTACAATACGTGAAGAGACCGTCTTGTGTCAACTTCCAGCGAGGCAGTTGGACCCTTTTTAGTTTCATTAGAATATCCTACGTCAAACCTCGACCCACAGAAAAGCATTTTCTCGGGTGTCGATCGCTTACGATTTTGCCCTTTTCAAAGGTCAGAAAACGGTTAATTTTTTTGCCGGATCTTTTTTTCCTCTTGTGTTTTTAAATATTATCATTATTAATAATATCAGGTAATTAATGAACACTTTCTGGGCAGAGAGCACTGTACTGGGCACTTGGAAAAGTACAACTCCACGGAGTTGGTAGATGCCCACAGGGAGTTTACAGTCTACAGGGGGAGGTGGCTATTCAAATAGATTGTGGTGGGAGAAATAGTCATTCGTGCAATAGTATTTATTGAGCGCTTACGATGCGCAGAGCACTGCACTAAGCGCTTGGAACGGACAAATCGGTAACAGATAGAGACGGTCCCTGCCCTTTGACGGGCTTACGGTCTAATCAAGTATTAAGTGCCGTGGGGACGGAGGGAGTAATAAAATGTTGAAGGGGTGCGAAGCCAAGTGCAGAGGCGACGGTGAGGGAAGGGCAGATAGGAGAATGTGGTGTGTGCGAAGCGCTCGCTATGTGCCAAGCATTATTGGGAGTCAGAGGTCAGGGGTTCGAATCCCAGCTCCGCCACTTGTCAGCTGTGTGACTGTGGGCGAGTCACTTCACTTCTCTGTGCCTCAGTTTCCTCATCTGTAAAATGGGGATTAACCGTGAGCCTCCCGTGGGACAACTCGGTTACCCTGTATCTACCTCAGCGCTTAGAACGGTGCTCTGCACGTAGGAAGCGCTTAACGAATACCGGCGTCATTATACCAGATCCGGGGGAGGAGACAAAATCATCCAGATCTCCTCCCACGCGGGGCTCGTAGTCGAAGTAGGAAAGAGAACAAGGTATTGAATCCCCTTGTTACGGATGAGGAAAGGACGCTGTAGTCTGGAGGTCTGAGAGAAGGTGGAGCCGCTTTGTGTTTCTCCTTAGTGCCGCTATCTTCCCCCCTCCCGCCAGCGTCTGAACGCACGTCGCCGCAGTGGGGGGTGCTGAACCCCAAAGTGGGGATATGTCCGCTGGGGCTAGGCCATCGTGGACGAAAGGTTCTTCCCAGCGAACCACCGGGGCAGCTCAGTGGTCAGCTCTGGGCCGCAGGTTCATTACGAGCGGGGGATGGTGTCTGCCGATTCCGCCGTGCTCTTCCAAGGGCTTAGGACGGTGCTCCGCATATAGTAAGTGCTCGGTAAATCCGATCGATCGATCCTCTGATGGGAGATCGGGCGGGGTGGTGACAGGAGAGACGGTGAGCCCGGTGTGGGCGGGGACGGTCTCTCTCTATTGCTGAATTGTACTTTCCAAGCGCTTAGTAAGGTGCTGCGCACCCAGTAAACGCTCAATAAATGCCATCGAACGGATGGATGAATCTGTAGGGGAGGGAGCCCTGAAGAGAAGGAACCAGGTAGCCGAGATTCCCCCACCTCACATCCCCTTTACTTCCTTCTCCTGAGAAAGCCACAGGGGGAGAGGTGGACCCCTCCTCGCTCCCGTGGGCTGAAAGACAGTGCGATCAAGAAGACCCCGCACCCTAATGGGGAAGAAGTGTGGCTTAATGGGCCTGGGAGTCAGAAGGACCTGGGTTCTAATCCCCGCTCCCCTGAATGTCTGCTGTGTGACCTTGAGCAAGTCACTTCACTCCTCTGGACCTCAGTTACCTCGTCTGTAAAATGGGGATAAGAATGGTGAGCCCCAGGCGGGACCCGGCCTGTGTCCAACCTGATTAACTTGTATCTATCCCAGCACTAACCTTCTCAGGATCACACCCGGAGACCTTCCAGTCCTCTACCGGTCTCAGCTATGGGAGGAAGAGTCAAGCAGAGGCCTACCCATTCCACTCCCAGCTTGGGCAGTGGCTAGAAAGTGGAAGGCCATCGGCTACGAGTCAAAACTCGCCCGTGCTGGGCGGCAGCGGCACGGGAGAGACTCGGGGACGGAGATTCAGTTTTACCAGGCGAAAGAAGGCAGTGGTAGACCACATCCGTGTCTTGACCAAGAAGACTCTCTGGATCCGCTACCAGAACGGCCGCAGACGGAGGTGGGGCGTTCTGGGAGAGATGGGTCCGTGGAGTCCCTGTGGGTCGGAGACCACTCGACGGCTTGAGACAAGACTCGGGCGCTTAGAACAGTGCCTGGCGTGTAGTAAGCGCTCATCGAGTGCCGTAATGATGAATGCGACTGCCCTGAATGGCCAAGGGGCCCGGAAGGAACGGGAAATCTGCGCTTCGTGTGCTCCGAAGCGGGACAGGAACGTGTCAGCTGGGAGTCCCACAGGCGATCGCTTTTGGGGTTCAGAGGTTGAGGTCCTCGCTCCCTCTTTTCCCTCAGCTTGGCATTCTCTCCTTCTCTCCACTCATCAGCTCTCCCACGTGTAAATCCCTCCTTAAACGCCCACCTCCCCTAACAGTTAATTCCCCGGTATCCCAGCCATATCATCCCTCCAGCCAATCTAGTATTCATTAATGTATTTACATCCTCCCTTAGCACTCGTTTAGATCGGCTTAATTTCTTTACTTTGGACCTCCTTTACTTTTGACCTCCCCGGCTGTAAATACTTTTTTATCTTCGCAACTTCGGCCCCTGAACACTAAACCTAGTTTTACGTTTGCCTCCCTGGGTAGGGTGTAAGTTCCTTGAGGGTAGGAAATCTGCCGCTTCGTTGTCCTACGCCCCCCCACATTTCCGTACCTAAAAGATGAAAACGTTGCCTTTAGAGCTGCAAGTGATAAATGATTGAAATGAACTTAGCGAATGGAAGAGACTGAAACAGCCGTGATTATCATAAATATTTAGAGTGATTAAACACCGTTATTATGGTTATTACTAATCACTTATTAAGGACCACGGTGCACAGAGTGTACAAAACACCCAGTGCCTGTTCTCGTGACGTTCACGGAGACGAGATGTAAAAGTGATTGGACGGATCATTTTAGTGAGGAGGCACGGGACAGAATTTGATGCGGAGCATTTTCAGCTCGCCTCCGAGCTTGATGAGAGGCGACTTAATCACATGTCCTCAAGGGAAGGCTTCTGAGGCAGAGGAAATGGACAATTCCCCATCCCGAAGTGAAGCCAGGGTCAGTCCCGAGAGGTGGAGGAAGAGGCGTCACCGGGAGAATCGATCCCGTGGGAAATTCCCCAGTCCAACGAGCAACAGGAAGATGGCTTTGTTTTGATAAAAAATTGATTACATTTGTTAGGAATTTTTTTATGTTCAAGCTGTCAAAAGCTTGTTTGCTAAGATTCCGTGTTTGTTTTCTTTTGTTATTTATTTATTTTTTTAGTCAGGCACTTTAAAAAAAAAAAATGTGCATGTTTTGGCTTTCACGAAAGCCAGTATTATGGGCAGTGAGCCACTGCTGTTTACAGGATTTTTTTTTTTTTTAATCCTGGAGGCAAAATTCCCTTTGAGAAGACTGGGCTAGAAAGTCCGATCTCTTTTGGAGGGAGATAGAGGTGCTGTCTGTTTTCCACAGGAGCCCGGTGGATTTTAGGGAAGCAGCATGACCTAGTGGATAGAGCACGGGCCTGGGAGGCAGAAGTCATGGGTTCCAATCCCGGCTCTGCCACTCGTCTGCTGCGTGACCTTGGGCAAGTGACTTCGCTTCTCTGAGCCTCAGTTCCCTCTTCTGTAAAATGGGGATTGAGACTGTGAACCCTAGTGGGACAGGGACTGTGTCCAACCCTACTCTCTTGTATCTACCCCAGCACTTAAGCGCTTAACGGATATCATCATTATTATTATTATTATTATTATTCTCTATGTGCTGAATCTCAGACAGACCCAAGTACAGTTCAATCCAGAAAACTGCAACGAACCTACAGTCTAGAGGAGGAGCTTCCACTTCTACTTCATTCTCCATAGAGAAGTTCCCAGGAAATATTCTCGATTCTATTTAGCCGCCATTGTTTTTACGAGACGTTCTTCCCCTCGACTCTATTTATCGCCATCGTCCTCGTCTGTCCGTCTCCCCCGATCAGACCGTGAGCCCGTCCAACGGCAGGGACCGTCTCTATCTGTCGCCGACTTGTTCATTCCGAGCGCTTAGTACAGTGCTCTGCACATAGTAAGCGCTCAGTAAATGCTATTGAATGAATGAATGAATGAATGAATCCAGTGGACTGATGGATTTTAGAGAAAGGCCAGCCTTCACCCCTGAACAGCGTACACTTCACCGTGGGAGACCAGGTGGACAAAGGTGATAAACGGAGGCTGAAGAGTGGAGATGCAAATGATAAAATTCAAAGTGGGCCAGGAGATCCAGAATTAAGCGAACGGATCAACCCGAGAGTGATGGAGGGCACGTCTGGGGAGGTGGGGAATAGTCACGGAATCCTTCTGGAAGAGGGTGGATTTTTAGGAAGCCACCGTGGGTTGGGGACGGACGTGGTTCAGCAGATGGGAGAGCAAATGGGAATTCTCTGAGGGGAAGAGGTGTGAGGGAGGTGGATTGGAGGTGGGGAGACGAAAGCCGAGTACCTGATAATAGGCCGGCTTGAAAAGGGCCGAGAGGGTGATTGGACTGCGGCCTTTATATTGCTATATTGTAATCTCCCAAACGCTTAGCGCGGTGCTCTGCACACAGTAAGTGCTCAGTAAATACAACGGACTGATTTGAGAGGGGGTGGTTTGTTAAGAATCAGTCAGTAGTATTTATTGGAGCACTTGCTTTGTGCAGAGCCCTCTACTCAACACCTGGGAGAGTACAATACAACAGAGTTGGCAGGCACGTTCCCTGTCCATTACGAGCTTACCGTCTGGATGGGGAGACGGATATCAGTATAAATAAATAATCGGTAATACCTAATTTACGGATACGTACATAAGCGCGGTGGGGCTAACTGTGGGGTGAATATCAAACGCCTGAAGGTCGCAGATCCAAGTGCATGGACGGCGCAGGAGGGAGAGGGAGCCGGAGAAAAGACGGCTTAATCGGGAAGGGTCTCTCGGGGGAGATGTGACCCTAATGAGGTTCTGAAGATCAGGAGAGTGGTGGCCCTTTGTATGTGGACGGGGAGGGAGTTCCAGGCCAGAGGGAAAGATGCGGGAAAGGGGTCGGCAGCGAAATAGATAGATGAAACTGTGGCACGGGAGGAGGATTTCCCTTATTGTATCACTTACCCGCTGGCATCGTGAATGGAAATATTTCTAACATAGCCTGCTGTAATCGCTGCCCAAGAATAGTTTTTGCCACCTAAACGATTTTGCAAAACCGTTTTCTAGCTAAGAAAATAATTCTATTTTAAAACTTCTGATTGGCCTGCTTCTGGGTAGTTATTTGAGTCAGTCGATCGGTACCGATTGAGTGTCCACGGGGTGCGCAGCACTGTACTGAATGCTCCGGAGAGTAGTGATACTAGAAATAATAGTAGTAATGGTATGAAATGCTTTGTGTGTGCAGAGAGTACGCTGCGCGCTGGGAGAAAACAAACAGGTGGGGATTCATAATCTAAGTTTGTGATCGCAACTTTAGCCTCTGAACACTAAACCTAGTTTTATGTTTGACTCCCCGGATAGAGTGTAAGTTCCTTGAGGATGGGAAATCTGCCTCTTCATTCACTTATACTTCCCAGATCTCCCTGCCTAAAAGATGAAACTGTTGCCCTTGGAGCTGCAAGCGATAAATGATTGAACTGAACTTAGCGAGTGGAAGGGACTGAAACAGCCGGGATTATCGTAAATATTTAGATTAAACGCCGTGATCGTGGTTATTTTTAATCACTTATTAAGGGGAGAAGGGATTGAAGATAGACATATCAGGAATTAGGGAACATTAAAACCCAAACCGGACAAAAACACAGAGCGCTCTATTAATACTAGAACCGACTGCTAATACTAATACCAGTACTCCGTTGAACTGAACTCTGCCAAGCGTTTAGTGCAACGCTCTGCACACGGTAAGCATTCAGTGAGTTCCATTTATGGGTTAAGGTCTGTCTCCCCCTCCAGACCATCAGCTCCTTGTGGGCAGGGATCATATCTACCGGCTCCGTTGTCCCGGACTTTCCCAAATGCTTAGTACAGTGCTCCGCGTACGGTAAGCACTCGATAATTGGTAAGCGCAGATCGATTCATTCGTTCATTCTTTCAGACGTATTTATCGAGCGCTTACCGTGTGCAAAGCACTGTACTAAGCGCTTGGGAGAGCACGACAACCAACGGTCACATTCCCTGCCCTCGACGAGCTCACAGTCGATCCACCGCAGAAAGGGCTCAAATTCTCCGTGGCGAGAGAGGAGTCCGAGAGTTGGACGGGGGCGGCTTTTCTCCCTGGCCCAGTTTGCACAGAACATACGCCGTGAGCGGTTACCCCTGACGGCGAGAGAGAAGGTGGCCGATAATAATACCGATAATAATCGTGGTATCTGTTAAGCGCGAAGTAGCGTGGCTTAGTGGAAAGAGCCCGGGCTTGGGAGTCAGAGGACGTGAGTTCTAATCCCGGCTCTGCCACTCGTCTACTCTGTGACCTTGGGTAAGCCACTTAACTACTCTGGGCCTCAGTTCCCTCATCTGTAAAATGGGGATTAAGACCGCGAATCCCACGTGGAACAACCTGATTACCTTGCATCTCCCCCCCAGCGCTTAAAACAGTGCTTGGACATAGTAAGCGCTTCACAAATACCATCATTGTCATTATTATTACGTGTTGGGCGCTGATGGATCCTAGCAAATTGGGTTGAAACACAGTCCCTGTGGCATGTGGGACTCACAGTCATTATCCCCGTTTTACAGATGAGGTAACTGAGGCCCAGAGAAGTGAAGCGACTCGCCTAAGCTCACGCAGCAGTAAGGTGGCGAACCCGGGCTTAGGACCCGTGACCCTCTGACTCCCAGGCCCGGGCTCTCTCCGCTACGCCCTGCTGCTTCTCACGGATGTTTTTCTCGGTGGTGATGGCAGGATCTGAGAATGTACAGAACCAACTTTTCTCGAGCATATGCCGGCTACGGGGACTTCTGGTGACGAGAGGGAAGGTGGCGGGTTTCACAGATGCTTTTCTCGGTGGGGAAAGAATCGTTCATCCATTCAGTCGTATTTATTGAGCGCTGACTGTGTGCGGAGCGCTGTACTAAGCGCTTGGAAGTACAATTCGGCAACAGATAGAGACAGTCCCTGCCCACAGTCCCCTCACAGTCTAGAAACGGGTTCACTGTCTAGAAGCGGGCTCCCGGATCAATCATATTTACTGAGCGCTTACTGTGTGCGAAGCATTATCCTAACTATACTATACTAGGGAAGGGTCCGAGAACGGATGGGAACGGCTTTCATTTCCGGCCTGGTCTGTACAGATCGTACGACAGGAGCGATGGGAAGGAAGGTGGCGGTTATAATGGGTGCTTTTCTCGGCGATGGAAGGGTCTGAGAGGTTAGTCGCTCTAAATTGTACAGTCCTCTAATAATAATAGTAATAATGAATAATTATGGTTTTTGTTAAGCACTTACTATGTGCCAGGCATTGTACTAAGTGCTGGGGTGGTTACAAGCAAACCGCGTTGGATGCAGCCCCTGTCCCTCATGGGGCTCGCAGTCTTAATCCCCATTTCACAGAGGAGAGAACTGAGCCACAGAGAGGTGAAGTGATTTGCCCACGACCACACAGCAGACAGGTGGCAGAGCTGGGATTAGAACCCATGACCCTCTGCCTCCCAGGTCTGCGCTCTATCCCACTACGCTCTAGTCTGTAAGCTGATTGTGGGCAGAGAATGCAGCTGCTTCTTTTAATGTTGCATGCTCCCAAGTGCTTAATACAGTGCCCTGCACACAGTGAGCGCTCAATAAATACGATTGAATGAATGAATGATGTATGGGAACAGCTTCTCCCGCCGGCCCGGGCTGCGTGGATGATTTTCCCGGTGGGGATGGAGGAGTCCGAGAGGATGGGGGAGGATGCGCTGATCCCTGGCCCGATGTGCCTGGAGCACAGAGAGATTACACCCAAAACAGGCCTCCCTGCCATCGAACGGGGCTTAGAGAGAGTTTAATAATAATAATTTTGGTATCTGTTAAGCGCTTACTTTGTGCAGAGCACCGTTCTGAGCGCTGGGATAGACACAGGGGAATCAGGTTGTCCCACGTGAGGCTCACGGTCTTCGTCCCCGTTTGACAGATGAGGGAACCGAGGCATAGAGAAGTGAAGTGACTCGCCCAGAGTCACACAGCTGACGAGTGGCGGAGCCGGGATTCGAACCCATGAACTCTGACTCCCAAGCCCGGGCTCTTTCCGCTGAGCCACGCTGCACGGCTGACCTCGGTGGCTGGAAATCTTCGTCCGCGTAGGTGCGGCCTCGGGGTTCTCGTCCAAGACGTTTGCTCCTCTTCGCTCCGATTCCTCATCCGGAAAGCGCGGATAATCCCGTCAAAGTGACCGCAGACGCGGAAAGTTGATGTGAAATACCAAGTGCTGTCTGTCGAGATTGATTCAGTGTAAGGAAGTCGCTTAATGCTTGGGATGATGACGTAGCTCTAATATAAAGCGATAGGGAAAATCCGAACAGAAGGAATGTTATTTTTGGATGATTCTGACAACTGAAGCTTGACCGTCACTTGGTATCTTGTCGGATTTTCTGTGGCTTTTTCGATTCCCTCGCCTGCGCTTTCGGAGGCCTTTCCTCTTCCCCTTCGAGCAAGGCGTGTTCTGGAAAGAGAAGTCAATTTCATGGCGACGGTGTTGAAATCGCAACACGGGGCTGCTAATTGTCAGCAGGTGCAAATGTCGCGGAGTCAGTGGAATGGCAGGCGCTTGGAGACTAGCTAGGGAGAAGGAGAGAGCCACCCCGGAGAGAAAGATCCGAGGAGATAAAAAGCAAACGGGAGGAAGCTCTCTAGGCTGGGATTTTGGAGATGTACATCCTATCTCACTGCGCGGCCCCCACGCGTGAAACGATCTTTTCAGAGCACTCGGAGGGGTTTTTTATGACACTTGTTAAGCGCTTACTATGCGTCGAACACTGTTCTAAGTGCTGAGGTAGGTACAAATGAATTAGGTCGGACGCAGTCCCTATCGCGCACGGGCCTCGAGGTCTAGGTACGAAGGAGAACGGGGATCCCCCATTTTACAGTTGTGGAGACTGAAGCACAGAGTAATAATAATGATGACAATAATAACTGTGACTTTTTTTAAGCACTTGCTATGTTCCAGTCACTGTACTAAGCGCTGAGGTAGAGGCAAGGTGATTGAGTTGGACACAGTCCCTCTCCCACACTGGGCTCTCAGTCTTAATCCCCATTTTACAAATGAGGTAACTGAGGCACAGAGAAGTCGCCCAAGGTCACACAGCAGACAGATGGCGGGGTGGGATCAGAACCCAGGTCCTTCTGACTCCCAGGCTGCTTTCCCCGTGTAGAGATGTATAAAACAGAGACGTTAAAAAGTGCTGTGAGGCTAGTGTGAATATTAGGCGCTTACTGTGCGACAGACACTATGCTAAGCACTGGGGTAAAGATGAGCTAATCAGTCCGTGACCCACATGGAGCTCATAATCTTAATCCCCATTTTCCAGATCGAGGTAACTGAGGTCCAGAGAAGTTTAGCCGCTTGTCCAAGGTCATACCGCAGACGAGTGACAGAGGCTGGATTAGAACCCAGGTCCTTCTGACTCCTAGGCCCGGGCTCTTTCCATAAAGCCATCTTGCTTCAGTCGAAAGCTCCTCCGAGGCGGGGATCGGGCCTCGTCCACTGTACGTTCCTTAAGCATTTATTACAGTGCCCTGCACAGATTACACAGTGCTCCGCACATAGTGAGCGCTCAATAAATGCTATTGAATGAATGAATGAGTGATGTTAATAATAATTCCAAGGTCATCCTGGTCACTGTTTCTGTTTCTCACTACTCCAGCAACCTCCAAATACCACTGAATACAAGTGCAAAGGTACATTAGATATATATTATTATTATATATTATATCTATCTATCTCAGACAAATGGTCACTTACTTCCTTTGCAAAATATCGACCGCAGAAGTGGGAAAACCACATGGAGGGAAGGGATCCTCGTTTCCCGAGTTAGTTTGGCTCAATTGATCAGTCGATCGTATTTGTTGAGCTCTTACTGGGTGCAGAGCACTGTACTAAGCACTCGGGAGAGTACCACGCAACAATATGACGGACGCGTTCTCTGCCCGCAACGAGCTTACAGTCTAGCAGGGGAGACGGACATTAATATGAATAGATAAATGACAGATATGGGCATAAGTGGGGCGGGTGATGAATAGAGGGAGCAAGTCGGGGTGTGGGAAATGAGGAAATGAGACGAAGTAGAGTCGGTTAGCTTTTCCCACCAGCTTTCCCTCCATCACCCCCCCCTCCCGCCACCTTGCCCTCTCCTGGTTTCCTCCCCGACGTCTCTCGCGACCCACAGACCGGGCTGGGAGGATCGTCAGCTCTCAGGTGACAGTTTGTCGGAGAAACATTTAGCGCCCCTCTGTCACTTGTGATTTACGTCTACTTGCATATCGGTGTATTTGCGTCTGTCACGTCTTCCCCGTCAGATGACAGTTCCCGTGAGGGAAAAGGTTGGATCTTCCTTTTTTTTTTTTTTTTCCCTTTTCACCCTACCTACTACGGTGCTCGGCACACAGTGGGCGTTCTGTGAACGTTGAAACGTGAAACGTGATGAACGCTTTGGAAGGAAGATCCTCCAAAAAAAGCAGTGTGGTTGATATCGCGGCTATTATTAATAATGCGATGGTCAGCTCTGTTACACTGGGCAGGTGGAGCCGTCATTTTTTCCTCCTGCGGACTCATCACCAGAAGAACCGGTCACAGGCAGGGCCCCGGAGCCGATTGTTACGGCAATTCCTCGGTAGCTAAAAATAAGGGTCGCCTCGGAGAGAAACTCCTGGGATGGTGGAGCTTCGTATTTTCAATAATTTATCAAGATTCGAGAGCACAGATTTCCTCTGGGGAATATTAGTTCTTAGGTTTACAAAGTGCCTCGGTTGTAAATACCCATAAAAATGACAATTTAGTAGGTCGTATTTATTCTTAAACAGGTCAAAGGACGTTAGCGTATTCTGACTCTATAAATCTCTCGGCTACTGAGTTTCTTTAGCTCCCAAGTCACCAAGGCACTTTCTCTTAGACGGGAGGAAAATCTGAGGATTACTGTCAGTCGGAGATTCAAGCTGCGGTATCGATCTCCTGACCCGATAAGTTTGGAGACTTCTCACCAGGTTTTTTTAGCGCGACAGCTGAACTCTTTGAGGGAACGGATTTAACCAGAACCCTTCACGGAGAGTTCTTTTATGGTATCTGTTAAGTGCTTACTATGCGTCAAGCACCGTCCTGAGTGCTGGGAGAGATACAGGTTCATCCGGTCGGACGCATCCCCTCGTCCCACGTGGGGCTCGCGGTCTAAGTTGGCTGGAGGAGGATTTAATCCCCATTTTACAGATGAGGCAACGGAGACATAGAGAAGTGAAATGACTTGCTCAAGGTCACACAGAAAGCGATTGTCAGAGTCAGGATCAGAACCCCAAATCCCCTGACTCCCAGACCCGTGCTCTTTCCAATAGGTCACGCTGCTTCAAGCTAAGGTGGCCTTTCTGGCTCCATCTTGTTTTGGTTTTAGAGCTCCCTTGAATCCAATAATGAGATTCCGGTATCTTATACCATTCCCTGGGCTTGGTTTCCCAAGTTTTTGAGGCAGGCCTGCCTTTCGCTCTCCTTACAGATCTACTCAAACTCGCCGTTGATCATCATCCAGGAAGGATTGAATGAAAGCATCACGAAGCCTAAGAGGAGCAGCGTGACCTAGTGGAAAGAGCACAGGTCTTGGAGTCAGAAGAGCTGGGTTCTAATCCCTGCTCTGCTACCAATCTGCCGGGTGACTTTGGGCGAGTCACTTCATCTTTCTGGGTCTCGGTTTCCTCATCCGTAAAACGGGGATTAAATCCTACTCCCGCCTACCTGTGAGCCCCACATGGGACAGGGACCGTGTCCAACCTGATAACCTTGCATCTCCCCCAGTGTTTAGAACAATGCCGGGAACACAAGTAAGCACTTGACGAATACCACCGCAGCGATTATTACTATTGTTACTGCTGCAACGGACCAGTAAAATATATTCTTCCCCTGAGTTCAGAGAGGATAAGATCCAGTTGGCATTTCCTACAGCGATCTCTTTCCATCTTGATTCATTTCCCCCGCCCTCCCCAAGCGGAAGAAGGTCAGGAAGGAGTGCGTTATATTTGGTCTCTTTTCATTATTATATTCTCTCTATTAATAATAATAATGTTGGTATTTGTTAAGTGCAGACCACTGTATATTAACAGTATATTAATCGGGTTGTCCCACGTGAGGCTCGCAGTTAATCCCCATTTTACAGATGAGGTAACTGAGGCACAGAGAAGCGAAGTGACTTGCCCACGGTCACACAGCTGACGAGTGGCACAGTGGGAAATCGAATCCGTGATCTCTGACTCCCAAGCCCGGGCTCTTTCCACCGAGCCAAGCAGTTATTATGTGCTAAGCGCCGATGCGAGGTAATGAGAGATCGGACACAGTCCCCGTCCGACGTACACCCAATTACAGTTTATAACAGTAATAATAATAACTATGGTATTTGTTAAGCGTTTACTATGTGCCAGGCGCTGTACTAAGCTCTGAGGTGGATACAAGCGAACCGGGTTGGACACCGGTCCCTGTCCCATGTGGGGCTCACAGTCTCAATCCCCATTTAACAGATGAGGTAACTGAGGCCCAGAGAAGCGAAGTGACTCGCCCGAAGTGTCACAGCAGACAACTGGCAGAGCTGGGATTAGAACCCATGACCTTCTCGCTCCCAGGCCCCTGCTCTAACCACTATCCCGGCTCTGCCACTTGTCAGCTGCGTGACTGTGGGCAAGTCACTTCACTTCTCTGTGCCTCAGTTACCTCACCTGTAAAACGGCGATTGAGACTGTGAGAACAGTGCTCTGCCCATAGTAAGCGCTTAACAAATACCAACATTCATGCCGTGCTGCTTCTCTTATTTCCATTCTACAGACGAGGAAACCGAGGCCCGGAGAGGTTAAAGGACTTGCCCGAGGTCACCCAGGAGTCCAGTGGTTCAACCGGGACTCACGTCCGAGTCTCTAGACCCGCGGTCCCCTGCTCTTTCCGTTAGGCCAGACTGTACCAGAATCCTCAGAGCCTCGTGGCCCAGAGGCTGGGCGGGAAGGAAATTTCTGATTTGACATTCTCCCGGTCCTCACAAGAGAAGGTTTCAGGCAGTTCTGAAATAGAGCATTTTGAGCTTGTCAGTGTTAGCTCCTGGCAGGCAGGAAACACGGCCTGTGCGTCTGTCGTCTGTCCGGTGTCTGTCTCCCCCTTTTAGACCGTAAGCACGCCGGGGGCAGGGATGAACGCGCAAAAGAAGCCCTCAAAAATTACGATTTCTTGATGGATTGATTGGGGTTTTCTCTCCCAAGAATGCTAAGCTCAGTGCACTGCGAACAGTTAGTGTTCGGGTCTGTTAGGTGTTCAATCAATACCATTATTACAACTAGTCCTCAAAAGCAGCGTGGCTTTTGCACGCTGGCTTACTAAGGCTCTGCACATAGTAAGCGCTTAATAAATGCCAACGTTATTATTATTATTAGTGGGTAGAGCCCGGGCCCAAGGCCCTGCGTCCTCATCCCGGCTCCCGCCGCTTGTCTGCTGCGTGACCTTGGGAAAGTCGCTTCGCTTCTCGGGGCCTCAGTGACCTCCTCTGTAAAATGGGGATGAAGACCGTGAGCCCCACGTGGGACGTGGACCGCGTCCGGCCCGATCAGCTTGTATCTCCCCCAGCGCTTAGTACAGTGTCCGGCACGTAGTTAGGCGCTTAACAAATGCCATAAAAACCCCACAAAGCTAGGCCCAGACTCCTCGGGACTCATAGCTGGAGCGAAAAAGGAGCCTCAGACCCGTCACGGTAACCGCCCCCGTAATGTGGCAAGTAGTTTCATACTCCCTCTAAGGCTGAGTCTTCCCAGGCAGAATGAAGTAAAAAAAGAAGACAATTATTCCAAAATCGGTGCCCTAAACTCTCCCCTTTTAAGGGAAGAGAAGGGGCTTTTGTTCAAAATCGGGATGTTTGCCCGAGGCAAGCCGATGAGGAATAAACTTCTCTGTGCCTCAGTTCCCTCATCCGTAAAATGGGGATTAAGACTGTGAGCCTCAAGTGGGACCACCCGATTACCCTGTATCTCCCCCGGCGCTTAGAACAGTGCTCTGCGCATAGTAGGCGCTCAACAAATACCAATATTATTATTATACTCTGATATTTGCTCCTACATATCTTCATCCTTTTCCACTGAGTGTCCACAGGGTTGTGATGAAGTGGCGTGAGAGAACAAAGATGTGATTTTCCTTGCGTGGATTCGACATGCCACCCAGTGAGCGGTGGGTCTGGCAGCAGAAAGAGGTCTGGCAGCAGCCAGATTTAGGGTCACAGTTTCCCTGGGAGGGAGAAATAGGGAGGAGTGGGAAAGGGGAGGGAGAAGGAGGCGGCGGGGATCGAACTCGAGACCAGGTGGGTCAGAGGTAGGGCCACTTCACCTCTCTGTGCCTCAGTTACCTCGCCTGTAAAATGGGGATGAAGAACGTGAGCCCTGTGTGGGACGTGGCCCGTGTCCAACTGGATTTGCTCGTATCCGCTCCGGCCCTTAGTTCGGGGCCTGGCGCGTAGTAGGCGCTTGACAGGTGCCGTGATTATTATTAGGGCAGTCCCGATGCCCGTCAGGGGTGCCCAGTGACCCGGCGTGGGTCACCGAAGCGGCATGGCGTAGTGGATAGAGCGCGGGCCTGGGAGGCAGAAGGTCACGGGTTCTAATCCTGGCCCCGCCACTCGTCGTGCTGGGTGACCTTGGGCAAATGACGTCACTTCTCTGGGCTTCAGTTACCTCATCTGTAAAATGGGGATCGAGAACGTGAGCCCCACGTGGGACGGGGACTGGATTTGCTTGTATCCACCCCAGTGCTTAATACAGTGCCTGGCACATAGTAAGCCCCTAACAAATACCACAATTAATACTGTTAGTATTATTTTCACCCAGGGATTTCCCCATACCTATCTGGCACACCGCAGTTCTTCCCCCAGCCAAAGCCCTTCTGCCACCCCACCGCTTCCAACGTCGGTTTCGTGCCCATCTTTTTGCTCAACCAGGAGAATGCCCACAGCAACTAGAGAATCAGCTAGCGGCCCAGAGGATGGAGCCCGGGCCTGGGAGTCAGGAGGACCTGGGTTCTAATCCCGGCTCCGCCACTCGTCTGCTGCGTGACCTTGGGCAAAGTCTCTTGGCTTCTCTGGGCCTCAGTTTCCTCATCTGTAAAATGGAAATTCCATACTTGTTCTCCCTCCTACTGAGACTGGGAACCTCAGGTGGGCCACGGACTGGGTCCCACCTGATAATCTCGTATCTAGAATGGCGCATAGCTCGGAGTAAGTGCTTGACAGATACCTCACTTATCATTATTGTATGGGGGTCCTTCCGGCTTCATTTCAATTTCTCACTGAAAAGTTTTGCATCATTTTCAGAGAGCGGGAATACGGGGAAGACTTGGATCGCATGTGTTTGTCTGAATTCCAGCATTCACTGGAAAAGCCCAGCGCTCAGTACTGAGTCTCCAGCAGTTAGTTCAGTGCCTGGCACATAGTAAGTACTTAACAAATACCATTATCCTTCTTCTTTCATTCATTTATTCATTCATTCGGTCGAATTTACTGAGCGCTTACTGTGTACAGAGCACTGTATTAAGCGCTTGGACAGTACCATTCTATTATGTGAAGAATGCAGCCGCATAGTCGGGCAGTCAAAGGACCTGGGTTCTAATCCCGGCTCTGACAATTCCTTGCTGTGTGAGCGTGGACAAGTCCCTTCACTTCTCTGTGCCTCGGTTACCTCCTCTGTAAAATGGGGATTCAATCTTCGTCCCTGCAACTTAGACTGTGAGCCCCACGTGGGAAAGGGACCGTGTCCAACCCGATAAACTGGAATCTACCCCAGCGCTTCGAACAGTTTCAGCACATAGTAAGGGCTTAACAGATGCCAGGAAGATCGGGCAGTTACCGGAATTATCCAGGTAAAATGCCTTCTTTCACCTTAATTTCATGTCTGTTCAGTCTGTATTTCCTGAAAAATTGCTTCTGTTCCCAACCACGTTTTGGTACCGTACTCCTGACTTTTACTAGTTTCTGTTTGGTTATTCTGATCGTGGCTTGCAAATACTGAGTTTAGCAGAACCCTCAAAATTATGACTTGAGGACCTGAAACCCCCATCCTGCTTCTGTACAGACGGTGTATCGTTCTCCTCTACGAGGTGGTACGCTTTGGGAGGAGAAAGGCACCGGTTTTCAAGCTCCTAACAAATTATGAGGCGAGAAGAGAGGATCATTAAGGAGAATCAGGTTGCACAAATAGTCAAAATAAGTAGGTCAAACCAGCTACCTCATCAGATGTAGCAAAGAGTACACGCTGCCGTTATTTTTACGAAAATCTCACCTTTTCAGGTAAATACAACCCGGTTCCATTTGCTAAATTAGTGCTAAATCATCAGCTCTTTCTCATACTTGCGGTTCCCTCCCCCCGTTTCTCATTCCAAGCATTTAACTTGCAGGGTTGGCAGAAAAGCTGTAGATTTCCCCTCCAAATATCCATTTGCCTTGCCATTTATCTACTTTGATCTAAAATACAGAATCTGATGGATACCCTAGGTAAATCAAACATTTTCTGTCTGCCAAAATGGGTTTGCAAATGCTTATTTCATGCCATTACCATTTTTCTGTTTCTAGCAGTAAATCAAAAAGTAGCACCCATTCATCCACTTTAAAAGTAATGCCTTTCTTTTGCATAATTACACATACCCAGTGGAGATCTGTGTGCACTGTAAATCTCTTCCTTTAAAAGGTTTTGCCTTAAGTACGGCGGTGACATAAATTGGTGTAGAGCAAATTTATTTATTTAATAGGTTTATTCTTTTAACTGGTCTGATAACCATTAGAGTTCACTATTTGGTTTGGGAGTTCTTATTCATTTATCTGATTTATTTCTTCCACGGATAGTTATATAAAAAGGTTTCAGTGGAAATGAGGGTGGACTTAATTTATTAGCTTAACGGGTAGTTCTTAAACTGGAGTTTGGGAGATCTTCACTAGATCTGTGGAAATCTGAGGCATCTTTTAAGGTAATTTACCATCACAGGAAGGATAGAGTCCCTCCAGAGAAAGAAATTACTCTGCAGTGAGACATAACTTTTTTTCGAAGCCCTGACCTAACACCGAGTCGCAAAATTAAAGTGACCAACTCAGCAAAATTTGTGGGTGTTTTTTTTAAAGAATGTATTTCAATAATAACCCCCCAAAATGTTTTGGCAAATTGAGGAAAAAAGAGACTCTGTTAAGCATCCTCGTGTAAACTTGTTCATTTTTGAAAATCTTGTTTGTAGCTCCTCGTGGCGTTAGAGTGAAAGCAGACAGTCCCAGCTGGTGGAAGCTTTGGAGAGAAATGTTGAATTTTTAGCAGTTCGGTTTTATTTTTAGGGATCAGGAAGTATCTTTAGCTTCCCCGCAAATGAGACCATCGGAATGCAGCGTCTAAAGGAATCAAATTGTAAAAATAAGGCTCAAAAATCTGAAAGTACTGAACCCTGAAACCTTCCTGTAATTGTGTCCCTTCTTTCTACATCGTGCCTGGAGTTGCCTGTTAATAGCTCAGGAAAAATGGCACAGAGAACTGCCTCCAATGGTAACACAGGCAGGAATTCATTGAAGAGAATTAGGTCCTCTCCAGATTATTTAGCACTGGAGTCAAGTGCGAAGAGCTTGGATTCGTCCTTTTCCCCTTTTTCCTACTCATTATCCAAGGAGGAGGGAAATGGACAGAATTTTGTTTCGTTTTGTTTTTCCGTAGGGCGATGGCGTGTTCTTGATTGGGACGTTTTGTACAGTGGCAGCTGATCCACCTTGAAACAACAGGAGGTAAATAAATACATTTCAGATTGTCATCCTGTCGTGCCCTGGAAATCCCCACAGGAAGCTGAGAAAAGAATCTGGTTTTACACTTCAGGTCAAGTCTCGAATCTCATCAGAACATCGTCTCACGAGTGGCTATTCTTTTCAGAATCTGCGAGGTGCTGTGAGAAGCAGCCTGGCGTAGTGGACGGAGCACGGGGCCTGGGAGTCAGGAGGTCGTGGGTTCTAATCCGGGCTCCGCCCCTTGTCTGCCGTGGGACCTTGGACAAGTCGCTTCGCTTCTCCGGGCCTCAGTTACCTCATCTGTAAAATGGGGATTGAGACCGGGAGCCCCACGTGGGTCAGGGACTGTGTCCAACCTGATCTGTTGGTATCCACTTCAGCGCTTAGTACAGTGCCTGGCCCATAGTAAGTGCTTAACGAATACCGTAATTATTATCATTATTTTTCAAAATGATTCGTAGGGGCCAGCAAGAGGAAACTTGGGCTTGGAGATACTCCCAAGAGTTCAACTGGTGGAATCTGGCTTTCCAGGGTCAGAAAAATTGTAACCTCAGACCCCTTGTCTTTTACAGTACATCCTGCAAATGTAGCTGTCACCAATGGAAGGGAGCAGTTCAGATGGCTTGCTTTGGGACGAAGACCTCATTTAAGGTACATTCATCAGTCTTACTGGCTACAGCCAGGAGAGTAGAGCCACCATGGCAAAACCACGTGCCTTGAAAAACCCTCTTGCCAATCACCATGCTTACGACTTGAGGGATCAGAAATCTTTTCTTCCGATAGCCCTCCCACTCCCGGAGACGCGCCACACCGTCTTCTTGTAAAAAGCATCGCGCACGAGGAAATCTGTTCGGAGTCCCCTGTCTAAAATCCCACTCCTTCCTACTTCAGCTGTGGTTTTGTGTTTTCTTCGGGAGCCTACTGGAAAGGGTCGAGAAAAGTCATGTGAGAGCCTCTGAAGGGAAGAGTACGGGCCTGGGAATCAGAAGGACCTGGGTCCTAAGCCCAGCTCCTCTGCTTATCTGCTGAGTGACCTTGGTCAAGTCACTTTGCTTCTCTGTGCCTCAGTTTCCTCATCTGTAAAATGGGGATTGAGACTGGGAGCGATATGTGGAACAGGGACTGTGTCCAACCCCTATTATATTTACCCCAGCACGTCGAACATATACCACAGTGATTATTATTATTATCAGTAGTAGTTTGAGGGTTTTTCTTAAGAGCTAGGATTAAAATCAGTGATACCGAAGTGCTTTTTCCAAGGTTTGGGGCAACAAGAAAATGAATTCGTTCCATGAATAGGTCGTGATTTTATCAAGATCGTCGGTTTCCCCAGCCTTCTATCATTTTCAAAGATTTCATTCATTCATTCAATCCTATTTATTGAGTGCTTACCGTGTACAGAGCACCGTACTTAAGTGCTTGGGAAGAGTACAATACAACAATAAACAGACACATTCGCTGCCCACAACGAGTTTACTGTCTAGAGGCGGGGGAAACAGACATTAATTCAATTAAATCAGTTGCAGATACGTCCATGGGTGCTGTGGGGCTGGAAGAGGGGAAGAATCACCACGGAGATTCTCTGATTAGATTCATTCTTTTTTCCTATCCATTGACAGGACCAGTGACACTGTAGATGTTATAAACGGGAAAGAAGAGGCAGACAGTGCATTTCGGGCAAGGAATGTGTCTGTTTATTGTAATAGCGTACTCTCCTAGTGCTTTGCACACAGTAAGCGCTCGATGAATACAGTCGAATGAATGAACGACCTAAAAGGTGACAGGAAAGAGATGGAAACTCGGGCCAGGCCTTCACTAGCAGTCAAATGGAGAGTTGAACCAATTATCCAGTTAAATCAGGGCAAAAGAAAGGCTTCTACGTAAAAATCAGGTAACATTTCCCTTTGGTTTCCATCATCCGGATATCTAGATATCTGCTTCATGCTGCTGCTGCAGAGCAGCACTGCGTAGTGGCTAGAGCACGGGCCCGGGAGTCAGAGGTCCGTGGGTTCTAATCCCGGCTCCGCCACTTGTCGGCTGTGTAACCTTAGGGAAATCACTTCACTTCTCTGAGCCTCAGTTACCTCAGTTACCTCATCTGTGAAATGGAAGTGAGACTGGCAGCTCCTAGTGGGACCAGGGTGGTGTTCCAGTGATCTGCACGTATCCACCCCAGCTTAGGACAGTGCCTGGGACGTAGGAAGAGCTTTAGAAGTACCGTAATTATCATTATTTTATTATATCAGGCACCAAAGGCCGTTTCCATTTCACCTTCTGCATTACTCGGAAGCATGAAAAAGAGGTGTGTGAGACATTTCCTGTTGAAAAAAGGCTACCAAAGTCCCTTGCATCGTGTTGAAAGGAAGGAAAGAACTTCATTATCATCACCATCAGCGGTATTTATCGAGCGCTTACTGTGAAGTACGGTGCCTGGCACATAGTAAGCAATGAACAGATACCATTAAAGGACAGAAAGCAAAAGAACAAATGAGGACAGAGCTCTGTACTAAGCACTTGGGAGAGTATAATGCTAACAGAAATGGTAGACATGCTCCCGGCCCGCAGCAGAGTTACAGTTCGGAGAGAACATGAAACGCTCCAAGAATTTGCATTTCATTCTCGAAATGCTCATCGAGACTGTGGGATGCCACCTACGTGGGGTTTTGTGAAGGAAACCTGTCTCTTCTGGGCTCAGTTTTGATTGCCTACAGGATCGGCAGCAAACACAATGCCGGCCAAGAACGTAATCGCTATTCCCGAAGGCGCATCCCCTCCAAGAAGGCTTCCCCCACTAAGCCTCCATTTCCTCTTTTCCCACTCCCTTCTGAATCTCCTTTGTCCTTGGATTGGCAACTTTTATTCACCCTCCCTCAGCCCCACAACACTCAGGTCCATATCCATACTTCATTTAATTACACTAATGTCTGTCTTCCCTTCTTGACCGTAAGCTTCTTGGGCTGCGATTGTGTCTTCCAGCTCTCATATCGTACCCTTCCAAGTACAGTGCTCTGCACACAGTACGTGCTCAATAAATACGATCGACTGATCGAATCGTCTTGTGAAGCCATTTTACCGCCCGGACTAGCCCCACCCCATCACCCAAATCCTTGTTTAAACCCCTTCGGGCCATGGATTTTTTCACGCCCTGAAGCGATCTGTTTGTTGCTTTACTGAGTGGCGGTTGTCAGTTGAGAATGAAACAATTCTCATACTTCTGGCTGGTCAGAAAGAAGGCCCGACAGAGCAAAGTGAGCGTACCCTCAAATAGACCATTTCGGCTGCTTCATTCACGCCAGTGAACCAGTTTGTCCGGAGAACTTACCTCTGTGTGAGCAGGTTGTTTCGCTGCAGTTCGGCTGCGGCCGTCTGGTTTCCCCGGATCATCCGCTGTTGCCTTTTTTTGTTTTGTTTTTAATGCTATTTGCCAAGTGCTTACGATATGCCAGGCACTGAGCACTTAAGCGCTGGGGTAGATACAAGCTAATCAGGTTGAACACAGTCCCTACCCCACACGGGGATCACAGACTGAATCCCCATTTTACGGATGAGGTAACTGAGGCACAGAGAAGTGAAGTGACTCACCCAAGGTCACAGAGCAGGCAAGTGAGGGAGGCAGGATTAGAACCTAGGTCCTTCTGACTCGCAAGCCCGTGCTCTATCCAGCAGGCCACACTGCTTCTTTTGCCGTTGTGTTTCTTTCTGTTCTCGCCTGCAACAGGATGGAGAAATGGCCAGAAAACAGAAAGAGTGATATAGCCTAAGCTTCACGATTGCGTGCCTAATACAAAATGCTCCGTGAGAAACTTTGGGCCACGCTTTCAACCAGTCGTATTTTTTGAACAACTACCGTTCTAAGCGCCTGGGAGAGTACAGCGGATTTGGTAGATCCGTTCCCTGCCCACAACAAGCTTACGGTGTAGAGGGGACTGCACTGAACTGAGGGAGAAAAATATTATTAATTTGCCACCGATTTAAGGTTTCCAACCGGCCGTGTCGGTTTGTCTTGCTAGCGACGAGAACATAATAATAATAATGATGTTGGTGTTTGTTAAGCGCTTACTATGTGCCGAGCACCGTTCTAAGCGCTGGGGTAGAGACAGGGGACTCAGGTTGTCCCACGTGGGGCTCACAGTCTTAATCCCCATTTTACAGATGAGGGAACCGAGGCACAGAGAAGTTAAGTGACTCGCCCAAAGTCACACAGCTGACGAGTGGCCGAGCCTGGATTCGAACCCATGACCTCTGACTCCGAAGCCCGGGCTCTTTCCACTGAGCCACGCTGCTTCCCGACGTCTTCCGAACACCTTTTCAGGGTCCGAAGGCTACCGCTGCACTCGTTCGGGTAAGGGTTATCATCATTTAAGCCGCAAATATCGCTCCTCGGCAGAGCCTGGCGAATATCTTCAAATTGGATTAGCCTAGAAGAATGTAGAGGTCAGAAGCCAGGTATCAAAATCCAGCATCCAACTTTTGTTAATATAATAATGTCGGTATTTGTCGAGCGCTTACTATGTGCAGAGCACTGTTCTGAGCGCTGGGGGAGAGACAGGGTGATCAGGTTGTCCCAAGTGAATCCCCATTTTACGGATGAGGGAACTGAGGCCCAGAGAAGCGAAGTGACTCGCCCACAGTCACACAGCTGACAGGTTAATATCAAGAAGTACAGTCCTCTGCACTCCTAATGCGTAGGTTTATGTAACAGTCAATCCATCGGTCGTATTCATGGAGCACTTCTTGTGTACAGAGCACTGTACTAAGCCCTCGGGGGAGTATAATTCAGTGGAGTCGGTAGTCACGTTCTCCTCCCCTAACGAGCTCCCAGTCCGGTCTTTATAACTGTTCAGAACGGGAACTGATGTGGGTTGTTTTATCACAGACTTCTCCATTGTCTAAAATTCCACAGGTCTGTTGTGCTTGTATGTGTTTTATGTGTTTACAACCATAAAATAAGCATGGAGCTTGAAAATAACTCTTGCAGCTACCGACTTGGAGGACACCGTTTCTTTCTTTAAAATGACCTCGGTTGATTCAGTCGCATCTCTCGGCTATAAGATCACTGCGGGCAGGGAACGTGTCCGCCGACTCTGCTGTAGTATACTCTCCCAAGCGCTCTGCACGCGGTAAGGACTCGATAAATACGATTAAATTGATTGGATTTCAACCGGATTTGCTATCTACGTCTTTTAACTAGGTATTTAGTTCCCCTTCATGCTTTTTGTTAATCGATGACCGTCTTCCATTTGGTGATCACCCGTTTAACTTTGAGAAGCAGCGTGGAAAGAGCCTGGGTCTGGGAGTCAGAGGTTCCGGGTTCTATTCCTGGCTCCTCCACTTGCCAAGCTGCGCGAGCCCGGGAAGTCACGTCACTTCTCTTTGCCTCGGTTTCCTCATCCGCACAATGGGGATTCAATTCCTCCTCTCCCTCCTACTTAGACTCTGAGCCCCAAATGGGACCCGATTATCTTCTCTCTACTCTGGCGCTTATTTTAATGCTTGACGGGTAATAGTAATGTTATCTGTTCATTCATTCATTCGTTCGATAGTATTTATTGAGCGCTTACTATGTGCAGGGCACTGTACTAAGCCCTTGGAATGAACAAGCCGGCAACAGATAGAGACGGTCCCTGCCGTTGGACGGGCTCACGGTCTAAGCGGGGGAGACGGACAGACGAGAACATTTGTTAAGCGCTTACTATGTGCAGAGCACCGTTCTAAGCGCTGGGGGAGATACAGGGTAATCGGGTCGCCCCACGGGAGGCTCACGGTTAATCCCCATTTCACAGATGAGGTCACTGAGGCACAGCGAAGTGACTTGCCCACAGTCACACAGCTGACAAGTGGCAGAGCCGGCAGTCGAACCCATGACCTCCGGCCCCGAATACCACTCTTATTATTAGAAGTTTCTACCTAAAGGCAGAGTGGCCTGAACTTTGAGATATTTGGAATGATTTCATTAACAGAGCACGAGAATGTGGGATTGTCTGTGTGAAATAGACAGTGGAATTTTGGAGCGAAGTCAACAGATTCCAATTATTCGGTGCGGCATTTCGCGCTGCTTGGCTGAGATTCTGTGATCCGCAGCACACCCTTGTGGTATTTTGCATTCGCAGAGCAGAGCGACACGTCTTTGTGGTAAAACTTAAACCCTACCTTTCTGAAAGCTTTGAAGAGGGGAATCCCTCACCCCTGCCTTATTTTTTATGGCATTTGTTAGGCACTCGCTATACGCCAGGCACCGTTCTAAACAGCCGGGTAGATACGAGATAATCAGGTTGGACGCAGATCCCTGTCCCACGTGGGGCTCGCGCCCTTTATCCCCATTTTAAAGATGAGGTCCCTGAGGCACAGAGAAGTGAAGTGACTTGTCCGCGGCAGAGAAGTGGTGGAGATGGGGATTAGAACCCAGTCCCTCCTGACTCCCGGGCCCGGGCTCTGTCCTCTAGGCCAAGCCGCTTCTCTTCGTGCTTTAATGCCTCACTTAATGTCTATTTTAAATCCTTCACATCGACGGAGAGAAGTATCAGGCTTGGAAGCCTGGTCGCAACTTTTCCTTCGAAACAAGATGATCCGGTTGGACTCGGTAGATGCCCCGCGTGGGGCTCACAAGTCGTGATCTCCATTTTCCAGAGGAGGTAACTGAGGCACAGAGAATAATGATGTTGGTATTCGTTAAGCGCTTACTGTGTGCGGAGCACCGTTCTAAGCGCTGGAGGAGATACGGGGTCATCGGGTCGTCCCACGCGAGGCTCACAGTTAATCCCCATTTTACAGATGAGGGAACTGAGGCCCAGAGAAGTGAAGTGACCCGCCCACGGTCGCACAGCTGACAGGTGGCAGGGCCGGGATACGAACCCATGACCGCTGACTCCCAAGCCCGGGCTCTTTCCACGGCGCCCCGCTGAAGTGAAGTGACTCGCCCGAGATCACACAGCAGACAAGTGGCAGAGCCGGGATTAGAACCCACTAGGCAGCGCTGCTTCTTTACTTCTAAGACACCAAAGAACAGTTGGAGAAATAGTTCGACTGCCTGCCTTCCGTGCCATCCCCTCGTGAACCTTCATTACCTGTTCATTCCTGTTCAAACCCCGTTAACTGGGTCGTGGTTTCACTTTATAGAGCGTTGTCTCTTATATTTAAGCCATTGTATCTGGCCGGATGGACTGCTTTGAAACGTACGGTGCCAGTAAAATACCGCCCACCGTTGCCTCAGCACTAAATTGAAGAACTTTAAATCTGTCCATTCAAGATAATAATAACGGCAGTATTTGTTAAGCGCTTACTACGTGCAAAACGCTGTTCTAAGCGCTGGGGGGGATACGAGGTGATCAGGTTGTCCCACACGGGGCTCAAAGTCTTAATCCCCATTTTACAGATGAGGGAACTGAGGCCCAGAGAGGTGAAAGGACTCGCCCAAAGTCACACAGCAGGCAAGCAGAGAGCCGGGATTAGAACCCACGACCTCTTACTCCCAGGCCCGGCCCCTTTCCACTCACCCACGCTGCTTACATCTCCAGAGAGGTTTAATCTACCCGTGCACGTCCCTGGATGGGGTTTTGTAGTTTGTGAATGGGTTTAAGTGGTGCGTGCAGAATGCGAATCTGAATCCAGATGTGTTTTGGATTCGCGTGCAGACCTACCTGGTCGTTATATTGTTGGTATTTGTTAAGCGCTTACTGTGCGCAGAGCACTGTTCTAAGCGCTGGGGTAGATACAGGGCCATCAGGTTGTCCCACGTGCGGCTCACGGTCTTCATCCCCATTTGACAGATGAGGTCACTGAGGCACAGTGATGTGAAGTGACCTGCCCACGGTCGCCCAGCTGACAGGTGGCAGAGGCGGGATTCGAACTCGTGATCTCTGACACCCAAGCCCGGACTCTTTCCACCAGAGCCACGCTGCTTCCCAGAGGCTCCCGCTGTTTCGTTAGCAACCGGAGGGAAGTTTTGCACATCGTTAGAGTTTCTCTTGGGTCTTTTTTCCCTCGATGTGATCAGTCGCTCAATCAGTGATATTTACTGAGCACTGTCTGTGTGCAGTGCACTGTACCGAGCGCTCGGCAGAGCACGGAGCGATAGAGTTATTGTACCTAACCTACCCAAGAAATGGCTGGAACTTGATTTGTTGTGGCGCTCTTCGTTACCGCCCCCGTGAAAGGTGAGAATCGAGACGACCATCCAGTAAACCCTGCAGTGAGAGAATTAAATACAAAAATGTTCGGCGTTGCCCAAGGCTTCCCGTGATGAAGCTCGTTCGTTAGTGTTTTGGGGCATAAATCTTAGATATTTTTAATAGCGGGGTTTGTTACAGTGCTCTCATGGCCCTGAAGTGTGCTAGGAGGAGAAAGAGAGAGAGAGAGAGCGTTTGTGTGGTTGTGTGTTTGTGTGTGGTTTCTGAGGGTTGGCAAACTTGGGCTTGTCCTTCCATCACCACACACGAAGGGGCGCACAGCTGCTTGCATTTAGCTCGTTATGGGCGGAGAATGTGTCCATTTATCGTTATATTTTACTCTCCCGAGCGCCTAGTACAGTGTTCTGCACACAGTAAGCGCTCAATAAATACGATCGAATGAAGTTACCCCTCTCATAGGTACGGTACATCACTGCCGACTGTGGATTTCTAGGGAAGCAGCAGGACGTAATGGATAGAGCACGGGTCTGGGAGCCAGACGGTCATGAGTTCTCATCCCGGTTCGGCCACCTGTCTGCCGCACGCCCATGGGCAAGTCGCTTCACTTCTCTGTGCCTCAGTTGCCTCATCTGTGAAATGGGGATTGAGACCGTGAACCCCACACAGGACGGGGACTGTCCAACCCGACATAGGAAGCGCTTAACGGGTGCCGTTAAAAAAAATCGGCATCAGTCAGTGGCATTCATTGAGCGTTTACTATGTGCAGAGCACTGTACTGATCACTTGGGAGAGTACAGCACAACAGAATTGGCAGACCCATTCCCTTCCCACAACGAGCTTACAGTCTAGAGGGGGAGACAGACAAATATAAATGAGCAATTTATAATATGTCGTTTAAAGGTACGGACATAATTATGATTTTATTCATTCATTCAATAATATTTATTCAATAGTATCTATTGAGCGCTGACTATGCGCAGAGCCCCGTACTAAGCGCTTGGAATGGACGAATCGGCAACAGATAGAGACGGTCCCTGCCCTCTGACGGGCTTCCGGTCTAATCGGGGCAGACGAGAACAATGGCAGTAAATAGAGTCGAGGGGAAGAACATCTCATTAGAGCGATAGCAAATAAATAGAATCAGGGCGATGTACCTCTCATTAGACAAAATAAAGAGGGTGACGATATTTTATGTCTATGACAAATATATTTCTATTCTCTGGGTACGGTTGGGGGATCTTGAGGAAGCATTAATGCACTTGGGGTGATTTCCTTCAAGCAACTCCGTTTGGAATGAAGACCTTTCGCCGAAGAATCTATCTTCACAGAACTAATAGAAAGTGCTGAGCGGAGTGTCTCAGTGGGTCAGTGGTTTTTATTGAGCGCTTATTGTGTGCAGTGCCTGGGAGACTACAGTTGAGTTGGGAGACCCAATCCCTGTAGCATTCATTCAGTCGTATTTCTTGAGCGCTTACCGTGGGCAGAGCACTGCGCCGAGCGCTCTGTATCACTGCTTAAGTAGTTCGATGGCGCATCCTGAAGCAGTGGCTCTGGAGGTTTCCTAGGTTTTCTTACCTCGCTAAGCGAGTTGCATTTAATCGAGCAATCGATCGTATTCATTGAGCCCCTGCTCTGTGCAGAGCGCTGTTCGAGTGCTTGGGAGAGTACAGTGTAACAGAGATGACGATGACGATAATCATAATGATGACAATAATATATGTTCAGTTCATACCACTTTTCTAACAGTTGAAAGTGATTCAGCACAGGCCAGGGAGTCAGGGGACGTGGCTTCTAATCGAGGCCAGCAGCGTGGCTCAGTGGAAAGGGCCTGGGCTTCGGAGTCAGAGGTCACGGGTTCGACTGCCGGCTCTGCCGCTCGTCAGCCGTGTGACCGTGGGCGAGTCGCTTCACTTCTCTGTGCCTCAGTCACCTCATCTGGAAAATGGGGATTAACCGTGAGCCTCACGTGGGACGACCCGATTACTCTGTATCTACCCCAGCGCTTAGAACGGTGCTCGGCACATAGTAAGCGCTTAACAAATACCGACATTATTGTGTCTGCTGGGTGAGCTCGGGCAGGTCGTTTAATATCTCTGTGCCTCGGTTACCTCATCTGTAAAATGGGGATTAAGACCGCGAGCCCCACGTGGGACAGGGATTTTGTTCAACCTTATGTGTACCTCAGCACTTAGAACAGCGTTTGGCATGTAGTAAGCGCTTAAGAATACCACGGTTATCGGTATCGTCGTTATTATTGTCATGATTATTTCAGCCAGCCAATTGTGCCTTATCTCCTCCCGTAGAAATTCCTTACCTCTTGAAGCTTCCTCCTTAGAGGATTTCAGACTGGGGCCAGACAAGCTGTAGAACTCGCCCTCCTCCGTTCCGCTGGGCTGAGTTAGCAGTTTGCCTTAGGGATTTCCGGAGCAGAACAGGTTGGGCCTGAAAAGATCCTGGATCTTGAAATCATCAAGATGACTTAACCAGGAGACTTGCTTCTCCACCGTTCCTTTATGGCTCCTCTCTTTGTTCTCCCAGAGTGCCGATTGATTAAGCCGGATTAAGTGCCGGTCGGTGATGATGGGAATAATATCTGCTGAGCTCTTGCTACGTGCCAAGCACCGTGAGAGATACGGCATATGACAGATCAGACGCTATCCCCGGCCCACGTGGGGCTCGCAGTCCTCACCCCCATTTTACAGATGAGGAGACCGAGGCACCGAAAAGCAAAGCAGACTGGCCCGAGGGGACGCAGCGGACAAGGGACGGAGCCGGGATTAGAACCCAGGTCCCCCGACCCTCGGGCCCGAGCTCTCTCTGCGAGGCCTCGCTGCTTCATCGACCCTGATCTATGAGCAGGAGCTTCTGACAAACAACCATCCGTGGTCATCCGTGACCTCTCTGGCCGGACCAGGGTAGACTGTAAAGTCCCGATCAGACCGTGAGCCCGTCAAACGGCAGGGGCCGTCTCTCTCTGTTGCCGACTCGTTCGTTCCGAGCGCTTAGTACAGTGCTCTGCACAGAGTGAGCGCTCAACGAATACCACTGAATGAATGAATGAACCAGGCGATGAAAACTGGCCACCTGTCACTTCTGCCAGCATCCTTCACTCGGGACCTTCGAGACCCCGGGAGACAGGGAATAGGGAGCGTTTGAGCCACTGCCTAATTCTCCCCGAGACCTCCCAGCTCCCGCTCTCTGGCCCGGTGGATGGAACACGAGCCTGGGAGTCAGAAAGTCGTGGGTTCTAATCCCCCTCCCCGCCTCTCGTCTGCTGCGTGACCTTGGACGAGCCGCTTCACTTCTCTGGGCCTCAGTTCCCTCATCCGTACCCTGGGAGTGAAGATGGTGAATCCCGTGTGGGACAGGGACCGAGTCCAACCCGATTAGTTAATTAATTAATTAATAATGGCATTTGTACATTCATTCATTCAATAGTATTTATTGAGCGCTTACTATGTGCAGAGCACTGTACCAAGCGCTCGGAATGGACAAATCGGTAACAGATGGAGACGGTCCCCGCCCTTTGACGGGCTTGCGGTCTAATCGGGGGAGACGGACAGACAAGAACAATAGAGCTTACTATGTGCAAAGCACTGTTCTAAGCGCTGGGGGGGAGACAAGGTGATCGGATTGTCCCCCGTGGGGCTCGCGGTCTTCATCCCCGTTTTACAGATGAGGGAACTGAGGCACAGAGAAGTTCCAAGACTTGCCCAAAGTCACACAGCTGACGAGCGGAGGAGCAGGGATTAGAACCCATGACCTCTGACTCCCACGCCGGGGCTCTTTCCACTGAGCCACGCTGCCTCCCCAGTAGTTCCCCAGAACGGCGCCTGGCGCACGGTAAGCACGTAACAAATACCATTAACAGCGGAGGCTCCGGGAAGTCCAGCCTTGCGGCAGACCACCCCGTCAGGACCCCTCCTGGAAGTTTCTAAGGTTCCAGTGCCCTTCTCGCGGGTGCCGGTCTCCCCTGGTGCCAGGGCTGATAGTAATGATGATTGTGGTGTCTCTTAAGCGCTCACTACGTGCCAGGCACTGGACTAAACCCTGGGGTGGATACAAGCAAATCGGGTTGGACACAGTCCCCGTCCCACGTGGGGCTCCCAGTCTTCAACCCCGTTGGACAGATGAGGGAACTGAGGCCCGGAGAAGTGAAGTGACTTGCCCGAGGTCACACAGGAGAAGAGGGGACTTGAACCCAGATCCTTCCGACTCCCAGGCACGGGCTCCGTCCGCCAGGCCGTGGATCTCCTGGACGCTCCCAGGGGTTTGGAGACTTTAGTTTGGCATCGAATGGAGAGATAAAGCACCAGGGGAGACGCAGGGAAGAGAATGTACTAAAGTTTCAGGGTCTTCGCCCCCTACGCAAGGGTAAATGGAGATGAGTCTTGAGTTTGCCAAGTCGTACGGGGCCAAGCTATCCTACGCGGCAGAACTGAAGCTGGGATTTCGAGAGAGAAAGAGACTATTCCTTTCGCCCACTGCGCGTCTTGGCTAGGGTATAGTTATCTCAATAATAATGGAAACAAACCCTTTATTTTAGGTAAATAAAACCAATACTCTGCAATAATTCATTTCTTTTATTTAAATGGCATGCAAATTTCTCCGGGAAACTTAGCGAGAAGGCCCAGTTAAAACAAGGCCCATCGTCCGGGGGGTAGCTTTACATCGATTCCAAATCCGCATACGATATTTCATTCATGCTTAATTATTTCCCCGACGTTCACGTGGGCATTACCAGTTTCCTTTGTCTTTCCCGTTTTGCGTGCGCTACGATCAGCCGAGTGCTCGTGCTCTTCCCGCTTCTGTACGTGTGGGGTTTAGGTCCTTTGTTTTAGGGGTGGAGCAACAAGATATATAAACACGAGCGCTGCCAAATTCGCGACACGCGAATCCGCGGAGGTTCACGAGTATCGCTCGTTTCATTTAAATCCCCTTTCATATCCGGCAGTTCTAGCTCCGCTGCAGCGCTATCGTCCGTGGGCATTATTTGAAGCGGCTTTTCCTCTTATTGTCTGGGTAGCGTAATCCTCTAGGTTTCTGTATTTATTCCGAGACGCCGACTTGAAAGAAATCACTTGGCTCTCACAGATCGCCGTCTCCAAACCTGCCGGCGGAGGAGCGACCGAGCCTAAAGCGTGGAACCGCTGATCCTCCGGAAGAAAATCTCTTCCGTGGAGTTGATTATTTTCTCTGCCCCGAGTGCCCCCCCAGTCGCAGAGTTGGGGCCTGGGTTATCTTTCTCGCCTTCGCGGGTTGACCGGTCCCACCCCGGGGGGGGGACGTTAGCCAAGTAAAGTCGAATGAATACATTTTTCAAGCCCTTCGCGGTCTGGATTTGTAACCGGTGTAAAGCGGGGGGTCAGCTGGCTGCGTATTTGTTGAGTTTCATCGAAGGGATGAGGGAGACACCTACCGTTTAGTGCCGATCCCCTTAACGTATCTGCTCCGGAGTGCTGAGTGCCGCCTTGGAGATTCTGCATCATCATCAACGCCATTGGACTTTATTGAGCGCTTACCCTGTGCGGAGCACTGTACCGAGCGCTCGGAACAATACAGCGTCCCTTCCCGGGATGATTAGACCGTGAGCCCGTCAGTGGGCGGGGATTGTCTCTCTCTGTTGCCGAAGTGTACATTCCAAGCGCTTGGTACAGTGCTCTGCCCATAGTAAGCGCTCAATCAATGCTATTGAATGAATGAATGATCCCTTCAAGTTCACATAGCGTGAATTACTTAAGTCATAGTAAAGTGAAAAGGTGCAAATCAAAGGAACTTGGCACCGGGAAATAGAGTCATTCCATCAAAATCTCACAATCATTCAAGGACACGGAAAAGCCCAGGGGTTTGTTTTCCTGAGGCCACGCTGCCTTTCAGGACCTAGTAACACAGTTAGTTAGGGAGAACTAGAGTGGTTTGGCCTCGTAGATAGAGCACAGGCCTGTGTGAGGAGGGCCTGGGTTCTAATCTCAGCTCTGCCACTTATCTGCTCTGGGACTTTGGGCAAGTCACTTCACTTCTCTGGGCCTCAGTTCCCTCATCTATAAAATGGGGATTAAGACCGTGAGCCTTATGTGAGACACGGGCTGTGTCCAACCCGATTATCTTATATCTACCCCATTTCTCAGTATAGTGCCTGGCACATTGAAAGCTCGTAACAAATACCAGAAAGCCAAAAAAACCTAAGCTGATCTTCCGCAGAACAACCAAAAATTCCGTTGACGGATGGAGAAACCCAAGGGGGAAGGTAAGCACTTTTAACAAATACCATTTAAAAAAAGGAAAGAGACGAGAAATATTTATTTGCTAGAAAAAACATTCCAGCGTATTGGATTTTTCACCTACCTTGGAATTTTTTTCAAGAAGAGAAATGTTTTCCAAAAATGTATCTCGATCGTTCATTAGTGTGAAGAACCCCACAGAAGAGTTTCCAGGTCTGTGTACCCTAAGTCAAGCGACACCGCATAAAAATTATGAGTAGCATTCTAATCAGAAATAGCATAAGCCTGAATGAAAGAAAACATTCTGCTTTTATAATAGAATCCGCCACCATTTAAAGCTATTCCAGAAGAAACACCACAGCACCATTAAAATGAGACCCAATGGGGAGAAAGAATTTCCATTCTACAAGTAATTTGAAATAAAAACTCTCGTATAATAATAGTGACTCTGCCATAATTTTCTGTAATAAAACATCTATCGTAATAGATACGGCAATACAATGAAAGTCCTATTGTTCCAGAAACCGTATAATAACCGAACAGGATAATTACAGAAAGACTTGCAGGAGAATTGCGTGTTCAACGGAACCGGCGAAAATCAGTCTTCTCAGCCTGAAAATAGGTCTTTTGGGTCTCTACTCATGCAGCTGAATTCCTCGGTGAGGTTTCGATGGAAGAGCAAGGGGGATTTAAAAAATATACATTTTACAGCCGCTTCACTTTCTGAACTGTCGGAAGGACAATTCGTGAAATGCGTGTCCTTGGGCCCACCAGGTCAGGAGGCCAGAACTGTATTTGGAACACTAAAATCCAACGGAAAGAGTCAAAGAGAATGAGAGTCCTGCATAGTTTCTCATCGGGATCAGTTTTGCTGTGAGCCTGAACTCCATTTAGTTTACGAATTTCAGTTCAGTTCTGCGGTCCCTCTCCCAGATCTCTACTTTCTCCGAAATCCAATCAGGTGTCCGTGAAGTGTTCTTCATTTCGATCTCACAGCCATCCCTAGCAGCGTGTAGCGTGGCTCAGTGCCGAGAGCCCAGGCTTGGGAGTCAGAGCTCATGAGTTCTAATCCCGGCTCCGCCACTTGTCAGCTGTGTGACTGTGGGCAAGTCACTTCACTTCTCTGTGCCTCAGTTGCCTCATCTGTGAAATGGGGATCAACTGTGAGCCTCACGTGGGACAACCTGATGACCCTCTATCTCCCCCCACGCCTAGAACAGTGCTCGGCACATAGTAAGCGCTCAACAAATACCAACATTATTATTACCTTGGGCAAGTCACTTAACTTCTCTGTGCCTCAGTTACCTCCACTGTAAAATGAGGATTAAGACTGTGAGCCCTACTTGGGACAACCTGATTACCGTGTATCTACCCCAGCGCCTAGAACAGTGCTTGGCACATAGTAAGCGCTTAACAAATACCAACATTATTATTATTATTATCAGAATGCACATCATACATAATGTAAATTGCACAAGATGCCTGCATCAGTTTGTTTCACCAGTCTCTTCTGGGGAGGAGATATGCCAGAAACCTTTGAGAAAGTAAAGGGAAGACTAAACTAAATGACATGGTCACTGTGCAAGCATCATGAAGCAGGGGATTGCTACTAGTAACAATCAATCGATCAGTCGTATTTATCGAGCACTTACTGTGTGCAGACCACTGTACTAGGCGCTTGGGAGACTACGATGTAACAATACAACAGAGTTGGTAATAATAATGGCATCTGTTAAGCGCTTACTATGTGCAAAGCATTTTTCTAAGCGCTGGGATAGACACAAGGTCATCAGGTTGTCCCACGTGGGGCTCACAGTCTTAATCCTCATTTTACAGATGAGGTCACTGAGGCCCAGAGAAGTGAAGTGACTTGCCCAGAGTCACACAGCTGACAAGTGGTGGAGCCGGGATTAGAACCCACGACTCCCAAGCCCGGGCTCTTTCCACCAAGCCACGCTGCTGGTAGACACGGTCCCTGCCCACGATGAACTTGGAATTTAAAGGGGAAGACAGACATTAATAGGAATAAATAAATGATGCATAGGTTCGTGAATCCTGAGGGAGGGGTGAAAAAAGAGCGCAAATCTGGGCAACAGAGAAGAGTGTGAGATAAGAGGAAGTGAGGGCTCAGTCAGGGAAGGCCTCTTGGAGGAAATGTGCCTTTAATAAGCCTTCGAAGGTGGGGAGAGCCATTGTCAGATCTGAAGAAGGAGGGATTTCCAGGCCAGAGGCAGGGCGTGGGTGAGAGGTCAGTGGCGAGATAGATGAGTTCGAGGTATAGTGAGTAGGCTGGCATTGGAGGAGTCACTACAAATAACATTGTATTTGTTTGTTAAGCGCCAAGGACCATGCGGAACGCTGGAGAGGTACGAGATAATCAGGAAGCTCACCGTCTAAGTAGGAGGGGGAACGGGTGTAGTATTCCCCATTTTTCAGATGAGGCAACTGAGGCATAGAGACGTTAAGTGACTCACCCCAGGTCACCCAGCAGGCAAGAGGCGGAGCCGGGATTAGAACCCAGATCGTCTGACTCCCAGGCCTGTGCTCTTTCCCCGAAGCCGTACTGCTACTCAGCAACAGAGAAATCGGTGCGGTTGGCAAAAACTTCCCTGCAGGGTGATGTTTTCTGCTCAGAACATCATAATGCCAGAAGATGTGGAGGGAATTCAGTGCAAAGCAACGATAACAATAACTTAGACTAAGCAGCCAGGGGAAGGAGGGAAGACAAACCCCCCCCCGCCAAAACCGCACAACACTACCGCAAATATGTGTAACTTGACTAAATGATGACTAAAGGGGACAGGATAACCATCTACAAATATTTGAAGGGTGTAAACACCAAAAAGGAAGATGAATAATTTAGCGGAATAGGGATACAAGGGGCTAGAGCTCATTCCCGGTTCTCAAGACATCCATTCTTTGGCTAAACCCCTTTCAGAATTAAATTCTCCCAGGACCCGGAATGGGAAATTCGACATCGTAGCTAGGCAAAACACAAACCGTAGAAGTTCCTTCTTCAAGATCTAGGATGCAGCTGGTCCGTTTTGTTTTCTGCAGGTCACCTGAGGAAAAAGAACATCATACCCTTCCCGCCTGTGCCGACAACGCCTTTGTTCGTATACTTCTTCCTTGGTTCGGTCGTATTCCCTAAGCATCAGCTCCACAGCATTCTATCCGCATCCTCGTACTTTCCTACTTCCCCTTTCTGTAATTTACTTTAATGCCTGCCTCACCCTGTAGACTGTAAACTCTTTGAGGGCAGGGATCGTGTCTATCAGCTCTGGTTTTTTTGGACTTTCCCAAGCCCTTGGTAAAGTGCCCTGCACACAGTAAGGCGCCATAAATCCCGCCGATGGATTGACGTGTGCGCTGCGCTGATGCCGATAAGTCACCACAACCGTGCCGTGCAAAAACCAGGAGGCAGCATAGCAAAGACACAACTGGGAAAGGTGCGTTGATCCGGTTTCATGGAGGTGGGTGCCATATTTTAAGAGGGGCTGCCGTCCTTTCTGGAAAATGCGGCGCTGTAATCCAGTCCCCTAGACGGTAAGCTCACTGTGGGCAGGGAACGCGTCTGCTTATTGTGATATTGTACTCTCCCAAGCACGGTGTCCTGCACACGATAAGCGCTCCATAAATACGACTGATGGATCCGTATTTGATTTCCACTCAATCGCCCGGTGACCGCGCACACACACAAACACCGCAGAGGCTGTGGACCGTTGCTGGGTAAAACGTACGTGCCGAGCCTTTAGCATCTCATGTTCTGTATTTGCTCTCGGTTGGAGCAGTTTTTATTTTTTATTACCGCTTCTTGTATCCGCCCGGCCGCGTAACCAACTGAAAGAAGAACTTTCGGTAATAGTTCAGGGTTCTGGCGCTTTGAAAAAGCCAGCAGAGGGAGCCGTCTATATAGGTGATAAAATAAGCGGTCGTTTATTGAATTCTATTTCACGAGGATCAGCACGTTTTGATAATCAATCAGTCAATCGATGCTATTTAGCGAGTGCCTCTTTGCAGGCAAAGCTCTGGACTAAGTTCATATGGTTGCTTTGACTTTTGTTCCGCAGACTTCATCGCACCTACCGAAACGATGAAAAGTTTTGGCAGAACCGGGGGGGGGGGGTGGGTTAGTTCTTCCTGTTTTCATTCGTTTCTGTCTTTTTTTTTTTTTTTAACATCATCCGCGCGAGCCCCAGTTGTTTATCGAAAACAATAATAATGCCACGTAACCAGAACCGATAAGGCAGTTTTCTCAGTGTTGTCACATCGGGTGTTTTGGGTCCTCGGTTTAGACGTAACATTATGGAAGACGTGGGAATTTTCCCACCAGAATAACACGACTCGCAAATTGGTACAGGTAGATCCAGTGGAGGAAGAAATGGTCGTGCGTATAGGGGTGATGTTAACCAAGAAGGAGTGTTAACCAAGAAGGAGTGTGGCCTGGTAGAAAGAGTATGGGCCTGGGCGGTCTGATCCCTGTTCCACCACAAACCTGCCGTGTGACCTCGAGCCAGTCATTTCGTTCCTCTGTGCCTCAGCTCCCTCATCTCAAAATGGAGACTCAATATCTATTCTGCTTCCTACTTAGACTGCGAGCCCCACGCGAGACCCGATAAACTCGTGTCTACCCAGGGCTTGGAACGGTACTCGGCACGAGAAGCAGCGTGGCCTGGTGGAGAGAGCACGAGCCTGGAAGTCAGAAGGTCCTGGGTGCTAATCGTGGCTCCGTCACTTGTCTTCTGCGTGTCCTTGGGTGAGTCACTTAACCTCTCCGTGCCTCATACCCTTCAAATGCCGTTGAGTTGGTTCAGACCCGGGGACGCACCTCCCTCAGGACGTCCCCTATTACCTTATCTGTACAACGGGATTTGACTGTGAGCCCAGTGTGGGACATAGACCGTGTCCAACCTGATTATCTTATGCCTATCCCAGTGCTCCCCTCTCAGGATGGCACCTGGAGAGTTTCCAGTCCTCTACCAGTCTCTGCTACAGGAGGGAGAGTCGAGCAGAGGCCTGTCCGTTCCATTCCTAGCCTGGGCAGTGGCTAGCGAGTGGCAGGCCATCCGCTACACGTCAAAACTCACCCGTGCTGGGCAGCGGCGGCACGGGAGGGAGTCGAGGGCGGAGACTCAACTTTACCGCGTGGAAGAGAGCAGTGGTAAACCACTTCCGTATTTTGACCAAGAAAACTCCCTGGGTCCGGGGAAGCGGCGTGGCTCAGTGGCAAGAGCCTCGGCTTCGGAGTCGGAGGACATGGGTTCGACTCCCGGCTCCGCCACTCTTCAGCTGTGTGACCGTGGGCGAGTCGCTTCACTTCTCTGGGCCTCAGTTACCTCGTCTGTAAAACGGGGATTAACTGTGAGCCTCACGCGGGACGACCCGATGACCCTGTATCTCCCCCAGCGCTTAGAACGGCGCTCTGCACATAGTAAGCACTTAACAAATACCAACATTATTATCCACTACCAGAACGACTGCAGATGGAGGTGGGGCGTTCTGGGAGAGATGTGTCCGTGAAGTCATCATGGGTCAGAAATGACGCCAGAGCATAAGACAAGACAAGACCCCAGCGCTTAATACAGCACTTAACAAACACTATATATATTTATATGAAGCGTTTACCGAATACCACAATTATTAAGGTGTGGAACTTCATTTATTCAATCATACTTATTGGGCGCTTAGTGTGTGCAAAGCACTGTTCTAAGCGCTTAGGAGAAGGCGATATAACATCAGATACATTCCTGCCTACAACGAGCTCACGATCTAGAGAGGGAGACAGACATTAATATAAATAAATAGGTGAATAAATAAATAACAGATATATGCATAATACATATAATAATACATAATAATATAAATATACATAGGGGAAGCAGCGTGGCGCAGTGGAAAGAGCCTGGGCTTCGGAGTCAGAGGTCATGGGTTCGACTCCCGGCTCTGCCACTCGTCAGCTGTGTGACCGTGGGCGAGTCGCTTCACTTCTCTGTGCCTCAGTTACCTCGTCTGTAAAATGGGGATTAACCGCGAGCCTCACTTGGGACAACCTGATGACCCCGTATCTACCCCAGCGCTTAGAACAGTGCTCTGCACATATTAAGCGCTTAACAAATACCAACACTATTGTTATTATTATTATTAATTACTCTGTTTCCCAGTCTCTTCGGCTTTGTGCTTCTTTGTGCTTTTCCTACTTAGCGGTATTTAATAAGGTAAAATCACAATGAGTATTGAGGACGTAAAACATCTCTTTAAGACTGTGAGCCCGTCCCTGGGCAAGGATTGTCTCCATCTGTTGCCGAATCGTCCATTCCAAGGGCTTAATATAGTACTGTGCACATAGTAAGCACTAAATAAATACTATTGAATGAATGCATGAATTGTGTTAAGGATGTACACGCCAGTTCTACAGGATTTTATATTAAAAATGTCAGAGGGTCATGGAGGTTTCTCAAAGCAGCTACCTCCCACCTCATTAATTGCCACCGGGTTTATGGTTACTGTAATCCATCGATCGGTCGATTGTATCTATCGAGCACTCACTGTGTATAGGGCACTGAACTAAGCATTTAGGTGAGTCCAGTACAACGGAGTTAGGACATCTGTTCCCCGCCCACAAAGAGCTTACGGCCTGGGCAGGAGACGGATAGTAATATAAATAAATTACAGATATGTACACAGGTGCCGTGGGGCCGAGGGTGGGGTGCAGATCTACATGGAGGAGGGACACAGAAAGGAGTTGGAGAAGAGGAAATGGGAGTTTAGTCAGGGGAGCCCTCTTGGAACGGATGTGCTTTTAATAAGGCTTCGAGGGTGGGGAGAGTGATCGTCTGTCAGGTATGAAGAGGGAGGGGGTCCCAGGCCAGAGACGGGACTTGGGTGAGGGGGCGGCGGAGAGATAGTTGAGATTGAGGGCAGGTTGGCATTAGAGGAGCAAAGCGTGCCAGCTGGGTTGTAGTAGGAAGGCGGGGAGGTGAGGTAGGAGGACGCAAGGTGATTGAGTGTTTTAAAGCCAGCGCTTAGTACAGTGTTCTGCAGACAGTAAGCACTCAAAAAATATGATCGATTGAAGGATCGATCTATTGGACTGTGGGGGCCGCACCTAAAAGACCACCAGATACCTGTTCTACCGACCCAGTTCTAAGCCAGCTGTTCAACAGCCCGGGCTCCACTGAGCAAAGTCTGCCTTCTGGTCAGTTCTCTCTCTAGACGCAGAGTTCACCTTTTCCAATGGATTTATAAACTAACAAAAGCAGAAATGCAATTCTGAGAAGCGCTTCCGTCGAACGTTCGTGGCATGAACGTGGAGAGGCGGATTTGATCCAGCTCTTAAGGAATGAGAGATTTCTGAAAGCTTTGAAATTCAAAGTCTTGATGACTGCCCGAGGAAAAGTAACAATCACTTTTTACTACTGTTCAGTGAAGAATTTGTTTTTGGGGTTTTTTTTCGGTATTTGTTGAGTGCTCACTGTGTGCCAGGCACTGTACTAAGGCTGGGGTAGATACAAACTGAGCGGATTGGACACAGTCCATGTCCCGCATGGCGCTCACAGTCTTAATCCCTGTTTTACAGATGAGGTAATCGAGGCACAGAGAAGTTAAGTGACTTGTCCACGGTCACACGACAGACAAGCGGCGGAGCCTTTTGACAACTTTTACCCAGTAAGCGATCAAACGGTAAATTTTCACGTAATCCAGACTAGTTTTGCTCACGGTTCTTTATCGAAAATTCTTTGGGCCACAAAAGGTCACCCCAAATTTTCAGTGGCCCACTTCCTTTAACTACAGGGAAGTTAATAAACAACTGTCACAAAAAATTAAGAAGAAAAAGGAGAAACCGCTTTATTCACTCTCTTTTAAACTTGACGCTGAATTTCCTTTCAGGCTGTGTAGACGTAGACTTGCACTAATTTGCCTGTTTGTTTCCAATAATTGAGAATTCTATTTATTCATACTGTTTTTACTGATGCCTGTCTAGTTGTTCTGTTTTCCTTGTTGTCTGTCTCCCCGCTTCTAGACTCTGAGCCCGTTGTTGGGTAGGGATTGGCTCTATCTGTTGCCAAATTGTACTTTCCAAGTGCTTAGTACAGTGCTCTGCACACAGTAAGTGCTCAGTAACTAAAATGGAATGAATGCAGGAATTCATTCATTCAATAGTAATATTTATTGAATACTATCACAGTGGTCTAATAGATAGAGCTTGAGCCTGGGAGTCAGAGAATTTGGGTCACAGTCCCAGTTCTGCCATCTGTCTGCCGTGTGACCTTGAACAAGTCACTTCACTTCTCTGGGCCTGTCACCTCGTCTGTAAAATGGGGATTAAAGCTGTGAGCCCCATGTGGGATAGAGACGGTGTCCAAACCGATGATCGCGTAACTGTAGCTTGAGAAGCAGCGTGGCTCAGAGGAAAGAGCCCGGACTTGGGAGTCGGAGGTCATGGGTTCGAATCCCGGCTCCGTCACTTGTCAGCTGCGTGACTGTGGACGAGTCACTTCACTTCTCTGTGCCTCGGTTACCTCATCGGTAAAATGGGGATGAAGACGGTGAGCCTCACGTGGGACAACCCGATGACCCTGTATCTACCCCAGCGCTTAGAACAGTGCTCTGCACATAGTAAGCGCTTAACAGATACCAACATCATTATTATTATTAGTGTATCTCCCCCGGCGCTTAGTCCACAGTAAGTACTTCATGAATACCGTAAAAGATTTGTACTGGGGAAATACCCTATTCACTCTCTTTGTAGAAAAAGTCACACTATAATTCCACACTGCTGTGTTTTCACGGGCATTGTGCCTCACTTCCTACAGGGACGGCCCACAGATTAAAGTTCTACGAAGGTCGAAACCCAAGGGCCCAGCCTAGCATTATCTAAAGGTGACCAGAGCTTTCGATTTCCTCAGGAAAGCCTTGAAATTTGGAGTCTTCCTTCTACCTCCGGCTGTAGGTTCTAGGCGGTCACTCAAGTCCTGATCAGATCAAAGAGAGAAAAAATGATTGACTGAGATACATGCACATTTCAGTAAGGTATTGGTTAAGCGCTTACTACGTGCCAGGCACTGTACTAAGCGCTGGGGTAGATAAGAGAAGCAGCGTGGCTCAGTGGCAAGAGGCCGGGCTGGGGCGTCAGAGGTCATGGGTTCTAATCCCCGCTCTGCCGCTTGTCAGCTGTGTGACTGTGGGCAGGTCACTTCCCTTCTCTGGGCCTCAGTGACCTCATCTGGAAAATGGGGATGAAGACCGTGTTCCCCACGTGGGACAACCTGATTCCCCCGTGTCTACCCCAGCGCTTAGAACGGTGCTCTGCACATAGTAAGCGCTTAACAAATACCAACATTATTATTATAATAACAACAATAATAATAATCCCGGTACTTGCTCAGCGCTTACTATATGACGAGCACTGTTTTAAGCCCTGGGTAGATGCAGGCTAATCAGGTTAGACCCAGTTCCTGCCCCCATTTCACAGTCTTCATCCCCATTTCACGGATGAGGTCGCTGAGGCCCAGAGAGGTGAAGCGACCTGCCTCGCGTCACACAGCAGACGAGTGGCGGAGCGGGGATCAGAACGCAGGTCCTTCTGACTCCCAGGCCTGTGCTCTCCCCGCAAGACCACACCGCTTCACAGGAGCGAGCCCATAGCAAGGGGGAGGGAATCAATCGATCAGTCCCAGTCGACCGTTGATCAGTACGGCTGGGCCTGTGGATCCCAAAGCAAGGCAGGCCGGGGCGGTGGGTCCCTGGGATCTGGACCGCCCGAGCCCCCGCTGCCGCCGGCCCGTGGCGGTGGTTGCCCGCTGGCCAGATTCTGGGAGACGGAAGCTTCGCCGGCGACTCCAGCCATGCGGCAACGCCAACCTCCGACTGCCACATTCTGCCCCGTCTCCCACTAGGCCTCACTGCCTGCCGTCAGGCCCATCTTGAACCCACCGAGTGATCCCTCTGGCAGCCGGCCGGGAGGGACCTGTAAAGTTTCAGTCCCTTTGGTCCCTCGGCTTTAAAGCACTCAGGTAGCCGGCCCCCTCCTACCTCACCTCGCTACTCTCCTCCTCCTACGGCCCAGTCCGCCCAATTCTCTCCTCCAACGCCAACTCACTGTACCTCCATCTCGACTACCTCACCGCCGACCTCTCGCCCACATCCTGCCTCTGGCCCGGAACACCCTCCCTCTTCGTATCTGACAGACGATTACCCTCCCCTCCTTCAAAGCCTTACTGAAGGCATGTCTCCTCCAAGAGGCCTTCCCCGACTAAGCCCTCTTTTCCTTTTCTCCCACTCGCTTCGGCATCACCCTGACTTGCTTCCTTTATTCACGCTCCCCCCCCACCCCCAGCCCAACAGAACCCAGGTCCATATCTGTAACTTATTCATTTATATTAATGTCTGACCCCTCCCTCTAGGCAGTAAGCTCACTGTGGGCAGGCAAGTGTATCTGTTATAGTTCATTTATTCATCATTCAATTGTATTTATTGAGCGCACTCTGCGTGCAGAGCACGGTACTAAGCGCTTGGAAAGTACAATTTGGCAACAGATAGAGACGATCCCTACCCAACAACGGGCTCACACTCGAGAAGGAGGAGGCAGACAACAAAACGAAACAAGTAGACAGGCATCAGTAGCATCAAAATAGATAAGTGGAATTACAGATATATACGCAAGTATCGTATCGTGCTCTCCCAAGCGCTTAGTGCCGTATTCTGCACTCAGTAAGTGCTCAGTAAAGACGACTGATCGATCGACCTACTGATTGATCGATGGACACACTGGGGCCTGATCCAGCTTCCCCGGGGCAGGGAGGCAACACTTCCAGGTAGCTTCACGCATTTTCCCTAAGGACGTGTACCAGTGCAGTAGAGTCTCTCTAATAACACTGGCCCCGTGGATGGACTTGGGCCAGTGGGCAAAATTACATAACGGGGCATGAGCAAGCTGAGTCTTCCTGGGGGCCTGAGGGACATCCCGGAGAAGATGGGAGAGGGATGGGATTGTGGGTTTTGGCTCCCTGTGCCGAAGTCGGCTGGATTAACGCCAGGTCCTTCAGGAGAAGGGAGAGAGGGAGATGGAGAGAAAAGAAGAAGAGCGGAAGGCGGAGAATTTAAACTTTAAACTATACATTAGAAAGTACTTATTCATTCCTATTACCGTCCGTCTCCCCCTCTAGACCGTACGCTCATAATGGGCAGGGAACGTGTCTGCTAATGCTGTTGTACTGTACACTCTCCCGTGCTTACTACAGTGCTCCGCACGTAGTAAGCGCTCAGTGGATACGATCGATTGAGAAAGTGGCGGGGGGAAGAAGAGGAAGAGAGGAAAAGAGAAAAGGGGGAGAGAAGAGGAAGAGAGAAAAAGAGAGAAGGTGGGGGGAGAAAGAAGAGGCAGGAGGGGGAGTTGAAAAGACAGATGCAATTGAAATCAGTAAGGCTTAATGTTGGTATTTGTTAAGCGCTTACTACGTGCAGAGCACTGTTCTAAGCGCTGGGGTAGACACAGAGGAATCAGGTTGTCCCACGTGGGGGCTCACAGTCTTCATCCCCATTTTCCAGATAAGGTAACTGAGGCACAGGGAAGTGAAGTGACTTGCCCACAGTCACACAGCTGACAAGTGGCAGAGCTGGGATAGCGGGCCAGAGCCCGGGCCTGGGATCCTGAAGGACCTGGGTTCTAATCCCAGCTCTCCCACCTGTCGGCTGCGTGACCTCGAACAAGTCACCTCACTTCTCGGTGCCTCGGTGACCTCAGCTGTAAAAACGGGGATTAAAACTGTGAGTCCTGGGGGGGACAGGGATTGTGTCCAACCTGATTAACTTGTATTCACGCCAGCGCTTTAGTACCGTGCCCGGCACATACTAAATACTTAATAACAGATACCCTTAAAGAAAAATCCTTTGAGCTAACTAGAGCTTTGTTTATAGGATACGCTGCCACGATGCTTTTGTTTTGCATTTTCCATCAATCGGTGCTATTTACTGAGCACTCGCTGTGTGCCGAGCATTGTACCGAGTACCTGGGAAAATACTACGCATTAGAGGTGGTAACGACGATCTCTATCTACAGACTTTACCATCTAGAGGAAGCACTTTGCAGCTTGCATCGGTGCGCAAGTTTAGAAAACCCGAGTTTGGAAACTGTCCCTTGGAGGATCCTATTAATTAAGAATAATAGGAACAATAGTAATGATAATTGTGCTGTTTGTTAAGTGCTTACTCTGTGCCAAGCACTGTACTAAGCCGCTGGGGTGGATACAGGCAAAGGGTCGGACCCGGTTCCTGTCCCAGCTGGGGCTCGCAGGCCGCATCCCCGTTTTACAAATGAGGGAACCGAGGTGCAGGGAAGTGAAGTGACTTGCCCCAGGTCATCCAGCGGATGAGGGGCAGAGGCGGGATTAGAACCCGTGGCCTGGGCAGCGGCTGGGCCCCAAGTCCTTTGGTCACCGTCGAGACTGGGTCTTCCTCTGCTCCCCTGCCCCCCTCCCCATCGTCCCAGTTGGCTCCCTCTGCTCTAACCCCCTCCCCGCCCCACAGCACTTGGCTATCTATGTATGTATGTATGTATAATATTAATGATAATCCTAGTGACGGTATTTGTTAAGCGCTTACTAGGTAATAATAATAATAATGTTGGTATTTGTTAAGCGCTTACTATGTGCCGAGCACTGTTCTAAGCCCTGGGGTAGATACAAGGTAAACAGGTTGTCCCACGTGGGACTCACAGTCTTCATCCCCATCTCACAGATGAGGGAACTGAGACCCAAGGAATAATAATAATTAATAATAATTTTGATATCTGTTAGGCGCTTACTACGTGGCAAGCCGTGTTCTCAGCGCTGGGGTAGATACAAGGTAATCGGGTTGTCCCACGTGAGACTCACAGTCCTCATCCCCATTTTACAGATGAGGGAACTGAGGCCCACAGAAGTCAAGTGAGTTGCCCAAAGTCACCCGCCTGACGAGGGGCGGAGCCGGGATTAGGGCCCACCACCTCTGACTCCCAAGCCCGGGCTCTTACCACTCAGCCCCGCTGCTTCTCTCTACTTCTATTTATTTCTATTCATGATGCGTCTAGAAATCTCCAATTCTCTTTATTGATATTGCTGCTACTGATGCCTCTCTACTCCTTTTGGTGCCCGTCTCCCCCCCTTCTAGACCGCGAGCCTCTCGCGGGCAGGGATCGTCACCGTTTACGGTTGTATCGTGTCGTACTTCCATTCATTCATTCAAAAGTATCTACTGAGCGCTTACTCTGTGCAGAGCACTGTACTAAGCGCTTGGAATGTACAATTGGGCAACAGATAGAGACAGGCCCTGCCCAATGATGGGCTCACAGTCTAATCGGGGGAGACGGACGGACAAAGACAAGACATAATCACGATAAATAGAATCAAGGGGATGCACACCTCATTGACAAAATAAATAGGGTAATAAAGATATATATAAGTGAGCACAGGGCTGAGGGGAGGGGAAGGGAAGTGGGAGGAGCAGAGGGAAAGGGGGCTTAGCTGAGGGGAGGGGAAGGGGGGAAGGGAGAAGGAACAGAGGGCGGAGGGGGAGCAGAGAGGGAGCAGAGGGAAAAGGGGAAGCTCCGTCTGGGAGGGCCTCTTGGAGGAGGTGAGCTCTCAGTAGGGCTCTGAAGAGGGGAAGAGAGTTAGTTTGGCGGGTGTGAGGAGGGAGGGCGTTCCAGGGCAGCGGTAAGACGCGGGCCAGAGGTCGACGGCGGGATAGGCGAGAACGGGGGACGGCGAGGAGGCGGGCGGCGGAGGAGCGGAGCGGGCGGGGCGGGCGGTGGAAAGAGAGAAGGGAGGTGAGGTAGGAGGGGGCGGGGGGACGGAGAGCCTCGAAGCCCAGAGTGGGGAGTTTTTGTTTCGTGCGGAGGTCGGTGGGCAACCACCGGAGGTTTTTAAGGAGGGGAGTGACAGGCCCAGAACGTTTCTGCGGGAAGATGAGCCGGGCAGCGGAATGAAGAATAGACCGGAGCGGGGAGAGGCAGGAGGAAGGGTGGTCGGAGAGAAGGCCGACACGGTAATCCAGCCGGGATATTACGAGAGCCCGGACCAGCACGGTAGCCGTTTGGATGGAGAGGAAAGGGCGGATCTTGGCGATACTGTAAAGGTGAGACCGGCAGGCCTCGGCGACGGATCGCACGTGCGGGGCGAACGAGAGGGACGAGTCGAGGACGACACCGAGGTCGAGGGCCCGAGAGACGGGAAGGACGGTCGTACCGTCCACGGTGACGGGGAGGTCAGGGAGAGGACCGGGCGTGGGAGGGAAGATGAGGAGCTCGGTCTCGGACATGTCGAGTTTTAGGCGGCGGGCCGACATCCGGGCGGAGGCGTCCCGGAGGCGGGAGGAGACGCGAGCCCGAAGGGAGGGGGAGAGGACGGGGACGGAGATGTAGATCCGCGCGTCGTCTGCGTAGAGACGGTAGTCGAAGCCGTGGGAGCGGATGAGTTCACCCGGGGAGCGAGTGTAGATGGAGAACGGAAGAGGGCCGAGAACCGACCCTCGAGGAACCCCGACGGTTAGAGGATTGGAGGGGGAGGAGGAGCCCGCGAAGGGGACCGAGAACGAACGGCCAGAGAGATTAGAGCAGCAGCGTGGCTCAGTGGAAAGAGCCCGGGCTCGGGAGTCAGGGGTCACGGGTTCGCATCCCGACCCCGCCACCCGTCAGCCGCGCGACTGCGGCCGAGTCGCTTCACTTCCCTGGGCCTCAGTGACCTCATCTGCAGAATGGGGATGAAGACCGTGAGCCTCACGTGGGACGACCCGATGACCCCGCGTCCCCCCCCCGGCGCTCAGAGCGGCGCTCGGCACATAGTAAGCGCTTAACAGATCCCCACATGACGATGATTATAAGAGGAGAACCGGGAGAGGCCGGAGTCGGCGAAGCCAAGGCGAGATAGGGCGTCGTCCACAGCGATGTCGGTATCCGTTGAGCGCTTACTCCGTGCGGGGCACCGTTCCGGGCGCCGGGGGACATCCGGGGTCATCGGTCTGGCCCACGTGGGGCTCGCATCCTTCATCCCCATCTGACAGATGAGGGGACCGAGGCCCAGAGAATAATCACGTCGGTGTCTACTAGGCGCTTACTCTGGGCGGAGCACCGTTCTGAGCGCCGGGGGAGATCCGGGGTCATCGGGTGGTCCCACGTGAGGCTCACGGTGAATCCCCATTTGACAGCCGAGGGAACGGAGGCCCGGAGAAGTGAAGTGACTCGCCCACGGTCACCCGGCTGCCTGAGCGGTAGGATAGGCTAGGGGACGGTGGACGGCGCGGTGCCCCGCAGGCACGCACTGGAGGTTTTGAAGGAGGGGAGGCCAGGCGGACGATGGCGTGAGCGCACGAGTGGATGGATGAATGAATGCACGAATGAATGAGGGAATGGATGACGCCCGGATTTTGCCGGGCCCTTCCTTCCCTCGGCCCGGCCCGGCCCCGCCTCCTCCGCCCCCCGCTCCGCCCCGCAGGCCCGGACTCCCCCCCCCTGCGGCCCGCGGGGCGCGACCGGACGGGACGGGCCCAGGTAAGGGCCCGGGGGGACGGGCCCGGGGGGACGGGCCCGGGGGGAGCCTAGGGAACGGGCCCGGGGACAGCCGGACAAGCCTAGGGGACAGCGGGACACACAGCCCTGGGGGACAGCGGGACGGACAGCCTAGGGGGACAGCCGGACGGACAGCCTGGGGGACAGCCGGACAGTCTAGGGGCCAACCTGGGGGCCAGCCGGCCGGCCTGCCTGCCTGCCTGCCTGCCTGCCTGCCGGGAGCCGCCCCGGGCCTCGGGGGACCGGCTCGGAGGGCAAGGACAAAGGAGGCAGGAGGAGGCGAAAAGGAAAGCGGGGCCGGGCCTTCTCCCTCCTCTAAAGCCTTCGTCTCCCCATCCCCTTCCCCCGCCTTTCTCTCCATCCCCCCTCCCCATCCTCCCACCGTTCTCTCCATCCCCCATCTTCCCCTCCATCCTCCCACCCTTCTTTCCACCCCCCCCCCCCATCTTTCTCTCCGCCCTCCCGTAAATAGAAATAAACGTCGGTGTTTGTTAAGCGCTTACTATGTGCGGAGCACCGTTCTAAGCGCTGGGGGAGATACGGGGTCATCGGGTCGTCCCGCGTGAGACGCACGGTCTTCATCCCCCATTTTCCAGATGAGGGAACTGAGGCACGGGGAAGTGAAGCGACTCGCCCACGGTCGCACGGCTGACGGGTGGCGGAGTCGGGATTCGAACCCAGGACTTCTGACTCCCGAGCCCGTGCTCTTTCCACTGAGCCACGCCGCTTCCCGTCATCCTTTCCATCCCTCCTCTTTCTCTCCCCGTACTCCCCCTTTCTCTCCATCCTTGCCCCTTTCACCACCGTCCCCATCCCTCTCGCCATCCATCCTCCAACGCTCCCCATCCCTCACCTCTCCCTCCGGCTCCTCCTCTCTCTCCTTCCCTCCCTTGCCTTTCTCTCCTTTTGTCTCCTCTTTCTCCTCTCCCTCCCTTCCCCTCCCCCCGAAGTCCTTCTCGTTCTCCCTTCTCCTCCACCCCCCCGCCTCATTCGTTCGATCGTGTCCATCGAGCACTTGCTATGTGCAGAGCACTGAACTAAGCGCTCGGAGCGTACAGTTCGCCGACAGATAGAGTCGATCCCTGCCTGACGATGGGCTCACATCCCCCTGACCTAAGCGCTAGGGTAGGATAAAAAAATAAGCATCCGTTAATCGCTTACTATAATAACGATGGTATCTGTTAAGCCCTCACTATGTGCCAAGCTATCTGCTCTAAGCGCCGGGGCAGATACGAGGTAATCGGGTCGTCCCACGAGGGGCTCGCGGTCTCAGTTCCCCATTTTACAGATGAAGGAGCTGGGGCACGGAGAAGCGACTTGCCCAGGGCCACGCATCGGACCAGGGGCGGAGTCGGGATTAGAACCCACGACCTTCTGGTTCCCGGGCCCGGGCTCTAGCCGCCAGACCAGGCTGCTTCTCCGGGCCGTCGGTCCGGACGAGGCCCCCGTCCCTCGTGGGCTCGCGGTCTAATTCCGTGACAGAATTAGTCCGTAAAAACTCCGTTCGGGTCGCGGGGGACTCAGGCCGTGATACCGACGTCGCGACGACTGGCATTTTTTGAGCGCCTCGTGCCGAGCACCGTATCGAGCGTTGGGGTAGATGGGAGACGATCCGGGTCGGCCGCGGTCCCCGGCTCCGCGGAGCTCATGTGATTCACCTCTGTCGTATAGCGATACTTATTCTGTGGTATTTCTGAAGCGCTTAGCGGGTGCTAAGCACTGGGGTAGAGACAAGACAGTCGGCTCCCGCGTGGGGCTCGCGGTCTAAATAGGAGGGAGAACAGATTTCGAGCCCCCGTTTTGCAGATGGGCGGACTGAGGCCTAGAGAAGTTAAATGACTCGCCCGGGTGTGTTCCGCAGTGCTGAGGACACGGAGGCGTGCCCCGCGCTACGTTCGTTCGTCCATTCAATAGTATTTATCGAGCGCTTACTACGTGCAGAGCACTGTACCAAGCGCTCGGAACGGACAAATCGGTAACAGATAGAGACGGTCCCTGCCCTTTGACGGGTTTACGGTCTAATCGGGGGAGACGGACGGACGAGAACAATAGCAATAAATAGAATCGAGATACAAGCTACGGCCAGCGTATTTACCGCACACTTACTATGTGCAGAACACTGTACTCAGCTCATGGCGAAGTTTAATACCGCAGAGTTGGTAGACAGCATTACCTGCCCGCGAGGACCTTAGTCTACCGCTGTGATACGTTATATGATATGGTAGCAATATATGTTTTGTGACAGGTTGAGAAGCAGCGTGGCCTTATGGCACCAGCGCGGGCTTGGGAGTCAGAGGTCACGGGTTCTAATCCCGAGTCTGCCGCTTGTCGGCCGTGTGACCTTGGGCAAGTCGCTAAACTTCTCTGTGCCTCAGGTACCTCATCTGTAAAATGGGGATTGAGACCGTGAGCCCCATGTGGGACAGGGACCGTGTTCCACCGGACTGCCTTCGATCTACCCCAGCGCCGAACAGGGCTTGGCACATTGTAAGCACTTAACAAATACCAGAATAATTATTACTACTACTATTATTATTATATATTCCTCAAAATGCTCCATGAACAGATGGATCATGAGGTGCATTTTCCCCAAGACTACTTGCTACGCTATTAATTGATATTCATTCTAAAACTTCCAGAAAAACACACAGTTTCTTTTTGCGTCCTACAGCGTTGCGTTGAAGGTCACCAGGCTGCATAAACTTAGATAAGTTAATTCGAAGCATAACTTTACAACATTAGTAAATGAAGAGGTGCAACGCTGGAGAAGGGTTCCAAACTAGAAGCTGGCTCTGCTGACCGAGGTAGTGGTTTTCACCATTGGTAAGACATCAGCGTGGCTCGGTGGAAAGAGCCCGGGCTTGGGTGCCAGAGGTCATGGGTTCGAATCCCGGCTCTGCCACTTGTCAGCCGTGTGACCGTGGGCGAGTCACTTAACTTCTCTGAGCCTCAATTACCTCATCTGTAAAATGGGGATTAAGACTGTGAGCCTGACGTGGGACAACCCGATTACCCTGTATCTACCCCAGTGCTTAGAACAGTGCTCTGCACATAGTAAGCGCTTAACAAATATCAACATTATTATTATTATTTGTGCGTTGAGCAGTCCTTTTGTCTCTCACACGATGGCTCGTAGCGGGCCGATTTCCTCCGAACCCCTTTTGCCGCCGTTGAGCTCCTCTCTCCTTCAGGGTCTTCCGTCTTTTCTATAAATCCGTCTGCTTTCTGTAAAATTGAGGTGACTTTTGAATCCGGAATGTTTGCTGAGAGTACGTAGTTTGTTTTGGCGTCTCGTAGCGACACGTTGGATCGCCGAGGTGCCGAGCGATAACGGCTGTCTCTCTGGGTTGTATATGTATCGATATCGAGGGGCTGTAGCTCGGCATTGACTTAATGGCCATATTTCCAGGTTGTATGTGTCCTGGGGTAGGCACTGAGTGAATACTCTGATAAATGAATGATGGTATTTGTTAAGCGCTTACTATGTGCCAGGCGCTGTTCTGAGCGCTGGAGTGAATACAAACAAATCGAGTTGGATACAGTCCCTGGCCCCTGTGGGGCTCACGGTCTCAATCCCCATTTTACAGTTGAGGTCACTGAGGCCCAGAGAAGTGAAGTGACTTGCCCGAGGTCACACAGCAGCCAAGTGGTGGAGCTGGGATTGGAACCCGTGATTTCCCCTAAACTGGAGGCCGTGGCCACTGTGCAACAGTTAGGCATCACGTCTATGAATCCTTTTGTATTCACGCGAGCTCTTCAGAGTGTTCAGCCCCTCGCAGGTACTCAACTAATTCATCTACAGCATTCTTGATCATAATAATCATTGTGGTATTTGTTATAAGCGCTTACTCTGTGTCACCCACTGTACTAGGCTCTGGGGTAGATTCAAGCAAATCGGGTTGGACACAGACCCTATCCCACCTCGGCCTCACAGTCTTACTCCCCATTTTACAGATGAGGTAACTGAGGCACGGAGAAGTCGAGCGACTTTCCCGAGGTCACACAGCAGACAGGTGATGGAGCTGGGATTAGAACCCGCATCCTACGGACTCCCAGGGCCACGCTCTCTCCCCCAGGCCGCGCTGCTTAGACGCGAGTCAACTTGGCTTTCGCCACATCTCTTCCATAAGAGTGGACAGTTATTTGGCCTGGAGGGCCACTTAATGAATCTGTCCTAAACCGCCGAGAAACGATCTGGTGTCCACTGTCCTTCGGTATCATCTTGTTGGCATTTGGCATGAGGTCACCTTTAAGCCTGACTCTAGACTCTAAGCTCGCTGTGGGCAGGAAACATGCCTGCCTACTCTCTTACGCCGTTTTATTGCACTCTTCCAGATACACACAGTAAGTGCTCAATAAATGCAATCGATTGATTGTCAATTTGCTTTCACGTTACCATCTTAAGAAGGTTAGATGCCCCCCTGCCTTTGAGCCTTGTTCTGATTGGGGCTGGCAATGTTGTTGAGTAGATTCACTAGAAAAAATTCTAGCCCTACATAGATTTTACCAGTTTTGAATTAAAAGGGCGGTCACTCTTTGACCACCATGGAGACAAACCTGGAGTGTTGTGTTAATTGTGTTTAGCTCCTCCAATGAGCCTGGCTTACGTGAAGGGACTTAACTTTGATAGTTTCCTATAAGAACTGAAGGGAGAAACGGGGTGTCCTAGTGGGTAGAGCACGGACCCGGAGGTCAGAAGACCTGGGTTCTAGTCCCGGCTTAGCCGCTTTCTGCTGTGTGACCTTGGGCAAGACACTTAACTTCACTGAGCCTCAGTTACCTCATCTGTAAGATGGGGATTAAGATGGAAATGGGAGACGTGGACTGTGTCCAACCTGATTATCTGCTATCTACCCCCGTGTTTAATACAGTGCCTGGCATATGGTAAGCGCTCAACAAATACCATTTTAAAAAAAGAAAGTGAGAGCACTGAGGATTCTTTTGGTCTGAGGTGGGGTTTGTTCAAGTCACTGATCCCCTAAACAGTTGCCATTCTTAGAATCGGACACTCCCTCGGCTCTTAGGGATAGTTGCCCGAAGGCAGTAGAAAACAGCACCTTCTCTGGCAGAATAGGATGCCTTTCGAAAGCTACCCGCAACTTTGAGGATTCCTACCCTTTGCTTCTGTCCATCTTACGGTCTGTAAATTGGTCTTTGGAGCCATCTCCTTCTGTGACTGAAATAGTCAAGATGGTCATGTGATCCAGGCAATGGCCAGATAAGGGCCAAGTTACAGAGGCCAGGTCATCGTAGTTATGGTACTTGTGAATGGGCATACCGAGAGTCAAGTGCTGGGAGAGGTACAAGTTCATTCATTCATTCAATAGTATTTATTGAGCGCTTACTATGTGCAGAGCACTGTACTAAGCGCTTGGAATATACAAATCGGTAACAGATAGAAACGGTCCCTGCCCTTTGATGGGCTTACGGTCTAATCGGGGGAGACGGACGGACAAGAACAATAGCAATAAACAGAATCGAGGGGATGAACATCTCATTAAAACAATAGCAAATAAATAGAATCAAGGCGATGTACATCTCATTAACAAAATGAATAGGGTGATGAAAATATAGACAGTTGAGCAGAGGAGTACAGTGCCGAGGGGAGGGGAAGGGAGAGGGGGAGGAGCAGAGGGAAAGGGGGGAGAAGAGGGCTTAGCTGAGGAGACATGAAGGGGTGGGTAGAGGGGGAGCAGAGGGAAAAGGGGAGCTCAGTCTGGGAAGGCCTCTTGGAGGAGGTGAGCTTTAAGTAGGGTTTTGAAGAGGGGAAGAGAATGAGTTTGGCGGAGGTGAGGGGGGAGGGCGTTTCGGGACCACGGGAGGACGTGGCCCAGGGGTCGACGGTGAGATAGGCGAGAGTGGGGGACGGTGAGGAGGTGGGCGGCAGAGGAGCGGAGCGTGCGGGGTGGGCAGTGGAAAGAGAGAAGGGAGGAGAGGCAGGAGGGGGCAAGGGGATGGAGAGCCTCGAAGCCTAGAGTGAGAAGTTTTCTGAGGGGGTCGATAGGCAACCCCTGGAGGTTTTTAAGAAGGGGAGTGACACGCCCAGAGCGTTTCTGCAGGAAGATGAGCCGGGCAGCGTAGTGAAGAATAGATTGGAGCGGGGAGAGACAGAAGGAAGGGAGATCAGAGAGCAGGCTGACACGGTAGTCTAGCCGGGATATTACGAGAGCCTGTAACAGTAAGGTAGCCGTCTGGGTGGAGAGGAAAGGGCGGATCTTGGCTATATTATAAAGGTGAGACCGGCAGGTCTCGGTGACGGATCGGATGTGTGGGGTGAACGAGAGAGCCGAGTCCAAGATGACACCGAGATTGCGGGCCCGAGAGACGGGAAGGATGGTCGTACCATCCACGGTGATAGGGAAGTCAGGAAGAGGACAGGGCTTGGGAGGGAAGATGAGGAGCTCAGTTTTGGACATGTTGAGTTTTAGGTGGGGGGCCGACATCCGGGTAGAGACGTCTTGGAGGCAGGAGGAGATACGAGCCTGAAGGGAGGGGGAGAGGACAGGGGCAGAGATGTAGATCTGTGTGTCATCTGCATAGAGATGATAGTCGAAGCCGTGAGAGCGGGTGAGTTCGCCGAGGGAGTGAGTGTAGATGGAGAACAGAAGAGGGCCAAGAACTGACCCTTGAGGAACCCCAACAGTTAGAGGATGGGAGGGGGGGAAGGAGCCCGCGAAGGAAACCGAGAATGAACGGCCAGAGAGATGAGAGGAGAACCGGGAGAGGACGGAGTCCGTGAAACCAAAGTGAGATAAGGTGTGGAGGAGAAGGGGATGGTCGACAGTGTTAAAGGGAGCTGAGAGGTCAAGGAGGATTAGGATAGAGTATGAGCCATTGGATCTGGCAAGAAGGTGGTCGTGGGTGACCTTAGAGAGAGCAGTCTCGGTAGAGCGGAGGAGACGGAAGCCATATCGGAGGGGGTCCAGGAGAGAATGGGAGTTTAGGAATTCTAGGCGGCGAGTGTAGACGACTCATTCTAGGAACTTGGAGAGGAAGGGTAGTAGGGAGATAGGGCGATAACTAGAAGGGGAAGTGGGGTCGAGAGAGGGTTTTTTTAGGATGGGGGAGACGTGGGCATGTTTGAAGGCAGAGGGGAAGAAGCCATTGGAGAGTGAGAGGTTAAAGATAGAAGTTAAGGAGGGGAGGAGGGCAGGGGCGATGGTTTTTATAAGGTGAGCGGGAATGGGGTCCGAGGCCCAGGTGGACGGGGTGACACCTGCGAGGAGGGAGGAGATCTCCTCTGAGGATACCGCAGGGAAGGATTGGATAATAGGGGAGAGGGTTGGGGGGGGCGAGGCAGGAGGGGGAGAGGTGACTTTGGGGAACTCAGACCTGATTGTGTTGATTTTTGTGATGAAGTAGGTGGCCAGATCATTGGGGGTGAGGGATGGGGGATGGGGAGGAACGGGGAGCCTGAGAAGAGAATTAAAGGTCCGGAACAATCGGCGGGGGCGACGGGCATGGGTGTCGATGAGCGGAAAAAAGAAGTTTTGCCTGTTGGAGGAGAGGGCAGAGTTAAGGCAGGAAAGGATAAACTTTCAATGGATAAGTTCGGCTCGGTTCTTGGACCTTCTCCAGCGGCGCTCAGCAGCTCGAGCGTAGAAGCGTAGGAGGCGGACAGAGGCGGTGGCCCGGCGCTGTGGGTTAGTGGAGCGAGAGCGGTGGAGGGAAAGAGAGTTGAGATGAGTAGAGAGGGTGGAGTTGAGAGCGGTAACCGGATCATCGAGAGTGGGAAGAGAGGATGGGGGCGAGGTGGGGAGAGATGCTTTTGGAGAGATGGATGGCATCAAGAGAGCGGCGCTCTCTGTCGGGGAGCAGTATAGATTCTCAGGGAGAGAGAGTGTGAGAGAGGAGGCTGGTGAGAAGGTTATGGTCTGAGAGAGGGATTTCAGAGTCAGTGAGGGAGGAGATAGTGCAGCGGTAGGAGATGACGAGATCGAGGGTTTGACCGAGGCGGCGAGTGGGTGAGGTATGGCGGAGCAGGTCGGCAGAGTCGAGGAGCGATAGCAGGCGGGTGGCAGAGGAGTCACCGGGTACATCCACGTGGATGTTGGAGTCTCCGAGGATCAGAGTAGGCAGAGAGAAGGAGAGAAGGAAGGTGAGAAAGGGGTCTAGGTGGTTGAAGAAGTCGGTGGTGGGACCGGGAGGGCGGTAGATGACGGCTACACGTATCTGGAGGGGGTGGTAGAGGCGAATGATGTGGGCTTCAAAGGGGGAAGGAGAGGGAAGGGGGAGGAGGGATAGTGCGGAAGCGGCAGCGGGGTGAGAGGAGGAAACCGACGCCTCCTCCCTTTCTGGTGAGTCTGGGGGAGTGGGAGAAGGAGAGGCCTCCGCCGGAGAGAGCGGCGGCGGAGACCGTATCTTCGGGAGTGAGCCAGGTCTCCGTAAGGGCGAGGAGGAGTAGAGAGCTGGAAAGGAAAAAGTCAAGGGTGAGAGGTAGTTTACCTGTAATGGAGCGGGGGTTCCAGAGGCCACACTTGAAAGTAGCTGTGGGTGCAAGGGGGGGAGAAGGGGGAGAGCGAGGGGAGGGGAGGGTTTGGATGGGAACGAGGCGGCAGGGCCTTTGACGGGGAGATGGGGTGGAGGGGTGGTGGTGGGACAGGAGGACAAGGATGGGGCGTGGGTGGGGAAGAGGAAAGGGGAGAGGATGGGAGGAGGGAGGTCTGATGGAGAGGAGCGTAGGGGGAGGGGGAAGAGGGGTGGCACTGGTAAAGTGGGGTTCTAGGGCGGGGGAGGGGAGGAGGCAGAGGAGAGAGCGGGAAAGAGCTGGGCGAGAGAGGGAAAGGGGAAGGAGAGGATTGGGAGGGGCAGATGGGGGGGTGGGTGGAAGGACATGGTGAGGCCAGAGAGGTAGGTGGTGGCACTGATAACAATTAACGTTGGGCACAGTCCCTGTCCCTGAGGGGCTCACAGTCTAAGTAGGAGGGAGTAGGATCTAATCCCCATTTTACACAGGAGCAAACTGAGGCCCAGAGAAGTGAAGCGACTTGCCCAAGGTCACAGAGCAGACCAGTGTTAGAGCCAAGATTAGCATCCAGATTTTTGGCTCCTGCACTTTCCACTAGGCCATGCAGCTTCCTAGAGGGTCAAACTATCGGGCATGTAGGGATGAGTCAGGCACAGAGGTTCCTATTTAGGGCACGATGGTTCTGTCGGATTCATAGGTTGGTACCATAAATTAGGGTTTTTTGGTTTTTTAATTTTTTTATGGTATTTATTAAGTGCTTACTATGTGTCAGGCACGTACTAAGCCTCGGCGCAGATATAAGACAGTCGGGTTGGCCGCAGTCTCTGTCCCCCGTGGGGTTTACAGTCTTAATCCCCTTCTGACAGATGAGGGAACTGAGGCACAGAGAATAAAGGGACTGGCTCACGTTCGCCCAGCAGACTAGCGGCGAAGCCAGGTCCTCTATTTCCCAGGCTCGCGCTCTTTCCACCAGGCTACGCCGTTTGACACATACTTTGGAGCGAGATTAATCGATCATATTTATTGAGCACTTGCTGTCTTCAGAGCACCGTGCTAAGCGCTTGGGAAAGTCCAGTACAACAGGGTTGTAGACATGTGCCCTGCCCACCAGGAGCTCAGAGTCTGTACTAGTTACTTGCCTCATTTCCGCCTTCGTAGACCAGGTTCCTTTAGCCAGATGGTGATTTTTGAAGGGTTGGCTAGGATATGGTTTCCGGCAGACACACCTGTGCCCGGGGGCCTAAAAGAAGGCAGATCTATGCGTAGACACAGCGGAATGGCGGAGGGAAGTTCATCAACTGAGAAGGTGTTCGATATGGGGTCGTCTCCTTGAATTTCCCGTCATGAGGATAATTAGTAAGGTCTGAACTCCCAGCAGAGGCTAATGTCTGGGCCGGGTCAAAAATATGCCCTGTTAAGCAGAATCCTAGGGTGGGATCGGAGACGGGATTGATGGGGCTTATTTCGGTTAGCATTCATTCATTCAGTCGTATTTATTGAGTACTTACTGTGCGCAGAGCACTGGGCTAAGCACTTGGGAAAGTACAACAATAAATAGAGACGGTCCCTGCTCCTAACGAGCTCACAGTCTAGAGGCGAGGAGACGGACATCGATACAAGTAAATAAAATTACAGGTGTGCATGTAAGGGCTGTTTACTCCAAACACTCCTGTGATAGAGAAGGGAAAGAAAGGAGAGTTTCTTAAGGAGTGGGATACAGTCAGAGAAGCAGTGTGGCTCAGTGGAAAGAACCCGAGCTTGGGAGTCAGAAGTTATGGGTTCGAATCCCGGCTCTGCCACTTGTCAGCTGTGTGACTATGGGCAAGTCACCTAACCTCTCTGTGCCTCAGTGACCTGGTCTGTAAAATGGGGATTAACTGTGAGCCTCACGTGGGACCACCTGATGACCCCCGTATCTCCCCCCAGCGCTTAGAATAACAATAATTATTATTATTGTTACTGGATCTTCCCCTTCCAGATTTAGGCAGGATTGTATCGAAAACTCCCTCTCCACTGTAAGCTCGTGGTGGGCAGGGTTTGTGTCTGTTATATTGTTGTACTCTCCCAAGCGCTTAATACAGTGCTCTGCACATAGGAAGCACTCAATAAATAGGACTGAATGAAGTACGATTGAATGAAGGATGAAATAACCTTTTCTGCAACGTCTTCGGAGCCTAGAGGAAAGAACCCAGGGCTGGAAGTCAGGAGACCTGGGTTTTAATCCCAGCCGTGCCACTTGTCTGCCATGTGATCTCAGGCGGTCATTTTACTTCTCTGCGTTTCAGTTTAGTCGTCTGTAAAATGGGGATTAAATATCTATCAGATACCAATTCGCCCTCCCTTTTAGACCGTGAGCCCCACGTGGGACAGGGTTTGTGTCCGATCAGGTTGTATCTACCCCAGGGCTTTGACCGACAGTAAGCGCTTAACAAATGCCACAGTTAGAATTAGCTGCTATTAATAGCTTGTTCTGTGTCTGGGAGTAGCCAAACCCCAGCGTGGATCTGGGAAGATTAATGGGATGTTAAGGATAGGGCAGATTATTTTCAGGGATAAAAGTTAAGAATTGTTCTCTGGTTCATTTTACTGATTGAGAAGTGTCTGTCGACAGATGAGTCTGTTTTGAAGTATACACGTCATCTCCACCCTGTCGTTCTCAGCAGCTTTACAAAATTCCCACTTTCATTTAGGTTAAAGTCTGTAATTGCCTTGTGGAAGGGATCGTCATCAATCATCAGCGATATTTATTGAGCACTTACTATGTGCACAGCACTGTACTTAGCGCTTGATCTTGTCTACGAACTCTACTGTAAGTCCGTAAGCTCTCCCTAAATACCATCCATGGATTCAGCATTAGATTAGAGTCGAAACCAAGGTGAGAAGGGAAGAGTACTGTACGTAGGCCAATTTAAAAAGAAAAAACAACAACTTGCTTTAAATCAGTCGATGATAGTTTTTCTTCTTCAGTGTTCCCAAGCCTTTGGTTGACTTCCAAGTTGACCCTACCCTCGAAGTGAAGTAAGCAGATTTTCTCTTCAGCTTTCTCAGAATATCTGTAGCAAATAAATTGTTTAAGGAAACAAACATAAATGACAATACCCTGAATATTCAGGAATAATATTTCTGGTATTTTGATGTAGGTGCCTTGTAAAAAAAATTATTAGAGAAGGCAGGCACCTTTGATTTAATTAGGGGTTTGACTTGCAGAATCTGTCGACCTTTCTCCTCAAGGAGGATTACTTAGATTGTCAATTTGGGACCCTTTTCTAAACAACAAAGCATTTCTTCTCAGTTGCTCTCCTGTACCGGTTTCCAACGTATCTCCCTTTTACAAGGTTAACAGGCCTGGGAGTCAAGAGAACCTGTGGGAAACCTTGAAAACTGCCGCTGCTTGGACCAAACAATGCTAGAAATACAGCAGTACGTTTAACTAAAAACTTTGTGCAACTGGATTCATTGTTTCATTCCTCAGAATGCTCTTTAAAATAGTTAATAATATTGATATTTTGTAATATAGCTTACTGTCAATTGAAAGTCTGGAAGTATGTACTCCGGGGCTTAATAGCGCTTGACCCGTAGTAAGGGCTTAACATATTCCACAATTAAGCGATTCGTTGAGTGGATCTTCCGCAAAGAAAATTTTTGTAAGGGTAATTTTAAATAGAGGAGCAGTAAAATGTGTAGGTTATTGGATGGACCGTTTTTCTTCGTTTCCGCCCGTGTGTGTGGGGGGTCCTCAAGGCATCTGAAGCAAAGTGGTCTTTGATACACTTCTGAAATAACTTTTAAAACACTGGAGAGAAAGAACTATTTCAGTTATCAATGCCTTTGGACTTTCCGGATCTTTAACAGTGGGGTTATTATGACATCTGTCAAGAAACAAGCTGGCAGGGTCGTCAAAGAACATTCAAAAATAAACCAACCCATTAAAGAATTTGTCAGTCGTGTTTGTTGAGTCAGTCTTATCTGTTGAGAGTTTACTGTGTGCAGAGCACTGTACTGAGCGCTTGGGAGACTACAATACGACAATAAGCCGACAAACTGTAAAAGCACGTAAAAATGAAAGTCATTTGTGTTGACCTCTGTTACTTCCTACACAGTGGCATTTGTGTATTCAGATACGCTCACAGTGGGCAGGGAACGTGTCGACCGACTCTGTTATATTTTACTCTCCCAAACGCTTAGTTCGGGGCTCTGCACACAGTAAGCACTCAATAAACAGATTTACAGACCTGGGATTTTATTATTCTCTTAGTCATGTTCTTAGCACAGTGCTGTGCACACAAGAGGAAGTTTGATCTGTTGAACGATTGATGTGTTGTAGGGGAAAACTAAAGGTTTGTCAGAGCCAGTGGGAAAGAATATGATCCAAGAGAGGACAGAGTTTAGGTATTTGTATGATGAAATCCTGAAACTTATGGCAGCAACTGCTTCATTAGGCTGGAAATAAATCCAAAGCCTGTTTGGGAGCAAGGAATACTTTTAACCTCTCCCCTTATTCTGTTTGTTTCTTGGCTACACTCTGTTCCTCTGTTTCAAGAGGAAGAGCTGTTTTCCTAGGAGATGACTCTTGTGTTCAAACGTCAGCAACTGCCTTTATCCCCCTCAGGGTCTGTTTGGTTCCTTCAGGTGGAGAGAGACTGGGTATTCACTACAACTCTCCCTTGACAATATTGTTTGCAGGGGCCCCCTCAACTCGTCAAAATGCCCGTCATGGTGGAGGACATCATGAACCTGCTGTGCTGTATTTCAGAGGAGAGGAAAATGAAAGCGGCAGTGAAGCATTCTGGAAAAGGTGCCGTGATGGCCGGGGCGGCCGCTTTCCTTGGTGGTTTGGTGGGAGGTCCACCCGGAATAGCCGTAGGTAAGTTCTCTTCATTTACCCGGCACGTTCGGGGCGTGTGGACGTTAAGGCGAGAGAGAGAACAGATGGACCGACGGGAATGACTTGACGGAGCTTCGCGGCACTTCTTGAAGGAGCGTGGCCCGGTGGAAAGAGCCCGGGCCTGGATTCTAATCCTGGCTCTGGCACCTGTCTGCTGTGTGACCTCAGGCGAGCCACCTCACTTCCCGGTGCCTCAGTTCCCTCATCTGGAAAATGGGGATTAAGATCGTGAGCCCCGTGCAGTGTCTAACCCGATTACCTTGTACCTACCCCAGGGCTTAGTTGGGTCCCTGGCACCTAGTAACTGCCTAAAAAATGCCACAGTTATTATCATTATTAATAGTAATGGTAGTTGTAGTATTCTGCAATGCTTATCCTAGGTCCATTAAAAAAACCCCCAACACATTTCCTATATCAGTGTTTGAGATGGAATGGTACGATAACGACCGTGGTATTCGTTAAGCGCTTGCTATGTGCCAAGCGTTTAAGTCGATACAAAACCATCAGGTGCCACATGGAGCTCATAGTCTAAGTAGGAGGGAGAACAGGTATTGAATCCTCACTTTGCAGAAGAGGGAACTGAGGCGCAGTGACTTTCATTCATTCATTCAGTAGTATTTATTGAGTGCTTACTATGTGCAGAGCACTGTATTAAGCGCTTGGAATGTACAGTTCGGCAACAGATAATAATCATAATAATAATGTTGGTATTTGTTAAGCGCTTACTATGTGCAGAGCACTGTTCTAAGCACTGGGATAGATACAGGGTAATCAGCTTGTCCCACGTGAGGCTCACAGTTAATCCCCATTTTATTCATTCATTCATTCAATAGTATTTATTGAGCGCTTACTATGTGCAGAGCACTGTACTAAGCGCTTGGGATGAACAAGTCGGCAACAGATAGAGACGGTCCCTGCCGTTTGACGGGCTTACGGTCTAATCGGGGGAGACGGACAGACGAGAACGATGGCACTAAACAGCGTCAAGGGGAAGAACATCTCGTAAAAACCGATGGCAACTAAATAGAATCAAGGCGATGTACAATTCATTAACAAAATAAATAGGGTAACGAAAATATATACAGTCGAGCGGACGAGTACAGTGCTGTGGGGATGGGAAGGGAGAGGGGGAGGAGCAGAGGGAAAAGGGGAAAATGAGGCTTTAGCTGCGGAGAGGTAAAGGGGGGATGGCAGAGGGAGTAGAGGGGGAAGAGGAGCTCGGTCTGGGAACGCCTCTTGGAGGAGGTGAGTTTTAAGTAGGGTTTCGAAGAGGGGAAGAGAATCAGTTTGGCGGCGGTGAGGAGGGAGGGAGGGCGTTCCGGGACCGCGGGAGGACGTGGCCCGGGGGTCGACAGCGGGATAGGCGAGACCGAGGGACGGTGAGGAGGTGGGCGGCGGAGGAGCGGAGCGTGCGGGGTGGGCGGTAGAAAGAGAGAAGGGAGGAGAGGTAGGAAGGGGCAAGGTGATGTAGAGCCTCGAAGCCTAGAGTGAGGAGTTTTTGTCTGGAGCGGAGGTCGATAGGCAACCACTGGAGTTGTTTAAGAAGGGGAGTGACATGCCCAGATCGTTTCTGCAGGAAGATGAGCCGGGCAGTGGAGTGAAGAATAGACCGGAGCGGGGCGAGAGAGGAGGAAGGGCTGACACAGTAGTCTAGCCGGGATATAACGAGAGCCCGTAATAGTAAGGTAGCCGTTTGGGTGGAGAGGAAAGGGCGGATCTTGGCGATACAGATGAGGTAACTGAGGCACAGAGAAGTGAAGTGACTTGCCCACAGTCACACAGCTGACGAGTGGCAGAGCCCGGAGTTGAACCCATGACCTCTGACTCCGAAGCCCAGGCTCTTTCCACTGAGCCTTGATGAGACCATCCCTGCCCAATGACGGGCTCACAGTCCAATCGGGGGAGACAGACGGACAAAAACAATAGCAATAAATGGAATCAAGAGGATGGACATCTAATTAACAAAATAAATAGGGTAATAAAAATATATACAAATGAGCGGACGAGCACAGTGCTGAGGGGAGGGGAAGGGAGAGGGGGAGGAGCAGAGGGAAAGGGGGGCAAAGGGGACTTAGCTGAGGGGAGGTGGGGGGGGGCAGAGAGGCAGCAGAGGGAGCAGAGGGAAAACGGGAAGCTCAGTCTGGGAAGGCCTCTTGGAGGAGGTGAGCTCTCAATAAGGCTTTGAAGAGCGAATGAGAGTTAGTTTGGCAGAGGTGAGGAGGGAGGGCGTTCCAGGACCGCGGGAGGACGTGGGCCAGGGGTCAGCGGTGGGATAGGCGAGAACGGGGGACGGTGAGGAGGTGGGCGGCGGAGGAGTGGATCGTGAGGGGTGGGCAGTGGAAAGAGAGAAGGGAGGAGAGGTAGGAGGGGGCAAGGTGATGGAGACCCTCGAAGCCTAGAGTGAGAAGTTTTTGTTTCGTGCGGAGGTTGATAGGCAACCACTGGACGTTTTTAAGGAGGGGCGTGACATGCCCAGAGCGTTTCTGCAGGAAGATGAGCCGGGCAGCGGAATGAAGAATAGTCTGGAACGGGGAGAGACAGGAGGAAGGGAGATCGGAGAGAAGGCGGACACAATAATGTAGCCGGGATATTACGAGAGCCGGTACCAGTACGGTAGCCGTTTGGATGGGGTAGAAAGGGCGGATCTTGGAGATATTATAAAGGTGAGACCGGCAGGCCTCGGCGACGTATCGGACGTGCGGGGTGAACGAGAGAGCCGAGTCAAGGACGACACCGAGGTTGTGGGCTTGAGAGACGGGAAGGACGGTCGTACCGTCCACGGCGACGGGGACGTCAGGGAGGGGACAGGACTTGGGAGGGAAGATAAGGAGCTCAGTTTTGGACATGTTGAGTTTTAGGTGGCGGGCAGACATCCAGGTAGAGACGTCCTGGAGGCAGGAGGAGATATGAGCCTGAAGGGAGGGGGAGAGAACAGGGGCAAAGATGTAGATCACACACAGCAAGTAAGTGGCCGACCCAGAATTAGAACCCAGGGCCTAGTTCTTTCCACTGGGCCAGGTTGCATTGGCATCCCCAGTTGGCGCTTGTATTTTTAACATACCTTTCCCGTCACTGGGCAGGGATTGTCTCTATCTGTTGCCGAATTGTACATTCCAAGCGCTTAGTACAGTACTCTGCACATAATAAGCGTGCAATAGATACTATTGAATGAATCAGAATCTGGGCAACAGGGAAAGGTGGGAAGGCTTTGGTCTCATTTTCCAACCTGATGGATTCTTCCCCAGGAAAGTAAATGAGTCCTTTCTATCCCCCTCTCCCCTTCAGACCGAGACTCTGGCAGGAGATAAGCCAGAATAGCCCCTTTGTAACTCAGACTGAGAAGATAACAAAGCAGATCTTTTTTGAAAAAAATATACCTTTTTGTCCATGCTTGGTTCATATCAATCGATCGTGTTTACTGAGTGCTTACTGTGTGCAGAGCCCTGCATTAAGCGTTTGGGAGACTAAAATATAAAAGAGTCGGTTGACACGTTCCCTGCCCACTGTGAGCGTATTTGAATCCACAGATGCCACTGTGTAGGAAGTAACAGAGGTCTAGTCTTGAGGTTATGAGATAAGATTGGTATTCTGTGACTTCCACTGAATAAACTCCTTACGGGCGGGGAATGCGTGTGCTAATTCTGTTGCATTGAACTCTCCCAAGTGCTAGTTCAGTGCACTCAAGTCACCTGCCCCGCTCCTACCTCACTTTGCTATTCTCCTCCCGAGGCCCAGCCCGTGCACTTTGCTCCTCTGATGCTAATCTACTCACCGTAACCCCATCTCCTCTATCTCGCCGCCGACCTCTCGGCCACATCCTGCCTCTGGCCTGCAACGCCCTCCCTCTTCATATCTGACAGACGATTACTCTCCCCACCTTCAAAGCCTTTTTGAAAGCACATCTTCTCCAAGAGGCCTCCCCTGACTAAACGCTCATTTCCTCTCCTTCCACTCCCTTCTGCGGCGGGCTTGCTCCCTTTATTCATAGCCCCCTCCCAGCCCCACAGCACTCATGTCCATATCTGTAGGTTTATTTATAATAATAATAATAGGGTATTTGTTAAGCGCTTACTATGTGCCAAGCACTGTATATTAACATCTGTCTCCCCGTCTAGACTGTAAACTCTCTGTGGGCAGGGAATGTTATATTGTACTCTTCCAAGAACACAGTAAGCGCTCAATCAGTACGACTGGCCGACTGACTCTGCAAAGAGTGAGTGCTCAAAAATATCACCATTGATTGATTGATCAGAGGTGTATTTTGTCAAGTAACAGAGGTCAACAGAAATGGCTTCCAGCAGGATCAGAGCCTCCATGGGTTGTCTGTCCCTCTGCTATTACCAGTTGACCTCCAAAGTGGACATATGTTAATGCCTTTATCTCCTTCCCTTTATCATGGAGAAGAGTGAAAATTGACTGCATCTTGGGCCCCAAAGTCTTCTAGTGAAGGGGCTTTCTTTAAAAAATAAAATGATCCTCTGGGTCACATAGAGAGCGTGGGTAAACCTGGGGCAACTGGATTGTCTGATGTGGGTTTCGATTTCGATTTTGGGAAAGCCACACACGCCTCCGTGTATTTCACATCATTTTTGGGAATTGGTAAGATTTCTAGGAATCGAGTGGTGAGTTAATATTACTTTGGCTAGTCGTTCATAGATACGGCGAGTCTCGGCTGGAAATTGTCATCATTCCTTAAAGGCAAATCTGAGCTTATTTCTTAGGCTTGGAGATGGATGATTTGAGAAAATACCAGTCAGTGGAAGGATATACCGCGGCAGTGGAAGGTCGGTTTGTCGGAAACTCAGTTGGAGCCAAAACCGCAGGCTCTGAGGAAATAAGAAAAGCAGTCAAAATGCCAGTCAGATTCCAATTGCAAACGTAAGTGAGTGGGCCTAGGTAAGACACCCTAAGAGGTACCATCACTACTCTTGCTCTCCATTCTTCAATCCGTTTTCGTGGAATTTATCGTGGCTACTTAGTCCCTTTAATTAGCTGCAGAATTGTCCCCGAACCTTTGAGGAAGATGTTAGTTGTTTCTCCTCCCATTCTACAGGTGGAGAAACTGAGGTCGAGTGAGGAAGAATGGTTTCCAGTAGGCTGCCCGGGACATTCATAGTAGAAGTGGAGTTGGATCACGCTGGTCTCCGAAACTCGCTTTCATTTGGAGGGCAGCGGTCAAAAAGAGTAAAGGAAAATATCGGGTGGGAATTTTGTCGTCCTTGTTGGTTCCTATTCCACGTCGCTTCCCTACTGGTACACTCTGACTCGCTGCTTTCCAAACGTAGCCATTGATAAAGGGTGAAGAGGAATGGTCTTTTCTTCTAAATAACATCCTGGAACGGCCTGCCCTCATCCCTGTTATTTTATTGAAGTCCATCCAAAGTGTGAATTTTTCAGACTTGTGCTCACATTTCCCTTGGAAAGCCAAGGTTGTTCGCAACTCTGATGAGAATAGGTGAAAACCGGTAAAATGCTCGGCGGAAGGATTAGCTACTTCAGGTAGGGGGTTAACTCGAATGTGAAAAGAAAAGCATTTTTCTCTTCCTCAAAGAGCTAGCAACTCACTGATCAATAATTCTACTCTTTTTTGTATTAAGTGTTGCTCCACATCAAATACTGATGTTCTCATGAAGGTCTAATACAGAGGAGGGCGACTCTTGTCAGCTTTAAATATTTCATCTGGGGAGAAGTTCAGTAAACCTTGTAAATTAGCCTGTTATGCTGTTGGGTGAAGAGGGGATGACTCACTCATTCTCTCCTCTCTCTTTTAAATAATATTTTGTTAAGCACTTCATATGTACCACGCACCACTATAAACACGGGTTCAGATACAAGGTAATCAGGAAGGCCACAGTCCCTGTCCCACATGGGTCCCAGAGCCTCGGTAAGAGGCGGTAAGATTTAATTCCCATTTTACAGATGAGGAAACCGAAGCACAGAGAAGTGAAGTGACTTGCCCAAGGTCACACAGCAGAGAGGTGGCAGAGCCAGGATTAGAACCCAGATCCCCAGACTCCCAGGCCCAGGCTCTATCCACTAGACCACACTGCCTCTCTCCTATCCCTCTGGAGCGGCAGGTGGCCTTTGGATGCCGTATCCCTCCAGGTTTGAAGAGAGCGGTTCCTCTCATGGCTCAGAGAGCAGATGGCAAGGTGTCCCCAGTTCGGTGGTGTACCCCAAATTGACTCAGTTTCCCGCTCCCCCCCCTCATCCATCCCCTCCCTCCCCCAGCCTTCTTGAATTACACCTTTGATATACATAGTCTTTCCACCTCAGATTCCTAGAATTCCCTAAACCGTTTATATCAGCTTGACAATTATATTTTGCCCTTAAAATATTCCATAGTAATGGGAAAAGGGTGGAGGAGACTGGAAAAGGCAACTAGTAAATGAGTTTCTTGTTATTGTACAGATTTAAGGAGGTACATAAAATTGTAGCCAAACTTCCTTTCAGGAGTCAATTCAGCTTGTATAAAAAACTGAAACTAGAGGGCTTTCATTTTTTTCAAAGTACTTTTACATCCGTTGTCTGATTTTATCTTCCCGACATCCCTGTGAAGTAAGGAGAGGCAGGTATCGTCATCCCCGTTTTACAGACTACATTATTCATTCATTCATTCATTCAATAGTATTTATTGAGCGCTTACTATGGGCAGAGCACTGTACTAAGCGCTTGGAATGAACAAGTCGGCAACAGATAGAGACGGTCCCTGCCCTTTGACGGGCTTACGGTCTAATCGGGGGAGACGGACAGACGAGAACAATGGCAATAAATAGAGTCAAGGGGAAGAACGTCTCGTAAAAACAATGGTAACTAAATAGAATCAAGGGTAACTAAACAGAATCAAGTATTGAGCTGCAGAGTGACCCAGTGGAGAGAGCACTGGGTTGGGAGTCAGAAGGACCTAGGTTCTAATCCTGGCTCCGCCACATGTCTGCTGGGTGACCTTCGACGAGTCACTTAACTTCTCGGTGCCTCAGTGACCTCGACTGTAAAATGGGGTTGAAGACTCTAAACCCCATGTGGGACGCAGACTGTGTTCAACCTCATTACCTTGTATCTGCCCCAGTGTTTAGAACAGTACCTGGCACATAGTAAGCGCCTAATAAATACCACAAATAAAGTTAAGGGACTCGCTCAGGCCATTAGCAGAGTGGGGACTAAATGTAGTAGTAAAGATCTCTCCGCTTCCTCTGTGTGCAAAACACTGCATTAAGCACTGGGAAAGAGTACTTAGGGGGTGTACACGGTCCTTGGTCCTCAAGGAGCTTCCAATCTAATAAAAACACAACAACAATATAAGACAAGGACAAGTACGCACCAAGAAAAATAATAATAATACTAACGATGGTATTTGTTAAGCACTTACTACGTGCCAAGCACTGTTCTAAGCACTGGGGTAAATACAGAGTTATCAGATTGTCCCACGTGGGGCTCACAGTCTTAAGCCCCATTTTACAGATGAGGTAAATGAGGCCCAGAGAAATTAAGTGACTTACCCAAAGTCACTCAGCCGACAAGCGACGGAGCCGGGATTAGAACCCACGCCCTCTGACTTCCAAGCCCGTGCTCTTTCCACTAGGCCATGAGGTAGAAACAAATAAGAGTAGTAGGGAACTACGGCTAGAGGAGCAGAGCTGTGGATTCTTCAACTAAAACACAGGAGACCTGAGCCCGGTGTGCGAAGCAGCGTGACCTAGTGGAAAGAGCACTGGCCTGGGATTCAGGGAACCTGGGTTCTAATCCCGGCTCTGCCGATTCCTCTGCCAGTTGCTCGCTGTTTGAGTCACTTCCCTTCTCTGTGCCCCAGTTTCCTCAACTGTAAAATGGGGATTCGATACCTGTTCTCTCTCGTACGTAGCCCCACGCGGGACGGGGACTGTGTCCGATCTAATTAACTCATACCTACCCCAAGGCTTAGAACAGCGTTTGACCGATGGTACGCACCTCACGAGTATCATCAAACAGACAGACAAAAAAACGCTTCCCTCTCCTCTTTTGCATAGAAAGTCAAGCATCAAGTAGAAATTGGGCTGCAAAATGCAGATGTTCACTCTGACAACTCCCGGCTGTTCCGTGTGTATGGTATTTATGAGCTGAACTTGACTAATGAAATCTTTACTTGTTTTCTAGGGGGGACAGTCGGTGGCCTGCTTGGTGCTTGGATGACTAGTGGACAATTTAAGCCAATTCCTCAGATCATCATGGAACTGCCCCCCTCGGAGCAACAGAAGCTCTATAACGAGGCCTTTGCCGTTGTCAGAAACTTAGACTGGATGGACGCTGTGCAGTTGACTGCCCTGGTAATGGGCAACAGCGCCCTTCAGCAGAAATTGGCAGCGGTCGTAGTAAATTATCTCTCACGCGAGCTTAAAGCAGAAATACAGTATGGAGACTAGCCCTTTCCGCCCTGTGCTTCTTCCTGTCCCGGGGAGGGACTGGCCGTCCGGATGACTTATTTGATTTAGAAATATTACCAGTAACTGCTGCCGCTTCTCTTGTAGCGAATGCCGGAACACTCCAGTTCCGTGAAGAGGCCCACCGGAACGAGATTCACGTTATCGTGGCGTTTTCTTAAGATTGACCCCAAAGGTCTAATTTAAATTGCTCTTCGGTTTCATAGACGCAGTTCACCACCCCTGAAAGTGTGTTCGTGAAAGAATTAGGTTCCGGGAAATAAAGCACCAACCGACACTTCGGTAAACTCTTCTGGCTGTGAAGGAGGCTAGAACAAAGGGTTGTTTGCTGTTAGAATCAATGGTGGTTTTTTTCAAAACCCTTTCCTCCTCCCATGGGGTGGTTATGAAAGGTTATTGTCCTCGTCTTTTGCACTCTCCAACGTTCCGGGGGTGAGAAGTTACTCTCCCCCGCTCCGAATTTGGAGAACTAATGGGCTCATTTCCTTCTGATGACCCCGTAACTCTCCTGGCTTGTCACCAATGGCCACTGAAGTGCGTAATCTCTTCATGCCCCCTTTATCTTGATTTGATTGCCTCCTTGGGTACCTCCTTGGTTTCTGAGTTTGTATCCTCTTAAAATTGTCAGCAGACTTGGAGGTTCTCCAGCCCTGTTATCAGTCCCTGGATTTGGGGCCTCCCATTTCTCGTTTATAAAATTGGGGGGTCATCCCTGACATTATTAAATTTACTGTGGCGACACTTAAAGTAGTGTTATCTCTGAAACCCTTCTTAAGGGGTATCAGGCAGTTCACTTGGCACCCTGATGTGTGAAATGACGCTCCGCTAGTAGAACTGCAACTCTGCTTGATGAAGATTTGCCCTTTTCCAAGTTTTTTTTTTTTTGATGGGATCCATAGGGTACCTTAACTAGAAACAAAAAGGGGTAAACCTGGCAAACCAGGAAATTGTTTATATTGAAGGATTCGGTAACTAGAGTCTCTGGTGGTTTAGCTGTGAAAATTGCACTCTTCTAAGTTTGGTGTACCACGTATTAAGATAATTAATCGAGAATTGTATGACTTGCGATCGGTAGCCATACTTTTGCCATGCATTTACCACTTACACTTATATCATTTGCATTTTCAAAAATCATGTCCAATATTGCTTCTTGAACTCCTCCAAAAATACACTCATTTAGGCTTTGTGTCACTCCATATTCACACTTGAAATGTCTATTTCGCTTGTTTTCCTATTTTTGTAACACGGCAAAGTTGCCTTTTCTATCTTGAGGAAAACATGCCTTGAGAATGAAGCCAGAATAAAATCTTTTGACATCGTTTTGCTTCGGGAAATATTTCTAGTCAGTGGTGTGTGTGTCCTTGATGAAACTGTTGTCCAAAGATGAGTTTTTTGAGAGAAAATTTTCCTTTGAGGATTTGATTTTGACTACTTTTCTTCATGCAAATCCAGAGCTGAGGGTCAGGTAATATAACGGTGATTGTAGTCAGGAAGAAACAATATGGGGGCCAAGTGATACTGCCCCCCTCCTCAGAGTTCACCTTGGCAACTCTGGGGTCACCTTATCTCCTGCTCCTCATCTCTTCTCCGTATGCCCCACCCGGGTGTCAAACCGGCATCTTGGGATTGTCCCCTGAGATTTGCGAGCCCCTTGAGGGGAGAGGGTGTTTCTTCTCTCTCCATTATACTCTTCCAAGTGCCGGATACAGTGGTGTGCTCACAATGGGCTCTCCGAACAAACTACGGATTAGTTGCCTCATTTCCCTCATCTGTAAAATGGGGATTAAGACTGGGAGCCTCACGTGGGACAACCTGATTACCCTGTATCTACCCCAGCGCTTAGAACGGTGCTCTGCACATAGTAAGCGCTTAACAAATACCAACATTATTATTATTGATTGTGCCCAAGGCCCTGGCTGGCAGAGAAGTGGGGTGATTTAGGTTCCTGGGCTTCCAGATGGGAGCAACAACAAAGCAACTTCTTTGGGCAGTTGACCGACTGCATGATTCCAGTCTAATATCCGTAACCCTTCCATGAATGACTACGATGGGAAAAAAAAATGCTCCCTCCTAGAGGTCCGTGGAATGGTAAGCTTGATTATTTTGTTTTCTTTTTCAAATTACCAGGCAGTTTCCTCAAATGGCCATGCCCGGTAAGTCCCGGCTGATGATCATGATGAAACCTGCAAAATCCTGGAATTTGTAATGAATCCGTTTGGCTGTTGGATCTCATCCCATTGCCCGCTGAGCTTACGTTTCCCAGCTCCCTTTCGCCCAGTGAAAAGAAAGGACTGGATCAGATTTAACTCGTGCGAGAACTAGGATGGGCCCACAGTTAATTTATCAGTGGTATTTATTCAGTGCTTTCTGTGTGCAGAGCACTGTACTGAGCACTTGAAAGAGTACAGTGCAACAGAGTTGGTAGACTCGTTCCCTGTCCACATTGAATTTACAGTCTAGAGGCCCCCTTTTGGTGAATCCCTCGGTAAAGCTGCGACCCTTAGGAGGAACAGAATTATACGGTGTATTCATTCATATAATGGTACTTGTTAACTGCTTATTATGTGCCAAGTTCTGTACTAAGTGCTGGGGTAGATTAAAAATAATCAGGTTAGACACAGTCCTTCTCCCCCATGTAAGCAGGAGGGACTAGAATAATAATAATGTTGGTATTCGTTAAGTGCTTACTATGTGCAGAGCACTGTTCTAAGCGCTGGGGGAGATATAGGGTAATCAGGTCGTCCCACGTGAGGCTCACAGTCAATCCCCATTTTACAGATGAGGTAACTGAGGCCCAGAGAAGTGAAGTGACTTGCCCACAGTCACCCAGCTGACAAGTGGCAGAGCCGGGAGTCGAACTCATGACCTCTGACTCCGAAGCCCAGGCTCTTTCCACTGAGCCGCGCTGCTTCCCCATTTTACTGATGAGCTACTTTGAGGCCCAGAGAAGTTAAATGACTTCCCCAAGGTCATACAACAGACATTTGGTAGAGTCGGGATTAGAACGCAAATCCTCTGTCTCCCAGGCCTGTACTCCCTCCACTCCCCCTCCCCTCCACCCTCTGCTCCTCCTCCTTCCCCTCCCCTCAGCACTGTGCCCATTTGTATATATTATTTATTTGCCTATTTATTTTGTTAATGAGGTGTATAGCTCCTTGATTCTTTTTAGCTTGATGAAGTTGTCTTGTTTTGTTCTGTTTTGCTTTGCTGTCTCCCCCATTTAGACTGTGAGCCATAACTGGGCAGGGATTGTCTCTATCGGGTTGCCCAGTTGTACCACCCAAGCCCTTAGTACAGTGCTCTGCACGTAATAAGCGCTCAATAAATACTATCGAGTGAATGAATGAAATGAATAAGCCATGCTCTTCCCACTCGGTACTAGTGGATCCAGCTTGTTTTTGTGTTCATTTTGGAAGTGACTACATCTCCCAGACCAAAATGCTAGTGTATATATACTAGCATTTTATATATATTATTGACAACTGCAAATTTCTACTATATATATTTATATACTACGTATATTTATTGAAGACTTACTGTGTGCAGAACACTGTACTAAGCACTTGGGAGAGTACAATATAACACACATGCCCTGCCCACAGTGAGCTCACAGTCTAGAGGGGGAGACAGACATTAACGTAAATGAATGAAGTTACAGATGTATACATGAGTGTTGTGGGCCTGGGAGAGGGGGATGACTCCAAATATTTAGAGCTAAAGAATCATATAAAAAATATAATTTTCGTTGACCCTCTCCCCTTATTGAAATGTCCTTAAATCCCAGGCCCTAGTCTGAGCTTGGAGGGAAGAAACGACAAGGGAAATGAAATTTTTCTTTACTTACCTGCTTACCTGTGGAAACAGCCTCAGAGGCTCAAAGCCATTTTCACTTTAGCATTAGGTTAGGAGCTGTGGCGGCGAGAGTCGGTAACCTCAGTGCCGACTGCACTACCCGGGGACGACGTGAAGATGATTCCACTGAGCGATCACCCAGAAATCTCTGTCTGACCCTGAGCCTGCAGCAGTAATCAGTCAGTGACATGAATTGAGCGCTTACTGAGCGCAGAGCACGATATAACAACATGGGTAGACATGTTCCCTGCCCTCAAGGAATTTACAATCTAGTGGGTGACCGACCAGTCTTGAGGTTATGAGGTGCGATTGGTATTCTGTGACTTCCATTGAATAAACTCGTTACAGGCGGGGAATGTGTGTGCTAATTCTGTTGTAGTGAACTCTCCCAAGTGCCAGTTCAGTGCACTCAAGTCACCTGGCCCGCTCCTACCTCACTTTGCTACTCTCTGAGACCCAGCCTGCGTACTTTGCTCCTCTAATGCTAATCTACTCACCGTAACCCCCGTCTCCTCTATCGCGCCGCCGCCATCTCGCCCACATCCTGCCTCTGGCCTGGAACGCCCTCCCTGTTCATATCTGACAGACGATTACTCTCCCCACCTTCAAAGCCTTTTTGGAAGCACATCTCCTTGGGTTAACCCAATAATCGGGTTGGACACATTCCCCGTCCCATATAAGGCTTCCAGTCTTAACCCCATTTTACGGAGGAGGAAACCGAGCCACAGAAAGGTTGTGACTTGCCCAAGGTCACACGGCGGACATTTATATTGTCTGTCTCACCCTCTAGACCGTAGGTTCGTCGTGGGCAGGGAATGTGTCTGTTGTATTGTTACACTGTAATCTCCCAAGTGCTTAATATAGTGCTCTGCACACGGTAAGCGCTCAATAAATAGGATTGACTGACTGACAAGTGGCGGAGTCAGGATTAGAACCCAGGTCCTCCGACTCCCAGGCCGGAGCTCTTTCCAGCCCGAGCTCTTTCCACGAGGCCACGCCGCTTCCCGATCCAGCGCCTAGCGTGTAGAGAAGCGCTACGACCCCCGTGACGTCTCACCCGCCGAATGGGGACGGGGAAAGTCGTTCCGATAGGGAAGGTTAGGCCTGGAAGGCCAGACTCCCAAATAAGCGAGAGCCGATGGGGCCCCTTCCCCGGCTCACTCCTCGTCACTCACGTGACACCGACTCCAGCCCAACTAACCACTTTAAACCATTATTTCCCCAGCCCGAGGCCTGGAGCTTGACCCCCTCCTTCATCCGACCCTCGGCCTCCGCGGCCGAGGGAGCTGGAGAAGAGGAAGGAAGCGTCAGAGGAGCTCGTCGGCAAATGTGATCGTTGGAGTAAAAAGGCCATTTTGCAATAGGACGCATCGGCCTCCATCTGTCGCCGTCGCAGGGTTCGGAACCGCCTCCTCTCCCCGGCCTCCCTCGTCGGGACCGGTTCCGACGGCGGGCGGGAGACGGCGGACTTCGGAAATCCAGTCCAGCTGCATAATGCCCGTGCTGAGCGTAAGACCCGCTCATCACCTAGGAAACGAGGTAGAGCGTTGCCAGCAGTCGGGGGAAGCAGCTGAAGAAGAACTCACTGTGGGGAGATCCACATATTTATATAAAGAAACCATCTGCTCCGAGGCCGGTTATTAACCTGGATCGGCGGAAGATGTGACAGAATCGAGCTCGTTTCGCGGGCAGATGGTGTATTTTGAGGGAAAACGGTCTACTTTATTTTTCCGGGGGTTTTTTTTTGAGATGTCTGGCTTTAGAGTAAACATGATGGGAGAGTGTTATCCTGGAGAAGGGAGAGGAGGCAAATGGCTGGGGGTTGAAAAAGGAGTCGATTCTTATTCTCATAAGTTATTGAGAGATGCCATCTAGTGGATACAACCCTTTCTTCTTTTCTCTTCCTCCAGGCCCACGCTCACCCCACGATCCCCGCTCAACTGAAAAATTCCCGGCTTCCACGGCTCGGCTCCCCTCCGTCACCTCCCAAGCAACCCGTTTCGTAAGTTCCCTCCAACACGAGTCCGCCGAGGCCCTGTTGTGAGGTTTCAATAGGCATTAAACTGAACGTCGACCATGTTTCCTTTCTGCGCTGAGAAGAGGAGCCGTCAATTCGGAGCGGTCAACGTACGGCGATTCAGAAATGTCAGGATTCCTCTCATCCTCAAAGGGAAACGTTTGATGTGTTTTGGGTTGTTTTCTGGGGAGAGGAATTGCCGCTTTAGTTCGGGGAAGCGTCTTTGTCGGCTGGGATGATGGTGACTGAGGAGGGCAGGGACCTGATCAGGTCAGGCCAGCTCAAACGCTGCTTCCAAAGCAGTTGACATCTAAGGAGTCTGAAGAGGGTCGCACGGAGCCTGGGAGTCAGAGGACCTGGATTCTAATTCCGGCTCCACCACTGCCTGCTGTGTGACTCTGGGCGAGTCACTCAACTTCTCTGAGTCTGTTTCCTTATCTGTGCAGTGTACTCTCCCAAGCGCTTAGTACAGTGCTCTGCCTACAGTGAGCACTCAATAAACACGATTGAATGAATGCGTGAATGTCATAGGGATTCAATGCCTGCTCTCCCTCCTTTCCTTCATTCATTCAATCGTATTTATTGAGCGCTTACTAGGTGCAGAGCACTGTACTAAGCGCTTGGAATGGACAAGTCGGCAACAGATAGAGACGGTCCCTGCCCTTTGACGGGCTTACGGTCTAATCGGGGGAGACGGGCAGACGAGAACGATGGCGATAATTAGAGTCGAGGGGAAGAACAACTCATAAAAACAGTGGCAAATAAATAGAATCAGGGTAATGTACATCTCATTAAACAAAATAAATAGGGTGATGAAGATATATACAGTCGAGCGGACGAGTACGGTGCTGAGGGGGTGGGACCGGGGGGGAGGGAGGAGAGGGAAAGGGGGGAAAAGAGGGTTTAGCTGCGGAGAGGTGAAGGGGCGGGTAGAGGGAGCAGAGGGAAAAAGGGGGGAGCTCAGTCTGGGAAGGCCTCTTGGAGGAGGTGAGCTTTAAGTAGGGATTTGAAGAGGGGAAGAGAATTAGATTGTCAGAGGTGAGGAGGGAGGGCGTTCCAGGACCGCGGAATTCCTTCTTAGACTCTGTCCAGCCTAATTCATTTGTAACTATCCTAGCGCCTTAGAACAGCAAATGCTTAACCGATACCCATAATAGTAACTAGTGGGCACTTTTTTTTTTTCACATTTTTTAATATGAAAAGGAGAACTTTCTGTTTGGAGGGTGTGAAGAAGTCACTCTTGATGGTGCAGTTGCATCCCCATTGGAGAGTGTGCTGGAAAAGATTGGTGCCTGTCAGTGCGAATGTCAAGATTGTCCTTTCCTGCCCTGTGACATCTGCTAGCTGGTTGGAATGGGAGGTGAAGGGAAACAATAGCTGTTTCTGAATATTTGTGAATTTCATTTTTTGTGTGGGATATTTGTCAATTGTTTTTAATTGAGTTCTTACTATGTGCAGAGCACTGTGTGCCAGACATTGTACTAAGAGCTGGGGTAGATATAAGCTAATCCAGTTAGACACAGTCCATGTCCCACTTGGGGCTCCCAGTCTTAATCCCCATTTTACAGATGAGGTAACGGAGGCACAGAGGAAGTGAAGTGTTTTGCCCAAGATCACACAGCGGACACGCGACGGAGCCGGAATTAGAACCCAGATCCTCTGACTCCCAGCCTGTGCCCTAGCCACTAGGCCGGGCCGCTTCTCATTTTTCTGTGTATTCCCTGGCCCCCATTAGCGGGGCCAGCGTAATGCGCCCGTTGAAGGAAATGAAGAGGATGGGATAGTAAAGCTGACTTGTTCCGCAGAGGTGGAGTGAGTTTGGGTGGGGATCTTTCTTCTTTCTCCTTTCTTGACAGGAGAAGCAGTTTCAGACATTTGACAGCCAGTGACGTCCAAATGATCTTGTGTTGACAAATGGACGGGTGATGATTTTTTTCCGCCCCTGCACCTTTGCAATCATTAGGAACAATGCTGTCCACAGGGGCCATCAGAAGTGACTGATGCCATGGAGTTGATTAGTAATAATTACCCAATTACATGGAGCTAGGAAGGAAATGGCATCTGGTTAGATAATGTGACCGAGAGGTAACATTTTGGGGTTTTATTCCCTGGTATCGACAAGAGCGCGTTGCACGATCCGGGCCCATTTCAATCCCCTTTGTGTCATATGATGTTTTAGCTTTCAAGATCTTGGTAAACTGCTTATGCCTCGCTAAAGAAAATAAAGAAAACGCTTAGAAGGTAGTGATTGAGGCTTTCAATCCAGAGAGCTACATTAGTGCCAAACGATATTAATAGTTATCCCAACCCGTCTCTACTAATTTGATTCCAGTATTTCTTTGAAGACTCATTGATTTTTCTAAACAGTTTACTTCCTCACCTTTGCGAGGAAGATCGATGAGTAGAAATACCTTGGAGTCTAAGATTCAAGGATGCTTTGGGCTATCACTAAGTAAATCACTAGAGACTTAGTCTTCCAACCCCATTGTTCTCCAAAGACGGGAAGATGAGCTTTCTTTGTTTCGCCAAATCGGGTTTGCATCTGAATTATGTTCCCTCAAAAGAGTTTGGACTCATGCTATAATCAGTTTGTTGAAACAATCTCCCAGATAGAGAGGCGTCTCATTGTTTTCTTCCCTCAACTAAAAAAACAATCTTCAATGCCAATTATACTCTTGAATTTTGTGTTTTCAAATCTGGGTAGCTGTGGCGAGTCATTTTTCCATTGTCAGGGAAACTCTTCTCTCACTGAGGTAATGACGCTCTGTCTAATTCTTGGTCACTCAATCTGTCTTACTGTGCGCAGAGCACTGTACTAAGCACTTGGGAAAGCACAATTCGATAGAGTCGGTAGACACTGTCCCTGTCCTCAAGGAGCTAAAGGGGTGTTTGGGGTGTTACTTTGCAATTCTTATATCAACAGAGACTACTTACAAACCCCAGTTTTTACTCCCAGCTACCTACCTTATGGCCTCCATGGTTAATGTTCAGGAAGCAGCCAAGTTTTAGGATTCCTGAAGCAGGCTTAGGTTGTTTTTTGTTCTTTTTTTTAAAAAAAAAAACTTATCTATCCTCAGTCATCTTTCCCGTTAATCAATAGCACTGGTTAAAGACTCACCTTATCCTCACTTGGGAGAATTCAGTAGAAGATACAGACATGATCCCTACCCTGAAGGAGTGTACAATTTAGTGGGGGAGACACACTAAAATCAATTTCAGAAGGGAGGAAAAAGGGAGATGTAATTGAATTAGCGCTTAAGTAATAGGATAAGAAACGGACTTCAGTGCTTGGGCAAAGAAGTGCCAAGGTGATAGTTGAAGGGGTAGAACCAGGGGAGATTAGAAATTAATTGGGAAAGATCTCTTGGAGAGGATGTGATTTCCAAAGGACTTTGAAGAGGGTGATTGTTGAGGCTTGTTGGATCCACCACTTGCCTGCTGTGTGACCTTGGCGAGTCACGAAACTGCTCCGGGCCTCAGTTGCCTCTTCTGTAAAATGGGGATTAAGGCTGTGAGCCCCACGTGGGACGTGGACTGTGTCCACCCTGTTTAGCTTATATCTACCCCAGCACTTCGTACTGTGCCTGTCAGAAATACCAGAAAAAAAAAAAAAGGCTTAGCAAGAAATCAGCAGAGGGAGAGATGAGAACCAAGCACACGAAGTAGATTAGCTTGAGTGAAACGAAGAGGGAGAACTGGAGTGTAGCCAAAGATGAGAGTAGTTAGGTAGGAGGGACAGAGTTGATGGAAGGCCTTAAATTCAGTAGTCAGGAGTTTTGCTCTATGTGGAGAGGAATGGACAACCATTGGAGGGCTTTGAAGAGAGGGAAGATACATGCAGATTGATGTTCCTAAAAAAATAATCAGGGCGATAGAGTAAAATATGTATCAGAGATGGGAGATACCAGAGGCAGGGAGACCAGTGAAGAGGCTGACGACAATAGTCAAGCCGAGATACGTCAAGAGCCTGGACCAGCGTGGTGCTCGTTTGGATGGAGGAGAAGATTTGGATGGTAGAAATATTATAGCAATAGCCCTGACAGGGTTTGGCAACAGATTGACTATGGGATATGAAAGAGAGTGAGGAGTTAAGGATAATGCTGAGGTTAATAATAATAATAATATTGGTATTTGTTAAGCGCTTACTATGTGCCGAGCACTGTTCTAAGCGCTGGGGTAGACACAGGGGAATCCGGTTGTCCCACGTGGGGCTCACAGTCTTAATCCCCATTTTACAGGTGAGGGAATGGAGGCACAGAGAAGTTAAGTGACTTGCCCACAGTCACACCCAGCTGACAAGTGGCAGAGCTGGGATTCGAACTCATGAGTCCTGACTCCAAAGCCCGTGCACTTTCCACTGAGCCACGCTGAGGTTGTGGACTTCAGAGATGGAGAGGATGGTGGTGGTGTCCACCGTGATAGGAAAGCTAGGTAGAGGGAAGGATTTGAGAGGTAAGAAGAGGAATTCAGTTGTAGACACTGAAGCTGGAAATGGTGGCAGGGAATCCATTCTGGAGGCAGGAGGAAATGTGAGATGACATAGAAGGAGAGAGTCTGAGGTTAGCGAGGTCGATTTGGGAGTCATCTGCATGACGGTAGGAGTTGAAGCCCTGGGTGTGGTTGAACTCTGCACTCGGTAAGCGCTCAATATCTACCATCGACTGACTGACTCACCCAGGGGACTGTCAAGTGAGAAGAGAAAGTGATGCAGAACGGAATTGGGAGGGACACCCGTAGTTAGGAGGTGGTTGGCAGAGGAAATATCGGTGGAAGAGACCGACAAGGAGTGAGCCAGAGAGGTAGGAGGAGAACCGGAAAAGAACTGCGTCAAGTGAAATTAAGGCTATATGGTATTTCCAAAAGAAAGGAGCATTCCACAGTGTCAGAAGCCTCCAAGGAGTTGAGGAGGATTAGGACAGAGTCCATTAGATAGGATAATGCAGATAGAATAGAGTCTCTTAGTCCATTTCCAGTACTTATCATACCTACCAGTATCTTAAACATATTGTATCTAAAAGGAGCGAGTATTAGAAGCCTGTGGAAGCAGCATGGCCTAGTGGAAAGAGAAGGCCAAAGAACCCTGTTTCTAATCCCGGCTCTGCCACTCGTCAACTGTGTGAACTTGAGCAAGTCACTTCGCTTCTCTGAGTCTCAGTTTCCTCATCTGTAAAATGGGGATTAAATCCTGCTCTTTCCTACTTAGACTCTGAGCCCATGTGGGACAGAGACTCTGTCCAACTGGATCGTCCTGAATCTGCCCCAGCCCTTAGTGCAGTGCTTGGCCCAAGGGAGGTGTTTAACAAGTAACATAATTGTTGTTGTTATTATTAGAGAAGCAGCATGGCTTAGTGGATGGAGCTCTGGCCCGGGAGTCAGAAGGTCATGAATTCTAACTGCGGCTCCGCCACATGTCTGCTGTGTGACCTTGTGCAAGTCACTTCTCTTCTCCGCACCTCAGTTCCCTCATCTGTAAAATGGGGAATAAGAGTGTGAGCCCCACGTGGGACAGGGACTGTGTCCAACCTGATTACCTTCTATCTACCTCGGCGCTTAGAACACTGCTTGGCGCATAGTAAGTGCTTAACAAGTTCCATAATTCATTAATTATTCAAACAACTTCTCTTCCGAAGCCTGATTTCCCCAGATCTGCTGGTTCACAAGACCAGGACTTGGCACCAACTTCAAAGAGAGATTTCAAAATGGCTAATAGGAGTAAAACTGCAGGCCCCATGTGGGACATGGACTGTGTTCAACCTGATTAGCCTATAACTACCCCAGCATTTAGTACAGTGCCTGGCACATATTAAGTGTTGAGCATAGTAAGACCACAACCCACCCCTCCCCTATACCCACACCCAGAAAAAGTCACCCTGAGAGTCACAGTGATAACCATCTAGCTTAGCTGCCACTCAGAAAGACACATGGGAAGTGGCTAGAGCTGGAAGAGAATTTAAATTTTGTTGTTGTTGTTGTTCAAAGCAAGGCCCCAAATTCAGAGGGTTTCTCAAAAGGCCTCTATCTGGGTAGTATTTTATTCCTGGAATGCATACAAACTCTCCTCATATCCGACAATCACTCTCCCCACCTTCAAAGCCTTATTAAAAGCATATCTCCTCCAAAAGGTATTTCCCTAATAAGCCCTCATTTCCTCTTCTCCCACTTCATTCTATGTCGCCCTTGAGCTTGGATTTGCCCTCTTTATTCACTCCTCCCTCAGCCCCCCAGCACTTATGTACATATCTGTAATTTATTTATATTAACTGTGTCTCCCCGTCTAGACTCAGGATAATCAGATTGGACACAGGGCCTGTCCTACCCAATCCATTTTATTCCCACTGTTACAGACGGGGGAATTGAGGCCCTGAGAAGTTAAATGACTCACCCAAGGCCACAGAGCAGCCAAGTGGTGGAACTATCCACTCCCCGTCTCATAGTCTTTCCTCCAGGCCCCGGTCACTTAACGTCTCGGTGCCTCAATTTCCTCATCTGCATAGTGGGGATGATATCTAGACTCCCTACCGCATTGGGTAAGAATCCAACTCCGGCTTTTAGCACACAGAGACCTTTAATAAGTACTCTTAATAAATAAATGAAGATAACATATAAGAAACTGACCAAAAAGTGGACAGAAAATGTATTTCAACAGTCCCTTCTTGACCCCAAATCGTCAATCCAAGCTAGAGGCTAACATGTCAGAGTCCCTGTGAGACTTCTGGGTTAAAGTGAATTTTGGCCAATGAGAGTCTTGAAGCCCAGACAATCACAATCAGGGTTCAGACAGAAGAGCCCTTTTATGGATGCCAGGGCAAATCTCCAGCTTTTCTGGCCCCAGCATATTTCTCTCATTCATTCTCATTCTTTCCCTCTCCCTCCTTCCATTTCTCTCTCTCCCCTCCCCCCCTTCTATCCCTCTCCTTTCTCTTAGAATCTTCTAAGAATACCATTACTATAACTCCCTTTGTTGGTCTCAGTTCTGTCCTTTTAGAAGCTTGTACGTCTGCCATGGGAAAGCAACTTAGAGTTTCTCCTCAGTAAAAAATCTGCCACTGCCTCTCTCTAATTGAGTCTATTTTAGGTGGTGGAAGATCACGAGAGTTTCCTAAGAGAACTGTGCCGCGGACTTTTAGATACCAACCATTTGGGTTATCTGGGCTTCGCCTCAACACTTACTTTCCCTCTGTGCCTGTTTGGACGCACGTTTTGGGGTCCCTCAGCTGATTCCAGTAGCCTTTGAGCTTCCTCCCTGTCACAGCCTGATGCTGAGTGACTAGATGCCCACGGTTAGCTTTGTGTTGCTGGTGGAGGTGGGTGTGATGAGCGTTTTAAAACATAGAACCTGAGGCAAGGGAAGGAGGAGTTGGGGTCGAGAGGGTTACCGATCCTATTTTGCTCATCAGGCACTGCCTCTGATAACCTATATTCACTTCCAGTTTATGCTGGTAACACCCACCTCCAAATTAGCTTCTCAACCTCCTGTGTCCAGAGCCAGGCTGCCTCTTTGGATGTTAATAAATACTTGCTTCCTGACGGATTTCTAAACCTTAATTACTGTGTTCAGAGTCTCCCTGCGTGTGACCCAGCACTCCCGTTGGATGACCCGCAGCCTTCGCTGAAATAACGCTTTAACGACGCCCTTGCTGATCGGCTCCAGAAGGTCCCAGTTGGTGTTTCTCCGAGAACCATCGCGTTCCTAGTGGATTGTGGACACTGAGGTAATCCGAAATCGTTTAGCACAACCCCTGGAATTCCACTCCTGTTTTTTTTTTTCCTTTTCCTTTTATCTGGAGCGCTTGGAAAAGGGGAAACAACATAGATCGTCTCCCTACCTGGAACGTCAGCTCCTTGAGGGCCGGGATTGTGTTTTCTAACTCTGTCACACTCCCCAGGTGCTTAGCATAGTGTTCTGTGCAAAGTAAGTACTGAATATATACTATTGATTGATTGAGAAGCAGTGTGGCCTAGCAGATAGAACATAGGCCTGGGAGTCAAAGGACCTGGGTTCTAATCCTGACTCTGCCACTAACCTGCAGTGTGACCTCGGGCAAGTCGTTTAACTTCGGTGCCTTAGTTCCCTCATCCGTTAATGGGGAATTCAAAACCTGTTTTCTATTTAAGACTGTGAGCCTCACGTTGGGACCTGATTATCATGTATCTACCCAGTGCTTAGTTCAGTGCTTGGCACAGAGTAGTCACTTACCAAATGCCACAGTTATTATTATTAACATTGACTGCACTTCTCTTTATCTGGGATGTGGAGTCACATAGGGCCCAGCTAGAATTGTACCTACCATTCCCATTCTCTTTCCTTCCACCTTTCATTAATTAATTAATTAATTATTTAATTCATTCATTCATTCAATCGTATTTATTGAGCGCTTATTGTGTGCAGAGCACTGTCCAAACCACAGCACGATAATGAGGGCAGTGTAATCGTACTGAAAACACAATGGCCACGGCGGTGACGGTCAAGATTCTGTACAGACAGCCTGATCCTGGTGAGGTAAAAGTGTGAAGAATCAATCAATCAATCAATGGTATTTATCGAATGCTTACGGTGTGCATAACACTGTTTGAAATGCTTGATATGGCACAATGCAACAGAGTTGGTAGACGGGTTCCCTTCCCACGATGAGAAGCAGCACGGCCTAGTGGAAAGAGCACGGGGCCTGGGAGTCTAGAGGACCTGGGTTCAAATTTAGGCTCCGCTGCTTGTCTGCTGTGTGTTCTTGGGCAAGACACTTCACTTCTCTGGGCCTCAGTTACTTCATCTGTAAAATGAAGATCAAGACCGTGAGCCCCGTGCGGGACATGGACTGTGTCCAATCTGATTAGCTTGTGCCTACCCCAGAGCATAGTACAGGGCCTGGCACATAGTCAGCGCTTAATAAATATCATAAAGAAAACACCACCACCAAAATGAGCTCACTGTCCAGAGGGACAGATGTGTTTTTTTCAGATTAACTGGCTCTTGTCAGTCAGTCCGTCATATTTACTGAGCGATTACTGTGTGCAGAGACTCTACTAAGTGCTTAGTGTATCTCTTGCTTTCCCCTCTCCCTCCCAGAGCGGGAGCTGGGATTTCTCAGGACGATTTTGCCGAATGGCTCTGAAAAATGCTATTCTCCCCAATACCCCCTGCTTAGTCAGATAATGAATGGAAGAAATAGAGGCCATGTCTCCAAGGAGAAACTTTGGGCGGATGGATAATCCCTCACACTTCGTTGTGGTTAGTCCAAGTCCAAGTTTTGACCGCTTTTGGTTTTAGACAACTTCCACCCAGTGATGTCACTCTGCAACCCAAAGGGTCGAGACTACAAGCTCATTGTGGACAGGGGACTTGTCTACCAACTCGGTTGTAACTGTACTCTCCCAAGAGCCTAGTACAGTACTCTGTACACGGTAAACACTCAGTAAATACCACCGATTGAAATTATTATTATTATTCAGTTCCTTCGAGTCGTTTCCGATTCACAGCGACTCCATAGATATACTTTCTCCAGAACGTCCTGTCCTCTGTTATCATTGTTATGGTCTCTATCCATTTAGCTGCTGGTCTGCCTCTGCCACGTTTTCCCTGGACTTTTCCTAGCATCGGCGACTTCTCCAGAGAATCAATCCGACTGATTATGGGTCCAAAATATGCTAAAAGTCGAGTCATCTGACCTTCCAGAGGTTCTTTAAGGGGGTCGGAGAGGACCTAGAGAAGCAATGAGAACCCATAGGGTAGAGAGTCGTGGGGCTGAAGGTCAGAAAACTTGGGTCCACACCCACCTCTTCCACTGACACCATCTCTGTGAGGAAGGCACTTACTCTCTCTGCCTTAGTTTCCTTGTTGGGAGGCAATAATCTAATGGGAGGTAATAATAATAATCTCTCCCGCTTCCCGTTCCAACGGGGTCCGTGAGAGGGCAGAGATCACTGATGTGAAAGTGATGAGGTAAAACAGAAGTGCGGGAGACGTTTTAATTGTTTTAGCAGTGATTTGGGAAGCCAAAGCAATAGGCGAATGACTGGGATTTTTAAAAAAAATGAATGGAAAGGCCCAATTTGATCAGGTTGCACCTTGTAATAAACTAATCTTGTCTGCAGTCCTAAAAGCTATTAGTCTGGACTAGCACGTTGGTCAGATGATGAAGGGTTTTTGAGCAGAGTTTGGGCTGGTTTCTATGAATCATAAAACACCAGTTATGTTTCTAGACTTAGGTGACCTTTGGCCACTTAATTTGAATCCTCTCCATCCCGGCTGTGTCTTGGGTTGGGAAATGTTTGCTTGTTTGGAAACGGGAGTCTCCTCAGACGACCGATGATTGACTAGCATCTCTAGACTTTAAGCTAGTTGGGGGCAGGGAACATGTCTACCAATTCGTGTTTTGTCAGTCAGTCGGTCCATCGTATTTATTATTTACTGTTTTCAGAGCACTGTACTTGGGAGAGTACAATAGAATAACAGACACGTTCCCTGCCCACCACGAGCTTAAGGTCTATTGCGTTCTCCCAGGTGTTTAGTACAGTGATCTGCACACAGGGAGTGCTCAATAAATGTGATTGATTGATTCTGGGTGAAATTTGCATGAACTCACAGACTGCAAAGGTCCAGAAATGGATTTCAATCTTGGGGGTTCTCCCATAGTTTCGGGCAAGAAGAGGACTTGGCCCCTGGCTGGGTCAGAAACGGGGGCTCCTTCTAAAAGGGGGTGAGCCCTCGGGGGCTGGAGGAAGCTCAGGGAAGGAAGGGGAGGAGGCTATATGGTGACCCCAGAATTAGAGTCATTGTGCTGCTAAATAGAAACAGAGGCGATTGCCACTGCTGACAAACGTTCTTGGCGTTGGTCAAGAGGATGGAAAAATCGGGCAAATCTGCATTAAAAAGAAACAGCTGAAACCCTGAGCCCGCTCTCCAGCCTGAAATAACGTTGAATCGCGGCCACTTCCTCCAAAAAGCCTTCCTTGACGAACCCTCTCCATTCTTCAGTCTGCCACCTCTTCCCTTCCAAACGTACCTCGCTCCCACAGCCCGTTCTGGTAGTGGTTACAGCCATGGGCACGTATAATAATAATAAGGTATTTGTTAAACGCTTGCTGTGTGTCAAGCATTGTTCTAAGCACGGGGTAGATACATATTCCTAGGGTTCCCCTAATGGATGTTAGCACCTTAAAGGTGCTACATTAACTTAGGCCTCTTGGCCTCCTCCCTGCCTTCCTCACTCCCTTCGTCTGCCCACCTGTAAATAAATACTGACTTAGGCCAGAGCACTGAACAATAAATCTACTTATCTATAGGATGCAGTGACTAACCAGTTTTATTTTCTATTTCCTCATCCCTTGCTCTAGCTACAATTCTAGGGCCAAAGCTTCCATGGGGAAGCCAACCAGAGGCCCTGAGACCACCTGCATCCTCTGGGAGCCTTTTTTATGGTATTTGTTAAGAGCTAATTGTCTGCCAAGCACTGTACTACTTGCTGGGGTAGCTAATCAGATTGGACACAGTCCATATCCCACAGAGGGGCTGACAGTAATAATAATAATAATGTTGGTATTTGTTAAGCGCTTACTACGTGCGGAGCACTGTTCTCAGCACTGGGGTAGATGCAGGGTAATCAGGTTGCACCACGGGAGGCTCACGGTTAATCCCCGTTTTACAGATGAGGTAACTGAGGCACAGAGAAGTTGAGTGACTTGCCCAGGGTCCCACAGCAGACGTGGCAGAGCTGGGATCAGAACTCAGGTCCTTCGCGACTACCAGGCCCATGCTCTATCCACTAGGCCACGCTGCTTCTCACTTAACACTTCTTAATGCCTTTTATTCATTCGTTCAGTCGTATTTATTGAGCTCTTACTGTGTGCAGAGCACCGTCCTTAAGCGCTCAGGAGACTCCGCCACTTGTCTGCTGGGTGACCTTGGGCAAGTCACTTCACTTCTCTGGGCCTCAGTTACCTCCACCTGTAAAATGGGGATTGAGACTGTGAGCCCCTCACGGGACAGGGACTGTGTCCAACCCGATTTGCTCGTATCCACCCCAGCGCTTAGTACAACGCCTGGCATTGTACTGATTGTAAGAGTTTAACATTGTAACGTCTGTAAGAGCTTAACAAATACCGTCAGTAGTATTATTATTACAACAAACAGAGAGAGACAATGAGCTTACAGTTTCTTACTCCTGATTTGGAACAGACACCGTGGGAGCTTACGATACTTCACGTTCTAGGACTTTGAACCCAGAAATAAGTGGGGCTTTAAGCTTCCCCTCCCATCCCTCACCTTCTCTTTCACCAACCAGAAAGGGGGAAGAAGAGGAGAGGGATTGGAAGGAGCACGGCCTGGAACGTAGTCCCGGGACCTCGTGACGCTTATTCTATCGCCGCATCAGACCCCGTCGGCGTCGGCGTGGCTGTCCCACCGGGGCCTGTGGATTTCCCGAGTGTTTGGAATCAGAGGCCCGTCTGCTGCTCAACAGAGAGAGCTTGGGATCTTAAACTGGGCATCGGGCCCCCTGGCAGGACCCGTGTTCACGGCTGGGCATGCAGCCTGATCGGCGGGTGGAGGGAGGGGAAACCCAGTTCTCTCTGCTCCGTAATAACAAGGCTGCAGCTGTTTCTCAAATCGCCCCCGGCCCCCCCCCCCCCCCGTTCAGCTCTGTGAGGAGCTAAACGGCCCCGTTAAACCTGGAAGAGACCTCGGTTTAAATCACTCCGATGGTGAAGTAGGCCTCTGCTCACTGAAGGGGTTGCAAGCCCGGACGGAAGAGGCTGGTGTCTTTTTAAGACTCCCTCCCGAGCGCTTAAATGGTACGGTGCTCGGACCAAGTAAGCCCACGATAGATACCATCGACTGATTGCACTCACGAAAGGAAGAAAAGCACCCTTTCTGAAGAAACTTGGAGATTTCTAGCCATTTGAAAAACCCGAAAAAGAATATCTTTCTGAACCGGCGACTGAAATGTCGGTCAGTGTAGAGCCAGGTGGGAATGGCTAGGGAAGATGCGCAGCGACTAAACGTGAGCGGCACATGAGTCAGCGAAGTGGGAATCACTCTAGGCTGCAAGCGGTGTGGGGAATCCCCGGCTCGGTTCTCCGACTTCCGCAAAGCAGGCTAACCCCGCATTTCTCAGGGAAATGAAAGTGTCCTGCTAGCCGCCTCTTCCCACCTAACTTCAGTTGAGGTGGATGGCTTTTGCTTTGTGACGCACACATCCCTTTATTTATTATTTCTTTTATGGAGCCGGGTACTCTACTAAGGTGCTGTGGGTAGATACAAGAGAATAATAATAATATTATTATTACGGTATCTGTTAAGCGCTTAGTATGTGCCAGGAACTGTACTAAGCACTAGGGTGGATACACGCAAATCGGGTTGGACACAGTCCCCGTCCCACCTGGGGCCCAAAGTCTCAATCTCCATTGTTCAGATGAGGTGACTGAGGCCCAGAGAGGTGAAGTGACTTGTCCAAGGTCACCCAAGAGATAGGTGGCAGAGCAGGGATTAGAACCCATGACCTTCTGACTCCCAGGCTCATGTTGGGATAGGCACAGTCCCATGCGGCTTCGGGATGGACACAGTCTCTGTCTCAGTTGGGGCTCACGGTCTTAATCCCCCTTTTCCGCACGAGGTCACCGAGGCACAGAGAAGTGCAGTGAGTGGCCCAGGGTCAGAGAAGCAGCGAGGCCTAGTGGGCAGAGCCCGGGCTTGGGTTCTAGTCCCGGCTCCGCCACTTTGCTGCGAGACCTTCGGCAAGTCGCTTAACTTCTCTGTGCCTCGTCTGTAAAATGGGGATTTTGACTGTGAGTCATTCATTCATTCATTCAATAGTATCTATTGAGCGCTTACTATGTGAGTCTCATGTGGGACATGGACTGTCTTCAACCTGATTACCTGTATCGACTCCAGAGCTTAGAACGGTTTCAGGCACATAGCAAGTCCTTAACAAATAACGTTAAAGCCCCCCCCCCCCCCCCCCCCCCCCGACCGAAACAGCAGACGAGGGGCAGATCTGGGATTAGAATCCGGGTCCTTCTGACTCCCAGGCCCGTGCTCTATCCACCATTCTGCTTCCCTTCGTGGAGTTGGAGGGACCTGATCCAGCCTTGCTTCGGGAGCTCATGCAAGACTGTAAGCTCGTTGTAGGTAGGGGATGTACCTGTTTAATGTTATGCTGTACTCTCCCAAACGCTTAGTACAGTGCTCTGGAGACACGGTAAGCACTCAATAAATACGACTGACCGACTAACCGACGTGGGCTGCCGGGAGGAGGGTGGGTGAAGGCCAGGACGGGGCTGAGGTCGGCCTAATTCTCCGAGGGGACCTGTTCGGAAGCCCGTCTCCCAGGCCGAGGCTGGGGCAGGAGTCGCTGGCGTATGAGGGAGCTGGCTTGGGGCCTGAGAGTCAGAGTGACCTATTGGACAGAACACGGGCCTGAGAGTCAGAAGGATCTGGGTTCTAATCCCACCTCCGCCACTCGTCTGCTCTACGACCTTGGGCAAGTTGTTTCACTTCTCTGGGCCTCAGTTACCTCATCTGTAAAATAAGGATTAAGACGGTGAGCCCGGTGTGGGACTAGGACTGTGTCCATCCCGATTAGCTCGATTCTACCCCTGCACTTTTTACAGTGCCTGGCACATAAGCGCTTCACAAATACCACAATTATTAGTAGTAGTATTTACTGTTTCCCATCGTTTCAGGCAAAGACGAGCCCCTGCTATCAACAGAGGCACTCGATTCTCCCACACTCGGACCCTCCCTAAAACCAAAACGAAGAGGGGCTAACAGGAGAAGCAGACTGCTCTGTATTTCACTTTCTAAGCCCGCTGCCTCATTTCCTTTAGGCCCACCCCAATTTCTCTGAGGCTTCGATCCTCCCTTCCCTGTCGGTGGGCGTAATTCTCTGCTTCTTCTCCCCCAGACGAAGGACCCAATTCAAACAGATAAAAAGGTCTGGAACCGAAACCCGGACTGAGCCCAAATTGCATTTCAGTAGCTCAGACTTCCTGTTCCCTCCCCTCTCTCTCCGTCTACTCCCCAGCCCAGCTTCGCTGACTGCAGTTGCCAAGGATAACAATAAACAAAATTATGTCTGGGGGGCATCGGAACAGCCTGAATATTTGCTTCCGTTGAAAATATTTATGTTCTCAGAAAAAATGATTTCAATTTGGAAACCTCCATTTTGGAAGTTGGGGGAGGAAACGCACAGTTGTTTTGAGTAGTTAAAACACGACGCATATCTGCAAACTTTCCGTAGAGCACGTCGTCGGGAAAATAAATGCTGTGTGGTTTGCAGTTGAGATGGTTCAAACCTCCGCAAAAACAACTGATGGGCACGAGTACAGAAGCAATCCTGCCAATGTTTTTCGAACACTTGGGGAGCTGCCTTTCCCTTCTCCTGTTCTTGCTCCTCGGTCCCGTCACCCAACTCTGTAAGACCGGTTTCAGAGACGTTGGTTCGTTCAATCACATTTATTGAGCGCTTACTATGTGCAGAGCGTACTGTACTAAGCGTTTGGGAGAGTATGATACAACAATAAGGACACATTCCCTGCCCATCTTTTCTCTATCAAAACCCAAAAGCTCCAGATGGTACGGACTTGTATTTAGAGGCCCTAAATCTCTGAGTAAAATCTAGTCCGAGTAAACAGAAAAGTCCCTACCGGCTACGAGAAGAGACCCCATGACTGGAAAAAGTCACATGAGAAGGTTTTACTGTCTCCTTCCAAGGCCGAATAGCACTGAAAGCAGGAACTGCAACGTCAGGCTGGAAATTTAGTGACCCTCTCTTAGCCGAGTAACTCTTTCCAAACCTCTCTCTTCCTAATCCCCCTTCCCTTCTCCCTCTCCCTCTTTCCCCAACCCCTCTGGGCCAAGAAACCCAGTGATGCAGGCATCCAGTCCCATACTTTCCCGCTCAAGTTTTGTGGTAATCGTGGATGAGATTCCCTTCCTTTTGGGGTGAGAACTTGGCAGGCCCCCCTGGCTCTGCCCACCTCCCCGTGAGGTTTTGAATTCATCTTGTGGGTGGATTTGGCATGTGCGAGGCGGGTGAGGGGCCAGTAGAGCAGCGGGGAGACCATAGACCTCTGAGAAAGCAATCGGGGGGACCCTGGCGACTCTCGGAACGTCCTGGGGTGGGAGGGCGGACAAGTAGTCCGGGGGTCGGTTGTGGGGAGCTCTGTTGCAAGGTCACCTGGGTGATCTAGCTTTGGTGCTGACGGAAGGCAGGGGGACGAACTAGTTGACCTCTCCAGAGCCCTGCCGCAAATACACACGCATCCAGCCACAGACACGTGTACACAGACCCGATGGCTCAAACCCCATTCCTGAGGAAATGTTGCGTCCTGAGGAAATTCTGCATCTCCAGGCGGTAGGCCAGAGAGTCAGAAGAACACTTCGCCGACCGAACCCCTGGTCTCTTTTTCGGCTTTATTATTCGCACGCGACAAAAACCCCCGACCCCGTCGCCGGAGGGCCGTTGGCAGAGGTCCTTTCCTCCCGGCCTCCCTCTCCTGCCACGTCAGCCAGCTGGAGATGGGAGGACCCTGTGTGTCTCTCTCTCCCTGCTCCGAGGAGGGTTTGACCCGATGGCCAGGTGTGATGGGAGAATCTCCTCGGTCCGCTTCCGCGGGGTCAGCTGGGCCTAGGGAGAAATCCTTATCACAGCTGACCCTCATGTACCTGGAGGGACGGGGTCCTAACGTCAATTCCCCGGATGAGGCCGGCTGTCTCCTCTGCCCCTTCGGCCCAGTTTCCTCCCGGGTCCCAGAACCAGGAGGCCTCCCTTCCTCCCTCTCTCTCTCTCTTCCAGCCCTGGCCACGGTGACGGACCTTTAATGGCGGTTTCTTCTCCGCTTCTGTTGTAGAAGAAGCTGTGGGGCAGAACGAGTGGCGTCAGGAAGAGACCTGCCTCAAAACTTTTATAACTGAGAGCAGAAACGTTTGTTCTGGATCCCGATGGTAGATGGAAAACACTGGTGCTGTCGACTCTCCTCTGCTGATAAGGACGTGACCAGTGGAAAGGCGCCGGACTTGAGAGTCAGAGGACCCAGGTTCTAATCCTGGCTCTGCCTCTTGCCAGCTGTGTGACCTTGGGTAAGTCACTTAACTTCTCTGCGCCTCACTGTTCTCATCTACAAGCGTTTTCTCCCTTCTACTTAGACTGTGAGCCCCACGTGGGGCGGGGACTCTCTCTGAGCTACGTATAACGATTCTCCCTCAGAACTTAGTACGGTGCTCGGCGTGGAGTAAGTGCTTAACCAATGCTACTATTGTTAATAATCATATTATTAAGGGTGAGCCAAGTTCCAGGAACAACTTTTAATCTTCAGAATTGTACAACGGCAGCAGCCGAGAGAAAGAGGCAGATTTTCCCTTTTCTTTTCCAACAAATTAAAAAAAAACAAACCAGCCTCAAACCCAGGAAGGAGAAGGAGGAGGAGGGAGAGGATAGAGTGGGTGTGGGGAGGGAGGAGAAACTTTTCTTTAAAAGGAAATGACCCAGTTCCTCCTGGCCCCCAGATATGAGAGTCTCACACACCTCCACTTTGCAGATGGCAGCGAAAGAAGGAAAGGACCACAGTGAAGAGGAAAACAACTATGAATAATATTATTACAATAGGAGCTTTCAGGGTGAACATTTTGGCTACTGCAACACAAGGGGAGTTAGCAGTCCACTCCCCCTTCCCCACCTTCCCCCACCTAGCAGGGCGACGTACAAAGGGTACAATATACGCCCTCTTCCCTTCCCCCCAGTCACAGACCCTCAGCAAGGTCTCGGTCTACTGCAGCGCATGGTTCAAATAGGCTGCTGTTCCTCCGACGGCGAGGCGTAGGAATAGGCCGAGCGGAAAGGATTTTAAAGGGCCCATTTGGCCGCTCTCCGGCTGCGGCTTCTTAACAGCACGATCCCCGTCGAAATGAATTCCGGCTGCAGTTTCGGCGGCTCAAAATCCCAGCCCCGGGTCCCTCTTTGAGCGAGGCTGGGATGGGATTCCGGGAAGTCGGGGATCGGGGCGGACCGGGCTCGGGTTTCCGGACAGGCTCGGTTTCCCTGGGTCCCAGGCCCGGCTCCCCTCAGGCCGGGCTTGCCGGGCGGGCCCGGACCCCGGCCAGGAGGGCCCGCTCGACTCGGTCCACCTCCGCTGCCTCGCTCTCCGCCGGGCCGGCTGGCTCCCGGGGCCGTCGTCCGCTGCAGCCGAGGAGGGGTCACCGAGGTGGTGCGTCCGGCCGGCCGCGGGACACCGGGCCTCTCGGCCAGCCTGGGCTTCTGTTCTCTGGTGGAGCAACCCCGGCTTCGGCCCAGAGGTCTCCGAGGGAGGGCTTCGGGAGGCCGAGGCCCGGCTCGGGTACGGACGACCCCCCCCTCCGCCCTTCGGCCTCCACGCGGCCGGGCTCCGGGGCGCCTCTCCAGAGAGACCAGGGGCGGAGGGAGCGTCCGGCGGGCGGGCCGGCCACGGGGTCAGCTGTGGAAGGACGACCACGAGGCCCCGGAGGCGTAGAACTCGGTCTCGGCCGGCCACTCCCTGGCCGGGCCCGCTTCCCCGTCCTCGTCCGACTTGTCGCTCTCGTCGTCGTCGTCGTCGTCGTCGTCGCTGGAGGCGCCGGGGGCGGCCCCGTCGGAGCGGAGCCGGGCCGCCCGCCCCCCGGCCGCGGCCCGGGCCTCCTCCCGGCCCTCGGCAGCCAGCTGGCGGTAGCAGGGCCCGCAGACGCGGAGCGGCTTGGGGGAGAGGCGAGGCATGAGGAAGCGGTGGCGGGAGCAGTCCCCGCACACCACGAAGCCGCACTTGCGGCAGTGGTGACGCCGCGTCAGGGCGGAGAACTTGGTCCGGACGCAGCGCATGCAGGTGTCCGTGGCCTTGTCGGGGACCCAGGGGGCCGCGTGCTCCGCGCTGGGCCGGCCCCCCGTGGCGCTCAGCTGCCGGCGGACGCACTCCTCGATGTGGCCGATCCACTCCCGGCGCTCCGTGGGCGAGGCGGCCGACACGGCGAACGACTTCTTGGACGTCTTGATGAGCCAGCGGTTCTTGGTCTCGGACGTCTCGGGCAGGACCTCCAGCGTGACCTCCTCCAGCGGGATGATGCGTTGGCCGTTGTACTTGCGCTTGCTGAGGACGATGCTGCCGTAGACCAGGATGTCGTTGAAGAGGAAGAAGATGCGGGGCTTGGCCTTCTTGCGGCACTCCTTGGTCAGGATGCCTTCCCCGAGCAGCACCCGGCCCGGCAGGGCCAGCGGCTGCCCCGAGGCCCCGAAGCAGTGCTCCACGGCCGCGATGCGCTGGCTGTTGATCTCCGTGTTGGCCAGGTGGTCCACCATCTTCTCCGGCCGCCGCTGGGAACGAAAGAAACCGGGGGGATCGTCAGCCCGGGCTCACACGGCAGGGGCCCCGGGACGCCCTCTGGGATTCGATCCACGGCGTCTATTGAGCGCTGCTTCTGCGCAAAACACTGCACTGAGCGCTTGGGGGAGAGAAGCAGAGCGGCTCAGTGGAAAGAGCCCGGGCTTGGGAGTCAGAGGTCATGGGTTCGGATCCCGGCTCTGCCACTTGTCAGCTGCGTGACTGTGGGCGAGTCACTTCACTTCTCTGGGCCTCAGTTCCCGCATCTGGAAAATGGGGATTAAAACCGTGAGCCCCACGTGGGACAACCTGATGACCTCCTATCTCCCCCAGCGCTTAGAACAGTGCTCTGCACGTAGTAAGCGCTTAACAGATACCAACGTTATTATTTGCTATTACCCTACTGATGCCCTTTTACTTGTATGCAGCACGGCCTAGTGGAAAGAGCGGGGGCTCCGTGGGTTCTCATCCCGCCTCCGCCACCGATCAGCTGTGTGACCTTGGACAAGTCACTTGACTTCTCTATGCCTCAGTTACCTCATCTGTAAAATGGGGATTGAGACCGGGAGCCCCACGTGGGGCAACCCGATTACCTCGTATCTACCCCAGCGCTTAGAACGGTGCTCGGCGCATAGTAAGCGCTTAACAAATACCATCGTCGTCATCATCGTGTCTGTCTCCCCCGCCCTCTAGACCGTGAGTCTGTGGTGGGCAGGGACTGTCCCTCTATCTGCTGCACTGAACTTTCCAAGCGCTTAGTACGGTGCTCTGCACCCCGTAAGCGCTCAATAAATACGACTGACTGAACGAACGAACAGCAGACGCATTCCCTCTCCACAGTGAGCTCACAGTCTAGAGGCGGAGACGGACGTCGGTTGAAACAAATACATTACAGACACAGGCATGTGTGCTGTGGGGACGGGAGGGAGGATGAATGAAGGGTCAGGGTGACGCAGAAGGGAGTGGGAGAAGAGGAGAGGAAGGCTGAGTCAGGGAAGGCTTCTTGGAGGAGAAACCGCCTCCGTTTGCTTAGTCCCATCCTCGTAACTTTGGGATAATGAGAATTAATAATAATAATTGGTACTCATTAGGCACCGTTCTAAGTGCCGGGGTAGATAGGAGATAATGGGGTTGGGCACAGGAGACGGGAGGCTGATCCGGGATTAAAAACCCATGACCTTACGATGCCCGGGCCCGAGCTCTATCCACTTGGCCATGCTGCTTCTACATGCCCCGAATGGTATTTATCGAATATTGATCGCGTGCTTACGATAGGGCACTGTGCTGAGCGCTTGGGAAAGTCCAAAGCAATAGAGTACGGTAATAAGAATACTTAGGGTACTTGCTAAGGGCTTACTCGGTGACAGGCACCGGGCTAAGCCGTGGGGTAGATACAAGTTAATCGGTTGGGCGCAGCCCCCGTTCCTTTTGGGGTTCACAGGCTTCATCCCCATTTTACGGGTGAGGTAACCGAGGCCCAGAGACGTGAAACGACTTGCCTAAGGTTACAGTGCAGACATGGGGCGGAGTTCCCCGCCCACGAGGAACTTGAGGTCGAAAGGGGGAGACGGACGTTAAGATAATTGACGGAGAGGGGAAATAGTAGAGTATAAGGCGTTGTATGGAAGTGTTGTAGGGCCGGGGGTATATCCCGGGGCCCTAAGGTTTTTCTAAAAATTGGTTCTCCTTTTTTTTTTCCCTTCGCAGTATCTACCCTGGCACTTAGTGCAACATTTGGTAACAATAATAACCGTGGTATTTGTTAAGCACTTACTGTGTGGCAGATACAAGCAAGTCGGGTTGGACACAGTCCCTGTCCCTCATGGGGCTCCCGATCTGAATCCCCATTTTTATCGATGAGGGAACGGAGGCCCAGAGGAGCGAAGTCACACCGAGGACAAGTGGCAGAGCCGGGATTAGAACCCAGGTCCTTCTGACTCCCAGGCCCGTGCTCGATCCACTAGGCCACGATCAGTGCTTAACAGATGCAGCAGTTATTACTGTTTACTTCCCCTGCCCCCACTCCGTCCCCCCTACCTTTTCCAGTCCCACACTGAGGTCTGAGTGGGGGAACAGAGAGGGAAAGCCCAGATTCCTCTCCCCAGCATCAGGACGGACCTCCCTCGGGTCGGGTGTTCCCATGTTAGCGCTTGCCGGCCCCGACTTGCTCTCTGACTTCCCGGATCTCCGGCGGACACCTGCCGCCTCATTTATTTGATGGAATACACTCCTCCTTTCCGTATTCCCGCCTGCCCCTACCCCCAGTGACCCTTCCCTTTCTTGTGGACCATCAATCTAGCCTCTAATTTACAGTCGGGTCTTTTCTCTGAACTCCCCTCTCCCAAAAGGGATCTCAAAATATATATTTTTAAATGTTATTCAATAGGCAGCATACTACGCGATCGTCAGTTTTGACACAGTCCCCGCCCCACATGGGGCTCAATCCCCATTTTACAGACGGGGTAACCGGGGCACAGAGACGTTAAGTGACGGGCCCGAGGTCCCACAGCAGGCCGGTGGTGGGACCGGCATTAGAACCCAGATCCTTCTGATCCCGGGCCTGCGCTCTATCCACTAGACCACGCTGCTTCTCTGCCGTGCTCGATACAGAGCTCGGCCCAGATTAAATGCTCGGCAAATACCACAGTTATTCTCATCACGAAGACGCTAGGTTTTAAACATCCTCCAAATTTACTCCAGTGAATTCCCGGCATCCTGGATCACATAAAGCCACCGGCCATCTCCACCGTTTATGTACTCAGTCCTATCCTCGGCATTTTTTATACTTTTTCAGCTGTGTACTGTTATTTACTTTGATTATTCTATTTGTGAATTTTTTATGGTATGCGTTAAGCGCTTACTGAATGCCAGGCACTGTACTAAGCGCTGGAGTAGATACAAGCTAATATTTTTATGTCTTTCTCACCGGAATACAAATCTCTGTGGGCAGGGAACATATCACTGCTTGGTTCTGTACTTCTCAAATGCCTATCACGGTGCACTGCACCAAGTGAGTGCTCAGTGAATCTGATTACCCAGCAATACTCCCCAAATTACCAGTTAAGTCAGATTCTAACACGGGCATGAAGATTCTCTCGAGATTATCCGACTCGTACACGCGACTCCCAACAACCGGTCGGGCGGTGATGTCTACTGAGAGCTTGCTATGTGCAGAGCACTGTACTGAGCGCCTGGGAGAGCACAGTGCAACAGATTTAGCAGACACGTTCCCTGCCCAAAATGAGTTTACAGTCTAGAGGACACAAAATGTTCTGTACTTCAAAGCTGTTCTAACTCCCACCGTGCAGCCTGCCCTCGTGGAAAAAAGCACAGCCCTGGGCATCGGGAACTGGGTTCTATTCCCGCTTCCACCCCTAGAGTGGCCTTGGGCAGGTCGTTTAACTTCTCTGTGCCTCGGTTTCTTCCTCTGAAAAATGGGGATTAAATAGCTGTTGTCCCTCCCCCTTGAACCAGGAGCCCAGGCGAGGCAGGGACTGTATCTGACGTGATTATCTTATATCTACCGCTGAGCCCTCGGTAGTCGGCAGCGTGGCTCAGCGGAAAGAGCACGGGCTTAGGGGTCGGAGGTCATGGGTTCTAATCCCAGCTCCGCCATCTGTCAGCTATGTGACTTTGGGCAAGTCACTAAACTTCTCAGTGCCTCAGTTACCTCAAGTAAATGGGGATTAAGACCGTGAGCCTCACGTGGGACGACCTCATTACCTTGTATCAATTCCAGCGCTTAGAACAGGGTTGGCACATAGTACCAACATTATTATCACCTACAAAGTGCTTAACAAATACCATCATTTTTAACATTCAGCTATTCCAGCTGCTACCAAAGAACGCAAGAAACCCGGAAGTCACCAGAAACAAGCCCCAGAAGATCACTTTTCCAGGCCTCCTGCCTCAGCTACCCAAGTAGGAATGGACAGACTCAGGAGGGCAGCTGCAAAATCTCGGTCAGTCATTCGAATGTATTTATTGAACCCTTCCTGCGTGCAGAGCACTTTACTGAGCGCCGGGGAGAGTACGCTCTCCGGCCCCTCCCATCGTCGACCCTGGACTTGAATCTAGAGGAGCAGCGCGGCTCTGCGGATAGAGCAGGGGCCTGGGAGTCGGAACGTCCTGGGGTCTAATCCCGTCTGTGCCACCTATCGGCTGTGAGACCTTGGGCAAGTCACTTCACTTCTCTGGGCCTCACTTACCTCATCTGTAAAACGGGGATTAAGGCCACGAGCCCCACGTGGGACAGGGACCGCGTCCGACCCGATGATCTTGTATCTTCCGCGGAACGCGGCACAGCCCTTTGTACCTCGAAAGTGATTAACTTGTATCTACCCAGAGTGCTCAGAACAGTGCCTGGCACATAGTAAGCGCCGAACAAGTACTGTCATCGTTATTATTATTATTATTATTTGATTAATCTTCCATTCAGGAGGTTTCCAGTCTCACAGCCTTGGGAAGACGTGAGCTCCGGACGAGTCCTCGCCCTCCTCTGAGGCCAAGGGTGCCCAGGGCCCCCCCGAAGGCGGGGTCCGGGGGATCCAGGATTTGCCATCCAGCCACCGCCGGAAGGTTAGTTGATAGAAGGACTCTTTGCTGCAATTCAGTTCAAGACAGAAGGAAACCACTGGGGTGAGGTCTGTGGCCAGGGTTTATTTTTTCGGTTAGAGGGAGTCCATGTGCGTGCCTCCCCTTTGGCCCCGGAGCCTGGCCGATTAAACAATCCCGGGGCTGGGCGGGGAGGAGTAGAGGTTTTACAAGGCTTGACCTAGTGAAGAGAGCCCGGGCGTGGGAGTCAGAAAGACCTGGGTTCTAATCCCAACTCCACCAACGGTCTGCTGTGTGACCTTTTTTTTTTTTGTCCTATTTGTTAACCGCTTACTATGTGACAGGCACTGTACTGCGTGCTAGGGTGGATACAAGCAAATCGGGGCGGGGGGGCAGGGAGAGTCCCCGTCCCACATGGGGCTCACAGTCTCCATCCCCATTTTACAGATGAGGGAACTGAGGCCCAGAGCAGTGAAGCGACTTGCCCGAAGACACACAGCAGACAAGTGGCAGAGCCGGGATTAGAATCCATGATCTTCTGACTCCCAGGCCCGGGCTCTATCCTCGATTCCCTCATCTGTAAAATGGGGAGTAAGACTGTGAGCCCCAGGTGGGACAACCTGATTACCTTGTATCTACCCCAGTACTTAGAACAGTGTGAGAACTTAACAAATACCATCATCATTATCATTATTATTATTATTATTAGGTTGGCCCTGGGTGGGTGTGGCCAACAAAATCGCTTTCTTTTATTCTTAAAGGAGTTCCTCTTCCAAAATCCAGGGGTCCAGGGATTGCCCCTGGCCCGTTGGCTAGATGTCCAATTGGGTAGGCAGCTCCATTCCCGTTATTTCTTTTTTATGGTACTCGTTAAGCGTTCGCTATGTGCTAGACACTGTACTAAGCGCTGGGATGGAAGGTAATCGGTTTGGACACAGTCCCTGTCTCAAATAGGGCTCACAGTCTTCATTTTACGGATGAGGGAGCCGAGGCACGGAGAAGTTAATGGACTCGCCCCAAGTCCCACAGCAGACGAGTCGGGATTAGAACTCAGGTCCTTCTGACTCCCAGGCCCGTGCTGTATCCGCTAGGCCCTGCTTCTATCTGCCCCAGCGCGCAGCACACTGCCTGAGGCGTAGTAAGCGCTTAACGAACCCCACGATTATTATTATTACCAAACCCTGGCTTAATAATAATAATGTTAGTATTTGTTAAGCGCTTACTGTGTGCAGAGCACTGTTCTAAGCGCTGGGGTAGATACCGGGTAATCAAGTCCACGTAGGGGCCTTGTGGTTGACTGGCTGGCTCGCCACCCAGGGGCCTCACCCCTTCCAGTTACGCATCTGGATCCGTGACCTTTGGGCATTTGATAACCGCCCCACCCTCAACCTCACGGCATTTATATACATAGCATTAAATTATATCCTACACATTATTTATATTTATCTCTGTCTCCCCCTCTAGAACGTAAGCTCGCTGTGGGCAGGGAACGTGGCTGCCAGCTGTGTTGTATTGGACCGTCTCAAACGCTTAGTATAGTGCTCTGCACGAAGTGCTCGATAAAGGCCATCGACTGACTGGCAGCTGGGGCCGGGAGGGGCGTCCAGTCAGTTTTCTCAACCGGTACCGAGTAAGGCCCGGTGGAGGAGCTGGGGTTCTGTGGTGCAGTGGCTAGAGCCCGGGCCCGGGAGTCAGGAGGTCGTAGGTTCTAATCCCGACTCTGCCGCTTGTCTGCCGTGTGAGCCGCTTCACTTCTCTGGGCCTCAGTTACCTCGTCTGTAAAATGGGGATGGAGACCGTGAGCCCCACGTGGGACGGGGACCGTGTCTAACGCCATCCGCTTGTGTCCGCCCCAGTGCTTAGTACAGTGCCTGGCACATGGTAAGGGTTTTATAAACGGCACGGTTATTATCATCACCAGCATCTCCTCCCCCACGCTCGTCCCAGGTGCGGTCGACCCGGAGGGCGGGGAGGAGGGAGGAAAGGAAGGATCGAGGAGCGGAGGTTTCCTCGTGTCCAGGGCAGGGGACTGGGACAGGCCCCACGGCACTCGAACCCTGGACCCCAAGCTAAGATGAGCCCGGAGGCTGGTTGTGGGCGGGGAATGTGTCTATTTAATGTTCTATTGTACTCTCCCAAGTGTTTAGTACAGTGCTGTGCGTACAGTAAGTGCTCAAGTGCTCCTGATTCTATTTATTGCCGTCGTTCTCGTCCGTCCGTCTCCCCCGATTAGACCGTCAGCCCGTCAGAGGGCAGGGACCGTCTCCATCTGTTACCGATTTGTCCATTCCAAGCGCTTAGTCCAGCGCTCTGCACCTAGTAAGCGCTCAATACATACTATCGAATGAATGAATGAATAAATATTACCGACCGACTGCCCAGCCACGCTAATGTCGGCACCTGCAAACTGTCAGGGGTCTCGGCAAAGCGGTACATCTTCCGGGAAACTCTGGGGCCGGGGATGATGATGACTGCAGCAATCTTAAGTGCTTACTTACTATGTGCCAGGCACTGTACTAAGCACAGGGGTGGATACAAGCAAATCAGTCAGGCAGGGTCCCTGTCTCGGATGGGGCTCACCGTCTTAATCCCCATCTTCAGAGATAATGAAGGGGAGGGAGCTGTGTGACTGTGGGCGAGTCACTTCACTTCTCTGGGCCTCAGTTACCTCATCTGGAAAATGGGGATTAAGACCGCGAGCCCCTCGTGGGACCACCTGATCACCTCGTGCCCCAGTGGAGGGAACTGAGGCACAGAGAAGTCAGGTGATTTGCCCAATGCAACAAGTAGACAGGTGGCAGAGCTGGGGTTAGAACCCAGGTCTTTCTGACCCCCGGGCTCGTGCTCTAACCATTAGACGATGCTGCGTCTCTGATGATGGCATTTCTTAAGCACTTACTACGTACTAGGAGAAGCAGCGTGGCTCGGTGGAAAAAGCCCGGGCTTGGGAGTCAGAGGTCGTGGGTTCGAATCCCGGCTCTGCCGCTTGTCAGCTGTGTGACTCTGGGCAAGTCACTTCTCTGGGCCTCAGTTACCTCATCTGGAAAACGGGGATTAAGACCGCGAGCCCCTCGTGGGGCGATCTGATCAGCTTGGAACCCCCCAGCGCTTAGAACAGCGCTTTGCACATAGTAAGCGCTTAGCGAATACCGTTGTTATTATTATTTTGCACACAGTAAGCGCTCAATAAATCAACTGAATAGCATGTGCTTAACCACTCATTCATTCAGTCGTATTTATTGAGCGCTTACTCTGGGCAGAGCACTGTACTAAGCGCTTGGAATGGACAGTCGGGCAACAGATAGAGACGGTCCCTGCCCAGTAACGGGCTCACGGTCTAACCAAAGGCGACTGTTATGATTTTAACTTGGCAATTGCCCCGAAACATGCCGAGGAGCGTAGGCGGACCCCCGTCTCGTCTCTTTGGGAAAATCCTAGTGGAAATCACCCCTTGGGGTGCCCAGGTTTGAGGAAGGGGGCCGAGGTAAGGGTTTACCCCGCCCGAGAGGATTCGTCTCGGTGGGCAGTAGCGAGGGACGGTCGCAGGGGCGGCGGGGAGGTCGAGACGCCCCGCCGCGGCCCCGACGCCTCATCTGGGTAATGACCGGCACGGTTCTCCGTTCCGCGAAGGTGGCTGGGCGGAAGCGGAGGAGGAGACGGAGGGGAAGGCGTCTGTCAGACAGCCCGGCCCCCACCGCCCATCGACTCATTTCCGATCCCTGTGGGGAGGAAGCAGGTAAACCCCGCTACCTCCCCACTCCCCTCTCAGCGGGGGAACGCGTACGAGGGTTTTCAGGTCACCGTGAGAGGGTTTTTAAAGTCAGGCGGCCCGCGGCTCCTCGGTAGACGGACAGGCCGTCGGACCCCGACGGCGCAAGGCTACCGGTAGGGTGGAAACCTTGGGCTCCTGGCATCGGGGGATTGGCTTGAAGGTGGCTTCGCCCACTCAGTCTGCCAGTCGCACGCGTTGTATCACATCTCTTCCAGAATGTGAAGTTCTTTGAAGTTCCCCTTTTTTTTTTTAACGGTATTTGTCGGTTAAGCGCGTCCTACGTGCCGGGCACTGGACAGTCCTCTAGGTTGTAAGCCGGCTCCGCCGCTTGTCTGCTGTGTGACCTTGGTCAGGTCATTTAGCTTCTCTGTGCCTCAATTCCCTCATCTGTAAAATGGGGATTAAGATTGTGAGCCCCATGTGGGGCAACCTGATTACCTTGTATTTACCCCAGTGCTTGGCACGTAGTAAGCGCTTAAGAAATACCACTATCATTATTATTATTATGCGCCAGGCACCGTACTGCGTGCTGGGGTAGATACAAGCTAATCGGGTTGGACATGATCCCTGTCCCACACAGAGCTCACCGTCTTCCTCCCCATTTTACAGATGAGGGAACTGAGGCCCGTGGAAAGGAAGTGAGTTGCCCAAGGTCACACACAGCAGGCAAGTGGCAAAGCTGCGATTAGAACCCACGTCCTTCTGATTCCCAAGCCCATCCAGTACTATCCACTAGGCTATGCCGCTTCTCTTTTTTTATAATAATAGTAGTATAGGTATATTATTATTTTTTTTCTCCTGGCATTTCAGCACTTACTTTGTGCCAAGCCCTGGCATAGATACAAGATTATTGGACCAGACCCAGTCCCTGTTCCACACGGGTTCACGGGGTAAAAGGGAGGTAGTAATAATTGCAGTATATGTTGAGCGCTTACTATGTGCCAAGCACTGTACTGAGTGCTGGGGTAGGTGCAGTCGGACACAGTCCTGACCACATAAGGTCGCAGTCAAAGGAAGAGGGTGCACAGGCACTGAATCCTCATTTTACGGATGAGGAAACCGAGGCCCAGAGAAGGGAAATGACTTGCCCACAGGTGTACACGGCAGGCAAGTGGTGGAGCTGGGATTAGAACCCAGGCGTCCCGCCCGCCGGGCCCATGCTCCTCCCCCCCAGGCCCCGCTGCTCCTTGGGTTCCTCGGGGTTCTCCGACTCCAGCAGCCAGCACAGCGGCATGGCCGAGTGGCTAGAGCCGGACCTGGGAGCCCAAAGGCCGTGGGTTCTGATCCCGGCTCAGCCGCGTGTCTGCTGTGTGCCCTTAAGCAAGTCACTTTGCTTCTCTGGGCCTCAGTTCCCTCATCTGTAAAATGGGGAATCTGTGGGCCCACCTCATTAGCCTGCATCTACCCCAGTGTTCAGAACAAGTTCTTAGCACATAGTGAGCACTTAACAAATACCGTAATCACATCATCACGTCCCCCGTGGGGGGGGGGGGATCACAGTTTTAATCCCCATTTTACAGATGGGGTAACTGAGGCCCAGAGAAGTCAAGTGACTTGCCCAAGGTCGCCCAGCGGACAAGTGGCGGGGCTGGGATTAGGACCCAGGTGCTCTGATTCCCAGGCCCGGGCTCTTTTGGCTAACAGGATCCGGGGAGAATAACCGTTCCACGGGAGAGACCTACCCAAGGACACCGGCGTGATCTACAAAAAGACAACTCTCTGGCCTCCGGACTCCAGTCCACACCCTCCGCTGCTCGCTTCACTCCATCGGGTGCTGAAGTCAGAAATAATAACGTTAACTGCGGTATCTGTTAAGCGGTCACGGGGCGCCTAGCCCTGGACTGAGTTCTGCGGCAGATCCCAGCGCCTAGAACAGTGCTTTGCACGTAGTGAGCGCTTAACGAATGCCGTCATTATTATTCAAGCGAATCAGATGGACACTGGCCCTATCCCAAGCGGGGCTCACCATGTAAGTAGAAGGGAAACAGGCATGGAATTTCCATTTTATAGATGAGAACCTGAGGCACGGAGAGGTTTAGTGGGGAAGCAGCACGGCCCGGGAGTCAGAGGACCCGGGTTCTAATCCCGCCTCCGGTACTCGTCTGCCGAGTGGTCTTGGGCAAGTCACTTCCCTGGGCCTCCGTTGCCTCATCTGTCAAATGGGGATCGAGGCTGTGAGCCCTACGTGGGACAGGGACTGTGTCCAACCCAATTTGCTTGTATCCAGCCCAGCGCTTAGTAAAAATAATAATAATAACGTTGGTATTTGTTAAGCGCTCGCTATGTGCCGAGCACCGTTCTAAGCGCTGGGGTAGACCCAGGGGAATCAGGTTGTCCCACGTGGGGGTCACGGTCTTAATCCCCATTTTACAGATGAGGGAACTGAGGCACAGAGAAGTTAAGTGACCTGCCCACAGTCACACAGCTGACAAGTGGCGGAGCCGGGATTCGAACCCGTGACCCCTGACTCCAGAGCCCGGGCTCTTTCCACTGAGCCACACTGCTTCTCTACGGTACAGCGCCTGGCACAGAGGAAGCGTTACCAGGTTGCCATAATTATCATTGTTATTAGTGATTCGCTAACGTCACAGGAGGCAAGTAATGGAGGCGGGATCAGAACTCAGGCAAGCACTCAATAAATACGACGGAATGAACTGAATGAAAGGTTCTCTGACTTCCAGGCCCCTACAGGGGAAAAAAAAAGTCATCAAAGGGAGTGGCAATTTGTGCTTAAGTCATTAGTCTTATTTTGCTCTCATGATACGGTGATTCATTTAAAGCCCTTTGTGGGTAGGGTTTTTTTCTCTGTAAATAAGGCACATTCTTTGAGGGTGGAGTGCTCCATTTTTTCCATCCGTGAGGTGGAACGCCACCGTTTAGGGATGGAAGAGCAATGAGCAAATGAAAAAAACCCCCCACTTAATTTTAGGTTTGATTGCTGCGAGAAGGGAAAAAAAATGATAACATTGCTCTTTTCCTCCTCTTTTCGTGTCACGTGGTTCTTTACACAGCGGTTTGGGGAAAGAGTCTATTCGCTGAGATTACTCAAAGTCTGCACACGGTGGAATCCTCGGTTTCCACTGGAGATGATCTCTGGAGTTGGAAAAAAAAAAGCCCCTCCCCATAAGGATATTACATACAGTACATTTATTTCTTTTAAATGCCAGTTACCTTTCAAAAGTGGCTTACGGAAGGCCAAGACAGACGTGTAGTCTCATTATGGGCAGTGAATGCGTCTGTTTATCGTTGTACTGTACTCCCCTCAGCGCTTAGTACAGTGCTCAGCACACACTGAGCGCTCGATAAATACGACTAACGGACACAAAGGGGTCGGGCACTAAAGCAGCGTGGCTCGGTGGAAAGAGCTCGGGCTTGGGAGTCCGCGGTCATGGGTTCGAATCCGGGCTCCGCCACTTGCCAGCTGTGTGACTGTGGGCAAGTCACTTCACTTCCCTGGGCCTCCGTTACCTCAGCTGCAAAATGGGGATTGCTGTGAGCCCCGTGTGGGACCACCTGATCACCTCGTATCCCCCAGCGCTTAGAACAGTGCTCTGCACATAGTAAGCGCTTAACACATACCAAGATTATTATCAAAGGGAACGGAAGCAGCCGCCTGGCTTAGTGGAAAGAGGACGGGCTTGGGAGTCAGAGGTCGAGGTTTCTAAACGCGGCTCCTCCACTTGTCAGCTGTGTGACTTCGGGCAAGCCGCTTAACTTTTCTATGCCTCAGTTATCTCATCTGTAAAACGGGGATTAAGATTGTGAGCCCCACCTGGGACAACCCGATTACCTTGTATCTCCCCCGGTGCTTAGAACAGTGCTTGGCACGTAGTAAGCGCTTGACGGTTACAATCATTATTATTGTTGTTCAGGCTTCTTGAAGGCAGGGACTGTGACTGCCTACCCGGTTGTGGTCTTCCAGTGCTGTGCGTACAGAGCAAGCGCTCAATAAATACCACTGATTGATTGGTTTTGAGGGAAACTGGACTGAAGTGGATTAAGGGCAAGATTCAATTGGAGGAGGCAACCAAATCCCTTTAGAGTCCCGGGGGTTAGCACCGTTTTCCATCCCGAGGGAGCATCCCATCAAGACAGGCGAATGCTCGATCTTTCTAATGATGGTACGTGTTAAGGGCTTACTACGTGCCAGGCACTGTACTAAGCGCCGGAGTGGATACAAGCGGATCAGGTGGGACACAGTCCCCGTCCCACACGAGGGCTCACAGTCTCAATCCCCACTTTACAGATGAGGTAACCGAGGCAACCCACAAGGGTAGACAGAGGGCGGAGCCCGAATTACAACCCGTGACCTTCTGACTCCCGGGCCCGTGCTCTATCCGCTGTGCCACGTCGCTTCCCGCTGACATCAGGTCCTGACCACTGGCTATAGGGGGCATTCATTCAATAGTATTTATCGAGTGCTTACTGTGTGCAAAGCACTGTACTAAGCGCGTGGGAAAGTACACTGGAACAGCGTACGACCGCACCCCACAACGAGCTCACCGTTGGACCACCAGATCAGGACCGGGTTTGGACAATCAAGGACAACTTTAGCCCTTATCGGTCCCGTATGAGTAATGATTTCCTCATTTCCTCTTCTCCCTCACCCTTCTGCGTCACTCGCTCTTGGATTCACACCCGTTACCTTACGCTCAGCCCGTCAGCCGTATGCATGTAATTTATTCATTCACATTACCGCCTTTCTCCCTATCTAAACTGTACGCTTCTTGGAGGCCGGAAACACCTCTACCCACCCCGTTATAGTGTGCCGTCCCAAAGTTTGAGAAGGTCTTTTGAGTCAGCACTCAAAACATGCCGCCCATCCATTGAAAACAGGATATACTAAGTGCCCCAGGCCTGCAGGTTCTATTGACAAAGTATAAAGAACCAGTCCTGGCTGCTAGCCATCTCTTCCTCCCCTACGGACTGTAAGATCCCTTGAGTTGTCGACAGCCAAGGATTTTCTGACCTGATCCCACGGGGCTTCCAACCCCTGCTTCCCAGGCCAACATGGAACCAGCAGGGCCGAAGGACCTGGGTTCTAATCCCGTTTCCACCGTTCGTCTGCTGTGGGACCCTGGGTCGGTCACTTCACTTCTCTGCGCCCCAGTTACCTCCTCTATAAAAATGAAATGAAGACTTTGAGCCCCACGGGGAACTTGGAATGAATGTGTCCGTCCCGATCTGCTTGTATCTACCCTAGTGCTTGGTACGGTGCCTGGCACATAGCAAGCACCTGATATACGAAAAAGAACACCGCAAATTCCGCGTAGTGAGTTCACGCCACCAAACCCAAGACAGAGAGGGAGATGGATCCGTTGACCGTATTTCCTGAGCGCTCACGGCGGGAGGAGCACCGTACTAAGCACCCGGGAGAGTACGATGCAACAGAGTCGGTAGCCGCATTCCTAGAATTTGTTCTTGGGAGAAGAGATCTTCGAAAGGGGACAGATATCAGATTCTAGAACCGGAGACAGATCTGTGCTTTTCTCTCCCCTGTCAGCCTCTCCTGCTGAGCAGCTTCCTCTTTCCCCCGTCACGTGCGTTCCTAGCTCCTTTCCAGCCTTCGGAATCTCTCTCCCTCAGGGTCGGAACTCACGAGGAAAAGGCAGCGAGGGAAAACAGCCTCTGCCTCCTCTGCGGCCTGTTTACGTAAGACAGTCGGCACGGCCTTCCAGAAATTCTCTCTTTCTGAGAAGCAGCGTGACCGACCGGAAAGGCCACGGAACCGGGAGTCAGGAGACGGCCGTTCCGATCCCCATTCCTCCGCTTGCCCGCCGCGTGACCTCGGGCAAGCCCCTCCGCTCCTCCTCCGCGCCTCCGTTCCCTCATCTGCGGAACGGGCATTCCGTACCTGTTCTCCTCGCCCCGTAGACCGCCCGGGGAAGGGGGCCGTGTCCGATCTGATCAGGCTGCGGAGATCCCGGCTGCTCGGGACCTAGAAAGCGCTTGACCGAGACCACGGGTAACGACGAAGGTTCGGGGAGGTTGTTTGGAGGCCCGTGTGCTGGGGAGAAACCCCGCTGACCCCGAGGGACGGTTAGACTATTCCCTCGGGGACGGCGGGGGGTCCGGTACCCAGCCTGGGAGATCCCGGAATGTCAATGCCTCCGGGCTCTGCCGTCACCACGTGGCCTAGTGGGTCGAGCACGGGCCTGGGAGGCGGAAGGACCCGGCTTCGAATCCCGGCTCTAATCCCTTCTGTGTGACCCCCGGGCAAGTCATTTCACTTCTCTGTGCCTCAGTCACCTCATCTGTAAAACGGGGATTGAGACCGTGAGTTCGATGCGTCCAACTCGATTTGCCTCGTATCTTCCCCAGCGCCTAGTACAGTGTCTGGCACCTAGTAAGACCTCGAGAAAGACCACGATTAAGTGACCTTAACCTCGCTGTTCCTCAGTATCTTGCTCCTGACCCTCCCTATCTCGGAAAGATGGCGGGGGACGGAAGAGATCGTTATCATGCAGTGCTTTGGGAAAGTGCTTTTAAAAATATGGCCCCGAGGGGGTCCAGCTCCCACTATTTCCTCGGGGTGCTGGGCCGGGGATGAAAGCAGCGTGGCTGAGGGGCAAGAGCCCGGGCTTGGGAGTCAGAGGTCATGGGTTCGAATCCCGGCTCCGCCACTTGTCAGCTGTGTGACCGTGGGCGAGCCGCTTCACTTCCCCGGGCCTCGGTTCCCTCGTCTGTAAAATGGGAATTAAGACTGTGAGCCTCACGTGGGACGGCCCGATGACCCCGTATCTCCCCCGGCGCTCAGAACGGTGCTCTGCACATAGTAAGCGCTTAACGAATACCAACGTTATTATAAAAGCGGCTCCCCCTCGCTCTCGGATTCCTCCGAGCCTGGCCGAGATTTTGAGCCTAGCCTGCGTATTTGTTTGCGCTGCGTTTCAGTGTTTCGCTACTCTGAAGTGTCTGTCTCCCATTTCTTTTCAAGGGTATCCGTTAAGTATTCCCTAGGTGCCGGACCCTCTACTAAGCACTGGGGAAGGTACAAGCTAATCAGGTTGGAAAGAGTCCCTGTCCCCCACGGGGCTCAGCGTATTCATCCCCATTTTAAAGATGAAGTAACTGAGGCACAAAAGAAGTGAAGTGAGTGGGCCAAGGTCACACGGCAGACCAGTGGCGGAGCTGGAATGAAATCCCAGATCCTTCTGCCTCCCAGGCCCTGCTCTAGCCACTAGGCCACGCTGCCTGCGATCCCTCCTGAAACCCCTAGATTGTTAGCCCCCCGTGGGGACGGGACTGTGTCTAATTCCCACCCGTTTATTCCCTCCCAGGGCTTAGGACAGCGTTCTGCACACAGTAAGTGCTTCATAAACAGTTTTACTCCTCCCGCGTAGAAATCTGAGGTGCCGTTACCCATCCCTGGGGTTTCGGAAAAGGCGTGGGTTTAGGATTCAGGCACCCGCGTCCCGGAATCTTGGAGAGGGGACGACAGCCGAAGCGGTTCCGCGGCCGCCGGCTCCCGTTAGCCAGCCCGGGGGGCGGGAGGGGCCGCGGGCCGTCCGAATCCCCCCCCCGGGCAGGCGGCCCCGCCGTCCGAGCCTCGGCGCCGCGGATCCTGCCTCTCTTTCGTTCGTTCATTCGACCGCATTTATCGAGCGCTTACCGTGTGCAGAGCGCTGTACTAAGCGCTTGGACGAGTACACCGCAACAGTGAAGAGCGTCCTGCCCCGCCCACAGCGAGCTTACAGTCTAGACGGGGGGAGACGAACATCCGACCGGATGAATAAAATGACAGATACGTAAGCGCCGTGGGGCCGGGACGGGGGACGAGAAAGGGGAGCAAGTCAGGGGGACGCAGAAGGGAGCGGGAGATGAGGAGAGATGGGGCTTAGTCTGGGAAGGCTTCTTGGAGGAGGTGTCCCTCCACTAAGGCCTCGAAAGGGGGTGCACGTCTAAAGTACGGGCCAAGCGTGGCTCAGCGGAAAGAGCCCGGGCTTCGGAGTCAGAGGTCATGAGTTCGACTCCCGGCTCTGCCGCCTGTCAGCTGTGTGACCGTGGGCGAGTCGCCTCACTTCTCCGTGCCTCAGTTCCCTCATCTGTAAAATGGGGATTAACCGGGAGCCTCAGGTGGGACGGCCCGATGACCCCGTATCTACCCCAGCGCTCAGAACGGCGCTCCGCACATAGTAGGCGCTTAAAAAACACCAACGTTATTATTACGGCCCATATCCATATCCGTCATCTATTCATCTCTATTAACGGCCGTCTCCCCCTCTAGACCGTAAGCTCGTCGTGGACGGGGAATGCCTCTGTTATACTGTACTCTCCCAAGCGCTTAGTACAAGCGCTCAATAAATACGACGGGATGAACGAACGAACAGCTGGCAGGAGACGGGAGACTTCCCGCCCCGTCCCAGATGGAAAGCACAAGCCGGCCGAGGCCTGAAGCCTGGCCGTTGCCAAGGGTGTGAAAACGGGAAGGGAGGCCAGAGGCGGGAGCGGCAGGAAGGGACTGGGACGCAAGGTCGGCCTTTCGGCCGATCGTATTCATCGGGCACGACTTGGTGCAGAGCGCTGTACTCAACGGCGGTGTTCGTTAAGCGCTCACCGTTTGTCTGCCGGGTGACCCGGGGCAAGTCACGTCACTTCTCTGGGCCTCACATCCCTCATCTGTAAAATGGGGATTAAAGCCGTGAGCCCCGCGTGGGGCAACCCCATTACGCGGTATCTACCCCAGCGCTTTTAACAGCTCACAGTAAGCGCTTAAATGCCATCGGCACCGTGTCAGAGCACTCAAAGCCCCTGGGGGAGCACAGGATCACGATATAAGGGACACACTCGCTGCCCACAGCGAGCGCACGGTGGAGAGGGGGAGACTGAATCACAGAGATGGACGTAAGCGGTGTGGGGCCGGGAGGCCCTCTGGAGTTGGGCCGGGACTACGGCTCTGACGCACGTCCTCCTCGCCACCTGAGCGTCCGCCACACTCTCCGATCGGCGGCTCGCTTCCCCTGCTGAGACGGCAGCCTCGCCTGGGCTCCCCGCCTCGGGGGCTCCTTACGCGAGAATCGAAAGTCACATTCCTTTCAGTTACTCTATGGGGAAAACGAAAATGTTGGTTCTGACTCCGTTGTACCACCCGGGGGAATTTAAGCTTCGCCGGGCGAGGGTTCTTGAGGTTCCGACTGATTCACCCCGAGAGCGTGGGCGTCTCACACGCCGCCCACACGTCTCACACACACACGTCGCCCACAAGTCCCTGGCTCCGTTTCTCCGCGAGAGGCCCCTGAGCCCGGCCCGCGGACCGACCCGGTGGGCGACGGATCCTCCGTTTGCTAGAAACGTAGCAGAAGGTCGGCGGAGAAGCGGCGGAGCCTCGTGGGAAGACCCGGGCCCGAGAGGAGTCGGAGGGCCTGGGTTCTGATCCCGCCCGCCGCGGCCAGGTCACTCGGCTTCTCTGGGCCTCGGTCTCCTCAGGAGAATACCCGCTCTTCCTCCCCGGTAGATCGTGTGGGTGGGAGGCGGGATGGGAACTGTTCTATCTTGCATCTGCCCCAGTGATGAGAACAGCGCTCGGCACATAGTAGGCGCTTAACACAGTTATTTTTATTAGAGGCCTCAGCCCCGTGACTGGGCTGCCTATCTGAGGGTCGGCAACGGAGGGGGCTTCCTCTCTAACGAATCCGCTTCTCCGTCCAGGCGATGGGCTTTACCGGGTGCTTACTGGGTGCAGAGCGCTGTACTGAGCGTTCGAGAAGGTACAGTACGGGGCCGAGCAGAAGCAGCCCGGCGGAGCGGGTAGAGCCCGGCCCGGGAGTCGGAAGGTCACGGGTTCCGGTCCCGCTCCGCCACTCGTCTGCCGCGGGACCTTCGCTTCTCGGCGCCTCGGTCGCCTCGTCTGGAAAATGGGGACGGAGACCGTGAGCCCCACGTGGGACGGAGACCGTCCGACCCGGTCTGCCTTCATCCGCCTCGGCGCTTAGTACGGTGCCTGGCACGCGATCGGCGCTTAACAGATACCATTTCATCATTATGATCGTTATTATTATAAGGTCCCTCTGACACCTCACGCTACCCTCACTGAGTTTGTTTCGAATGGTATTGTGTTGGGCACTTACTGTACGCCAGGCACTGTACCGAGCGCTGGCTTTCCGAGCAGCACCTTCAGAGCGCCCCTCGCCGGGAGCGGAGGGGCCGGGACCGTGGGGGCGGGGGGGGGGGGGGGAGGAGATCCATCGGGGTTGGTCCTCCTCCGTGGGGCCGCTGACCCCTCGTTCACATCCCGCCTCCGGCCCGGGGCGCCCTCCCTCCTCTAATCCGACACATTTCCTCCCGCCCCCCACCTTCAAAGCCTTCCGGAAGGCCCATCTCCTCCAAGAGGCCTTCCCTGACTAACCCCCCTCCTTTCCCCTTTTCCCACTCCCGCCTCGGCCCTTCGTTCACCCCCTCCCCGGCCCCCCGGCGCTTACGTACACGACCGTAATTTCTTTACGTTAATGTCCGCCTCCCCCTCGAAATCGCCAGCTCGCTCTGGGCGGGGACCGCGTCTACTGATTCTGTTTTACTCCCAAGCGCTCAGTACAGTGCCCCGCACAGAGCGAGCGCTTCGGAAATCCGACGGATCGACCGAGGGGGGATGAGGTCACGGGCCTCGGGCCGCCTCCGTCGCGGGCCTCGGATGGCAGCGGGGTCTGGTAAGGCGTGCCAGGCCCATCGTCCTCCCTCCCACCCCTTCCACCCCGGTTTCACCCCCCACCCCCCGCCTCCAGCGGCCCCCGGGGCGGGCGGCGCCGCCGGCCCCGGGTCTGGGTGCTCCCGGGGATCTTTCCCGCAGGGCAGGGCCTCCCCTCCCAGGCTCCCTCTCTGCCCCTTGTCAGCTGTGTGACTGTGGGCAAGTCACTTCACTTCTCTGGGCCTCAGTTTCCTCATCTGTCAAATGGGGACGAAGACGGCGAGCCTCACGTGGGACGACCTCATTCCCCGGTATCTCCCCCAGCGCTTAGAACGGCGCTCCGCACGTAGTAAGCGCTTAACGAATACCGACATTAGTATTATTAGTGGGAAGCCCAGACCCTGAAGCGGGGAGGCCTAGTGGGTGGAGCACAGGCCAGGGTGTCAGAAGGTCCTGGGTTCTAATCCTCACTCCCCCACTTGTCTGCTTTGTGACCTCAGGCGAGTCACTTTGCTTCTCTGGGCCTCAAGTTCCCCTCATCCGTAAAATGGGGGTGGAGACCGTGAGCCTCACGTGGGTCAGGGACCGAGTCCAGCCTGATCAGCTTGAATCCACCCCAGCGCTTAGTACGGCGCCTGCCACGTAGTAAGCGCTCAACAGATACCATGATCATTATCTCGTATCCATCCCAGCGCTTAAGTACGGCGCCTGACCCAGAGTCAGCGCTCAACAGATATCATGATCATTATCTCGTATCCACCCCAGCGCTTAGCACGGCGCCTGCCACAGAGTAAGCAGTTAACCAAAATCATAATCATCATCATCTCGTATCCACCCCAGCGCTCAGCACGGCGCCTGCCACATATAGTAAGTACTTAACAGATGTCATCATCTCGTACCCACCCCAGTCAGTTTAGTCAGAGAAGCGGCGCGGCGCAGCGGAAAGAGCCGGGGCTGGGGAGTCAGAGGTCATGGGTTCTAATCCCGCCTCCGCCGCCTGTCAGCCGTGTGACCTTGGGCGAGTCACTTCACTTCTCTGGGCCTCAGTGACCTCATCCGTCAAACGGGGATTAACCGTGAGCCTCCCGCGGGACGACCCGATGAGCCCGTATCTCCCCCGGCGCTTCGAGAGGCGCTCTGCACGTAGTAAGCGCTTAACAAAATACCCACATCATCATCATCATCATCGTCGTCATTATTAGAATGGGGATGAAGACCGCGAGCCCCACGTGGGCCAAGCCGATCGCCTCGTATCCTCCCGGCGCCGGGAAGGGTGCTTGGCGCACAGCGAGCGCCTGACGGATGGCACCGTTATGGCGATGGGTCCGGCTCCCGGGCAGCGCGGCTCGGTGGAAAGAGCCCGGGCTCGGGAGTCGGGGGTCATGGGTTCGAATCCCGGCCCCGCCACTCGTCGGCCGTGTGACTGTGGGCGAGTCGCTTGACCTCTCTGGGCCTCGGCGACCCCATCCGCCAAATGGGGAATAAGACCGCGAGCCTCCCGTGGGACGACCCGATGACCCCGAATCTCCCCCGGCGCTTCGAACGGTGCTCGGCACGTAGTAAGCGCTTAACAGACACCGACGTCATCGTCACCGTGCCCAGCGAGCGCCTGAGAGATCCCGCATCGGTGTCATCCGGACGACTTTTTTGCGGGTCCCCGTTGGGTTTTACTTCACTTCTCCGGGCCTCGGTGACCTCATCTGTCAAATGGGGCTGAAGACGGGGAGCCCCACGCGGGACGACCCGATCACCCTGTACCCCCCCCCCCGCCCCCCCAGCGCTTCGAACGGCGCTCGGCACATAGTCGGCGCTTAACAGGTACCGACATTATTATTTCTCTCGTTCCCCCCGCCGCGAGTTGGGTTGGTGCCGGGGGCTCCCGAAAGCCCGTCCGCCCGGGGGATGGGGCGGCCTGGGAAGGGAAGGGCTCAGTTTGTTACCTGGCGGGGTCCGGGAGGGTCCGGGGGGGTCCGGGCTGGGCAGCGGCCCGACGTCGGGCTGGGCCGGTCCCGGAGCCCGAGTGTCCGTCCGTCCGTCCGTCCGTCCGGTCTGGCGGCTCCGCGCTCCGCCGCAGCCCCACAGCCCCGCCCCCTGCCGCTGCTCAGCCAATCAGAGCGCCCGACGGACTCGGGACATTTCACCCCCCCCCCAACCCCTTCCCGCCTCTCAGCCAATCAGATCGCTGAACGGACTTGGGACATTTCCCTCCCCTCCCCCCCTCCCCCCCTCCCCCCCCCCCGCCAACTCTTTCCCGCTGCTCAGCCAATCAGATCGCCGGACGGACTTGGGACATTTCCCTCCCCCCCCGCCCCCCCCGACCAACCCTTTCCCGCTGCTCAGCCAATCAGATCGCCGGACGGACTCGGAACATTTCACCCCGTCCCCCCGTCCCCCCGTCCCCCCGTCCCCCTTCCCGCTGCTCGGCCAATCAGAGCGCCCGACGGACTCGGGACATTTCACCCCCCACCCCCCCAACCCCTTCCCGCCTCTCAGCCAATCAGATCGCTGAACGAACTTGGGACATTTCCCTCCCCCCCCCCCCCCCGGCCAACCCTTTCCCGCTGCTCAGCCAATCAGATCGCCGGACTGACTCGGGACATTTTCCCCCCCAACCCCCCTCCCCCCCCCCAACCCCCTTCCCGCTGCTCAGCCAATCAGAGCCCCGGACGGACTCGGGACGTTTCCCCCTCCCCCCCCCCCGCCCGCCCCCGTCTGCCAAAGCAGTTTTTCTTTGCCTCCGTCTCCCCCGTTTGGACCGTGAGCCCGCGATAGGGCAGGGATGGTCTCTGCCCGTAGCCGAATCGGACACTCCGAGCGCTTAGTACAGTGCCCTGCACATAATAAGCGCTCAATAAATGCTATTGAATGAACGAACGAATGAATCCCTCGGCCCCCCGCGGCCGCTCAGCCAAACAGAGCGCCAGACGGACTTGGGACATTTGCCCCCCCCCCCTCCCGCCCCCTTCCCGCTGCTCGGGTCCGGGCCGGGGGCCGAGGGACAGCGCGGTGGGTGGGGGCTGGAAGCAGGAGGGGAGGTCGGGGAGGTCGGGGAGGTCGGGGAGGTCGGGGAGGCCGACGCTTCCTTTGGTCGGACTGTCCCCGAGGGGAGGAGTCGAGGAGGTGCGGAACTGTGAGAGCCGACCAACCCAGGGGTTCCCAGGAACCCGGCCTCTTCACACGTTAAATAATAGTAATGTTGATCTTTGTTAAGCGCTTACTCTGTGCGGAGCGCCGTTCTAAGCGCCGGGGGAGATACGGGGTCATCGGGTCGGCCTAGGGGAGGCTCACGGTTAATCCCCATTTTACGGATGGGGCAACTGAGGCCCAGAGAATGATAATCATGTCGGTATCCGTTAAGCGCTTACGATGTGCGGGGCACCGTTCTAAGCCCCGGGGGAGATACGGGGTCGTCGGGTCGGCCTAGGGGAGGCTCACGGTTAATCCCCATTTTACGGATGAGGCAGCTGAGGCCCAGAGAAGTGAAGTGACTCGCCCACGGTCACACAGCTGACAGTGGCGGAGCCGGGATTCGAACCCATGACCTCTGACTCCCAAGCCCGGGCTCTTTCCACTGAGCCGCGCCGCTTCTCTTACATGATCCCGGAAACCCAAGGAAGATGCTCGTCTCCCGTCGGATGCATTCGCTCTCTCCTCTCCTCCCTCTTTCGTCCGGTCGTATCGGTGGAGCGGAGCGCTGTACCGAGCGCTTGGCGTGTACAGCTCGGCGTCGGATAGAGACGGTCCCCGCCCGGCGACGGGCTCGCAGTCTAAAAGGTGGAGACGGGCGACTTTTCCCTCGCTTGGGTGTGTTCCCCACCGACCCCGGAGCTCCCCCTGCTCAACGGGTCCCCGTCCTGGAACTCGACGGCGTAAGACAAGGACGAGAAACTCCACGCGTTTAGGCCCAGTCTAGCCTCTCTGGGCAGGTGAGCGCAGGCCTAGTCGGAGCCAGAGCGTGGCGTGAAAGGCATCGCTGTTTGGTATCCCTTGTCCCCCCTCCCCTCTGCGACCGTGAGAACGAGGAGCGGGGCCGAGATGAGGTCAGGTACAGATTCGTACGCACGCGTCCTGGCCGCAGAGAAGTTTCAGAATGACGTTTCGCTAGTGAGAGGCCCACTACGGCGTTTCCTCTTTTACGGCGACTCCAGGCCGTTCCCTCGGACCGCGGATCCCCCGGCCGCCGGGCGATCGGAGACCTGGGGCTCTCTAGGGATCCGTTAGTTGAAACTCCTGCCTCCGGAGGACCTCCGGGTCACCCCCGACCTCTGGACTGGTCCACCCCTAGATGGTCCCGTCCGAGTCGTCTGCTTTCACCTCGGCCGGGCCCACCGCGGGGTCAACCGCAGCGCCGTGGCCGCGTGCGATTCCCCGAGCCACTCTCAGTGACCGGCAAGCCGCTTGACACGCATTCGGGAGCTCCTCCCTCTAGACCGTAAGCTCGCCGTGGGCGGGGAGCGCGTCGGTTCGTTGTTTCGGTGCCCGTGTCTCCCAAGAACTCACTACGGTGCCCTGCCTACGGCGAGCGCTCTCTAAATACGATCGAACGAAAGAACGAATGAATTCAGAAAGGCCGGTGACAGCTTGTGGGTGGAATTCTCTCCGGGGGGTTTCCCGGCCGGTTTCCGGTCTCTCCCCAGTCACGGGTACCTCAGTCTCACGCCTCCGTCCCTCTTCCGGCGCCGTTTCCAGCTCCGGTTCCGGTCAAGCAAATGAGGTGAGACCAAAGAACCTAAGGCCGCGGAGAGCGTCGTTACCGGGTTAGATCGATCGTCCATCCTGCCCGCTGCTCTGCTTCCAACAGGAGCAACGGGATGCTTAGAAGAGCATTGGGATGATGGCCTTTTGACCTCCCTCCTCATGTTTTAGGATGCTAAAGCCACTAACCTTCCCTCTGGTAACCGCCTCCCCCCGTGGCCTGCTCGCCCATAAATTTATCCGAGCCCTTCTTGAATCTGCTGCTGTGATTATCCTGCAGTCTCCCGTGGTAAACAAATCCCTTTATTCTTGCTGCCCTCCGGGGTGAAGAAGTCTTTCATTCGCTTGTCCTTCTCTAGAGGCCGAACGGAGAGCTAAGGGTGGGGGTCAGCTTTGGCCGGGAAGAGGTGGTCCTGACCCCTCCCCTCATTCATTCGATCTCATTTATTGAGCTTTTACTCTGTGCTAAGCACTTGGGAGAGTACAGTGCAACAGTAAACGGCCCGCAACAAGTCTACAGCCTGGGGGGGGTGGGGTGGGGAGGCAAACGTTAATATAAATAAATCAATTATAGATACGTACGTAAGCGCCGGGAGAATAAAGGGAGCAAGTCGGGGTGATGCAGAAGGGAGTGGGAGAAGAGGACGGGGCGGGGGTGCTAAGTCAGGGAAGACCTCTTGGAGGAGGTGGGCCTTTCCAGTTAAAGTGCCGCCCGACAGGCTCCCCAGAGGTGGTGGTCAGGCTTCGGGCCAGCCGGGAATTTGTGGGAGTGCCGGAAGGGGACACCAGGATTCGTGACTCTGTCCCTCCAGCTGACCTGGGCGGGGGGCTCGGTCTGAAGCTTTGTGGGCAGACATTAGGTACGAAAGGTTCTCTCGGGCCCTGCTGTAATTCACACTTCCAGAGACAGAAACCTGGAAATGGACTTGCGACTCAACCGTTACTCTGTTCTCCAGTTCACAGCGCAGTGTGTGCTCGGGTGAGAGGTGCGGGCACCCTCTTCTTCTTCACCACCCCCGCTCTCTCTCTCTTCCACTCAGACACCCGGGATGCCCGGGTTGCCGGTTCGGGAAGTTTAATTAGGTTTTCTATTCTCCGGTGAAAAGGATTTAAACCAGCCACGCAATTTAGTCCAGGCCCCCGCCTCGCAGTGAATCAGTCGATGGGATCATTGAGAGCATACTCTGTGCACAGTACAGTAATAATAATAATGCTGGTATCTGTTAAGCGCTTACTATGTGCACAGCACTGTTCTAAGCGCTGGGGTAGATCCAGGGTGATCGGGTTGTCCCACGTGAGGCTCACAGTTAATCCCCATTTTACAGATGAGGTCGCTGAGGCCCAGTGAGGTGACTTGCCCACAGTCACGCAGCTGACAAGTGGCGGAGCCGGGAGTCGAACCCACGACCTCGGACTCCCAAGCCCGGGCTCTTTCCACCGAGCCACGCTCTTGGGAGACGACAGTAGAGTTTGTAGAAATGATTCCTGCCCTCGAGAAGCTTGCAATCTAGCAGTGGAACCAGAGCCAAAAGAAATCAAAGACCTGGGCGAAGTAAAACTTTTAAAGGCATCGGAACTACAGTCGTTATATTCATTACTGAGGCAGCCGGTATGTGTTTCCATCTAGCTGGCATTCCAGTTACTCGAGATCTCAGGGGAAGTGTGAAATCATCATCATCATCATCATCATGGTATTTGTTAAGTGCACTGTTCTAAGAAAGGGGAGAAATAGATAAATTTCTGGCCGGCCAACATCCTTCTGACTGGTAGATTCAAATCAATCTATCTTCGAGGTTGGTCTGATTCCCCTGGGACTTGGGAGATTTCTGAGGGGTTTTTTTGGTGTGGCATTTGTCAAGCACTTACTACGTGCTAGGCACCGTTTTAAGCGCTGGAGTAAATACAAGCAAGTCGGTGAGGGTACAGTCCCTGTCCCACGTGGGGCTCACAATTCATTCATTCATTCATTCATTCAATAGCATTTACTGAGCGCTTACTAGGTGCAGAGCACTGTACTAGGCGCTTGGAGTGGACAAATCGGCAACAGATAGAGACGGTCCCTGCCCTTTGACGGGCTTACGGTCAGGCAGACGAGAACAATGGCAATAAATAGAGTCGAGGGGAAGAACATCTCATGGCAACTAAATAGAATCAGGGTGATGTACATCTCATTAAACAAAATAAATAGGGTGATGAAGATACAGACGGTCGAGCGGACGAGTACGGTGTTGAGGGGGTGGGACGGGAGAGGGGGAGGAGCAGAGGGAGAGGGGGGAGAAGAGGGTTTAGCCGCGGAGAGGTGAATGGGGGGGGTAGAGGGAGCGGAGGGAAAAGGGGAAGCTCGGTCCGGGAAGGCCTCTCGGAGGAGGTGAGTTGTAAGTAGGGTTTCGAAGAGGGGAAGAGAATCGGTTTGGCGGAGGCGAGGAGGGAGGGCGTTCCGGGACCGCGGGAGGACGTGGCCCGGGGGTCGACGGCGGGACGGGCGGGACCGGGGGGACGGTGAGCAGGCGGGCGGCGGAGGAGCGGAGCGTGCGGGGTGGGCGGTGGAAAGCGAGAAGGGGGGAGAGGTAGGAAGGGGCAGGATTAGAACCCAAGTCCTTCTGACTGCCAAGCCCTTGATGATTCCACTAGGCCCTGCTACTTCTCAGCAGCTTGAAGGGCTTCTCAGCAGTTGTGATGTGGACCTCGAAAACGATGAGGGATGAGTCAAAAAAACCAGAGCCGGGAAGACTCCGTGCGGAAGCCCTTGCAATTGGAAGGTCCAGGGTGGGGGAGGTGGGGTATGTCAGATTGCAGCAAGTCTCGGTGGCTTCAAAGCCAGCCGCGGGACGGGGACGCCTGATTTTTCTAAATAAGGGAGGGAAACCATGTGGCTGAAGGCGGGCAAGGGGCTGAGTCAGGCCAAGCCACAAGCTATGGAAAAAATGAACTTTTTCCCCCTCCCAGTCATGTGAAATCCCTTCTGAAGGAAAAGCTACCATCACCGCTTGGGTCTGGAGAGATCTGGAGGGTTTTTAAACCAGCCGAGCCAAGCAAATCCAATTTTAGCTCTTCAGTAGTAATGATAATGTTGGTATCTGTTGAGCGCTTACAATGTGCAGAGCACCGTTCTAAGCGCTGGGGGAGATACAGGGTCATCAGGTCGTCCCACGGGAGGCTCGCGGTTAATCCCCATTTTCCAGACGAGGTCCCCGAGGCCCAGAGAAGTGAAGTGACTCGCCCACAGTCACACAGCTGACAAGTGGCAGAGCCGGGATTCGAACTCATGACCTCTGACTCCCAAGCCCGGGCTCTGTCCACTAAGCCACGCTGCTTCGACGGAGAGTCTGCTGAACTTGACATTCTGTGAGCCAACTGGGTCCTGACGTGACGGGGGTCAAGAGCCATCCTGGGCAAATGGGGCGAGAGGGCAGGGCCTCAGAAAGTTCTCGGCTGCCGCTTCCAGAGATTTTAAGGATACTTCTGGGAGACATAGGACATAGTCTCTAGCTTGTTTTACTCACTGTAGATGAATCGGTCTGGTTTGAAGCGCACACTTCTTTATGGTATTTGTTCATTCACTCATTCAGCCGCATTTATTGAGTGCTTACCGTGTGCGGAGCACTGTACCGAGCGCTTAGGATTGTACAAAATAGCAATCGACGTATTCCCTGTCTACGGTGAGCGTAAGCGCTTTCTACGTGCCAGGCGCTGTACGAAGCACGGGGGTAGGTACGAGCTGATCAGGTTGGAGACAGTCCATGTCCCACATGGGGCTCACAGTCTCAATCCCCATTTTGCAGGTGAGATAACTGAGGCATAGAGAAGTTAGGTGACTCGCCCAAGACCACCCAGCAGACAAGTAGAGGATTGGAACCCGGGTCCTCCCAGACCTGGGGACATCATCTCCCTGTCATTTTTAGAGAAGCAGCGTGGCTCAGTGGAAAGAACCCGGGCTTGGGAGTCAGAGGTCATGGGTTCGAATCCCGGCTCCGCCACTTGTCAGCTGTGTGACTGTGGGCGAGCCACTTGACTTCTCCGTGCCTCAGTTACCTCATCTGGAAAACGGGGATTAACTGTGAGCCTCATGGGGGACAACCTGATTACCCTGTATACCCCGGCGCTTAGAAAAGTGCTCTGCACATAGTAAGTGCTTAACAAATACCAACATCATTATTATTATTATTATTTTCAGGAGCTTTCCAAATTTTCACTTTCACTTAGGTTAAAGAAGTGTAAGCTATCACTATCACTACAACTATTCCAACTGGCATTGTGGAGCCTCAGAGGAGGGAAGCGGGTATCCCTTTTCCTCTCCAATCCAAAGCCACGAGTTCAGGCAGTAGACAAGAGGGAGCTCTGTGTGCATGATGGGTCGTGGGAGAGGAGAGGGGAATGGCTAGGGGAATTTTTAGAAGGCTTTGCAGTAACTTGCCTCATGAAACGTGAGCCCGTCATTGGGCGGGGATTGTCGCTATCTGTGGCCGAATTGTCCATTCCAAGCGCTTAGTCCAGTGCTCTGCACATGGTGAGCGCTCGATAAATACTATTGAATGAGTGAATGAATGAAATGAAGGTTTTACAGCCCAAGTCCCTGATCTCCCTCCCCCGTAGCGACCCCAGGTCCAAGGTGGGCGTGTACATGTCCACGGTCACCATCTTGGAACTGTCACTTCACGCGTCACGTGAGGGGCGACACTCGAGACTGTCGTCTCGGGACTTTCCGAGGGCCGAGTCACCGCTGCGCGGGGATCTGAATGAGAGGCACCAGGGGTTCCAAAGCAAGCCGACCCTCCATCTACGTAGGGAATGCTTATGAGAGGGATGTGAACGGCTACTCTCCCTTTTCACGTAGGGATGGACGCTAGGAAACGAACTTACGTCGTGGCTGGAGAAAGTTTGGTTGACATAAGGACGAGCTTCCTGGCCGTCAGGGGAGTTGACGGCCGAGAGAGGTGATTTACTGAAAGTTGTGGCATCTTCATCCATGGATATCTTTACAAATGGCTATCCGCCAACGGGTTCAAGTGCCTGGAGGTTCCTTCTAATTCTAGGGCCCTATAATTCTATAAACCATCTTTCTTTCCCCCCGTCCCCTTCTCTCGCCCTCTCTCGCTTCCTGTCGGAGAACCAGCCCCTCCGTCGGCCAGCCATGATACCTGAGTTACCGAGGAATTATATCTTCTCGGAGTCACTTCCTGCCCTTCCTACAGATCAATGCCTATCAATAGATTCTCAGGAGTTGCCTTCTAGACTGTCAACGCGTTATGGGTGGGGAACATATCTGCTAATTCTGCCGTATTCTCCCGAGCACTTAGTACAGTGTCTGCATATAGTAAACTCTCAATAGACACCGCGGATAGATTGATTGATTCCTTAGTTCTATCCAGTTCGAACCCGGGACTTCCCATCCCAGATTCCTGGGGGTCGGAGAATGTGTCGGTTATGGTCTATTCTCCCAAGTGCTTAGTACGGTGCTCTGCACACTCTAAGCACTCAATAACTACGATTGATGGATTATGTAGAAAATTATTTTCGCACCTCCGGGGAGAGGAGGAAGCCACGACCCGCCCAGATAATGGATGATTTTTTCCCATTTGAAGTGGCTGTGGTTGGAGATTTGCCGTTACCTGGAGAGCATTAAAGAAGTCAGCAGCCTCCTGTGGACAGGGAACGTGTCTACCACTCTGTTTTATTGTACTCTCCCCCCAAAACAGTGCTCTGCGCACAGTAAGCGCTCAATAAATGCCATCGATCGATTGATTAATGGAAGAAAAATCCTTAAAGTTGTCAGCGGTAAAGGACCTGATTCACCCTCTCACGTGAAAGAGGGCACAGGCAACTGGAGCTGACCAGCCGGCTTTCTTCAGCCAGTCGGCTTCTCCAAAGCAGCCAATCCATCGCTCAGTCAGTCAGTGGTATTTACTGAGTGCTTACTATGTGCGGAGCACTGGATTAAGCACTTGGGAGAGGTCGATACAAAGTAGACACATTCCCTACCCAGAAAGAGCAGAAGTAGCATGGCCTCGTGGATAAAGCACGAGCCTGAGAGTCAGAAGAACCTGGGTTCTAATTCCCGCTCCACCGCTTAGTACAGTACCCGGCACGTAGTAAGTGCTTAACGAGTACCATAGTAGTAATTATTATTATTACTGTTATTAGTAAGGGGAAGCCCCAGCATATAAAGATATGTAGGGCTCTGTCGGTGGGGGAAATACCTAAGTGCTTAGGCGATGTGGAAGTGTTAAAATAGGGGGAAAAATCGGGGGACAATAATCAGGGAGGGCTTCCTGTAGGAGATGTGAATTCACAAGGTCTTGGAAGAGGGGAAGCACAGGGCGTCTGCCGGATGTAAAAGGGGAAGGAGTTCCAGGCAGGAAGATCCTGAGGCCAGGGAACACGTACCACACTACCGTAACCGTCCTACAGGAGCCAATCTGCAGCTGCCTAGTAGAATTTAGAAGCTGATTCTAAATTTAGCGGAAGTTCCATTTGCAGAGGGGAACGGTGAAGACCAAGCAAGATGGGCTCATCTGCTGAGCCATCCACCTAATTCCCCGAATCTCGTGGTGCTCGCCTGACCCACAGAGAGGCCTCACACCAGCGAATGACCAGCCTATCAAGGCGGGATGGTTGTTCTTGCGGGTAGCTGGGCTCTGTAATGGTGAGATTAGCACATTAAATTGGTATGGCCCTTTTTTTTCATTCATTCATTCGTTCAATAGTATTTATTGAGCCCTTACTAGGTGCAGAGCACTGTACTAAGCGCTTGGAATGGACAATTCAGCAACAGATAGAGACAGTCCCTGCCCATTGACGGGCTTACAGTCTAATGGGGGGAGACAGACAGAAACAATAGCAATTCCAAATGCTTTCGCACCAATTAGCTCGTTTTAGCCTCATGACATCCCTGTCAGGTACGAGCGACACCTATCATTATCTCCACTGTAGGAAGAAGGACTTGTATACAGAGGTACAAAGAGGTCAAGTGGCTTATCAAACTAGTGGCTGAACCCAACCCGGGTGTCCTGACACCCAGGCCTATGCTCTTTCCACTAGACCATACCGCCCACCAGCTTCTCTCCTCCCTTGCCTGCCTGATCCAGGTAGAGAATATCCCAAATTAATAGTAATAATAATAATGTTGGTATTTGTTAAGCGCTTACTACGTGCGGAGCACCGTTCTAAGCGCTGGGGGAGATACAGGGTGATCGGGTTGTCCCACGTGAGGCTCCCAGTCTTCATCCCCATTTTACAGATGAGGCCCAGAGAAGTTGTGACTTGCCCACAGTCACACAGCTGACGAGTGGCAGAGCCGGAATTCGAACCCATGCCCCCGTCTCCCAAGCCCGGGCTCTCTCCACTGAGCCACGCTGCTTCTCATGAGAGAATCCAGATTAAGAGAGTCCAGACTCTACTCTCTGCATCCCAATTCAGGAATAGGATCTAGTCTAAGGCCCGTGCCAAGCTCTAGCTCTAGAGAAGCAGCTTGGCTCAATGGAAAGAGCCCGGGCTTGGGAGTCAGAGGTCATGAGTTCGAATCCCGGCTCTGCCACTCATCAGCTGTATGACTGTGGGCAAGTCACTTCACTTCTCTGTGCCTCAGTTACCTCATCTTTAAAATGGGGATTAGCTGTGAGCCTCACGTGGGACGACCTGATGACCCTGTATCTACCCCAGCGCTGAGAGCAGTGCTCTGCACATAGTAAGCGCTCAACAAATACCAACATTATTATTAATTGTGGTATTTGTTAAGCGCTTACTATGTGCTATATGCAATCTTACTATATGGGATGGCTCCCTAATGCTGTGGAGCTGGGAAGGGAGATGAATAAAGGGAGCGAGTCAGGTCGACACAGAAGGGAGTGGGAGAAGAGGAAAGGAGAGCTTAATCAGAGAATAATACGGTAGAGTTGGGAGATACAATTATTTGTTTTATGGTATCTGCTAAGTGTTTACTTATGTCAAATGCTATTTTAAGCACCGGGGTAATTATCAGTTAATTAGATCGGGCACAGTCCCTGTCCTGCATGGGGCTCGCAGTCTCAAGTGGGAGGGAGAACAGGTATTGAATCCCCATTTCACAGTTGAGGAAACTCAGGCACAGAGTCATTAAGTGACTTGCCCAAGGTCACCTAGCAAGAAATCGACAGAGCGATTGGGAGATCGGGGATTAGAACCCAGCTCGTCTGACTCCCAGGCCCCTGGAGGCCAACGCTGCTTCCCAATCCCCTGCCCTTGAGGAGTTTACAATCTAGGGGCAGAGATTCTGGACCACAGATGAGAAATTCCAAATCGTATCGATGTTCTCTCAGTTTGGGGCACCAAAATGAAAGACCCGGCGAGCCTGAATTCATGAAGAACGATTCCCCAGATCAAGCGAGAGAGCCCTGGCTTTCTCCCCCAACCTCTCCCCTTTCTGGAGTTTCTAGGTGCAAAGGGGACAGGGTCGAGTGTGTGATGGTGTCTAGTAATAATGATAATAATGGCATTTGTTAAGCGCTTACTATGTGCAAAGCACTGCTCTAAGCGCTGGGGTAGTACAAAGAAATCAGCGTGTCCCACGTAGGGCTCACAGACTCCATCCCCGTTTTACAGATGAGGGAACTGAGGCCTAGAGAAGTTAAGCGATTGGCCCAAAGTCACACAGCTGACAAGCGGCAGTGTCGCGATAAGAACCCACGACCTCTGACTGCCAAGCGCGTGCTCTTCCCACTGAGCCACGCCGCTTCCCAAGCCGAGAGGTCGCACGGTCAGAGCCTGGTGGACCGCATCGCCAAGCGGAGAGCGGCAGGTCACGGGTCTGAGCGCTGACCCAGCAGAGCTGAAGTGCAGCTCGGAGGTTTTCGAAGGACTCTTGTAGGATCGCAGCTCTGATTTCCAGAAGGAGTTGGCCCTCATGCTCCGGCCTCAAGTAGCCAGGAATGATAACAATAATAGCATTTGTTAAGTGCTTACTATGTGCCAACCACTGTACTCAGCACTGGAGTAGATACAAGGTAGTCAGCTTGGATGCGAAGCAGCGTGGCTCAGTGGAAAGAACCCGGGCTTGGGAGTCAGAGGTCATGGGTTCGAATCCCGGCTCTGCCGCTTGTCAGCTGTGTGACCGTGGGCGAGTCACTTAACTTCTCTGTGCCTCAGTTACCTCAATCCCCATTTTACAGATGAGGTTGTCCCACATGAGGCTCACAGTCTTAATCCCCATTTTATAGATGAGTTAACTGAGTCACAGGAAATGATAACAACTGTGGTATTTGCTAAGTGCTTTCTATGTGCCAGGCACTGTACTAAGCACTGGGGTGAATTAAAGCAAATCGGACTGAACACAGCTCCTGACCCACATGGTCTTCATCCGCATCGTACAGATGAGGTAACTGAGGCACTAAGAAGTGAAGTGATTTGCCCAAAGTCACCCAGCAGACAAGTGGCGGAGGCGGGATTTGAACCCAGGTCCTTCTGACTCCCAGGCCTGTGCTCTATCCACTAGGCCATGCCGCTTCTCGAGTGAAGTGACCTGTCCAGGGTCACACAGCAGACACGTGGCAGAGGCGGGAGCCCCTCTGAGACCTGGGTTTGGGCAGACCCAGCCGACTCGGCCTGCAGGGGAACCTGAAAGACCTGAAGACGCCAGGCGGCTTTATCAACATCCACCGGCTGAGTCGGACTGTGGCCCTAAGCTCAGAGTTTCAGAGGAAACCCCCAGGGAGGCACGGCCACTGTCATTCGTTCAGTCGCATTTATTGAGTGCCCACTGTGTGCAAAGCACTGTGCTAAGCGCTTGGGAGGATACAATACAACAACAAATGGACCCATTCCCTGTCCACAATGAACTCACAGTCTACAGGGGGAGGCAGACATCGCTATACATAAAAAAACAAATTATAGATCTATCTATACATGCTGTGGGGCTGGGAGGGGGGGGGGGATGAACGAAGGGAGCAAGTCAGGGAGACGCAGAAGGGAGTGGGAGGAGAGGAGAGGAGGGCTTAGTCGGGGAAGGCTTCTTGGAAGAGATGGGCCTTCATTAAAGTTTTGAAGAGGGGTCGTCTCAAGCTGCCCCCTGGCAAAGATTTCTGGGAGCCATCCCCTATATTCTTAGCTTGGCCCTGTGGTTCTCCTGGTTTTTTTTTTTTTTAAATGGTGTTTCTTCATAATAATGGTGGTATTCGTTAAGCGCTTACTATGTGCAAAGCACTGTTCTAAGCGCTGGGGGGACACAAGGTAATCTGGTTATCTCACCTGGGGCTCACAGTTTTCATCCCCATTTTACAGATGAGGTAACTGGGGCACAGAGAAGTTAAGTGACTTGCCCAAGGTCACACAGCTGACGAGTGGCAGAGCCGGGATTGGAACCCACGACCTCTGACTCCCAAGCCCGGACTCTTTCCATCGAGCCACGCTACTTCTCTAAGCACGTACGTTCTTACATTGTGTCACACACTGTTCTAAGCCCGGGGGTAAATACACGCTCCTGAGGTTAGGCACAGTCCATGTCTCAGGTGGGTCTCACACTCTTAATCCCCATTTTACAGATGAGGGAACTGAGGCCCAGAGAAGGGAAGTAACTTGTCCAAGGTCACACAGCAGTCAAGTGGAGGAGCCGGGATTAGGACCCCGGTCTTTCTGACTCCCAGGCCCGGGCTTTCGCCACCAGGTCAGGCGGCTTCTTCTCCCCTCTGCCGTCCACACTCAGCGGGGAAAGTTTGGGCAGCGATCTCAGTTTCTCAGTTTCACATCTCAGTCTCCTCAACTGTAAAATGGGAATTCAAACCCTGTGCTCCCTCCTACTTAGACTGTGAACCCCATGTGGGATAGGGTCTGTGTTCAACCTTTGTAGACAACGATTCTCCCCTGCTTCAAAGCCTTGTTGAAGTCACATCTCCTCCAAGATGCCTTCCCTGACTACGCCCCCCTTTCCTCTTCTCCCGCTCCCTTGTGCGTCACCTGGACTTGCTCCCTTTTCTTCATCTCCCCCTCCCAGCCCCACCTTGATTGTGAGTTGGTTGTGGGCAGGGAATGTGATTGTTTATTGTTATATTGTACTAAGTGCTCAGTAAAGTGCTCTGCCCCCAGTAAGTGCTCAATAAAGAGGATTGAATGAATGTATGAGTGTAGGAATGACCTGATTAACTTGCATCTATCCCAGTGCTTAGAGCGGCACTTGACAGATAGTAAGTGCTTAACAAATGCCAGAATTTAAATAGTACCGTAATTTATGGGTCCGTGCTCGTAGGCCATAGTGAACCCTATTTGGGAGCCTCCTTCCTGACCCTCCGATGCGCACCCACTCCCCTCCTCCCTCCCTCTCCCCGCCCTCCAGCATCTCTTCCTCTTCCTTAATATAATGAACTAACCGCACGGCAACCATGATTCATTATTCTTTGCAGGAGAGAACGTTCAGACACACTGTAACCAGCTCAAATCCGATTCCCCCAGCCGCCCATCTAGGGATTTATTTATTTTGATGCTGCTGATTTCTCCACCTCCCCCTTCACCCCTCCCACGGCTCTAATTGCCAAACGGCCCAGGTCAAGGGACCGGGCTGATGCTATTTCTAGCATTTTAAATAGGTCGGGTGATGGATGGGAGCCAGCCAGCTCAGACAGGCTGCTCGACAGCCTAAACTGCCAACTTCATCTTCTTCAAGCACCATCGCTACTCATTTCCCCCCACACTGAAGACTTTTTATAATAGCAATAAGACAGCTCCGGGGAGAATCATCTAATATTAACTCCGGGGAGTAATCATCTAATCACAATCTGGGGGTGATTTGAAGCACTCATCTGGACCAAATGCCTCACAACACCCCGGGAGTGGTTTTTATGGTGAGATAGCGGTACCCCATTGAGCCTTATTGCTTAATTAAAAACAAATTCCCAAGTAATTTATTTTTTTTCTGCTTTTCCATAAAAACACAGTAGAACGAAGGCCGTGTGGAACATCCATTAGAGGAAGGGCGTGGAGGTGGGGGGCTGGGGGGGGGGTGAGAGTAGATTTACAACGCGAGCTGAGATCGGTCGCCTTACCACTTGGGGTTGTAGGGAAATGCGAAACCGTTTCGTCTGATTTGGTACACGGCTGTGTTTTTAGAGAGGGATAAATACGGAGGAGAAGAAATGTCAGGGCAGGATGCCTCGTTTATTAAATGATGTGATCTTTGGTCCCCTAACCTAAAAATTGATGGCTTTTCCTTGGAGCTGGTGACAGACACTCCAAAATGCCATTTCCCTAATTAGGTCCCTAAATTCTGCCACAGAGCTCTCCAGAGAGGGAGAAGCGAGTACCGTAGGGCGGATGTAACAGCTCCTCAGTGCGCTGACATTCGGTGGTTCGTTTCCCTAACTTCATCTTTCACCCCAACAGGTCCATCCTTGACATCGCTCAGATCCTTCCCAGCTCCCCTTTTCCCCTTGCCATTTGCTCCCGGGGTGAGGTTGACTTTGAGGCCTGTCCTTCTTAGAGCTGGAGACCAGCTCCTTTCAGGAGGGGTTTCCCTACTTTTTCCTTCTTCCTTCTTCTTCCCCCATCCACCTAGATCTTCCCCAGAGCAGAGGACTACTTGTTCATTCATTCAATAGTATTTATTGAGCGCTTACTATGTGCAGAGCACTGTACTAAGCGCTTGGAATGAACAAGTCCGCAACAGATAGAGACAGTCCCTGCCGTTTGACGGGCTTACAGTACTTGTCAGACCAGCTGTTTGGCTTTAGCCTTCTCAGTCAATGGTATTTACTGACCACTTACTATGTGAAAAGCACTTGGGAGAATACGGTAGAGCAGAATTAGCAGACCAGTTCCCTTTTCATAACGAGTTTACAATCTGAAGGGGAGGGACAATCGGTACTATGAATTAAATGGTTTCTTATATGTAATTTAAAGACATGTTCCTAAGTGTAGTGGGGTTGGGAGTGGGGCGAACATCAAATTTCCGAAGGTCACGGATCCCAGTGCATAGACAGTGCAGAGGGAAGATCAAGCTGGGGAAAAGAGGGGTTAATTCTTCTCCCTCTTCCTCCCTTTCTGAGGAGGACACAGCAGCTGAGGATGATTTACCATTTCCTCTGGGCTTACCCAAGTCAACTGATAATTTCAGAACAGACCGGAGGGTAGTAGTCTCTGAGATATTATCGGCCGAAGGCAGAAGCGAAGGCCCAGATGTCTGACTCAATCTCAGCCTTTCCCCTCATCCTCTGAGAGGTTAGAACTCCCTCCTTCCTTGGGGAAGCTTTGGCCAGTGGGCAGTTCCCGGAAGTCACGGAAATGGGCTCCTCAAAAGAAACATCATGCTCTTCACATCGTAAGTGCTCAATAAATACGATTGAATGAATGATTATTAACTGACTTAGATGGGGTTAGGAACTTGGGTAGGTTCTTACATCCCCAGCTGATAAGAAACTGGGCTGTGGGCCTACCCCAGGAGAGGAACAACCCAAATTTCTCTTCTCTTTTCAATTCATTTTTATGGGAATTTGTCTGAGGGATGAATGGGACCCAGTAGAATTGGCTGTAGGAAAAGAGTTGTCCTTCTCAGCTGGGGTCGTGGTGAGTGTTAGTGGGAAGTGGAGATGAGCTCCGCTGGGTTGGAAAGGATGCGTGTCGATGGGACCGGTGAGAAACAAGAAATCTTGGCGAATATCTTGACAGGCCTGTGGAATCATGGAAGGCTGCTCTCTAAAGGAGGGTTACTAACCTCCAGGCTGGCTACAATGTCTTTATTTCATCGTTGCTTATGATTTGTGACATCAGTTGAGATTGCTGTTCCAAAAGCTCTGTAATAAATGCCTGAAATTGGTATTTCCACAGCTTATATCCCCTGAACGGCCACTCCAGTACTTCCTCTTCACCTAAGCACTTTAGTCACAACCTCGAGCCATAGCCTGCATGTGTACATCTTATTCCCTATTCCTTAACCACTCACTCATGTACACATTCCCTTTTCCTTTTTTAAAAAATATTTATTAAACACTTACTATATGCCAGGGACTGTACTAAGTCCGGGGGTAGATACAAACTAATCAGGTTAGATACAATCCACGTCCCATAAGGAGAACTGTACATTCCAAGCGCTTAGTAGCACATAATAAACACTCAATAAATACAATAGAATGAATGAATAAGGGGCTCACTGTCCTAATCCCCATTTTACAGATTAGAGAAGCAGCGTGGCCTAGTAGAGCACGGGCCTGGGAGTCAAAAGGACTTGGGTTCTAAGCCCGGCTCTGTCGCTTGTCTGCTGAGTGACCCTGGGCCAGTCGCTTCTCTTCTCTGTGCCTCAGTTACCTCATCTGTAAAATGGGGATTAAGACTGTGAGCCCCACGTGGGACAGGGACTGTGTCCAACCTGATCTGCTTGTATCCATCCCAGCGCTTAGTAGAGCGCCGGGCACATATTAAATGCTTAACAAATGCCATTATTCAAGGCTTAGAACAGTACTTGGCACAAAATGAGCTTGGACTGTGTTCAACCTGATTAGCTTGCATCTACCTCAGTGCTTAGTACAGTGTCTGGCACGTAGTAAGTACTTAACAGATACCATACCCCTCGCCCCCAACCCCCAGAAGACCCTCCAAACAACAGATGAGGTAACAAGTTAAATGATTGGTCCAAGGTCTCACTGACATGCCTAAAGTCACACAAGGTGTGCACATAGTGAGCACTCTCTAGATACCACTGATTGATTGAACCTGCCTCCCAAGGAGCTCCAGGTGCATTAGAATCTCTCTGTCTCTCTCTGTCTCTGTCTCTCTCTTCCCCCCTGAAAAGGACGGGAGGAAAGCTGGGGAAATTGAAGCACAGAAAGGTGAGCAACTTTCTCAGGGTCACAGAGCAGCAGAGTCCCAGAGTCAGGAGTAGAAACTAGATCTTCTGCCGTTCCGTCGGGCACCGCTCAGGTGGAACAAATGAGTCCAAACTTTCTCAACTTGAACTGTCTGACCTCAGGGCTTTTATTCTGTAGGAAAAGACAGAAACGCGGTTAATGGAGGAAGTGAAAAATAGGTAGCTGCTGTGTCCCCGCCTCCCCCGAAATGACTGAGCAGCCTCCCAGTTTCTAGGAGAAATATCAGTGAGGAGTGTTCCTGTCCTTTCACCACCACGCCAAGTCCTGTCCATCACCTGGCTCTTTGCCTGGAAATAAGTTTTCTGTCAGGTCCATCAATCAATCACTCAATGGCATTTATTGAGTCCTTACTGTGTGCAAAACACTGTACTAAATGTTTGGGAGAGTACAATAAACAGCATGGCTTAATGGATAGAGCAGGGTCCTGGGAGTCAGAAGGTCGTGGGTTCTACTCCGGGCTCCGCCTCTTGCCTGCTGTGTGACCTTGGGCAAGTCACTTCACTTCTCTGGGCCTCAGTTACTTCATCTGTAAAATGGGGAATGCGACTGTGAGCCCCACGTGGGACAGGGACTGTGTCCAACCTGATTTGCTTGTATCCATCCCAGTGCTTAGTACAGTGCCTGGCACATAGTAAGTGCTTAACAGATGCCATTATTCAGCGCTTAGAACAGTGCTTGGCACAAAGTAAGCACTTAAATACCGTCATTATTATTAAATACCTTTATTATTAATTGTTAACAGAGTTGGAAGATGTGATCCTTGCCCCCGAGGAGTATACGGTCTCTTCCCCATCACTCCCAACTTGATAAGAATAATAATTATATTTGATTATTATATTTGCTAAACACTTTTTATGTACATAATGCTTACTCTACTAAGCGCGGGGGTAGCTACAACTTAATCAGGTTGGACACGGCCCCTATCCCTCATGGGGCTTCACAGTCTAAAGAGGCGGGAGAACTGGTACGGACTGAATGCCCACTTTACAGTTGAGGAAACTGAGGCCCAGAGAATTTAATTTAATTGCTCAAGGTTACACAGCAGGCAAGTGGAAGACACGGGATTAGAACCCATCTCCTCTGACTCCCAGACCCGTGCTCCTTCCTCTAGCCACCCTGCTTCTCTTCAGGTAGCAGCAAATGCTTCTAGGGCAGGGATGGAAGGAGTAGAAAAGAAAGAAGAAGATAGTAGGAAGACGAGCTTAGAGGAAGAAGAGGTTATCTACTCCAGGGCCTCCAAGTTCATGAAATTTTCAGGGCCCCAACTAGTAGAGCTCTTCATTGACTGCTGACGAGAGTTTATTCCTACATCAGCCGGGGGAATCGGACCTCTGAATTATTATTATCGATTATTAATACTTGGAAGTGACTTCGGTTGTGAGCTCTTTGAGACTTTGAGTATTCTTGTCAGCACATCACGGTGTGTGTTTGGAAGATTCGTCCGACCCTTTAACGGAGACCAAGGGCCACTGCCTACCCATGCTCTGTGAGGGCTGTTAATGGCCGGGGGGGCCTTCCATTAAGAACGTGGCCTTTGGCTTGTTAAATAAAAAGAGGACAAACCTCTCCCCAAGCCCCGTGTGCATTTTCTTCATTTTTAATAGGTGGCTGGTGAGGGAAGGCGAGAACAACAGGAACTGAATGGGGGCGATTGGACTTAATCCAGCTGAGATCCAGGCAGGACTGAGATGCAGAACCACATTGATCGAAGGGAAAGGAAGGTTTCTGAGCTTGCCAAGGGATAGGCTTTGCTCTCGGTTACCGGCTGTATCGTGGGCAGGGCCTGCCATCTACTGGTACGGACTCAGCTTCTGCCAAAATCCTTTCCGTGTATGGATCGATAAAGAAGCCACTCGGGAGCTTTAGCGAGGCCTGCTCCCCCAAATCCTCAAAATGAAACACCGGGAGAGAATGCCTATTCATCCGGTGGCTCCTGGGGGGTGGCTATAATTGTGGATCCTGAGGGAAGGGACGTGGGGGAGCCTTCTGATCTGGGCCTGGTCAGTCAATCGTATTTATTGAGCACTTTCCGTGTGTAGAGCATTGTACTAAGGGCTTGGGAGAGTGAAATAGAACAATATAACAGGCTCATTCCCTTCCCACCAGGAGCTTACAGTCTAGAGACACGGCCTCACGTGGTCCGGACGTGAGTCTCTTGTAGCGCTACCAAGGGAGGGAGGAGGGTGGGGTTCTGGCAGGAACTGTGACATGTGTGCCGCATTGAACTTGACAATAAATTTTCTAAAAATATATTGAATCTCCAGTTCCAGAAGGGACCGCTTCCCTCCTCTTCAGTGGAGTTGAGGGGCCTGGAGACTAAATTATAATAACTGTGGTATTTGTTAAGTGCTTACGCTGTGTCAAGAAGCGGGGTAGGGACAAAATAATCTGGTTGAACACAATTTCTGTCCCAGAGGGGCTCAGAAAATAGAACAGGTATTGATTCAGTCTCCATTTCACAGATGAGGAAAGTGAAGCCCATAAAAGCTAAGTGAGTTGGCCAAGATCACACAGCAGCCAGGGGGTAGAACCAGAATTAGAACCCAGCTCATCTGATTCCCAGGCCCAGTCTCTTTCCACTAGGCTACTTCTCAAGAAGATTAGTTGGATTTATCCCTCCAGAATCTTTAGGAAAGGTTTAAACAAAGCGGTCTGTTGGAAAGAACTCTGAGATGGGCCTGGCTGGGCTAGGTCCTATTCCTGCCTCAACCGCTGAACCGCTCATCTCAACCTCTCTGATTTCTTCCATGTGAATTGTGAAGCTAAAGTACTCCTCGATTCAGATCTGGGGATTCAGTGAGGATTAAATCAGAATTTGGGTAAGGAAAGGAGGTTGATGCTTGGTGTTCCTCAGTGAGAGTTGCTTTCTCATGCAACATAGAGACAGGAAGAAGGGCTGGCAGGTTGGAAGCGGTTCCGTTGTTGTTCAACCCTCATCAGTGGTATTTATAGAGTGTTTACTTTGCACAGAACACTGTACTAAGCACTTGGAGGGGTACAATACAGTGGAATTGGTAGATATATTCCCTGCCCAAAGCGAGCTTACGGTCTTGTTCTAGTTACTTCACCTCACCTCGGGATTTGGGATCCGCTTTTATTTTTCCATCTAGAGATAAAACCTTTCAGACCCCTGAACGGGAGCGGGAACCTTTTCTCCAGAACAGTCAGCCTGGCTCAGCCCTGAGATATTCAGAAATTCTATGATTCAGAAACGCTCTAAAGGGGTTGTTAGAGCTGTGGACTGGAACTTGAGTACATGACCAGGAAGTCTATATATCATGTGCTGTCTCCCAGTTAACCATGCAACTGACGAGTTATTAAAATCTCCTTCCTCCTCTGTATGAGCCAGACCACCATTCTCTCTACCTTCAAAGCATTATTAAGGTCACATCTCCTCCTCCACGAGGTTTTCCCCCAATAAGCCCTCTTTTCCCCAGCTCCCTCTCCCTTCTGCGTCATCTACGCACTCCGATTTGAGGCCTTTGGACATTTGATACTCACCCTGCCCCCAGCCCCACAGCACTTAGGTGCTTTACGTGCTAATATTACAAATTATTTATTTGGACTAATGTCTCTCTCCCTCTAGACTGTAAGCTTGATTTGGGCAGGGAAACTGTCTGCTAATTCTGAAATTCTCTCCCAAGAGCTGAGTACAGCAGTGTTGTCTAGTGGATAGAGCATGGGCCTGGGAGTCAGAAGGACTTGGCTGGGTGACGTCGGGCAACTCAGTTCACTTCTCTGTGCCTCAGTTCCCTCATCTGTAAAATGGAGATTAAGACTGTGAGCCCTTTGTGGGATAGGGACTATGTCTAAGCTGGCTAGCTTGCATTTATCCCAGTACATAGTATCCTGGCACATAGTAAGCAGTTAACAAATATTATTATTATTATTACAGTCATTATTGTAAGCATTCAATAAATGTCTTGTCATATGCATTCGAGTCATCTCCAACCCGTAGCGACACCACGGACATAGCTCTCCCTGAACACCCCATCTTCATCTGCAATTGTTCTGGTCGTGTATCCATAGAGTTTTCTTGGTCAAAATACGGAAGTGGTTTACCACTGCATTCTTCCGCACAGTAAGCTTGAGTGTCCGCCCTCGACTCTCTCCCATGTCACTGCTGCCCAGCACGGGTGAGTTTTGACTTGTAGCAGATTGCCTGCCACTCGCTAGCCACTGTAGGCCTCTGTTTTACTCTCTCTCCTGTAGTCGAGGCCGGTAGAGTACTGGAAACTCTCCAGGTGTGACCCTGAGAAGGGGCTCAATAAATACCACTAATTAAAATGCCAGTTTATCGCATAATCTTGAGCATGCTGGGTAAACTAATGCTTTATGGGCAGCAGCCTAGGAATGTTTCTCTTGGTGAATAAGGGAATCTACTAGACATTTCTATTGGTCTGCAGTTATCATAAGGACATTTAGCCAATACCAATGCTTGGTTCACCTGGGTAACCTCAATAAGTGATACTCAGGCCTGATCCACTGGGCTTGCAGTCATTCCTCCTTCAAAGAACGGTTCGATTTGACGACCAGTACCGCTCAGATGGTTCTGTTTGATAGCTGACAGATAAGGATGAAGGACATAGACCCCCAGAGGCACATAAAACGCAATAAACCACTTTGTACCTGAGATGGAAACTTGTTTTAGAAAATCCCAGCTCTTGTTTGGAGACCTTGCCAAATTTAAGTCTCGTCTGAATTTTTTATGGCTGTTGCAAACCCTGCTGTGTATTATTTTACCCTGAAATTCCAGGCTAAAAATGTAAAGACTGAGCCTCCCCTAGCCATCAGCCCTCGGCGGGGCAAAAAGAATCACTAGAAACTGCAAAGCTTGGGCAATTATGGAGGGAGTTAGAGACCGTAACTGGTGTGGAGGTGGATTTCTGGAGTTGGGGGCTTCCTTCTAGGATCTTGGTGTGCTTTTAAACTGCTCTCAATTTGGCAATGGATTTCGGGAGTTGGGGGTTTCCTTCTAGGGTCTTGGTGAGCTTTAAACTGCTCTCAATTTGGCTGTCTCCAATTAATATGTGCCAGAATAAGAAACACCAAGAACTTGGAATTGGGCCCCACAGGGGGATAGTCTGACTTTTGGGTGTGAAGGGTTGGCTTGGAGATTTGATTTCTCACCCTTAAGCACTTAGAAAGTCACCCCACACCACCCTCTGCATCCCTAACAGCGATTATTATAGGTTTATAGTTCATTTTTTTAACTCTGACATTTATTAAGCACTTACTATAGGCTAAGCACTGGGGCATTTACAGGCTTATGATATCAGTCCCGGTCCCAGTCCTATCAAGCTATCTTGTCCCCATTTTACGGATGAGGAAACTGAAGCACAGAGGGAGTAATAATAGTGGTATTTGTTAAGCATTTACTAAGTGCCAGGCATTGTACTAAACTCTGGGGTAAATACAAGCAAATAGGGTTGGACAAAGTCCCTGTCCCACAAGGGGCTCACAGTCTTAATTCTCATTTTACAGATGAGGTAGCTGAGGTCCAGAGATTTTAAATGATTTGCCCAAGGTCACACAGCAGACAAGTGGCAGAGCCTGGATTAGAATCCAGGTCCTCCTGACTCCCAGGCCCATGCTCTATCCCCTAGGCCCTGCTGCTTCTCGGGGGTGATGAGGTGATCTCCTCTAAAGCTTTTCCAGATGGATTCCCAGCTTCGTCATCCCGGGTCTCTGTCAAGACCTGAGGGTTTCCACCTCAGTGCTGAAAAGACCCCGGATGACGGCTTTTGGCCGATCGGCTCTTGGAAGCCTGGCTCCTCACTGCCCTCATCCCCTCTTCTGCCCCTTAAATCCCTTTTCTGTCTCCAGGTTTTTTCAGTCCCCCAAGGCTGGTTGAAAAATTCTGACTTTTGGGTGTGTGGGATTGGCTCAGACACTTGATTTCTTACCCCTAAGCACTTTGGAAGTCACCCCATTCCACCCCTTTGTCCCCAGCAGCGCTTATGTCCACATCTTTATACTATTGCTTCCCCTTCCTGTTATTGATTCGAGTATCTGTCTCCCCTGCAAGACCGTCAGTTCCTTTGAGGACAGAGTTCATCGCTAATTCTAACATACTCTCCAAAGCACTCAATTCAGTGGCCTGCAGTGTAAGTGCCTAATAGAGTTTTTTATGGTTTGTTGAGCGCTTACTATGTGACCGGTACTCATTCGGTCGTATTTATTGAGCGCTTACTATGTGCAGAGCACTGTACTAAGCTCTTGGAAAGTAGAGTTTGGCAACAGAGACAGTCCCTTGCAGTGTAGAAGGAGGGAGACAAATGACAAAAAAAATCAAGTGGACAGGCATCGGTAGTATTAATATAAATGAATAGAATTGTAGCTATATACATATTAATAAGCACGGAGAGAGATCCGAGATAATCAGTTTGGACATAATCGCAGTCCTCCATGGGGTTCACAGCTTTAATCCCTATTTTACATGTGAGGTAGGTACAGAGAAGTGAAGTGACTTACCCTAGGTCACAGAGCAGACAAGTGGCAGAGCTGGGATTAGAAGCCAGGTCCTTCTGACTCTCAGGCCCGTGCCCTTTCCACTGTGCCATGCTGCTTCTCTAACTTCTCTGAATACTACTGATTGAGTGACACAGTGGTTCAGGAGATAATAATGATGGTATTTGCTAAGTACTTACTATGCGCCAGGCACCGTACTAAGCACTGGGATGACCTGGTCCCCAAGAACTCACCCTCAGGACAGACCGGCCGAGGAAATTCCGCTGCCGTTTCAGCCTATCCTGTTTCCAGTATAGTTTAGGAATGGTAATAATAATAATGTTGGTATCTGGTAAGCACTTACTGTGTGCAGAGCACTGTTCTAATCGCTGGGGTAGATACAGGGTGATCAGGTTGTCCCACGTGGGCCTCACAGTTTTAATCCCCATTTTGCAGATGAGGTAACTGAGGCACAGAGAAGTGAAGTGACTTGCCCACAGTCACACAGCTGACAAGGGGCAGAGCTGGGATTAGAACCCATGACCTCTACAGACCCCTCTGCAAGCCATCCATATATCCTTCCGTCTGGCTGAAGGGTGGAGTTATCTTCCAGTAGAAAATCCCTAGGACATCGGGCAATAAGGGGGAGCTCCCAGAATTGAAGCTTTTGGGATTCGGTGGTATCCAGTGTGGGATAATTTGAGGGGGAGGGTGGTTAAGGGGAGGCCAGGGGTATGTCTGTGACCCGACTCTCACTCTGCGGAGGGATGTGGAATGCAACTTCCCCATACGAACCACAGAGTAAGGTGTAGGCTGACCCCGAGGGACTGAGCTGATGTTAAATATTTAAATATTTAGATATCCCAGTCCCAAGCTGCCTGACCAGTCACCATCCCAAACTCTCTCCCCATCCACCACCTCTGCAAACCCAGCGGCGCCGCTGCTTGTAGGTAAGGGGAGCCCTTGATTCGCAGTCTGGTTGGTTCAGTGTTGGCTCAGCTGGCTGCGGGGCCTTTTATGCGATTTACTTTCTCAGTTGTCTGTCTTGGACTGTGAGCTCCCAGAAGGCAAGGACCGTCCAATTCACGTACAGTCCGACACTTGAGAGGTGGTTTGGGAAATGGTTTCTTCACACCCCTACTCAACTCCCCAGCAGGAAATGATCCTCAAGAAAGAGAAGTTTTGTTTTCTCCTCTTCCTCCCCTCTACAAGTCACCCATAATTCTCACGGTGGGAGAGTTCCCCAGAGTTTTGCACCCCCAGGACCCTTCCCTCTCATCACCCCCCCCCCCGTCTTGCCATCACATTAACAGGGCGAATAAAAGCCCACAGACTGGCACTCTTTATAGTGACTATTAAACCTTCTCTCTTCATTATTTAGAGCGACAACTTGCCTCTTACTCAATCAAGCCGTAACGCGTCGGCTTCTATAAAAGCCACTGAAATGGCGAGCGTGGCTGTTAGTAGATTTTCCTCTGAGTAACATAAAGCTCGGTGCGCCCGGGATAACTATCATTTACATTAATTAGGCAGCCAGATAATGGGGTGTTCAATAGTTATTGCTGCCTTTAAATTCTTCAGTGAGCATCTCCGCCACCCGTCGGCTTCCAGCAGGAAACGGTGCGGCCTGTAACACTGGAATAGCCAAGGAGGAAAATTATCTGGGAGACGTCCTGACTTCCGATGCATTCGCAGGAACGTCTCCCTGTGTTGGGGAGAGCGTTCGGGTGACGGGGGAGGAAGCTTCCACCGGGGATGAGAGAAGAAACTAATTTCGGCGGCCCAACGGAAGCAGGTAGAAAGACAAATCACTTCACATCGATCAGTGAGTAGCATTTGCTGAGGACCTACTGTGTGCTGAGGACTGTACCAGGTACTGAGGAAAATGCAAGAGAAGAGGACCCAATCCCCACCCCTAATGAGTCAGTCAGTCAATCATATTTATTTAGCACTTTCTGTGTGCAGAACACTGTACTAAGCGCTTGGGAGAGTATAATAGAACAATATAACAGACTCATTCCCTGCCTACAAGGAGCTTACAGTCTAGAGACATCGTCTCACATGGTCCGGACACGAGTCTCTTGCTTAGCGCTATAGAGGGAGTGAGGAGCGTGGGATTCCAGCAGTAACTAGGGCACGTGTGTCGTTCTGAACTTGCCAATACATTTTCTAAAGATATATGGAATCTCCAGGCCCAGAAGGGACGACTTACCTCCTCTTTGGTGGAGATGAGGGGCCTGGGGTCTAAATTGTAATAACTGCGGTATTTGTCAAGCGCTTTCTCTGGGCCAAGAGCTGGGGTAGAGACAAAATAACCTGGTTGGACACAATCTCTGTCCTAAAGGGACAGAGCACTGGACTGAGCACTTGGGAGAGCACAATATAAGAAGATAATAGACACATTCCCTGAGGAGCTGACCATCTCATTCACCCACTCTCGCCACCTCTTCCCCTTAGCCGACACCACAGCTCTACCAAACTTCTGCTTCTTCCTGGTCCCAACCAGGGCTGGACAGGCCCTGCAGGATAATAATAATAATAATAATGATAATTAGCACTTGTTAAGTGCTTACTATGTGCCAAGCACTGTTCCAAGCCCTGGGGTAGATACGAGTTAGGTTGGACACCGTCCCCGTCCCACATGAGGCTCACAAAGCAGCGTAGCTCAGTGGAAAGAGCACAGGCTTGGGAGTCAGAGGTCATGGGTTCTAGTCCTGGTTCCGCCACTTATCAGCTGTGTGACTTGGGGCAAGTCGCTTAACCTCTCTGTGCCTCAGTTACCTCATCTGGAAAGTGGGGATTAAGACTGTGAGCCCCATGTGGGACAAGCTGGTGACCTTGTATCTACCCCAGGGCTTAGAATAGTGCTTGGCACATAGTGAGCGCTTAACAAATACTCTCATTTATTAATCCCCAGAAGGTTGTGTGGGGCTTATCAGTCTCCCAGTAGGTCTCAGAATTTACCCCACTGCCCACCCCCTCGACCTCTAATCAGTTTTGAGCCTCAGGAGCCATTCAGAGCCAAGGAGTAGAGTGGCACTGGAGAAGGCAAAGAACTTGACCCTGCTGATTCTGCTCAGCCCCTCACTTCCACTGGGAAATCTCGTGAAGCATTCTGGAGCCATTACTTTATAGTCCATGAGTTGGGGAATTAGGATAGTGATTCCTCTGAGTCCCTCTGGCCCAGGGGAGCAGGGCACACAGAGAGGAACAGCGTGCCTAGTGGATAGGGTCAGGCCTGGGACTCGGAAGGGCCTGGGTTCTAATCCCAGCTCTGCCACTTGTCTGCTGTGTGACATTTGGCAAATCACTTCTCTTCTCTGGACCTCAGTTACCTCATCTGTAAAATGGGGATGAAGACGGTGAGCCCCGTGTGGGGGAAAAAAGGGACCGAGTCCAACCTGATTACCTGTCCCAGAACTTAGTACAGCACCTGGAACATAGTAAGCGCTTTGAACCAATACCATAAAATAAAAAGAGTGGGAATAGGGGAGACATCATCGACCTGGGCTTGAGGCTCCAAAGGTTGATTCTTCCTTCTGCTGAGACTGTGAGTCCCCTGTGGGTCCTGATTATCGAGCATTTAGTACCGCACTCATCACCTTGCCACCTCCTACCTCACCTAGCCGCTCTCCTGCTACAACCCAGCCCACAGACTTCACTCTCCTAATGCTAACTTTCTCACCGTACCTCAATCTCATCTATCTTGCCCTCGACCTCCAGCCCACATCCTGCCTCTGGCCTGAAACTTCCTCCCTCCTCAAATCCAACAGACGTGACTCTCCCCCCGTTCAAAGTCTTATTGAAGGAGGGCTTCCCTGACTAAGCCCACCTTTCCTCTTCTCCCACTCCCTTCTTCTTCACCCTGACCCGCTCCCTTTATTCATCCCCCAATCCCAGCCCCTCAGCCCTTACGTACATATCTGTCATTTATTTATCTTAATGTCTGTCTCCCTCTCTAGACTGTAAGCTGGCTGTGGGCGGGGAATGCGTCAGTTTATTGTGACGGTGAACTCTCCCAAACGCTTAGTGCCGTGTGCCGCACATGGTAAGCGCTCAATAAATACGACTGAACGAACGAAGGAATCTGTACCTATCAGCTCCCAGAGGAAATGGATGTTTTGTACTTGTCTCGGCGGTGCGGGCACTCCGCAGAGATTAGCGGCAACAACAGTCGCTGAGTTCACCCAAGAAGTGAACGAATCGTATGTTACCCCTGCTCGCTTAGCGGGGCTGAGGCGGATTAATTAGGCAATACCTGTGAAGCCTTGGAACTCTGCAACAGAGAGGTGCTAGGTAAATAGGAAAGTGTTTATCGTTGTTGTTTCTAAGAAAGCAGCCCAGCAGAATATAAATGCCAGGAATGTTTATTTAAGAACACTGGTATTTAGCCAAAAGGCTGAGAGCTTCTGAACAAGGACTGTTAATAGAGCTGCCCTGAATCTCCTGCTCTGAGGAGGGGAGAGGAGATAACCTAATTGAAAACCATCAGGGCCCTTGCTCAAATGACAACACGGCTTATTCATTCCTTCAATAGTATTTATTGAGCGCTTACTATGTGCAGAGCACTGTACTAAGCGCTTGGAATATACAGATCGGTAAGAGATAGAGACAGTCCCTGCCCTTTGACGGGCTCACGGTCTAATCGGGGGAGACGGACAGACAAGAACAATAGCAATAAATTATACATCAAATGCAGTCATACCCAACTGGAATGTTTGCAGACACGGATTTTAAAAGGCCTATCCGCATAGTGAGAGAGAACTAGAAAGGTTCCTGCCTCAAAAAAATCTTTGTTTCTCTTGCCTTTAAAGAGTATTCAAAAAAGGACTGCAGGTATTTAAGCAGTATTGTCTCCTCTTTCAGAGCAGTCCCAGTTAAACAGTTTGGAAAGCGAACAAAAGTCTGTTGGTGCAACAGATCTGACCCTGAGAAAGGAGAGAGCTAATTATTCCCTCTTCATCCTGACATTTCCTAGAAACATCTGAAGAAAACTTTATTTCAGAGCTCAATTGCGGTACTGTAAAACCTCAGTTCCCGAGTCTCTGAAACACTCTTTAGCCAAAGGATTAGGATGTTGAGATTTTCATAAGCGCGTGACTCTCCTTAGCATCCAAGGCTTTTTTGATGGGCATAACAGCAATTAGATTAACAGGAGAAAAATAATAATAATGAGGGTATGTTAAAGCACTTACTGTGTACAAAGCACTGTACCAAGCTTTGGGTAGGTACAAGGTAATCAGATAAGACACAGTCACTGTTCCCCCAGAGTCTCATAGTCTAAGGGGGGAGGAAAAGAGGCATTTCATCCCCAACTTGCAGATGAGGAAACTGAGGAACAGAGCGATGAAATGGCTTGCCCATGGGCACGCAACAGGGGAGTGGTGGAGCCGGGATTAGAACCCAGGTTTGTGACCGTCCGATAAGCCACTCTGCTTACGCCGAATGACAAACCCGTAAATATTTTTCATGCGCACCACAGGGGATAACACGCGACGATGACTAAAACAATTCCTAGTGGGGAAGCTGCCAAAATATCTTTAAAGAAAGGATTTGAAGGAGAAAAGAAGCATAACTCCTGGGGGGCCGAAAGCCGTCCTAAAGCTCAAGGAAAATTCAGAGAAGGCTTATGCTTCTTCTCCCTCCTACTGTGCATATCCATAATTTATTTATATTAATGTCCGTCTTCCCTTCTAGACTGTAAGCTCATCGTGGGCAGGGAATGTATCTGTTTACTGTTATACTCTACTCTCCCAAGTGCTTAGTACAGTGCTCTAATTACAGTAAGCACTCAGTAAATACGATTGATTGAACTCCTCACCGTTGACTCGAAAGCAGTCCATCACCTCTCCCCCTCCTACCTCACCTCGCTTCTCTCCTTATACGACCCAGCCCTCACGCTTCGCTCTCCTGGTGCTAACCTTCTCACTGTGCCTCCATCTCGCCTGTCTCACCGCCGACCCCTGGCCCACATCCTGCCTCTGGCCTGGAACACTCTCCCACCTCAAATCCTCCAAATCCTCCCCCTTCTCAAAGCTTTACCGAAGGCACATCTCCTCCAAGAAGCCTTCCCGGACTAAGCCCCACTTTTCCTCATCTCCCACTCCCTTCTGTGTCTCCCTGACTTACTCCCGTTGCACTTCCCCTCTCATCCAGCCCCACTGCAGTTATGTATATATCTCTCATTTTATTTATTTATATTGATGTTTGCTTATTGGTATCGCCGTTTTCCCGCTCTAGAACTGTGAGCTCCCTGAGGGCAGGGATAGTTGCTCTTTATTATTGTATTGTACTTTCCCAAGCGCTTAGCACAGTGCTCTTCATGCAGTAAGAGCTTAATAGATATGATTGAATGAATGATTGGTTGCTGACCAAATGTAGGCTTCTAAGTAATTTCATTCCCTTTGACGTGAAGCTGCACTTCACACGCTTGGGGATTTTTTTAAACACCAATCCCTGCCCACTTTTGAGGGAGAACTGAAAAAAAATTGATTGAAGAAATACTCTTTTTCACAGGCTGTCTTTTATCAGCATGCCACATTGAGGTCTTCTGGCATAAATGGGGCTGAAAGCCCCAGGGATGGTTTCGTTGCAATCGCACTTCATGCCTCGAGCCTGCGGATGGTCTAACCTAAGCGTACCTCATCCGCGATTTTCATGGGTACATGATCTACATAGTTCACTTTGACCACAGTTTTCTGAATAGTTAGCAGCCAAAATGTTCTCTTCATCTGTATGAGCCAGATAATGGGAGCCAAAGGGTTCTTGGGAGACTAGAATTAGTCAAAACGATTTTCATATAGACCCGCCTCTCAGGATCACTGGAGCCTGGGATATTCCCAGGCTGGAGCCAGGATTGGAGAAGAAATATTTCCTCCTCAGTGAGACTGCAGCGGTGAGTTTTGCAATGGGGGAAGACGGGGGAGTACCCCTAGTTCCTCTGGATCATTGTTCCTGGCCTTAATTATCTCTCCCTTCTTGGTTTAAGGTGATTTGGGTTAGGTTGTTTGTTTCAAATTATTTTCCTGTAAGTGTGTAACACCGGGGCTCAACAAAAGTGGTCCTCTGCTCACCAGTGACAAATGAGAAATCAATATGCAATCAACAAGCCCAACAAAGGAGGCAAAGAGGTATGGAGATAAGAAGGCAAATCAACTCCAACAAAAATACCAACAGAGAGATAAGCCCAGGTCAGTCTATATAGACCTAAGCAGAGAGAATCTGACGAGTCATATGTTTGATGCGTAAACTTGTTGTGGGCAGGGAATATGGCTGTTATATTTATATATAAATATATATATATATTTATATATTTAAATGGAATTTTGTGAAGTGCTTACTTTGGGCCAGGCACTTTTCAAGACGCTGGGGTAGATACAAGCTGATGAGGTTGGATACAGTCCTTGTCCCCCCAAGCGGCTCACAGTTTTTAATTCTTATTTTACAAATGAGGTACCTGAGACACAGAGGAGTGAAGTGACTTGCCCAAGGTCACACAGCAGACAAGTGGCAGAGCTGGGGCTAGAACCCAGGTCCTTCTGACTCCCAGACCCATGATCTATCTGTTAGACTATGCTGCTTCTCAATATTGTCATATTATATTCCAAGCATTTAGTACAGTGCTCTGAACATAGTAAGCGCTTTATAAATAACGATCGACTGACTGAGCCATTTTTTTTTTTTGACCTGGATATCGTCAGAACCAGGCACATTGCTGTCTCTCTCATGGGAACTAAGTTTTTAGAGAATCGTCGGGCAGGGGGTATTGTTTTTGAAGCCTCAGTTGTCAGACGGTTCCTGTGGATTTGTAATGATGATGATTATGGTATTTATTAACCACTTACTGTGTGTCACACAAAGTTCTAAGCCCAGGGGAACATGAAATTAAGCAGGTTGGACACAGTCCTTGCCCCACATTGGGCTCAGAGTAGGAGAGAGAATCCCCATTTCGCAGATAAAAGAAACTGAGGCACAGAGAAGTTAAGCCACTCGTTCAAGGTCATACAGCAGGCAGGTGCCAGAGCCGGGATTAGAATCCAGGTCCTCTGACTAGCAGGCCCATGTTCTTTCCACTGGACTACGCGGCTTCAGTCAACCTAGTGTACCGAGCTCCTTGTGCAGAGTATTATGCCAAGCACTTGGGACGGTACAGTCTAACAGACACATTCCCTCCCCACAACGAGCTTACAGGCGGCAGATTGTAATATAAATAAATTACGGCTAGGTACATGAGTGCTGTGGAGCTGAGAGGGCAAGGGTGAATGAAGGGGGAGAATCAAGGTGATGCGGAAGGCAGTGGGAGAAAAGAAAATGAGGGCTTAATCGGGGAAGGCCCCTTGGAGGAGATGGGCCTTCAATAAGGCTTTGAAGGTGGGGAGAGTTATTGTCTGTTGGATAATAGGGCGAAGGTCAGAGGTAGGATGTGGGCGATAGGTCATTGGTGAGATAGATGAGACCGAGGTACAGTGAATAGGTTGATATCAGAGGATCGTTTTGTGGTGCTGGGTTGTAGTAGGAGAGCAGTGAGGTGAAGTTCGGAGGGGGTGAGGTGACTGAATGCTTTAAAGGCTGTGGAAAGGAGTTTCTGTTTGGTGTGGAGGTTCTTGAGGAGTGGGGAAACATCAGTCCCCTAGCCTAAAAAAAAGAAAAGAAAACCTCCCCTTGATCCACCTGTACCATCCATCCATCTTCCCATCAATAGCCCTCCCATTGCTTCTGAACTTCCTCGAACAGATTGCGTACGCCTGCTCCCTCTACTTTCTTTCCTCCAACTCCCTTCTTGACCCTCCCCAGACTAGTTTTTACCCCCTTAGCTCCACTGAGACCGGTTTCTCCACGTTCCCAATCTACTGTGAGGTCACTGTGGGCAGGGAATGTGCCTGTTGATTGTTATATAGTACTTTCCCCAAGCGCTTAGTACTGTGCTCTGCACTCGGTAAGCATTCAGTAAATACAATTGAATGAAATACGATTGAATAACTGTGGGTGTCCCTCAGGGCTCAATTCTGAATCCCCTTCTATTCTTAGCCACCTTCACTCCCTCGGAGAACTCATATGCTCTCATGGCCCCAACTAGCAAGTCGAGGTAGATGATTTCCCAATCTACCCCACTATCCCTGACCTCTTTTCCTTCCTGCAATTTCACATTTCCTTCTGCCACCAGAACAACTCTACATGGCTCAATCCCCAGATCAGATGAATCTGTCCAAAACTGAACCCCTCAAATTCTCCCTGAATCCTTTAGCCTTGACTAATGAATCAAGATCCTTCTTTTCTACTCTCCCCAGTCTCCAGTCAATACTTCAGTCCACTTCTGGGATCATTTTTCTAAAGGAATTCTGCACCCATCTCCCCACTACTCAATAACCTCCGACGGTTGCCCGTTTCTCTCCACATGAAGTAGACAGTCCCAACTATTGGTTTAAGGCCCTCAATCCGTCTCTCCCTCCTCCTTCACCTCGGATCTCTCTCTTCTTTCCTCTCGAGCTAATTTATTCACTGTGCCTTGTTCTCTCTCCCCACCGATTTCTTGCTCATGGCCTTCCTGCTACCTGGAAGTCTCCCCTCCTTCATCTCTGCCTGGCCATGGATCTTCCCAGCTTGAAATCACACCTCTCCCAGGAGGTCCTTCTGGATTAATTTCTAATCCCCCCAACTTCCATTTTAGCACACTTGTGAAGCACTTTCCTGTCTCCCAACTTCTTCGTTAGTCACCCCTCCTCCAAAGTATTTTTCTACATATCTCCAATACTCTATTATTTCCACTATCGGTAATTTATTTTAGTGTCGCTTTCCCACTAGATAGTAAGATCTTTAAGGGCAGCGATCGTGTTTACTATTCCTATTATAGTCTCCCAAGCACTTAGCAGAGTGATCTGCACACGGTGAGCGCTCAAAACATATTACGGATTGATTGATGTGCCTAGAAGCAAAAATTAAACTCAGATGTTCACTCCCAGCTCTGCAACAACATGTCAGGAATCTGGATGAATCTCCTTCAAGCAGAAATTTGCCTTGTGTTGGTGATGCCGGTGCCTGATGACGGAGTTAGTACTCGAACTAGTTAGTACTAATAGAAGCAGCATGCTGTAGTGGATAGAGCAAGGACCTGGGAGTCAGAAAGTCATGGGTTCTAATCCCGACTCCGCCACTTGTCTGCTGTGTGAGCTTGGGCAAGTCACTTCACTTCTCTGTGCCTCAGTGACCTCATCTGTAAAATGGGGATCGAGACTGTGAGCCTTATGTGGGACAGGGATTGTGTCCAACCCGATTTGCTTGTATCCACCCCAGCACTCAGTGTCCGGCCCATAGTAAGTGCTTAGTAAATACCATAATTATTATTATTGAGGGACTTTTTATGCTTTAACTGTGAATGCAGATATACACACACACAACACACAGACATACTTATGTGTGTACACTTGATAGCACATGCCCTTGAGCCTGATTTTCATTTGTCTAGCACTCTTGTTAATGATGTCTACTTAAGACAACCATTAAAGGCCCATGAGGTTAATTAAATGGACAATTCCAATAAAGTTCTATTAGAATCCCCCTGTTAAATTAATATTATAGACTTTTAACAGATGCCTTAATTAGGCATTATAACAAGAGGAAGGAGAACTAAATTAAAATCAAAGCTGTTGTCCAGAAAGAAAGCTTTTTTTACCATGATTTATAATATCAAATTGTTTTATGTTTATTCACCACAACCTTAATGAGAACAAAAGCACTTGATTAACTTTGCCAGAATCCATATTCTGCCATTGACCAAATCCACTTATCTTGCCCACCTCCTCTTCCTCTGGGTCAGAAATCGCGCTTTCAGGTGAACGGTTCAAAATTTTGTTTCCAGTGACTATTAATAGCCAAGTACTGAAAGTTAAACCCACCCAAAATAGAATATGGATCGGCGATAAAATGAAGACAAAGCCCCTTTTGAGAAGCAGCGTGGCTCAGTGGAAAGAGCCCGGGTTTGGGAGTCAGAGGTCATGGGTTCGAATCCCGGCTCTGCCACTTGTCAGCTGTGTGACGGGACAAGTCACTTAACTTCTCTGTGCCTCGGTTCCCTCATCTGTAAAATGGGGATTAGCTGTCTCACCTGGGACAACCTGATGACCCTGTATCTACCTCAGTGCTTAGAGCGGTGCTCTGCACATAGTAAGTGCTTAACAAATACCAACATTATTATTATTATTATTATTATTATTAGAACTAAGGATAAACAGTGAAGGCGTTAAAATCAAAACTGTGGGAACTGTTTGAAGTGACCCTGGTATGTTGTTTACTTAATGTTTGAAGATTGGATGTAGTCATTTAGTGACATGTGTTTATCTTTTGAGTTGGTTCTCTTTAGGAAGGAATTTTTTTATATCAATAACGAATAATTATGGTATTTGTTAAACCCTCTGCGCCAAGCACTGTTCTAAGCCCCGGGGTAGGTACAAGGTAATCAGGTTGGACACAGTCCCTGTCCCACATGAGGTTCACACTCCTAATCCCCATTTTACAGAAGAGGTGACAGCGTCATAGAGAAGTTAAGTGACTTGCCCAAGGTCACGCAGCAGACAAGTGGCGGAGTCAGATTTAGAACCCACAACCTCTGACTCCCAAGCTGTTGCCAGTAAGCCATGCTGCTTCCCAAAGGTTAAATAAGCTAAGGTGATCATCAGATGTGACCTTAGGGCTCGTTGGCTGTTGCTGCTATCTCCTCATTAACTTTAGATCATAATAATGATAATATCTGTTAAGTGTCTACTGTGTGCCAAACACTGAATAAGCTCTGAGAGAGACACAAGATTACCAGGTTGGACACAGTCTCTTTCTTATGTGGGTTTCACAGTCGAAGAGGGAGGGAGAACAGGGATTTCATCCCCATTTTACCGCTGAGGAAACTGAGGTACAGAAAATGAAGTGATTTGCCCAAGTTCACACAGCAGGCTAAAACATGCTGTACATAAATGTGTGTGTGCGTGTGTATGTAGTAATAATAATAATGTTGGTATTTGTTATGCGCTTACTACGTGCAGAGCACTGTTCTAAGCGCTGGGGTGGACACAGGGGAGTCAGGTTGTCCCACGTGGGGCTCCCAGTCTTAATCCCCATTTTACAGAAGAGGTGACAGAGTCATAGAGAAGTGAAGTGACTTGCCCACAGTCACACAGCTGACAAGTGGCAGAGCTGGGATTCGAACTCATGAGCCCTGACTCCAAAGCCCGTGCTCTTTCCACTGAGCCACGCACACACCCCCCCCTGCATATTTTCTACATACATACCTATACATGTATGTATATTTAGTTCTACCTTCTCACAGGTGATGTTACTGAAAGCGAACTTTACCCACACTTGGAGGTGTGACTGAAAAATGACTGTAGGGATGGACATCTCCTTCTAAACTTTGTCCAGAAAAAGACTGGCCTTTACTAGTAGCTGTACTGCTAGCAGCAGCAGCATTAGCGGCGGTAACGTTTGGCTTCAGAGCTCTCCATCACTTTGCCCCCTCCTACCTCACCTCCCTTCTGTCCTTCTCCAGCCCAGCCCGCACACTCCGCTCCTCTGCCGCCCACCTCCTCACTGGGCCTCGTTCTCGCCCGTCCCGCCGTCGACCCCCGGCCCACGTCCTACCTCTGGCCTGGAACCCCCTCCCCCCTCACATCCGCCAAACTAGCTCTCTTGCCCCGTTCAGAGCCCTACTGAGACCTCACCTCCTCCAGGAGGTCTTCCCCTCTTCCTCTGCTCCCCCTCCCCATCATCCCGGCTCGCACCCTTTTTTCTCCCCCGTCCCCACCCCACAGCACTTGAATATATATAGGTACATATTTATAATTAGATTTCTATTTTATTAATGACGTGTATATATCTGTAATTCTATTTATTTATAACGATGCTACTTATGTCTGTTTACTTGTTATTTTGTCAGTCTCCCCCCCTTCTAGACTGTGAGCCCATTGTGGGCAGGGATTGTCTTTGTCGCTGAATTGTACTTCCCAAGCACTTAATACAGTGCTCTGCACACAGTAAGCGCTCAATAAATACGATTGAATGAAGGAATGAATGAATAATGCTATTTAGTGAGTCCCTACTAAGCGCTATGCACTGTACTAAGAGCTTGGAAACCTGTAATAGAAGCAGTTTTCTGTGCTTTTTCATTTGCTCTTTATAACAACTGAATCCGTTTGGAAGTTTTCCTCAGAGTATCACGATCTTCCAGCTGCCTCCTCTCCAGGAGAAATAATAATAGTGATTGTGATATTTGTTAAGTGTTTACCGTGTGTCAAGCTCTGTGCTAAGTGCTGGGGCTAAACACGGTCCAGTCAGCTCGGATACAGAACCTGAGCCACGTTGAGGCTCACAATCTGAGGGGGAGGAGGAGAGGGTAAATGACTTAAGCAGGGTCACACAGCAGGCAAGTGGCAGAGTCAAGATTAGAATCCATGTCTCCTGACTCCAAGTCCCCCGTTCTTTCCACTGGCTCAGGCTGCTTCCCCTGAGAAACACTCTTTTCCTCGTAGTTGCATCCAAGGCCGATCTGTCTGCTCCAAAAGCTTCACCATCTCTTTCAAATGTGTTCAGTACAGACTTAATTATCATCGTCGCCATCGTGGTATTTGTTAGTCGCTTACTATGTGCCAGGCACTGTACTGGGGTGGGTAAAACCAATTGGGTTGGACACAGTCCCTGTCCCACGTGGGGCTCACTGTCTCCAGCCCCATTTTCCAGCTGAGGCCCAGAGAAGTGAAGCTTGCCCAAGGTGACACATCAGAAAATGGTGGAGTGGGGATTAGAAGCATGACCTTCTGACTCTCAGGCTCGTGCTCTATCCCCTCATTCATTTATTCATTCAATAGTATTTACTGAGCGCGTACTAGGTGCAGAGCACTGTACTAAGGGCTCGGAATGAACAAGTCGGCAACAGATAGAGACGGTCCCTGCCGTTTGACGGGCTCACGGTCTGATCGGGGGAGACGGGCAGACGAGAACGATGGCGATAAATAGAGTCGAGGGGAAGAACATCGCGTAAAAACAATGGCGACTAAATAGAATCAATAGAATCTGCCATGCTGCTGTACGCCATGCACATCCGGATCATTTTTCTACGAAAATGTTCAGGCCACGTTTCCCCAGTCCTCAAGAAACTCCAGTGGTTGCCCATCCACTTCCGCATCAGACAGAAACTCCTTACGGATCCGCTTTAAAACAGTCATTCACCTTGCCCCCTCCTAATAATAATAATAATGTTGGTATTTGTTAAGCGCTTACTAGGTGCCGAGCACTGTTCTAAGCGCTGGGGTAGACATAGGGGAATCAGGTTGTCCCACGTGGGGCGCTCAGTGTTAATCCCCATTTTACAGATGAGGGAACTGAGGCACAGAGAAGTGAAGTGACTTGCCCACAGTCACACCCAGCTGACAAGTGGCAGAGCTGGGATTCGAACTCATGAGCCCTGACTCCAAAGCCCGTGCTCTTTCCACTGAGCCACGCTGCTTCTCACCTCCCTACTCTCCTCCTCTAACCCAGCCCACTCTCTTAGCTCCTATAATGCTATCCTTCTCACTGTCCCTCAATCTCATCTATCTCACCGCCGACCTCTTGACCACATCCTGCCTCTGGCCTGGAACGCCCTCCCTCTTCATATCCGGAAAGAGCCCGGGCTTTGGAGTCGGAGGTCGTGGGTTCGACTCCCGGCTCTGCCACTTGTCAGCTGTGTGACTGTGGGCGAGTCGCTTCACTTCTCTGGGCCTCACTTACCTCATCTGTAAAATGGGGATTAAGACCGCGAGCCCCACGTGGGACAACCGGATTCCCCTGTGTCTACCCCAGCACTTAGAACGGTGCTCGGCACATAGTAAGCGCTTAACAAATACCAACATTATTATTACTGCTATCATCCTGACAGACAATTATTCTCCATCTTGAAAGCCTTACTGAGGCCCATCTCCTCCAAGAGGCCTTCCCTGATTAAGCCCTCCTTTCCTCTTCTCCCACTCCCTTCCACGTCACCCTGGCTCGCTTCCTTTATTTATCCTCCCTCCCAGCCCCATGGTGCTTACGTACCTGACCGGAGTTATATTCGCTTATATTATCGTCCACCTGCCCCTCTAGACTGTAAGCTCGTTGTGGGCGGGCAATGTGTTATATTGAACTCTCTCAAGTGCTTAGTGCAGTGTTCCGCACGCAGTAAACGCTCACGTAATACGACTGATTGACCGACTGAACTGCCCTCCCTTTTGGCAAGTGCAGTTGTTGGGAATCTTAATGTCATTCATTCTCAGAGCCACGGTACTAAGCGCTTGGGAGAGTACGGTGCGATGATAAACGCACACATCCCCTGCCCTCGGTGAGCCTTCATCTAGAGACACACAGCCTAAGATGGTGTTTTGCTTCTGGGGTCTGGTCCCAGGTGAGGCCGTTCGGGAAGACAGGCGGGATGGCTGAGGCGAGTCCGGCTCTCAGAGCGGATCGTCTAACTCTAGGTCAGGCCCGCCCCGCGCGTGGCCCCGGGAAGGCCTGCGATGGCTCTCCGGCTGCCACAGGGAACCGCGAGGGAACCACGGCTGAACCGTCCGGGCCCAGGCTGGGCCCGCTCATTCATTCATTCGGGAGTATTTATTGAGCGCTTACTATGTGCAGAGCACCGTACTAAGCGCTTGGAATGGACAGATCGGCAACAGATACAGTCCCTGCCCATTGACGGGCTCAAGTGTCCCCAGCTTGTCACCCGTTCTGCCCAGGGACCTGTGCGTGCGGTGCCCTTCCCGTTCCTCTAGCACTCCCTCAATCGATGGTATTTACCGAACGCTTACCGTGGACAGAGCACTGTACTGAGCGCTTGGGAGAGTACAACGTAACAGAGTCGGCGGATCTTGTCTGTGTGACCTTGGGCAGATCACTTCCCTTCTTTGTGCCCCACTCTCCCCTTCTGTAAAATGGAGATTACGACTGTGAGCCCCAGGTGGGGCAGGGGCTGTGTCCCGCCCGATTTGCTTGTATCCACCCCAGCGCTTAGTGCATTCATTCATATCTATTGAGCGCTTCCTGGGTGCAGAGCATCGTACTAAGCGGTTGGGAACGTACAACGGAACACTAAAGTGGCATTCCCTGGCCACAGCAAGCTGACGGTCTGGGAGAGGGGGGGGAGACAGACATCAGTCCAAATAAATAAAGCGCTTAAAAATACCACAGATCAGCTCTTTCCGCCGAGCGGCCGCTACTCCCCTGCCTCTATTCTGCCCTGCCGGAGACTCGGGAGGGCAGAGTCATTCATTCTTTCAGTCGTATCTATTGAGCGCTTATTGCGTGCAGAGCGCTCGGGTGAGTACGATGCAACAATAAACGGACACATTCCCGGCCCACAAGGAGCTTACCGTCTAGATACGGGGGAGACAGACAATATAAATAAAATAAATTACGGATCTGTACAAAGCGCTCTGGGGCCGGGAGGGGGGAAAAAACAAAGGGAGCAGGTCTTGACAACGCAGGCGGGAGGGGGGGGATGAGAAAGGAAGGGCTGAGGGAAGGCGTCTTGGAGGAGATGGGCCTTCAATAAGGCTTTTTCCAGTGCTTAGTAATGATGATAATAATACTGATGTTGGTATTTGTTAAGCGCTTACTATGTGCAGAGCACCGTTCTAAGCGCTGGGGGAGATACAGGGTCATCAGGTCGGCCCACGGGAGGCTCACAGTCCTCATCCCCATTTTCCAGATGAGGTCCCTGAGGCACAGAGAAGCGAAGTGACTCGCCCACAGTCACACGGCTGACAAGTGGCAGTGCCTGGCACATAGTCAGTGCTTAACGAATACCCTTATGATGATGATGACTAATTTTATTATTACTATTAAGTGGGGGAGAATCAGGGAAGCACTATGGCCTAGTGGGAGAGAGCATTAGCCTCGGATCCAGAGGGACCTGGGTTCTAATCCTGATCCTGTCACTTGTCTGCTGTATGATCTTGGGCAAGTCACTTCACTTCTCTGGGCCTCAGTTACCTCATCTGGAAAATGGGGATTAAGACTGGGAGCCCCGTGTGATTAACCTGATTACCCTGCATCTACCCCCGAGCTTAGAACGGTGCCTGGCACATAGCGAGCGGCGTGGCTTAGTGGAAAGAGCCCGGGCTTGGGAGTCAGAGGTCATGGGTTCTAAACCTGCTTCTGCCACTCGTCAGCTGTGTGACCTTGGGCGAGTCACTTAACCTCTCTGGGCTTCATCTGTAAAATGGGAATGAAGCCTGTGAGCCCTACGTGCGACACCCTGATTACCTTGTATCTACCCCAGTGCTTAGAACAGTGCTTGGCACATAGGAAGGGCTTAACGCATACCATTATTATTACTTTTAACATATACCATGGAAAAAAAAATTCAGCCATAATGGCCTCTCGGCACGGAACCAGGATGCCGGACAGATTCATTCAATAGTATGCGCGGCCCAGTGGAGAGAGCCCGGGCTTGGGAGTCAGAGGTCATGGGTTCGAATCCCCGCTCAGCCACTTGTCAGCTGTGTGACCGTGGGCAAGTCACTTCACTTCTCTGGGCCTCCGTGACCTCATCTGGAAAATGGGGATTAAGACCGTGATCCCCATGTGGGACGACCTTGATTACCCTGTATCTCCCCCAGCGCTTAGGACAGTGCTCTGCACACAGTAAGCACTTAACAAATACCAACATTCTCATTATTTATTGAGTGCTTACTACGTGCAGACCACTGTACTAAGCGCTCGGGATGTACAAATCGGTAACAGAGTCAGGGAGGGGCCCTCTCCCGGCGACCTTTCCCCCTGGATGCTGTTGCTGCCGCCGTCTCTGAGGACAGTGACCTGGATGGGTGCGTGTACGTGTGCTGGGGCCAGGTGGTTCTTTCCTGTGTGCGTACCCGCCTCTTATCTAGGTTTCCGTCGCTGCTGTCATTCATTCAATAGTATTCGTTTCATTCATTCAACAGTATTTACTGAGCGCTTACTATGTGCGCAGCACTGGACTGAGAGCTTGGAATGGACAATTCGGCATCAGAGAGAGACCATCCCCGCCCAGGGACGGGCTCACGGTCTAAACGGGGGGGACAGCAAAGCAAAACAGAACAAAACAAGACATCATCAAGATAAACAGAATCAAGGAGATATACACCTTATCAACAAAATAAATAGGGTAATAAATAATATATACAAATGAGCGCGGCGCTGAGGGGAAGGGGGAAGAGTGAGGGGGGAGGGAAGGGGAGCAGAGGGAAAGGAGGGGCTCAGTCTGGGAGGGCCTCCCGGAGGAGGTGAGCGCTCAGCCGTCAGTTTCTGCCCCCCCGCCCGTCCAGGCTGCCTCTGTCTTGCCTACCTCTTTCTCCTTTTTATTCCTAGACCGATGTCCCTCCCTGCTTCTTGACCCCTTAGAAGTCCCTCCCGCTCACACTACGTCTATGAGAAGGAAGAGCTCGGTCCCAGCCACCCATTTCACTTCCTCTCATTCTATCTGCCGTGCGTGCTTGATGGCTAACTATTTATTGCTTTATTTATCGCTAACTACTAGTTTGGTTTACTAGAGTCGACTGGTGTCGTGTAGCGTCTTGAAAAACCCAGCCTCCTTTCAAATGTCTCACTGCAGATGAGCCACCACAGAAGGGGTGGGATTATCGCGTATCCACCCCAGCATTTAATACGGTGCCTGGTACATAGTAAGCACTCAGTAAATACCCCCACGCTCAAAATTACAAAAGCTGTTCCCTAGCCTACTTAGACTGAGAAGTCCCGCGTGGACAGGGACTGCATTTGACCTGACGATTTTTCATCTCCCTTAGGGTTTAGTTCAGTGCTTGGCTCACAGTAGGCCCTTACCCCTCCCGCTAATCGTATCTGTTAAGTGATTACGAGGTATCAAGCGCTGTTTTAAGCGCTGGGGTAGCTACAAGGTAATCAGGGAACTACAGAATGCCCAGCAACACAAACCTGCTTGGACGAGGCGTGCCAAAGCGTTGGAAGAATCGGTTTTGGATATTGGCATGTGGCATAGGGATCACTATGGTGTGAGTCTTCCCTAACGTTGTGTTTCACAACACCCCCCCCCCCCCCCCGTCTCCCTCCTCCTCCGGTTACTGGAGAACCAGGAGTTCTCGGTTCCCCCTCCTAGTTTCAGGGACCCAGGTCAGAGAGCGCTACTGAAAGACGAGAGAGCCGAGGCCGCCGTTTCGAACTCGAGGGCACCTGTGCTCTCTCGCTCATCCCGGCCAGGTGGAGGACGGTGCTCATAATTACCAGCTGATGTTTAGCTCGATCGCTAAGCAGTACTAGCCCCCTGCTATTTAACTTTCCAATCCCTGGCGGCCCCGTGACTTTTTCCCCCTTTCCGGCAGCCCCGTCCGCCCGCCTGTTGAAATTTCCCAGGACGATCGGCCTGCCAGATGTCGGCGCGGCTCTGATGAGCCTGTCCGGATTCACGTGGGCTCTCGATAGGAATTCGTCATCGGCGGAGCGTGTGTGCCGAGGAGGGGAGCGGAGCGCCGGTCGGAACCCGAGACGTAGGGTCATCGAGTAATCACTTGTGCCTCTGGGCGGCTTGGGGATGCTTGAGGCCGCCGATGTCTGATTGCCAGTCTGAGGCCTTGGGGTCACGGGTCTCAAGTGAGGAGGCTTCTTCACGAAAAACATCAATCCATCCCTTCTCTGTGGGCGTTGCTCATCGAGAAGGCCGGTGCTGGGAGGGCGAATCTGGGACTGCTCGTTTGGCGGGTCACAAGGGTTCTGCGAGCTCGTTGCGGACGGGGAATGTCACCGTTTATTGTTGTACCGTCCTTTCCCAAGTGCTTAGGACGGTGCTCTGCGTACAGTAAGCACTTGATAAATACGATCTGAAAGAACGGATATCATGCGTTGAAATGACATAACATCAAAAATAATAGTGGCATTTGTTAAATGCCTGTGGTTTTTATTTTTTAAATGGCATTTATTAAAGCACTTACTATGTGCCGGGCACCGTACTGAGCTCTAGGGTAGATCCAGTCTAATCAGATTGGATAAAATCCACGTCTCACTTGGGGCTCACGGTCTTAATCCCCTTTCTACAGATGAGGTAAATGAGGTACAGAAAAGTGAAATAATAATGATGGTACTACGTGCCAAGCATCGTTCTAAGCGCTGAATAGTAATGATGGTATTTGTTAAGCGCTCACTATGTGCCAAGCACTGTTCTAAGCACTGCGGTAGATACAAGGTAATACAGGTTGTCCCACAGAGGGCACACAGTCTTAATCCCCATTTTACAGACGAAGGAGCCCAGTGAAGTGACTCGACCAAGGTCACACAGCAGACACGTGGTGGAACCGGGATTAGAACCCATGTCTTCTGACTCCCGAGCCCGTGTTCTTGCCACTAAGCCAATAACCTGCCCAAGGTCGCACGGCGGACGAGCGGTAGAGCCGGGGCTAGGACCCTGGTCCTTCTGACTCCCAGGCCCGTGCTCTATCCACTAGGCCGCCTTGCTTCTTTAGGTGCCAAGCACTGTCCTAAGCACTCGGGGAGAGACATGATGCTCAGGTCAGACGGCGTCCCTGCCCTGCTGTCATCTGGTTCCCACTCTAAATAGGACGACAGGTGTTGAATCCTCATTATACAGAGGAGGGAATTGTGGCACTGAGATGTTAAGTGACTTGCCCAAGGTCACGCAGCAGGCAAGTAGAGGAGCCGGAATTAGAACCCGGATCCTTCGATTCCCAGGTCCAGCCTCTTTCCTCTAGGCTTATTTAAAATTCTCACTGCAGAGAGAAAGTCCTCCAGAGCGCAGTCTTCGGTGAGCAAGGTTTAGTTCGGGAGGCAATTTTCGCGGTATTTTTTAAAGTCCGTTTCCATGTTGGGCGGGCGATACATCGCAAAACAGAGGCTCAGACACCTTGGATGTTGCCGGATCCCGTCTGGAACAACCAAGCGACCAAATATCCCGGGCTGTCTCTTGTAAGCCCTCCACCGTGAGCAGCCAGTGTGGTTCACAGACTGGTTTTCCGGGAGTGAGGAACTGTGCCGAGCCATTCATTCATTCAATCGTATTTACCGAGCGCTTGCTATGTGCAGAGCACCGGACTAAGCGCTTGGAACGGACAAATCGGCAATAGATAGAGACAGTCCCTGCCCACTGACGGGCTTACGGTCTGATCGGGGGCTCCCCTGACCCTTGACCCAAGCCCCTGCGATGTGGACGACTGAGATAGAGATGGGGGTCTGTGGCCGCGGCCCCCATCTTCATCTTCAGCGGCGGAAGGCCGCTGTTTCCCTTTGCAAATGTCTCTCTCCCAGTAGACTGCAAGCTCTCTGCGGGCAGGACCACATCGACCAACTCCATCGTGGTGTACTGTTCTAAGTGTTTAGTACAGTGCTCTGCGCACGGTGAGCGTTCGGTAAATACCACTGATTCCCACTTCTGCTTCTTATGCCATTTTTGGAGGAGACACTCGCGTCTGCCACGCGATTATTGGGGTTTTCATTCATTTATTCAATTCATTCATTCGATAGTATTTATTGAGCGCTTACTGTGTGCAGAGCACTGTACTAAGCACTTGGAATGGACAAATCTGTAACAGATAGACAGTCCCTGCCCTCTGACGGGCTTACGGTCTAATCGGGGGAGACGGACAGATAAGAACAAGGGTTTTCCCTCGGAAGTTTAGAATCTGGATTCTCATCTCCGCTCCATCACATTAGTAACAATAATAATATTAAGAACAATAATCGTTAAGTGCTTATTAGGTGGTGGGTCTATTGCGGGATCTTAGGCAAGTCGCTTAACTTCTCTGTGCTTCTATTTTCTCACCTGCAAAATGGAGTTTATTAATAATAATTATGTTGGCATCGGTTAAGCGCTTACTACGTGCAGAGCACCGTTCTAAGCGCTGGGGGAGATACAGGGTCATCAGGTTGTCCCACGGGAGGCTCACAGTCTTCATCCCCATTTTCCACACGAGGTCACCGAGGCACAGAGAAGTGAAGTGACTCGTCCACAGTCACACAGCTGCCAGGCGGCAGAGCCGGGATTAGAACCCACGACCTCTGACTCCCAAGGCCGGACTCTCTCCACTGAGCCACGAAATTCCTGTTGTCCCTTTTCCTTGGACTATGCGTCTCGTGAGGGACAGGGACTGTGTCCCATCTTTTTATCTTGCATCTACCCCCCCACACGCTCCGGGGCTTGGCACAAAGTAAGCGCTTAAACACAATAATCGCGATTATTTTCTGCACGTGTTGAGGTGGACTTGGTTGAGCTGAGTTGGGGAAAGAGCGTGGGCTTGGGAGTCGGAGGACGTCGGTTCTAATCCCGGCTCCGCCACCTGTCTGCTGCGTGACCCTGGGCGAGCCTCTTTACTTCTCTGAGCCTCAGTTGCCTCATTTGTGAAATGGGGATTAAAACTGTGACCCGCCCCCGTGGGACAACCTGATTTCCTTGTATCTACCCCAGTACTTAGAACACTTAGTAAGTGCTTAACAAATATCGTAGTTATTATTATTATTATTATTATTGTTGTTGTTGAGTGTTCACAGACGCAGCAATATCACATATGACTCAGAGCTGACTTCCCTGGGGCATAGACCAATACTGTATTTTCCAATTTCCCCTGAAACTGAAAGTGCTTGCTAAATATCTAGCAAAAGCGGTGGTCAGTAGGTTCACAGGGCCATAGTTTGTATCCAGGATCGGAGCCCAGTGAGCTCAGGTAGAGCAGCAACCTCACTGCGGCCTTCCAGCAACTCGGAACGACTGGGGAAAAAAAGGAAATCTTTTCATTTAACCATCGGAATCTCCGGACACCATCCTTGTAGTTTTCTTTCTTTTCTTTCGGTCCGTTCTTTCGGGCTTTCGCTAACTGCCTTGATTCCCTTGCTTTCCTTTCTCCTCTTTCTCTAAACCGCCCCTGACTTTCCCAGCCGCACATTCATTCATTCAATAGTATTTATTGAGCGCTTACTATGTGCAGAGCACTGTACTGAGCGCTTGGGATGAACAAGTCGGCAACGGATAGAGACGGTCCCCGCCGTCTGACGGGCTCACGGTCCGATCGGGGGAGACGGACGGACGAGAACGATGGCGATAAACAGAGTCGAGGGGAAGAACATCTCGTAAAAACGATGGCGACTGAATAGAATCGAGGCGACGTACGATTCGTTAACAAAATAAATAGGGTGACGGAAATATATACAGTCGAGCGGACGAGTACAGTGCCGTGGGGGTGGGAAGGGAGAGGTGGAGGAGCAGAGGGAAAAGGGGAAAATGAGGGCTTAGCTGCGGAGAGGTAAAGGGGGAATGGCAGAGGGAGTAGAGGGAGAAGAGGAGCTCGGTCCGGGAAGGCCTCTCGGAGGAGGTGAGTTTTAAGTAGGGTTTCGAAGAGGGGAAGAGAACCGGTTTGGCGGAGGCGAGGAGGGAGGGCGTTCCGGGACCGCGGGAGGACGCGACCCGGGGGTCGACGGCGGGACGGGCGAGACCGGGGGACGGCGAGGAGGCGGGCGGCGGAGGAGCGGAGCGTGCGGGGTGGGCGGTGGAAAGAGAGAAGGGAGGAGAGGTAGGAAGGGGCGAGGTGACGGACAGCCTCCAAGCCTAGAGCGAGGAGTCTCTGTCTGGAGCGGAGGTCGATAGGCAACCACCGGAGTTGTTTAAGAAGGGGAGTGACAGGCCCAGATCGTCTCTGCGGGAAGACGAGCCGGGCGGCGGAGCGAAGAATAGACCGCAGCGGGGCGAGAGAGGAGGAAGGGAGGTCGGAGAGAAGGCCGACACGGTAGTCTAGCCGGGATATAACGAGAGCCCGTTAACGGTAAGGTAGCCGTCTGGGTGGAGAGGAGAGGGCGGATCTCGGCGATATCGTAGAGGTGAGACCGGCGGGTCTCGGTGACGCATAGGATGTGTGGCGTGAACGAGAGAGCTCGCACCCCGGGGATAGTAAATGAGTTGACCTTAAAAAGGCCCCCCACTCGTGTTCTTCGGAGAAGCGAGCGAACCGTTTAAACTGGGATGATCTGGACCCGGCAGATCTTGGAACACCTGAATCAATGAGTAAGCCTGGCTCTCTCTGCTGGCTTCAGAATAGATTCGCCTTTCTAACATCTCTCGGCCACTCGTCAGCCGTGGGACTGCGGGCAGGTCGCTTAGCTTCTCTGTGCCTCAGTCCCCTCGTCCGTAAAATGGGGATGGAGACCGTGAGCCTCCCGCGGGACAACCCGATGACCCTGTATCTCCCCCAGCGCTTAGAACGGTGCTCTGCACAGAGGAAGCGCTTACCAAATACCAATATGATCATTATTATTAAAGTGTGACTCTAATGCCCTTAAAAGCCCGCTCTATATTCTCCCCTTGCTTTACGCCCGGCCTGTTTTGACGTTGCCGCTTTCCGCCGAGGCCCTCGTTTCCCCGATTCCCTCTCCCTTCTCTATCGCCAGCGCACCTGGATCTGTAGTACCCTTTGAGTATTTGATATTCACCCCCACCCTCAGCCTCCCAGCACTTAACGAATGTTATCTACCACAGAATTGGCAGACCCGTTCCCTGACCAGAACGAGTTTAGAGCCTAGAGGTGTTCTAGACCATCTCCCCCCTCCAAACTGTAAGCTCTCCGTAGGCGGCGGCCACGGCTACCAACTCTGGGGTACTGTACTCTCCCAAGTCATGAACACAGTGCTCTGCCCGCAAGCGCTCAACAAACGCCACTGCTTGATTGATCTCTCTCAACTCGGCATTTAGAGTCCAACCCTTTAAGGGTGATTTCCTCTTCTCCCACTCCTTTCTGCATCGCCCTGATCTGCTCCCCGTATTCTTCCGCCCCTTCCAGCCCCACGGCATTTATGTCCTCAGCTGTAATTCATTTATATTAATGTCCGCCTTCCCCCCTTCAGACCGCGAGCTAGTCGTGGGTAGGGAACGTGTCCGTCTATTGGCTTATCGTAGCCTCCCGAGCGCTGAGGACAGTAGTCTCCGCACGGTAAGCGCCGAATAAGATTGAACGGATAAACGAATTCGCTGGCGTGCAGAAGATTTAGCCTGCAGATAATAATGCCTGCCGTCGGCCACGTGCCGACGGAAACTATAGACCGCTTGAAGCGGCGGGAGCGATCGAAGCCATTTGGAACCAGCTGGGAAACGGAGAGCCTAAAATCGGCAGCCGAAGAGGGGGTCCCCTTAAATGGCAGCCATGCACTCTGAAGGGCCAGCAGGCCTAGCTTCTGAACTCACGGTTCATTTAGCTTTCCAACTAGTCACTCCACAGGGGCACGGGTTTAAAGTCTGTCCTCAGAGTGGCCTAGGTGATCTCTTTATCAAGGATGATGAATTCATCTCGGTGACTCAGTTTGTCCACCAGCAAAACGGGACTTGGTGTGGCGGGGGGGGGGGTCGTCTGCCGGGGACGGGCCCAACGCTTCTCCAAAGGAGCGGGACGGATCGCGAAATCCTCTCGGTAGAGGAGATCCGAGCGCGATGCAGGAACTCACGCCCAAAATTGAATCAGTGCCAAATGGAAAACAGATTTTTACCCGGCAAGCGGTCCCAGCGACTCCCCTTGAAAGCAACTATTTATGAAACGGTAGAAGCCTTTTTATCGGTACGAGAAGTGGGTAATCTCAGGATGATTTAGGAAAGGAAATCACCCCACCTATTAGGTAAGACTTAATGACATGCGGTTGTGACAGACGGCGCTTTCAGACAACGAAGAGGGAGGAAAAACGCTTTTAATGAAAGCAGAGATACCGATTTCTCTCCAGAAGAGCAGGGCTGTAACTTATAATTACTTTAAAAGCATCCACGCTCTCCGAATCCCTCACTGGTGAGTGATAGGCGCGTCGTATCGACCGACTCAAGGCCACGGCGTCAGGGCTGCGGGTGTTAAACGGATCTGATTTGGAGGCGCCTTCGGGGTGGCACTGGAACGACTCTGGGTATTAAAGCTGTCAGATTGGGAGTCGCCGTGTTACACGGCCCGAATCGACGTTTACACTTTCCCCTCCGAGGCCAGGTTCTTTCCACTTTAACGTGGAGTTCAAACGCCGAGTGCCCCGAGAGCACGGGGGGCATTAACGGTGCAGGAAAGAGCAGAGTTTCCCTCTGCTCCTAGCCCCGAGTCGATACCCCCTGGGCTCCTCGCCCGCCCTAACTGGAGGCCGGCCGCCCGCCTGCTTCTCGAAGGACGTGAGATAGGGCCCCCCCCGCGCCGTCCGCGCCGCCCCGACAGCGTGTTACCCCGAGATCGCATCGCTTCCCAATCGTTTTATTTGAAAATCCGAGCGCAGGGACTATATTTTTGCCAGGGAGGGGGAAAAAAAAAAAAATCAAGTCAGAGTCTCAGAGCTTTTGCGGTTAGATACAAGAATCCGGCACGATAAAAATTCATTGTCCCTTCTCGTTCCTGACTTCTCCCCAGATAGGGCAGTTTCAGCTTCCTTTAGCGAATGACAAACCAGCCAAACGAATGTAGGTTTTTCCGTCTTGTTCTGGGAAAATCTGGACAAGGTGGGTGTCGGGACCGTGCGCTTCACTGCCTTGACTCTGCCCTGGGCTCTCACCGGAGGTTTCTTCGAGTGACTTCTATACTCCGCAGAGGGTGGCGAGAATTCCTTTTCTTTCAAATTTAACTCTGTGAATGTGGGGTGAGAATGCCATCGTTGGGCAACCCGCCCCTTCCAACTTCGGAACAAGGTAAGCCACTCCGGCGACCGTCTGTCAGGTTAGATTAGCCCCTCCTTGGTACGTGCTCGATTTAAAAATCACCCGCTGAATCTTTCTTCGGGGAGGCACAAAAGGCAGTCCCGACGGGCATCGGGAGATCTACCTCCCACTTCGGATCCCTCGCTCTCCCTCTCTCCTCCGGCCTTCGCGGGTGACGTTGCCCGGGCGACTTCAGAGTATCCCTCGAGGTCACAGGTCAATCGTGCCTTTCGCTTTGAATTTCTTCGCGGAGCGCTCGCTCGATCGGAGCTGAAACTTGCTCCCGTAAATGTAGGTGATGAAACCGTCAATTTCCACGCTAAAGACGCAGTTGGACTTGGGAATGACTAAAGGGGAGAGGGGAAAGAGAAAAGAAAATCCGAGGTCGGAAGGAATCCAGCCATCTATCCTGCATTTCCCCAGCAGCCGGTACGGTGCACTCCGAGTCGGCGCTCTACTGATGTGCAGCTGATGCTAATATAACTTCATTACTAATATAAAGGTAGTGAAGCCATTCAGAAATAGTGTGGCCCAGTGGAAAAAGCACGGGTCTGGGGGTCAGGAGACCCGGGTTCTAATTCCAGCTCCACCACTGGTCTGCTGTGTGACTCTGGGCAAGTCACTTCTTTGTTCCTCAGTTACCCCCTCCGCAAAACGGGGATTAAGACCGTGAGCTGCACGGGGGACGTGGACCGACTCCCACCTGATGGGGTTGTACCCCCGCCAGCCCTTAATACATTGAAAAAAAAGAAGAGTGCACGCTTTAATAATGTTGGCATCTGTTAAGCGCTTACTATGTGCCGAGCACCGTTCTGAGCGCTGGGGGGAGATACAGGGTCATCGGGTCGTCCCACCTGAGGCTCACCGTCTTCATCCCCATTTTACAGAGGAGGGAACTTGAGGCACAGAGAAGTGAAGTGACTCGCCCACAGTCACCCAGCTGACGAGTGGCAGAGCCGGGCTTCGAACCCATGACCCCTGTAAACTCCAAATGAATACAAATCACCCCTAACCTTCTAATAGGAAAGTCCAAGCTGGCAAAAGGATTGGAAAGTCTTTCAGCAGTAAGGCTGATCTTAACCAATCTGTCAAATGACCTCAACCTGTCAAATGACCTCAGTCACAATTCCTGGAACTCGCTATGTTGCCTGAGTTTCTCTCTCTCTCTCTCTCTCACACACATCTCCGGTCACATCCCAGCTCTGCCACTTGGCAGCTGTGTGACTGTGGGCAAGTCACTTAGCTTCTCTGTGCCTCCGTTCAGATTGTGAGCCTCACTGGGGGACGACCCGATGACCCTGCATCTCCCCCAGCGCTCAGAACGGTGCTCTGCCCGTAGTAAGCGCTTAACAAATACCGACATCATCATTATCATAACGCCTCCGTCCGACCGCACCCAAGTGCTCGGCTGTAATAATCTGGGGCTGCGACGCAACGGGAAACCCGAGCCCCGTTTTTCTCTGATGTTTAACCGGGCTCAGAGAAAGGGCAGACGGCAGCCGCGGAAAAAGGGAAGGGTCCGTGGAGCTTCCCGAATGGCAGTTCGTAGCCCTTCGAAGTAAGGAAGAAAAAAAAAATCCCGGTTGCAAAAGACGGTTGGGTCCCCGGGGTGTGTCCGGGTGATGAGGCAATATTACTGAGAATGTTTCCACAACGCTCATCTCCCCTTAAGCAATGCCTCCGGGCCATCAGACCGTGCCCACTGCCTGTTTTGAAGCCAGAAGGCGGCTCCCACGGCCGACGGGGGAAAAGCCCCCCCTCCTGCCGTGCCGCTTTGCGGGCCCATTCGTTCATCCGATAGTATCTATTGAGCGCTTACTATGTGCAGAGCACCGTACTAAGCGCTTGGAGTGGACAGATCGGTAACAGATAGAGACGGCCCCTGCCCTCCGACGGGCTTACGGTCCAATCGGGGGAGACGGACAAGAACGATAGCAATAAACGGAATCGAGGGGATGGACGTCTCATTAAAACGACGGCAACTAAATAGAATCAAGGCGACGGACATCTCATTAACAAAATAAATAGGGTGATGAAAATATATACAGTCGAGCGGACGAGTGCGGTGCCGAGGGGATGGGAAGGGAGGGGGGGAGGAGCGGAGGGAAAGGGGGGAGAGGAGGGTTTGGCCGCGGAGAGGCGAAGGGAGCAGAGGGAAAAGGGGAGCTCAGTCCGGGAAGGCCTCTCGGAGGAGGCGAGCCCTAAGTAGGGTTCTGAAGAGGGGAAGAGAATGAGTCCGGCGGAGGCGAGGAGGGAGGGCGTTCCGGGACCGCGGGAGGACGCGGCCCGGGGGGTCGACGGCGGGACGGGCGAGAACGGGGGACGGCGAGGAGGCGGGCGGCGGAGGAGCGGAGCGGGCGGGGCGGGCGGTGGAAAGAGAGAAGGGAGGAGAGGTAGGAGGGGCCGAGGGGACGGAGAGCCTCGAAGCCCAGAGTGGGGAGTTTTTGTTTCGTGCGGAGGCCGACGGGCAACCACTGGAGGTTTTTAAGAAGGCGAGTGACAGGCCCACTTCGATCAGCGCGATTTACTAACCCCCGCGACCAGGTCTGCGCACGCAGAGATGACTAAAACGGACAACGCGGAGAGGTGCTCTCCACCTGGGGGGGAAAGGGGAGCTAAACCACCCGCTCGGAATTCTACCCATCACATCCGGCCACGTTTCACGGGCGTAGGGAGAAGCGGCCCGGCCCGGCGGATCGAACCCGGGCCCGGGAGTCGGAAGGACACGGATTCTAATCCCGGGCTCTGCCGCCCGCCTGCCGTGTGACCTCGGAAAAGTCTTCTCCGGGCCTCGGTTGCCTCGTCGGTAAAACGGGGATCGAGTCTGCGAGGGGGGGGGGGCGGCGACTACGTACCTTTCAGTTTATCGTCTTTGGTGACAATTTTAAATATATGCTTCATTTCCTGAAGGAGTATTCCCGTGATGCCGACGTAGGAGGGGCATTTGGATTTGGTAACTAAAGAAAAATAGAGAAAAAACACTTTCGGTTTGCGGCTCGCTAGCTCTGTCCGGGTCTGGGCGCAGCAACGGGATCTTCCGGAAGGCGAGTGGGGCCAGGCACGGGTGGGTCCCAAGACGCGATTTGAAAATTACAATGGCAGAGTCGAACTGCCGACAAACGTGATGCGACATAAAATCACGTGGTCCCAGGGCCGAGGGATGTGGACACGTTTGTGCTTTATTTACCTCCAGGATTGGAGAGGGGAAGCTTGGGGTTTTTTTTTGCCCCGGTGCGCCATCCACATAAACCACTCGAGGCGGGTTTCGAATGCGGCGCTCGGGCTACGACACCTCGTTCTAAAGCGAAATAATTTGGCGTTCCAGGTGCGGGACAGGCGGTCTTGATGGGCAAAGCCGCTTTCCAGCCGTGACTCGAGGGACTGGACGGGCAGTGGTGATGAACGCTCCCCGCCGCCTCGAATCTATTTATTGCCATCGTTCCTGTCTTTCCGCCTCCCCCGATTAGACCGTAAGCCCGTCGGAGGGCCGGGACCGTCTCTATCTGTTACCGATCTGTCCATTCCAAGCGCTTAGTACGGTGCTCTGCACATAGTAAGCGCTCAATAAATACCATCGAATGAACGAACGAACGCCTTCGCCGACCGGGGCCGTGTCAGCGCGGGACCGCTCACCCCTCTGGCCGTTCCCAAACTGGTATTTGTATTTATTAAGCGCTTACTATGTGCAAGGCACTGTTCCCGGCGCCGGGGGGGATCCAAGGCGGGCAGGTGGTCCCACGTGGGGGCTCACAGTCTTCATCCCCATTTTACAGATGAGGGAACTGAGGCTCAGAGAAGTGAAGTGACTCGCCCACGGTCACCCGGCTGACAAGCGGCGGAGCCCGGATTGGAACCCGTGACCTCTGACCCCCGAGCCCGGGCCCTTTCCCCGGAGCCCCGCTGCTTCCCGACCTCGAGCTGGGAGGGGAGACGCTACTCCGGGCCGGAGCGTGTCTGTCGACTGTGGTGCTGTACTCGCCCGAGCGCTCAGGACAGTGCTCTGCACACGGCGAGCGCTCCGAAGCTCCGGCCGAACCGAGTGAATCGATGCTCCTCTATCCAAGGCTCTCTCCGGATCTGGTTTGCATGTGGCGCCTCGGTCCGTGTCGCGTTTCGATGGTTCGTCGTTCCTGCGGGGTCTGTCTCCAGTCCCTCCTCCCCCAGTTGGACTCCGCGACCGCAGGCGTCCTGCCGGGTGGGCCCGGGGCTCCGCGCCTCCCGGGGATCCTCTCCCAGGTGCTTAGGACAGCGCTCGGCACACAGCAGGCGCTTAGCGAATCCTCTTATCACTACGGCCGGGCGCTGCTGAAATTCCAAGAGGCCTCTGGAGGAGTCTCCCTGGGAGAAGCCCGGCGAGAATCGATAAAATCCCCGGGCGCAGGGAACCGACCGGATCCACGTCCGGAGAGAGGCGGCGTGGCTCGGCCACGGGCCTGGGAGTCGGGAGGTCCCCGGTTCGAATCCCGGCTCGGCCACTTGTCGGCCGCGTGACTTCGGGCGAGCCGCCTCACCTCTCGGTGCCTCGGTTACCCCATCTGTAAAATGGGGATTAAGAGCGGGAGCCCCACGCGGGTCGACCCGTGTCCACCCCGGCGCTTAGGACGGCGCTCGGCACCTAGCGCGCGCTTACCAAACACCGACGTTGTTATTAACCCCGGCCCCGCGAGCTCGGACACGCCGCGTCCCTTCTCTCCGATCCCTCAGCTGTAAAACGGGGATGAAGAGTGCGAGCCCGCGGTGGGACGACCCGCTCGGCTTGTATCTAGCCCAGAGCTCAGAAGGGCGCCCAGCACATAGTGAGCGCTTAATCGACACTGTTATCACTATCACTGTCTGTGATCCTCCGGGGCCCGGCCCGCCGAGTAGCTGGGACTGGAAAGAATCGACACGCCGTGAAGCAAACGTACCCGAAATGATGGCCCCGTGCAGGTCGGCCTTGAGCAGCTTGGACTGAATCACGTGCGGCTGCCTGCGAGACAAGGAAAACCTCCGAAGCCTCGGTAGACGCCGTCCACCCGCCCGCCCGCCCGGGCGACGGTTCCCGCGACCCTCAACGCAGCCTCCCCACGCCCTCGCTCTCACGGGGTTCCCGGGGTCACCCGACGCGCACCTCGAAGAGAGCGGCGCGGCGTGTCCCCGAGAGACGATAATGACGCCGTTGGTATTTGTTAAGCGCTTACTCCGTGCAGGGCACCGTTCTAAGCGCTGGGGGAGATCCGGGGCCCGTCCCACGTGAGGCTCGCCGTCTTCATCCCCACTTCCCAGATGAGGTCCCTGAGGCCCAGAGAAGTGCCTGGCCCACCGTCACACAGCTGACGGGTGGCGGAGCCGGGATTCGAACCCACGACCGGCCCCGCCGCGGGGCCGGGAGAGCGCCCGACTGTCCCGGGAATGAACGGTAAGGAGATTCCACTTACGTATCGGGTCTGAGACCGTTGCACAGGTCCCGGATGTATTCTTTCCACAGCTTGTGCAGAGGGAGAAACAGATCGTACCTGCGGCGGCATCGGGAACGGGCGGCGGAAAAAAAAAAATTTAGGCGAAGACCAAGATCTTAAAAAGCGAGAGTTACGGGTAGGCGTTCCCGGCGGCGCGGTCTCGGGCCGTCAGAAGAAAATAATCTCGATGTCTGTAGAGCGCCGTGGCTCAGCGGAAAGAGCCCGGGCTTGGGAACCGGAACTTGGGAACCCCTGCCTCAGTTCCCTCATCTGTACAATGGGGATGAAGACCGGCAGCCCCACGCGGGCCAACCCGATGACCCCGTATCTCCCCCAGCGCTTAGAACGGTGACTCTGCACATAGTAAGCGCTTAACGAATGCCAACGTTGTTATTAAAGGGCGTACTAGGTGCCGGGCACTGCGCTACGTACCGAGGCGCCCCCCAAAACGTTCAGTACCAGATAACTCGTTTAGAAGAGGGAGGACAGGAGGAATTGTAATCCAAAAGGAAAAAGACCTAGGGTGGGGCCGCTGTCACCCCCTCGTGCTCTCCCAAGCGCTTAGCACAGTGCTCTGCGGCCGGTGAGCGCCCGCTAAATGCGACCGAATTGAATTCTTCGCCTGACATAACGCAGGGGTCCCAGCGGTCCCCTCGCCCCACTCAAAACGCCGGCCACCTTCGGACCCGTTCCCCCGAGCCCTCTAAGCAGTGCGGCCCGGCGGACAGAGCGCAGGCCGGGGAGTCAGCAGGACCCGGGTTCTAATCCCGGCTCCGCCGCCGGTCTGCTGGGTGACCCTGGGCAGGTCGGTCCCTTCGCCGTGCCTCGGCTATCGCATCCGCAAAATGGGGATCAAGACCGAGAGCTCTCTGTGGGACGGGGATCATGCCCACCGCGGTGCACCGTATCTACCCCGGCGCTCAGGACAGGGCCGGGCACACGGTAGGCGCTTAAGAAATACCGCCATCATTATCACTTGCGGCACCCCGCGGCGCGGGAAGCCGTTCGGCTACCGCTCCGTCAGCAGTGACTACGAACGGTCGCAAGACGGGCAAGCTCGGAGGAGAGGCCGGGGTGGATGAGTTATCAGTGAGGGAAAGGAAGAAAGCCTCCCGCGAGGAAGTGAGAGATCCCCGTTAGGCATTTTCCAAAATACGGTGGCGGCGCCTCTCCCGCCGCGAGGCAGCCCCGTCGCGGCTGCCCGCCGCGGCTCCCGACTCTCCCGGGCGCTCGGTACACTGCTCTGCCCCTAGTAAGCGCTCGATTAAATTCCCCCCACTGTCAGAACTCAGAAGGCTCTAGATAATAACGTCGGTATTTGTTAAGCGCTCACCGCGGGCCGGACGCGGTTCTAAGCGCCGGGGTAGATCCCAGGTAATCGGGTTGTCCCACGTGAGGCGCGCAGTCTTCATCCCCGTTTTCCAGAAAGTGAAGCGACTTGCCTGAAGTCACCCGGCTGACGGGTGGCGGGGCCGGGATTCGAACCCGTGACCCCCGACTCCCAAGCCCGGGCTCTTTCCACTGAGCCACGCCGCTTCTCGAGAAACAAGAATCCCTCCGGCAATAACGACGACGTCGGTGTCTGTTAAGCGCTTCCTACGTGCCGAGCACCGTTCTAAGCGCTGGGGGAGATACGGGGTGATCGGGTTGTCCCACGAGGGGCTCACAGTCCCGATCCCCCATTTTCCAGGTGAGGTCACCGAGGCACCGAGAAGCGGCTCGCCCGAAGTGCGCAGCTGACAGGTGGCGGAGCCGGGATTCGAACCCGTGACCTCTGACTCCCAAGCCCCTGCTCTTTCCACTGAGCCACGCTGCTCCTCGAGAAACAAGAACTCCTCGAGTGGGTCCCTGACGGCCCGCTGGTAGGGACACGTGGCGGGTTTTGCGATTCTGATTTTGTCCCTCCTGACTAGGCCGGGAAGGGGGCAGTGGGGAGCGGGAAGGGGGAAAGTGGGAAAGGGGAAGTGGAAGGAGGAAGGGGGAAGCAGGAATCGAGGCCAAGAGCCTCCACTTCAATCCCCCCCCCCCCCGGGGGGTCTTGAGTCCCCCAGCGTGGCTCAGCGGCAAGAGCCCGGGCTTGGGAGTCACAGGTCGTGGGTTCGAATCCCGGCTCCGCCACCTGTCAGCCGTGCGACTGCGGGCGAGTCACTTCGCTTGTCTGGGCCTCGGTGGCCTCATCTGGCAAAGGGGGGATGGAGAGCGGGGGGCCTCCCGCGGGCCGACCCGATGAGCGCGTATCTCCCCCAGCGCTCAGAACGCTGCTCCGCGCGTAGTAAGCGCTTCACGGATCCCGACGATATTATTATTTCTAAAAGAAAGTCGCCCCCTGGCGGCCAAAGGCTGTGAGTGGCCGAGAGAGAGGTGGCGACATTATCATTATTATTAATTATTCATCGATTGGATTTATTGAGCGCTGTATTAAGGAATGATAATCACGACAAGAATAATGTCGGTATTTGTGAAGCGCTTACTGGGCGCAGGGCACCCCCCTCCCTCTGTTCCTCCCCCTCTCCTCTCCGGACCGTGCTCGTCCGCTCAACTGTATATATTTTCACGATCTTATTTATTTTTTTAATGAGATGCACATCACCCGGATTCCGTTTATCTGCTATTGTTTTAATGAGGCGTTCCCCCCCCCCCCCCCGATTCTGTTCATCGCCACCGTTCTCGTCCATTCCGTCTCCCCCGATCAGACCGTGAGCCCGTCCCTGTTGCCGATTTGTCCAAGCGTTCCCAGCGCTCAGGCCGGTGCTCTGCACACAGTAAGCGCTCAATAAATACTATTGAATGAGTGAACGCTCTAAGCGCGGGGGGAGATACAGGGTCATCGGGTTGTCCCACGTGAGGCTCCCGGGTCTTCACCCCCGTTTTACAGACGAGGCAACTGAGGCCCAGAGAAGTGACTTGCCCACAGTCACCCGGGTGGCGGAGCGGGGATCCGAACCCACGACCCACTAAGTGGTCGGGACCGTCCGCCTCTCGCTGCCGAGCCGTCTCCGACCCGCGGCGGCGCCACCTCCCCGGGATCGCCCCGCCTGCGATCGTTCTGGCGGTGGATCCACGGAGTTTTCGGGGTCAAAATCCCGGAGGGGTTTCCACCGTGGCCTCCTCCTGCGCAGGAAATCTGGGTCTCCGCCCTCGACTCTCTCCCGCGCCGCTGCTGCCCGGCACGGGGGAGTTTCGACGGGGAGCCGACGGCTCGCTAGCCGCTGGCCGAGCTTAGAGAAGCAGTGTGGCTCAGTGGAAAGGGCCCGGGTTTGGGAGTCGGAGGTCATGGGTTCGAATCACTCTGTGCCTTCATTACCCTATTTATTTTGTTAACGAGATGTACATCACCCTGATTCTATTTATTTGCTACCGTTTTAATGAGACGCTCTTCCCCTCGATTCTATTTACTGCCATCGGTCTCGTCTGTCCGTCTCCCCCGATTAGACCGGAAGCCCGTCGGAGGGCAGGGGCCGTCCCTGTTGCCGATTTGTCCGTTCCAGGCGCTTAGTAAAGTGCTCTGCGCATAGTAAGCGCTCAATAAATCCTATTGAATGAATGAATCCCGGCTCTGCCACTTGTCAGCTGGGTGACTGTGGGCGAGTCACTTCACTTCTCTGGGCCTCAGTCCCCTCCTCTGTCAAATGCGGATGAAGACTGTGAGCCTCGCGCGGGACAATCTGATTCCCCTGCGTCTACCCCAGCGCTTCGAACGCTGCTCGGCACATAGTAAGCGCTTAACAAATGCCAACATTATTAAGAACGGAACGGACGGGCCTCTGCTTGACCCTCCCTCCCGTAGGCGAGACTGGCCGAGGACTGGAAACTCTCCGGATGCGTCTCTGAGAGGGGGCTCGTACAACCTAACGGTAAGCGGACGCGTTCCCGGCCCGCAAGCTTACGGTCTAGAGAATCTAGCAATGCTATCTGCTGAGCGCTTACCACGGGCAGGGCACTGCACTAAGCGCTTGGGAAAGTCCCAAACGACGGAGTTGGGAGACGTGCTCCCTGCCCGCCAGGGGCTTCTGGAATGCTTACGGCGTGCAAAGCGCCGCCCCGAGCGTTTGGGAGAGTACAACAGTAATAGTAATAATAACGATGTCGGCATCTGTTAAGCGCTTACTATGTGTCGAGCACCGTTCTAAGCGCTGGGGGAGACGCGGGGTCATCGGGTCGTCCCACGTGGGGCTCCCGGTCTTCATCCCCGTTTTACAGACGAGGTCACTGAGGCACAGAGAAGGGAAGTGACTCGCCCACAGTCACGCAGCCGACAGGGGGCCGGGATTCGAACTCGTGATCTCTGACTCCCAAGCCCGGGCTCTTCCCACTGAGCCGCGCTGCTTCTCTACTAATGTCGGTATCTGCTAAGCGCTTACTCTGCGCAGGGCACCGTTCTAAGCGCTGGGGGAGACGCAGGGTCGTCGGGTCGTCCCACGTGAGGCTCACGGTCTTAGTCCCCGTTTGACAGTTGGGGGGGGGGGTCACTGAGGCCCAGAGAAGTGAAGTGACTCGCCCACAGTCACGCAGCTGCCAAGCGGCGGGGCCGGGATTCGAACTCGTGATCGCCGACTCCCAAGCCCGGGCTCTTTCCGCTGAGCCGCGCTGCTTCGCTAATAGCAAACAGACACATTCCCTGCCCACAACAAACTCAGTCTAGGGGGTCAGGAACTAAGGCTAACCTCCTCCCGGTCCCCCGATCTCCTCCAGGCTGACCCGCGTCCCGCCTCTGGCCCGCAACGTCCTCCCTCCTTAAATCAGACGATGACTCTCCCCCCCCGCCCCAAGCCGTTCAAAGCCTTATCGAAAGCCCACCTCCTCCGAGAGGCCTTCCCTAAGCCCCCTTTCCTCTTCTCCCACTCCCTTCCGTGTCTCTCGCCTCGCCGCCCCCCCGCCCCGGCAAATATCCGTCATTTCGTCCATTTATATTATCCCGGCTCCGCCGCTCGTCGGCCGTGTGACTGCGGGCGAGTCACTTGACTTCTCCGGGCCTCAGTGACCTCATCTGTCAAACGGGGACGAACAGTGAGCCTCGCGTGGGACGACCCGGTTACCCTGTCTCTCCCCCAGCGTTCGGAGCGGCGCTCCGCACGCCGTAAGCGCTTAACGCACGCCAACCTTATCGTCATGAATGCCCGTCTTCCCGCCTAGACCGTAAGCTCGCCGTGGGCAGGGAACGCGTCCGCCGTCCTCCCGAACTCTCCCCGGCGCTCCGCACGTGGGAAGCGCTCGACGAATAGGACGGACTGAGCGGCGAGGCAGAGCGCCTTCCCCCTCACCCGCCGGGGACCCGGGACGGAGACGAGGGGAGTCTCTAACCTCTGCTGCTCGGGTTTAATTTCGAAGAGTCGCAGGTCCCTCCTCCGCCTGGCGGACAGCCCTTTGGATCTCCTCCTCTTCTCCTTCGGCTTCTTGGAGAGGGAGTAATCCAGGATGACGGCTTTGCGGCGGAGGCCGTCCTGGAGCGTCTCTTCGGCGATCCCGCGCCAGCTGCGCTTCAGGAAGGCCCTCACGAAGGCATCCGCCTGCCGGCGCTCCGGAGCCTGTTCCCCACCGAGAAACGATCGGGAAGGTGAAGGACCCCGGGCCCCGTCGGCTTCGGAGAAGCGCCGACACCGGGACGGCGAACGGATGCTGACGGAGGCATCTCCGAACGCCTGCCGGGCCCACGGCGCCTCGTCGGTAGGCGCTTACTCGGTGCCGGGCGCCGTCCCGGAGGCGAGATGATCGGGGTGGACGCCGTCCACGTCCCCCCGGGGGGCTCTCCGTCCCATTTCACAGATAACTGAGGCACGGAGAAGCCAACTGACCTGCCCGGGGTCGCCCGGTGGGCGAGTGATAATACTAATGCTGGTAGCCGTTAGGCGCTGACTCTGTGCGGAGCGCCGCTCTGAGCGCTGGGGGAGAGACAGGGTCATCGCGGCCGAGTGGCGGAGCTGGGATTCGAACCCGTGACTCCCGTCTCCCAAGCCCGCGCTCTATCCCCTGAGCCCCGCTGCTTCTCTGGGTAGCGGAGCCGGGATGAGAACCCAAGTCCTCCGACTCCCGGGCTTGGGCTCCTCCCGCCGGGGCCACGCTGTTTCCTGAATTGAGTCCCCGAATGCCCATCTGGTTTATTCATTCATTCGATAGTATTTATTGAGCGCTTACTACGCGCAGAGCGCCGGACCGAGCGCTTGGAATGGACAGGTCGGTAACAGATACAGTCCCTGCCCTCTGACGGGCTTAGGGCCTAACCGGTCTGGATTCGCCCCATCCGCTTCCTTCCCACTGCTGACGAAGGCAAACGGGGGATCGTTCTCGTCCGCTTCGTCCGGACGGTCGGACGTGGATCCGCGGCGGGGAGTGGGGTGGAAATAGAGAATAAATAGTTCCTGAAAAAAAGGGCTGGATAACTTTTAATAATAATAATAACGTGGGTGTTTGTTAAGCGCTTACTCTGTGCCGAGCACCGTTCTAAGCGCCGGGGGAGATACGGGGTCATCGGGTCGTCCCACGGGAGGCTCCCGGTTAATCCCCGTTTTCCAGATGGGGGAACCGAGGCCCGGAGAAGTGAAGTGACCGGCCCACGGTCGCACGGCTGCCAGGCGGCAGAGCCGGGAGTCGAACCCGTGACCTCGGACTCCGAAGCCCGGGCTCTTTCCACTGAGCCGCGCCGCTTCCCCGACGCGAATCCCCTCTAGACCCTAAGCTCCCGGTGGGTAAGGGGCGAACGTGTCTACCGGCTCTGACGTGTTGTCCTCTCCCAAGTGCTTAGAACGGCGCCCTGCTCAAAGTGCTCAATAAACACCACGGAAGAGGAGGAGGACGAGGGCACCAAAAGTAATGAAAACCCCCGCCAAAGTGGGAAGAGCACGTGGCTGGGGGTGGGGAGATCCAGGTTCGAATCCCATCTCCGCCTCCGGGGTCACCTCGGCCGAGTCACCGCCTCGCCGGGCCTCGGTCTCCCGGGGTTCGGACGGACCGCATCCGATCTCGTCACGTCGCAGTGATCTCGGCCCCTAGTCGACGCTTAACAGATGCCGGAACCGTTCTGACCGTGCAACACCGCGCGTGTTTTCGATACCTATTTTCACTGATTGGGTAATTAAATGGTGGTATTTGTGAAATGGTGGTATTCGTTAAGCGCTTACTAAGTGCAAAGCACTGTTCTAAGCGCTGGGGGACACAAGGCAATCGCGTCGTCCCACGGGAGGCTCACGGTTAACCCCCATTTTACAGACGAGGTAACCGAGGCACGGAGAAGTGAAGTGACTGGCCCACGGTCACCCAGCTGGCAAGTGGCGGAGCTGGGATTCGAACCCATGACCTCGGACTCCCCAGCCCGCGCTCTTTCCACTGTGCCACGCCGTTTCTCTAATTAGGATAGTGGAGGGCATCCTCCCTGACCCGGCGGGCCGACTGGAGCTCGGCACGTGTCGAAGGAACTGCGCGTGGGAGGCGACTGAAGGGGGGAGCGCTCCGCCACGCGTTTCTCCTCGGTGGTCGCCGATTCTTCCGATCTACGGGGGAAACGGACGCGTCCGCCTCCTTCGCGTCACCCCAGTCTGAACCGTACCTGAACGTCACATTCTCTGGCCTCTTTGGGAGCCAAGGCACCGTAAACCGCAGCTGGAAAACAAATGGAGAGTGGCATCAGAGAAGCAGCGCGGCTCGGTGGAGAGAGCCCGGGCTTGGGAGTCAGAGGTCATGGGTTCGAACCCCGGCTCTGCCCCCCGTCAGCCGGGTGACCGTGGGCGAGTCACTTCACTGGTCTGGGCCTCAGTTCCCTCACCTGGAAGATGGGGATTAACTGGGAGCCTCACGTGGGACACTCCGATGACCGCCTCTCCCCCAGCGCTTAGGACAGGGCTCGGCACATAGTAAGCGCTTAACAAATACCGACATTATTATTAGAGATGAGCCGATCGACCCCAGCGCTCGGTACAGCGCCTGGGATCTGTGGAAAGAGCCCGGGCTGGGGGGGGGGGTCGGAGGTCGTGGGCTCGAATCCCGGCTCCGCCACTCGGCAGCAGGGTGACTGTGGGCCAGTCACTTCACTGGGCCTCAGTTCCCTCATCTGGAAAATGGGGATTAAGACTGGGAGCCCCACGTGGGACCGCCTGATGCCCCTGTTTCTCCCCCAGCGCTTAGAACAGTGCTCCGCACATAGTAAGCGCTTTACAAATACCAACGTTAATCTTATTAAGTCACTTCACTTCTCTGGGCCTGAGTGACCTCATCTGGAAAATGGGGATGAAGACTGTGAGCCCCACGGAGAGGAGCAGCGTGGCTCAGTGGAAAGAGCCCGGGCTTGGGAGTCCGAGGTCCTGAGTTCGAATCCCAGCTCTGCCCCTTGTCAGCTGGGTGCCTGTGGGCGAGTCGCTTCACTTCTCTGGGCCTCGGTGACCTCCTCTGTAAAATGGGGACTAACTGTGAGCCTCGTGTGGGACGACCCGATTGCCCTGTGTCTCCCCCAGCGCTTAGAACGGTGCTCGGCACAGAGTAAGCGCTTAACAGATACCAACATTATTATTATTATTATTATTATTATTATTATTAAGCGCTTACTCTGTGCCGAGCACCGTTCTACGCGCTGGGATCGATACAGGGTAGTCGGGTCGTCCCCCGTGAGGCTTCCCAGTCTGAATCCCCCTTTTACAGATGAGGTCACTGAGGCAGCGAGAAGTGAAGTGACTTGCCCCGAGTCACCCAGCTGATAAGTGGCGGAGCCGGGATTCGAACCCATGACCCCTGACTCCCAAGCCCGGGCTCTTTCCACGGAGCCACGCCGCCGCTCATCACGGGTTCTAATCCCGCTCTCCCGCGTGTCTGCGGGGTGACCTCGGGCAAGTCACTTCGCTGTGCCTCGGTTTCCTCATCCGTCAAATGGGGCCGGAGACCGGGAGCGCCCCGGGGGGGGGGGGGGGGGGGGGGGGGGAGCGGGTCCCGCTCCATCGCCTTTTATCCCCCCCCCGGCGCTTAGCCCGGCGACCGGTACAGAGTAAGCGCTTAATCGACACCGTCGATAGGGGTGATCGATATCCATCGATATTGGCGCGTGGTATTCCCCGCCGGCTCCCGCGGGCCTCACCGTCCATCTCGGCGCCTCTTCCGGCCCGCGTTGATGACGTCGACGGGGCCGCGCGGCCCGGAGCCCCCCGCCCCCGGACCGTGACGTCATCCCGCCGCGCCGCCGGCCGGGGGGGAGGAGGGGGGAGGAGGGGGGAGGGGGGCGGGGCCCGGGAAGGCCTCACTCCCTCCCCTCCCTCCCCTCCCTCCCCTCCCTTCCCTCCCCTCCCTCCCCTCCCCTCCCTCCCCTCCCTCCTCCCCTCCCTCCTTCTTCATTCCTTCCTTCCCTCCCTCCCTGTCTCCCTCGGTATTTCTTCCTTTCCTCCTTCATTATTCCTTCCTTCCTCTTTCCTTCCCTCCTTCCCTCCCTCATTCTCCCTTCCTTCCCTCCTACGTTGTTTCTTCCTTCTTTCCTTCCTCCCCTCGCTCCTTCATTCTTCCTTTCTTCCTTCCCTCCTTCATTTTTCCTTCCTTCCCTCCCTCCCGCCTTCATTTTCCCTTCCTTCATTCTTCCTTCCCTTTCTCCCTTCCTTTTTCCCTCCCCCCTTCCTTCATTCTTCCTTCCTTCCCTCCCTCTCTCCTTCATTCTCCCTTCCTTCATTATTCCTTCCCTCCTTCCTTCACATTTCCTTCCTTTCCTTCCTCCCTTCCTTTCTCCCTCCCTCCCTCCCTCCCTCCTTCATTCTTCCTTCCTCCCCTCCCTCCTTCATTATTACTTTCTTCCTTCCTCCTTCATTATTCCCTCCCTCCTTCATGATTTCTTCCTTCCCTCCCTCCCTCCCTCCTCCACTATTCCTTCCTTCCCTCCCTCCCTCCTCCATTATTCTTTCCTTCCCTCCCTCCCTCCTTCATTCTTCCTTCCTTTCTTTCTTCCCTCCCTCCCTCCCTCCTTCATTCTTCCTTCCTTCCATCCCTCCCTCCCTCCCTCATTCATTATTCCTTCCTTCTCTCCCTCATTCTTCCTTCCCTTCCCTCCCTCCCTCCCTCCCTCCCTTCCTTCTTCGTTCTCTCTTCCTTCATTCTTCCTTCCTCTCCTCCCTCCTTCATTATTCCTTTCTTCCTTCCCTCCTTCATTATTCTCTCCCTCCCTCCTTCATGATTCCATCCTTCCCTCCCTCCCTCCTTCATTCTTCCCTCCCTCCCTCCTTCATGATTCCTTCCTTCCTCCCTTCTTTCCCTCATGATTCCTTCCTTCCTTCCTTCCTTCCTTCCTTCCTTCCTTCCTTCCTTCCTTCCTTCCTTCCTTCCTTCCTTCCTTCCTTCCTTCCTTCCTTCCTTCCTTCCTTCCTTCCTTCCTTCCTTCCTTCCTTCCTTCCTTCCTTCCTTCCTTCCTTCCTTCCTTCCTTCCTCCCTTCCTTCCTCCCTCCCTTCCTCCCTCCCTCCCTCCCTCCTTCCCTCCCTCTGTTATTCTTTCCTTCCTTCTTTCCCTCATTATTCCTTCCTTCCTTCCCTCCTTCCTTCCTTCCCTCCCCCTTTCATTATTTCTTCCTTCCTTCATTCATCTTTATCGAGCGCTTACTGTGTGCAGAGCACTGTACTAAGCGCTTGGGACAGTACAACATAAAAATAAACAATGACATTCCCTGCTCATAACGAGCTCACAGTCCGCAGAGCGAGACACATCAATATAAATAAATGACAGATATGTACATAAATGCTAAGGGGCTGGGAGGGAGGAAGAGCCAAGGGAGTGGGGGCGATGCAGAAGGGAGTGGGAGATGGGGAAAAACGGGCTTAGTCTGGGAAGGCCTCTTGGAGGAGATGTGGGTCAGAGCAGATCTTTCCTTTAGATGGTAAAGACCCCGAAGGAGGGAAGCCAAGAGCCTCAGAAATCTGCCTTCATCCCCTTCTTTCCATCACCGTTTTCCCTCTGTCCTGGAACTCCCTCCCCCTCCAAATACGCCAGACCACCACTCTCCTCATCTTCAAAGCCTTATTAAGGTCACACCTCCTCCGAGAGGCCTTCCCTGATTAATCCAGCTTTTCCCTGACCCCCTCTGCCTTCTGTCACATCTCCGCACTTAGGCACATGGTATTCACCACCCTCTCAGCCCACAGCACTTACGTATATTTCCACAAGTGACTTATATTAACATCCGTCTCCCCCTCTAGATGGTAAGCTCGTGGTTGGCAGGGAAAGCGCCTGCCGATTCTTTTGGACTCTTCCCAAGCGCTTAGGACAGGGCTCCGAACCCAGGAATAATTCAGTAAATACCACTGAAGGATTGATCGATTACTTTATTCGATAGTATTTATTGAGCGCTTACTATGTACAGAGCACGGTACTAAGCGCTTGGAATGTACAATGATGGGCTCACAGTCTAATCGACTTTCTGATAAGCAAAACCTGAAATACCATTAGAAATAATAATGATGCCGTTCTTTACTATATGCCCGGCACTATGCTAAGCGCTGGGGTGGATACGAGCCAATCCGGTTGGACACAGTCCCTGTCCCACGTGGGGCTCACGGCCTCGGTCCCCATTTTTACAGATGAAGTAACCGAGGCCCAGAGAAGTGAAGTAACTTGCCCAGCATCACACAACAGACAAATGGGAGAGTCAGAATTAGAACCCGTGACCTTCCGACGCCCGGACCCCGTGCTCTATCCACTGTCCCTTGCTGCTTCCAGGGAGCTCCCACGGCCATCATCCCGAATTGCAGTGTGTGGGCTGCGCTGTCTTTCCGGTAATGGGCACTTGGAGCCGTGGACGCGACGATCTCGTCAGAATTAGTGAAAAATTTAAAATTGCTTAGACAAACTGCAATCCCGCATTTCCCCGCCCAGTCTCCCGTTAGCTCCCAAGAGGTTCCCGGGGAGATTCTTCTGGAAAGGAAATCCTCCCAGACTTAAGCCCTACCTCATGGATCGGTTTCAAAAAAAAAAAAAAAAGGAAGCGTGGTAAGGAAAGTTTCTATACAGGGGGAGAGAAGCTTAAAATAGAAAGACTAAATTATTTTTTGTTAAAAACTAGAACACTGGGACACTATCCTGTCTTGTGTTCGTTTCTCTTACCTTTCAATCACGAAGGTAGAGTGGAGTGTGGGTTGAAGTTCAACTAAATGTCCCAGAATCTAAATTGAACCTGTACTGTATCTATCCAGCACCGAGGTAAAACGTTCAAACATTAAAAATGATCAGGAGTAGCTAAATCTCATGCAAGGTTGGCTGACCAGTTTAGCCGGCCCTAATTCTGACATTTATATATTATTTCTTTTCCCTTTTTCCCTCTGCTCCCTCTCTACCACCCTCTTCACCTCTCCTCAGCTAAGCCCTCTTTTCCCCCCTTTCCTTCTGCTCCTCTCTCTCTCCCTTCTCCTCCCCTCAACACTGTACTCGTCCGCTCAACTGTATTTATTTTCATTACCCTATTTATTTTGTTAATGAGATGTACATCACCTCGATTCTATTTATTTGCTATTGTTCTTGTCTGTCCGTCTCCCCCGATTAGACCGTAGGCCCGTCAGAGGGCAGGGACCGTCTCTCTCTGTTACCGATTTGTCCATTCCAAGCGCTTAGTCCAGGGCTCTGCACATAGTAAGCGCTCCATAAGTACTATTGAATGAATGAATGAATGAATTTCTAAAATTGCTCGGGACACCCTACGGGAATCAGGGATTGTTCTGGCCAAACCAGTACCTGCGATCAATCTAAAGTGCGTTCTCTTAATTCCTCCTTGCGACGTTTGAGGCATCAGTTGCTTTGACTCTTCGATTATGTGATTGTCCTGCCCGCTTGAAGACGACGATCCGTTACGTGAAAAGGGCGGATGATGCGTTGTGCCGACCCTCAGATCGGGGAGCGTACGAAAGGGTGAGAGCCAAGGCTTTACACGGACTTAGCAGATGTTTTCTGATGTATCTGTTGGCCAAGAAAGGAATGTCTGCGATCAGGGGTTTCAGAGCAGTAGAAGTGGAAAGGGAGCTTAGACGGGGAGAGAGGTCCCGGGTTCTCAAAAAGATTTATAATGATGATGATGGTGATATTTGTCAGGCACCCACTAGGGTCAAAGCACCGAGTGGCGGGTGAGAAATTCAAGGAAATCAATTAGGATATGGTTTCCTAGCCCATAACGGAAGTGGGAAAGGACACGTTGTCTAGAATAAGAGATTATTATGCAGTGAAAACAGGTTTTCAACTGATCAGTTCAACAGAGGTATTTATCGAGAGCCTGCTGTGTGCAGGGCATTTGGAAGAGTAGTATAATAAGAGTTAAGAGGACATGATCCCCACCCCAAATTAGTCTGCAGTGGGGAAGGGGAGAAAGTCAAAATAATTTACCCATAGAAGAGAACGGATATGTAGATGAATGCCTAAAATAGGGTATCTGTCGCTATGTACCGAAATGCGGCCAGTGGGTGTGAGTGCATAAGGGTGAAGTTGGTGCTGAGTTGGGAGTTGGGAGAATACGGCCTGGGGAGAAGACAGATTCATGAGGGAAGATCCCCTGGAAGGGACGGCATGTCCGTCTCCCCCGATTAGACCGTGCGCCCGTCAAAGGGCAGGGACCGTCTCTATCTGTTACCCATTTGTCCATTCCGTGCGCTTAGTCCAGTGCTCTGCACATAGTGAGCGCTCAATGAATACTATTGAATGAATGATAAGCTCTCGATAAATACTATGGCTCGTAGTTGGGGTGAGGAGGTTGACCATGTGAGGCGGGCAACGCTAGCGACTGGCTCGTGGTATCTGACACCAAACAGCTGTGAGTGGAAAGAAACCAGCCATGCCATCCGCGACTGCTGTTTTCCTTTTATTCTTCGTATATATGTTAAGACAGTCTCTGTCCCAAGTGGAGTCTGTTGACTTAGAGCCGGGAAGTAGCAGGTCAGGTGAGTTTTAAAGATGGAGCGATTGTCACAGCGCGGTTAAGTAACTCTCATCTGTAAGATCCTGGTGAGCGGGGATCGAGTCTCCCTACTCTACTGCATTCTCCTCTCCTAAGCATTTAGTACAGTGCTCCGCACACGGTGAGTTCTCAGTAAATACCTCTGTTTGATTGCCCAAGGGGTCAGTGACAGATCCGGACCCCTCAAGATTTTTAATCAATCCATCAGTCAGTGGCATTCGTGAGCAGAGCATTGCATTCAACTGCTGGGGAGAGTACAGGTAGAGGTAAAAGAGGGAGAATTTACAATCTAATGGGGGAGACAGGCACAAAAGTATTTATAGGTCAGATGAAAAGGAGCTCAGATCGATTATACCGAGAGAATGGAAAGATGGCTAAGCGAATAAAGAGGAGCTTAAATACTAGAGTATTGAAATCGATAGATACATCCTCTGGATGGCTGTGAGCACTTCAGTGCCGAGGAGATCACTGGGGTGATACGACTTAGAAGAGCGAAAAGAAATGGGGGAGGTAAGGTGTCAGGTGGGCCTCTCGAAGCTCACAGAGCACACGCAACAGTCACCTGTCTCCGGAAGGAGATTTTACTCTTTGAGGTGTCCTTCTCGTTAAGAAGAGCTCGGTTTTCCTGAATGGAGTGTCTGGATGAACACGATAGCTCTTTGGGGCCACATGACTGCTCCTTCGTTGGATTTATGTGCCAATTCCTGAGGCACTTAAGGGAATCATAGTTAAATCAGCGGGGGCTGAGCCAGAGCCGTAAATCCAACGATCCGGCTAAACGGGCGCCTGGGGAGTCAGGCCCCTAAGTCCTCTGGCAGCTCTGGGCATCCATCCGCTGTCTTCTTTCACCTTGGGTCGAGACGGTAGGATTGGCTATCTGGGGGACCGTATTTGAGGACCCGTTACTGCGGGGAGATTGGGAGCCGAGGCGAAATTTTACAGTGAAAACGGCAAAAATTGAGGCAGTCGAGAAGAGGAGTTAAGCGGGACCGAAGAGATCCCGGAGTGGACTGAGTGGGTACCCTTCTCTGCGACTGGCATATCTTTTCTCCCTGAACCCTGTTGAGGTAAGAAGCAATCAGGTAGCCTCATCCCGGAACAACAGCGGTGAATAAGGAGGGAAATCATGGAAAGATTTGGAAATTCAGGGCAGGTGGTGATTTGGAATAGGATTGGGAAAATGGAAAGGGGACGGTGAAGATTCATCCAGTCGTATTTCTTGAGCGCTTACGGTGGAGATGACCCGTTCTATTTTTCTACTCTGCCGCTTCCCTTTTCTGAAATGTATTCTGGCATCAAACAGACGCTAGTTACCGTCGGCTTTAAAGCACTCAATCAGACCTCGCCCTCTACGTTGCCTTGCTAATCAACCACACCTCGGCCCGCACGCTGCTCCTTTAGCCCCAACCTGTTCACCGTGCTGTGATCTTGTCTATTTCGTCACCGACTCCTTGTCCACGTCCTCCCTCTGGTCTGGAACTCCCTCCCCATTCATATCTGCCAGACCACTGCTTTCCTCGGCTTCAAAGCCTTTCTAAAATCACATCCCTCCAGAGGTCTTCCCTAACTAAGCTTTCATCTCCCCCGTTGGCCCACCCTTCTACTTCACCTCTGCATTCAGATCTGTCCCCGTTCAGCACTCGATATTCACCCCATCCTCAGCCCCCACAGCACGTATGTATGTGTCCTTACCCTCTGCCCTTTTCCCTATCTGTAATTCATTTTAGTCTCTCTCGCTGGAATGTAAACTCTTCGAGAGCGGGTCTCTTATGCTCTCCCAGGAACTTAGCTCAGTGCTCTGCACACTGTAAGGCCTCAATCACTACCCCTGAATGATTGATATGAGAATTGTAAGATGCTTAGGTAAAGCTCTCAGCCACTGGTGATCATTTGAGGTACATTAGAAGTTTTCTTCAGGCAACTCAATTGCCTGTGGTAACGGGGAACAGGGAGAGCGGGAATAATTGAAACCTACAGGGAATTATTTTTATCCGGTAAATCCGACTTACTCCCTTCCCTCCCTTCCTGCTCCCGCGAACCTTTTCCTACGGGGACTAAGATGCAGCAGAATCGACTGTTACGAATTTAGCCTCTTCTCCCTCCTCTCCTGACACTGGCAGAACTGTGGATGAGGAGTAACTGGATTAATTGGCTCTCAAAGCATCAACATCTGACCATCGGTTAAAAGGAGGAAAGGAAAGTAGATTTATGAACCTCAGGGCCCAAGGGGCCGGTGGAGAGTCTTTAGGGATCACCACGGAGCTCGTAGTGAGTCTGCACTGGAGAGCATTTTAGGTGTTCTTTCTAGGATCACTGGAAATCCGCGCACCCTCTTTTAGCCACGGCGTCTGTTATTAAAGAGCAAAAAAAAAAAAAAGGGCGGCCGATTGTTAGAGAGAAGCTTGTGAGGCAGGAAATGTAGTTCCCGCTTTGCTCCTCTAGCCCCGGCTTACTCACCGCGTCCCGTCTCATCTGTCTTGCCGCCGACCCCTTTCCCACAGCCTCCTCCTAGCCTGCAACTCCCTCCCCGTCCCTCTACGCCACCACCTCCCTCCCCGCCTTCAAAGCCTTATTAAGGCCGCAGCTCCTTCAAGAAGTCTTCCCCCATCAAACCCAACTCGCTCTCCCTCCTCCGTCACCTATGCGCTTGGATCTGTGACCTTTGGGCATCGGCTATTCACCTCACCCTCAACCCCACAGCACTTATGTACGTATCTACAAATTATATACTATAAATGATCCATATTAATGTCCGTCTCCCCACCTAGACTGTGGGCAGGAACGGGTCTATCAACTCGGTCGTACTGTACCCTCCCGAGTGCTTAGTACAGTGCTCTGCGCTCAGTAAATACGATTAATGAATGAATGATACTCTCCCAAGGGCTTAGTACAGTGCTCTGCGCCCAGTAACCGCTCAATAAATACCGATTATAATAATGACACGGTGATGATCACAGAACGGCCCCCGACGCCTTAGGGCCGGCGTCAGCAAGCAGCAGCATCGCTCTCTGAAACTGTGTGGAAAATGGAGAAAGGGGGAGAGGGGAAAGGCCATGTCTAATTCCACACTTCACACAGCTCAGGAGAGCAGTTCGAGAACCACGGCTGCTGCTGCTGCTGAGGACGATGAGGATGAAGATGGCGGTGGCGACGGTCACGGGGACGGTGGATAAGTCCCGGTCCAGGCAGCCCTCGGGATCTCCCTCCGAGGCGCGTCGCCCCATCTTCCAGGTCCGCCGTTTGGGCCGAGTTCCTCCAGGAGAGAAAACATGGAAGGGAGGCTGAATCTTTAATGACCTGGGGGCCCTCTTATCTTGTCACCTTCCCACCCAGTGATCTCACCTCTCTGGGAGTCTGGCTGGGAGAGACTCAAAGTGCGGCTGGGTCATTTAGGTCCTGCAGACTGGGCACTTTTGCAGCCTCGAGCCGGCGTCACCCGGAGAGGGCCCGGGCCCTCCCCCGAGGTGAGCCAGGCCGGGGGGATTAAAGCTCTAGTTTGGCAGCATCAGCCGAAAAGGGATTAATGAATCCAATGCAGATCAGTTACCGGCTCGGTGCGACAAAAATCAAGTCCCCTTAATCTCTCTCGGCCTAAAAATCCATTCGTCACCACGTTCTTCGGTAGAAGAGACGGGAGAGTGTGTGTGTGTGGTGGGGGGCGGGAGGGTTGCGAGCAGAAGGAGGGATGAAAAGAATGGAGACAAAGTGACCAAGAGCAATTTCCAAGCCCCATCCGACTTGAGGCCTTTTTTCCTACTGGAAGCCTTTTTTCCTATTTGACCAGGTTTCTCAACGAATTTGGAAAGAGTAAGTTTTATTCTCTGAATGTGTACTTCACCCATTTGGAGAAGGAGCGTGGCTCAGTGGAAAGAGCATGGGCTTTGGAGTCAGAGGTCACGGGTTCGAATCCCGGCTCGGCCACTTGTCAGCCGGGTGACTTTGGGCGAGTCACTTAACTTCTCGGGGCCTCAGTTACCTCATCTGTAAAATGGGGATGAAGACCGTGAGCCCCACGTGGGACAACCTGATTCCCCCTGTAGCTCCCCCCGGCGCTTAGAACAGTGCCGGGCACATAGTAAGCGCTTAACAAATACCAACGTTGTTATTATTATTAGACGATATTGGGATTTAGCAGTTATTAGCTGCTTGCTAACCTTTTCTCAGGCCTCGGGAATCCCACCGGGTGTGCATTAAGAGGACTTTTGTGATATTAACGGGGCGTGAGCGCGTACGTCTCGGCCACAGAATACTCATGGTTTTGCACTAGAGGGCAGCCAAAGACAGGAATTAAAATAATAAGCAAGAGCTAGACAGGTTCGACTGTTTTTTTCTCATGGTACTTCTTCATCGTTCCATTACTCAACGGTATTTATTGAACACTCGCTATACGAAGAGTACCCTACTGAGCGGTTGAGAGGGTACAACAGATTATAGTGAGCAGACCCATAGCGAGAAAAAGCTTGGTCTAGTGGGAGTTGGGCGGACCCGGATTTGAATTCAGACTACTGTGTGACCTTGAGCAACTTCCTTGACTTCTCTGTGCTTCAGTGACCTCATCTGTAAAGTGGGAATTTAAGACTGTGAGCCCCATGCGGTTCAGGGACTGTGTCCAACCTTATATCTCTATCTAGAAGCAGCGTGGCTCGGTGGAAGGAGCCCGGGCTTTGGAGTCGGAGGTCATGAGTTCGAAGCCCAGCTCTGCCACTTGTCAGCCGTGTGACTGTGGGCAGGTCACTTCACTTCTCCGGGCCTCAGTGACCTCATCTGTAAAATGGGGATTAAGACTGGGAGCCCCACGTGGGACAACCTGATTCCCCTACGTCTACCCCAGCGCTTAGAGCAGTGCTCTGCACACAGTTAGCGCTTAACAAATACCAACATTATTATTATTATCTATGCCAGTGCTTAGTATAGTCCCCGGCATATAGTAGGTGCTTATCAAATACCATAAAAAAATGAATTTAAAGTCTAGAGGGGGAGAGAGACGTCAAGACATTACTGTATTAAACGCTGGGGTAGACACAAGGTAATCAGGTTAATGTTGGTATTTATTAAGCGCTTACTATGTGCAGAGCACTGTTCTAAGCGCTAGGCACTGTTAGACACGGTCCGTGTCCTAAATGGGACTCACAGTCTTAATCCCCATTTACAGATGAAGCGACTGAGGCCCGGAGAAGCGAAGCGACTTGCGCAAGGTCGCGTGGCAGAGGCGGGATTAGAACCCAGGTCCTCTGACTCCCAGGCTCCCGCTTTGCCCACTGGGCCACTCGTTTCGGTCCGAAATCTCGGCCACTCAAGCTTGTCATAAATCCCTATTTTCCATCCACTTCGCAGAAGCCCCGGCTCCTTGGCTTGAAGGCTCTGGCAGCCAGGCTCCTGGCCTGCTACTTTAAAGCACAGTGCAGCTGAATTTTGATACGCATTTTCCATGCAGACTAAATGGCACCGAGTCAATTCTCTTTGAAATGAAAGAAAGGTTGAAGGGAAAGGGAAATTATGAGGCCCTAGAGAAGAGGCATGTTTTCAGATGGCATTCAAGAACTGATAGAGCATTAAGGAGGCAGAGGACTGAAGGAGGATTCCAGATGACAGAATTCACGTGCGGGTTTCCGCCCGTTACGATCCCGAGGTGATCATTTCTATGATTCAAGGAGAGATTTCAAGCCCAGCTTGCCCTGCCTGTTTTGACAGAGGCAGTGGTTCCAACCCAAAATGATTTTTACTGTGCGAAAAGATCTGTGGATGAGGGCTACTTGGGCTCTCAAATAACGTATTTAAATCGGATTAGCTCGTAGATCTTAGGTGGCGTGGGACTTTGAAACAGGCAGAGTGAGGCGATTGGGATGGGTTCATGGCGAAGTGGTTCACGATGGATTACTTGAGAGAAATTTAGGATGTAGCAAGCAAAAGTTAGGGGTATCGGATGGTCTTTCCCTAAATGTAAAGATTGTAGCCAAGGAGGGAAGCTAATAATAATAATAGTGTTGGTATCTGTTAAGCGCCTACTATGTGCCGAGCACCGTTCTAAGCGCCGGGGTAGACACAGGGGAATCGGGTTGTCCCACGTGGGGCTCCCGGTCTTCATCCCCATTTTACAGATGAGGTAACTGAGGCACCGAGAAGTGAAGTGACTTGCCCAAAGTCACACAGCTGACAAGTGGCGGAGCCGGGATTCGAACCCATGACCTCTGACTCCAAAGCCCGGGCTCTTTCCACTGAGCCGCGCTGCTTCTCGTTGAAGTGGTCCTTTAAAGCATTCATTCATTCGTTCCATTTTATTTACTGAGCGCTTACTGTGTGCAGAGCACTGCACTAAGCGCTTGGAAAGTACAATTTGGCAACAGATAGAGACAATCCCCGCCCAACAACAGGCTCACAGTCTAGAAGGAGGAGGCAGGCAACAGAACAAAACAAGTAGACAGGCATCTTGAGCACTATTGGAGATGGAATTCTAGTCGGAGCGAAACACTGTTCTGAAGCGGTGTGACCTAGTAGAAAGAGCATGGGTTCGGGAGTCGGTGGTCCTGGGTTCTAATCCGGCTTCTTCCAATTGGCTGTTGGGTGACCTCGGGCAGGTTGCTTAACCTCTCTGAGCTTCCGTTCCCTCAGCTGTAAATTGAGGATTCAATTTCTGTCCTCCTTCACACTTAGACTGTGACCCCCATGTGGGATGGAGACTGTGTCCAATTAATTACCTTGGATCCGTTCCAGAGGTTAGAACAGTGCGTGGCTCAGTGGAAAGAGCCCGGGCTTGGAAGTCAGAGGTCATGGGTTCGAGTCCCGGCTCTGCCACTTGTCAGCTGGTGACCGTGGGCAAGTCGCTTAACTTCTCTGTGCCTCAGTTCCCTCGTCTGTAAAACGGGGATTAAGACTGTGAGCCTCACGTGGGACAACCCGATGACCCTGATTCTACCCCAGCGCTTAGAACAGTGCTCTGCACATAGTAAGCACTTAACAATCGATTAGACTGTAAACCCGTCAAGGGCGGGGACCGTCTCTATCTGTTGCCGATTTGCACATTCCAAGCGCTTAGTACAGTGCTCTGCACATAGTAGGCGCTCAATAAATACTATTGAATGAATGAACATAGTAAGCGCTTAACAGATACAATAGAAATCGTGATTACCTCATGATTTAGTTAAATCGCAACAGAATAAGAAGTACAGTATTTGTCAATGACGTATACTGGGCCCCAGGGCCGTAACTGAGGAAATCATATCTGGTTCTAATTAAATGGGTCCGGATCTCATAGACACCTACTTTTGGAGGCCACCTCAAGAATATTCCACCTCCTTCTAATTACGGGATTTCAGATTTCAGTCTGATGAAAAGTCTCCGAAAGACAGTCTCTTCTTCAGAATTGAAGTGAAGCTAGTCAGGAATCATTTCTTTTCATCTTCATCTGTCCTCTCCCCTCCCCTCCTATCTCATAGCATTCCCCTGTCCCATTTGCTAGTAACCGGGATGCCTCGACCCTATGAAAACGGAAAATTCCCAAACGCAGGTGCGGTCGATAGATCACGGCCCCGGGAGTCAGAAGGTCATGGGTTCTAATCCCAGCTCCACCACCTGCCTGCTGAGTGACGTTAAGCAAGTCACTTCGCTTCTCTGTATCACAGTTACCTCATCCGTAAAATAGGGATCGAGACTTGTGAGCTCCACAGAGGACAGGAACTGTCTCCAACCTGATTTGTTTGTCTCCACCCCAGCGCTTAATACAGTTCCTGGCACGTAGTAAGCGCTTAACAAATACCATTTTATCATTATTATTCTGGGTTTGTATTTATACCAAGAATTCATTTGGGTAATCCAATAATATGCGTATTCTCGTCTCCCTACCGAGGCCTAGAGGGGTTCTATTTGTTTGCTTGTTGTTGTCCCTCACTGACCCTGTCTGGAAACTCATGTCTGCCTTTCGGGGAATGCTCAAGAGAATAAATTCCTTCTCTGGACTCCAACACTTTCCCTTTCACGGGGGGATCGCGGAGTAGAAGAATGTTCCCTTGTATTGGCATAATCCCACCTTCAGCCTTGAGAAGGGACCCAGATTTGTTATTAGTAATCGATCTTCAATATCGATCGGAAGAAATTATACCACGTTGACCATAGTCTGGGATCCGGATCAATGACATCTGTTAATTTACAGTACATCATTTCCCACAGATAGCACCGATTATAGCAGATAAAGTAACGTATGCCAGTGCATGGAAAATAGACTACGGATAACCCAAGAGGGAAAATCTGATTAGCACCAAACAGCTTGGCAGATAAAACATTGTGCCCTATAGATCAATCAGTCAATCAATCAAACAACCAGGTATTTACTGAGTACTTGCAGTGTGCAGAGCACCGTACTAAGCATCTGGGAGAGTATAATAAAATAGATTTGATCGACAGGATCCTTGCTCATAATAATAATAATGATAATGTTGATATTTGTTATGCGCTTACTATGTGCAGAGCACGGTTCTAAGCTCTGGGGTAGATACAGGGTCATCAGGTTGTCCCGCGTGAGGCTCACAGTTAATCCCCATTTTACAGATGAGGGAACTGAGGCACAGAGAAGTGAAGTGACTTGCCCACAGTCACACAGCTGACGAGTGGCAGAGCCGGGATTCAAACCCCTGACCTCTGACTCCCAAGTAAATTTAGGTCTAGAAGGAAATGATAGAATATTTGGAAATCGTATGATTTAATTGTGAAGAATTTAGACCTAACAGTAATTTCAGAAATAAAGAAAATCTGTTTTCCTAGCGGGAAAGGCGACCTAGAAAATTTCATCGTGGAGGCGTGGCCCCGATCTTGTTTTTCCCTCGGAAGCCAGTCGAGGTCTTTGAGAAGCAGCATGGCTTAGTGGATAGAGCACAGGCCTGGGGCGAGGGTCAAAGGACCTGGGTTCTACTCCTGACGTCGCCACTTGTCTGCTGTGTGACCTTAGGTGAGCTGCTTAAATTCTCTGTGCCTCAGTCACCTCATCTATAAAATGGAGTTTACTGTGGAGAGCCCCACGTGGGACATGGACTGTGTCCAACCTGATTAGCTCGTTTCTACCCCAGGGCTTAGTACAGAGCCTGGCACAGAGTAAAACGCTTTAACAAATAGCATTAAAAACAAAAAAAAAATGAGCAGAAGAGGAGACGATTTAAGAGGGGAGGAGACAAGCTCAATTTTGGACAAGCTGAACTAGAAGCGCCTGTGGAATCCTCATGCAGGGATGTCCTGGAGGCAGAAGGAAATGCAAGATTGCAGGAAAGGAGAGAATTCAGGGGGTTAGTGAGGTAGATTTGAGAAACATGTGCGTAGAGATGGTAGTTGAAGCCACGGGCGCGAATGAGTCCTCCAAGGGAGAGGGCGCAGGTGGAAAAGAGAAGGGGATCCAGAACTGAGCCTTTAGGGAAATCTTCAGTTAGGGAGAGGGAGTGAAAGGAAGAACCAGCCTATCTGGGAAGGATGGGCCAGAGAGGTAATAAAACCAGGAGAGGACCGTGTCCGAAAAGCCACGGTTAAATGGTATTTCCGGGAGGAGGGAGAGGTCCGCGGAGTCAAAGGCAGTCAAGAGGTGGAGGACCATGACGATGGAAGAGTTGCCGGGTGTCTCGATGTCTTCCATTTGCCTTCGGGCCCTGACTGGTAGTAAAGCTGTGTAGCTTGGACCATCGTCTCAACCAGTGTGTTCAGGACCTCGTTGATGGGAATCCGACCTTGGCACTTGATCATCGGAATAGACAATAACCCCTCTCAGGATGGGACCTGGAGAGTTTCCAGGCCTCGACCAGCCTCGGCGAGGGGAGGGAGAGCCAGGCGGAGGCCTGTCCATTCCGTTCCTCGCTTGAGCAATGGCTAGAGAGGGGAAGGCCATCGGCTACGGGTCGAAACTCACTCGTGCTGGGCGGCAGCGGCTTGGGAGAGAGTCGAGGGCGGAGACCCGAGCTTACCGCGAGGAAAAAGGCAGTGGCAAGCCGCTTCCGGATTTCTCCCAAGAAAACTCTCTGGATCCGCTACCAGAACGACCGCAGACGGAGGCGGGGCGTTCTGGGGGAGGTGCGTCCGTGGAGTCGCTATGGGTCGGAGACGACTCGACGGCATGAGACGGGAGGGGATGCAGCCAGTAAGGTGACACTCGTGAAACTGTTCCCGTAGCTGGGTGTGTTCTCAGTGACAGGACCAAGTCCCTCAGCCATGTAGAAAAAGTTGGGCACCACTGCAGGCTGTGTGACCGTGGGCAAGTCACTTCACTTCCCCGTGCCTCAGTTAGCTCACCTGTAAAATGGGGACTGAGGCTGTGAGCCCCGTGGAGGACAGGGCCTCTGGATTGTAAGCTCTTTAAGGGCAGAGGAAATGTCTGTTTATTGTTATATTGTACTCTCCCAAGCATTTGGTACAGTGCTGTGCACACAGTAAGCACTCAATAAATTCAACTGAATGAAATGAATGACAGGGACCGTGTCCAACCTGATTAGCTTGTATCTATCCCAGTGCTTAGTACAGTGTCTGGCACATAGTAAGCACTTAATAAATACCCTTCAAAAAAAAAAAATGACATCCCATTGCAGTCAATCTCTGTCACTCTTCCAGAACGCCTTTCTGGTTATCCTCAGAAATCAGTGTGCGCTCTTCCTCATTCTAATGAAACATTAAAGAAGCGTCAGATTACTTCAAGGACGTCACCATAATCCCTTTTCCAAGAAAAAGGTGAGAGAGCCGACTGCGGACACCACTTGTAGATCTCACCGCTTTCCTCTCAAGGTAGAATCCGTCGATGGCAATTATCGAGTACCTACTCTGTGCACAGAGTACTGTATTACACTTGGGAGCGTGCAATAAAAATAAAAAATGTGGTCATTACTGCGCAGTAGGGGAGGCGTGTACATGTGTACACGAAATGGGAGCTGGAGGAAAAGCACAAACGATTAGTACTAGTAAGAATATAGAAAAAATAAAATGTGAATGCATCATTAAATGAAGTAGGTAGATGGATATTTATATCAATCCGTAGTTTTTATGGAGCACAATGGGTCGGAGATGGGGAAGCTGAGAGCGGGGTACAGTGATTCACTTTGAGAGAGGCACAGGGTACGTATGGGGTATTTGTTAAGCGCTCACTATGTGCCGGGCACTGTACTAAGCGCTGGGGTGGATACGAGCAAATCATGTTGGACCCAGTCCCCGTCCCACATGGGGCTCACGGTCTTCATCCCCAGTTTCCAGATGAGGGAACTGAGGCCCAGAGAAGTGAAGCGACTTCCCCAAGGCCGTGCAGCAGACAAGGGGAGGAGCCGGGATTAGAACCCGCGACCTTTTGACTCCCGGGCCCGTGCTCTATCCACTACGCCGTGCTGCTTCTAGAGAATGAGTTGCGATAGAGTGGATAAAGACAGCAGATACGTAAGAGCCGGTGGACTGCCTTGAAGACAGTGGGCAGAAGCTTCTGTCTAATTAGGGAAGCAGCGAGGCTTTGTGGAAAGAGCACGGGCCCGGGAGTCAGAAGGGCCTGAGTTCTAATCCCGGCTCTGCCACTTGTCTGCTGCGTGATCTTGGGCAATGCTCACTGGAAAGAGCACGGGCTTTGGAGTCAGAGGTCATGGGTTCGGACCCCGGCTCGGCCACTCGTCAGCTGTGTGACGGTGGACAAGTCACTTAACTTCTCGGTGCCTCCGTGACCTCATCTGTAAAATGGGGATTAAGACTGGGAGCCCCACGTGGGACAACCCGATTGCCCTGTGTCTACCCCAGCGCTTAGAACAGTGCTCGGCACGTAGTGAGCGCTTAACAAATGCCAACATAAAATTTCTCTGGGCCTCAGTTCCCTCATCTGCCAAATGGGGATTAAGGCTGTGACCCCCACGTGGGACAGGGTCTGTGTTCAACCTGATTAGCCTATTTCTACCCTTAGTGATAATGTAATAATGTTGGTATCCGGTAAGCGCTTACTATGTGCCGAGCACCGTTCTAAGCGCTGGGGTAGATACGGGGCCATCGGGTTGTCCCACGAGAGGCTCACGGTCTTAATCCCCATTTTTACAGATGAGGGAACTGAGGCGCAGACAAGTGAAGCGACTTGCCCACCGTCACCCAGCTGACAAGTGGCAGAGCCGGGACTCGAACCCATGACCTCAGACCCCCAAGCCCGGGCTCTTCCCACTGAGCCGCGCTGCTCCCTTAGTACTCGGTACAGCACCTAGTACAGTGCCTTTCAAGTAGGAAGTGCTTAACAGATACCATCAGCGTGCATCCCGAACGCGGATTTAGACGGAAGCAAGTGTGTTACGAGCAGGGAATACGGTACGTCCGCTAATCTCGCTCTACTCTCCCAGCTGCTTAATACGGTGCTCTGCGCGTAGTAAGCACCCAATAATTACCATCGATTGATTGATTAATGATGATTCTGGACAGAGCCCAGGCTAGACTGAAGAGGGGAGAGTCTGGAGGCAGGGGGGCCAGTGAAGAGACCGAGAACAGGCCGGAGATACGGTCTAGGCGGTAGAGGATGAGAACTTGAATCGGTCAACGGTATTTACCGAATGCTTACTACGTGCTGGGGTGGATTCAAGCAAATCGGGTTGGACGCAATCTCCGTCCCCCGTAGGGCTCACCGTCTTGATCCCCGTTTGACAGACGAGGCAACTGAGGCGCAAAGAAGTGAAGCGACTTTCCCGAGGTCACACAGCGGACGGGTAGCGGGGCCGAGATTAGAACCCGTGACCTTCTGACTCTCAGGGCAGTGCGACTACATCATTCTGCTCCTACGCTCGCCACTGCCGTGAGCGGTCATATTCATTGAGCGCCGACCGGCTGCAGAGCACTGTATTAAGCGCTCGGGAAAGTCCAAGATCAGTGTGACCTGCGTCGCGTCCAGGCTTCCATTCCCACCGCGCTTCCCAGGGACTTCGGTGTCCGCCGTGATGGGACGGAGGTTTCGGAGCCCGCCAAGGGACTGTTTCGGTCAACGAAGCCCCTCTGCCGCGGCAGCGTTCGAAGCTCGATCCGGGCCTAATTCCGTTGGCGTGGCTCCGTGCGGCTGCCGAGTTCGAAGGCCGGCTTGCCATCTCTCCTGACCCAGGGGCTGCTCCTCTGCTGCCTGCTGCCTGAATTGACTTCCGGAGGCAGAGGAGAAAGAGACAAAGCGACCGGCTACGCGTAAGGTCCAGCGAGTTTGTGGGTGTGCATCGTATTCATTCAGTCAGTCGCATTTACAGCGTGCAGAGCACTGTACTAAGCGCTTGGAAATTAGAGAAGCAGCGTGGCTCAGTGGAAAGAGCACGGGCTTTGGAGTCAGAGGTCATGGGTTCGAAGCCCGGCCCCGCCACTCGTCAGCTGTGTGACTTTGGGCGAGTCACTGAACTTCTCGGTGCCTCAGTTACCTCATCTGTAAAATGGGGATCAAGACTGTGAGCCCCACGGGGGACAACCCGATTCCCCTGTGCCTACCCCAGCGCTTAGAACGGTGCTCGGCACATAGTAGGCGCTTAAAAGATACCAACGTTATTATTATTAATGTGCAATTAGGCAACAGAGACGATCCCTGCCCAACCACGGGCTCACAGTCTAAAAGGAGGAGAGACACAGCAAAACAAAACAAGGAGTCGGGCATCAGTACCATCAAAATAAATAGAATCATAGATATATGATTCCCGTCAATGGGCAGGGACCGTCTCTATCTGTTACCGATTTGTCCATTCCAAGCGCTTAGTGCAGTGCTCTGCACATAGTAAGCGCTCAATAAATGCTGTTGAATGAATGAATGAATATATGCACATCATTAATAAGACAGAGTCATAAATAACATATCCAAATATACTGTGAGTGTGAGAGAGAGAGACAGATATTCTGAGAAATTGTTGAGTGATGATTCCTATGTAAAATGATTTCCCCTAGCAATCAGTAGTATTTACCGAGTGCTTACTTTGTACAGAGCGTTGTCCCAATCGAGGGACTGAATAATGATTTCTATGAAAAATGATTTCCCCATTTTGAATCAGCTAATCAGTGGTATTAATTGAATGCTTACTATGTGCAGAGCCCTGTACAAAGCGAAAGTGACTGGATAATGACAGCTGCGTAAAATCGTTTCTCCATTTTAAATCAATCAATGGTATTTATTGAGTGCTTAGTACGTGCAGAACACCGTATGAAGCAAAAAAATCTGAGTAGTGGCTGCCATGTAAAACGATCTCCCCATTTTGAATCAGTCGATGGTATTTATTGAGTGCTTACTATAGGCAGAGCACCGTACAGAGGGAGTGACAGAGTAATGATTGCTATTTAAATGATTTCCCCATTTTGAATCAATCAATCAGTGGTGTTTATTGAGCGCTCTCTCCGTACAGAGCACTGTACTGAGCACTTGGGAGAGTCCAGTTCTCCAGAGTTAGCGGACGCATTCCCGGCCCACGCTGAGCTAACAGAATCTAGTCCTTTGTGGGGCAGGCTTAAATGTGGGGGTCCGCTTTCAGAGAATCAATCGGTAGTATTTATCGAACTCTTACTGTTGGTATTGGGTAAGCGCTTACTATGTGCCGAGCGCCGTTCTAAGCGCCGGGGTAGATACAGGGTGATCAGGTTGTCCCACTTGGGGCTCACAGTCTTAATCTTCATTTTACAGATGAGGTAACTGAGGCACCGAGAAGTCAAGTGACTTGCCCACAGGCACACAGCTGACAGGTGGCGGAGCCGGGATTAGAACCCACGACCTCTGACTCCTAAGCCCGGGCTCTTTCCACTGAGCCACGCTGCTTATACTAAGCGCTTGGGAGAGTCTGATGCAACGGAATCGGTGTCCAAAAAGCAGTTACAATCTATCGAAACACGGTGATTTTATAATGTTTTTACTCCATATCCCTCAGGGAGTACCTTTAAGTAGCCAGTATTCTGATTGTTACTCTGATCAGGGACTATATTATTTTTTTCCCCAAGTTCAATTAGGATAGAAGAAAGGCAAGAAAATTGACTGTGGAAACTATCCTGGCATGTAGACAGGGAATGATTTCTGAGGAAAATCGTTCCCCGTATATTGATGAAGATGACATGATATCTGTTGGGCCTCAAACACAGGAGAGGGCCAGAGAGGTTTATCAAGAGCTAATAATAATAATGTTGGTATTTGTTAAGCGCTTACTAGGTGCCGAGCACTGTTCTAAGCGCTGGGGGAGATACAGGGTCATCAGGTTGTCCCACCTGGGGCTCACACACTTTTAATCCCTATTTTACAGATGAGGGAACTGAGGCCCAGAGAAGTGAAGTGACTCGCCCACAGTCACGCGGCTGACAAGTGGCAGAGCCGGGAGTCGAACGCATGACCTCTGACTCCGAAGCCCGGGCTCTTTCCGCTGAGCCACGCTGCTTCTCCACGCGACTGGTCACATCAGACGTGAAGGTCAGATGAAGAGCAGCCGGGTCGAGTGGATCGAGCCCCGGCCTGGGAGTCTGGAAGACCTGGGTTCTCATCCCAGCTCTGCCGCTTGTCTGCCGTGTGACCCTGGGCAAGTCACTTCACCTCTCTGGGCCTCAGTTACCTCATCTGTAGAATGGGGGTGGATATGGTTCGTCCACAAGGGACATGGATCAGGTCCGGCTTGTAACCTGTAGATACCCCAGCGATCAGTACGGTGCCTGGCACAAAATAGACCCCTAACAAATACCAGGAAAAGGGTCTTCCGTGCGACCCTTTCCCCAGTATTAATGGAGAGACGTAGGGTTGTGTAATAGGCCAATCTTGTCCGATCTAATTCTAATAATAATAATAATAATGGCGGTATTTGTTAAGCGCTTACTATGTGCAAAGCACTGTTCTAAGCGCTGGGGGACACAAGGTGATCAGGTCGTCCCAGGTGGGGCTCACAGTTTTAATCCCCCTTTTACAGACGAGGGAACTGAGGCACGGGAAAGTTAAGTGACTTGCCCAAAGTCACACAGCTGACAAGCGGCGGAGCCTGGATTCGAACCCATGACCCCTGAGAACTCGAGGAACTAGGGCTAAGAACATCATCCCAAATCCTTGAATTCATCACGCAGAAACTATCTTACAACTATCCAATTACTATCTTACAACTACCTTTCATGCCCTTGAAGGTAACCGAGGTGCAGAGACGTAAAGTGATTTGCCCAAAGTCACACAGCGGACCAATGGCTGTCGTGATTAGAACTCAGGTCCTTCTGACTCGGAGGCTCGTCTTTATCCACTAGGCCGTGCCGGGCCCTTGAAGAGCCCAGAAGAAGCGGATTCACTTAACCTTGGGTCCTCTGGGCAGGTCCTCCCTGGCGGTCAGGGACCGTTATCTTCGGTGGACAATCCTAGGTGATTGCATAGCACCTTTTTAATAGGGATTATTAATAATGATAATAATAACAGTGGTATTTGTTAAGTGCTTAATATGAGCCAATTACCTTTCTAAGCACTGGAGTAGACACAAGTTAATCAGGTTGGACGCAGTCCCTGTCCCTCGTGGGGCTCCCGCTCTCATTCCCCATTTTACAGATGAGGTAACCAAGGCCCAGAGAAGTGAAATAATAGGGTCGGTATCTGTCAAGCGCTTACTATGTGCAGAGCACTGTTCTAAGCGCTGGGGGAGACGTGGGGTGATCAGGTCGTCCCACGTGAGGCTCCCGGTTGATCCCCACTTTACAGATGAGGTAACTGAGGCCCAGAGAAGTGAAGCGACTCGCCCACGGTCACGCAGCTGACGAGTGGCGGAGCCGGGAGTCGAACCCAGGACCTCCGACTCGCAAGCCCGGGCTCTTTCCACTGAGCCCGGTGGAAACAGTGACTCGTCCAAGTACACACAGCCGCCGTACGGCGGACCCAGGCTTAGAACCGAGGCCTTTACCCGTGTCCCCGCTCCTTCTACTAAGACACGTTGCTTCTCAGTCTCCCGTTTTGGGGTTCTTTTTTGCTATTTGTGCTGCAGTAGCTTGATCCCGGCTGAAAAGAGATCTGGCGAAGCAGGGAGGGAAGAGGGACAGCGGAGACGGGAGCGCACGTGCTCTCCGGGGGTGCGGACGTACACCGGCCTCACGTACGGGGAGGGAAGCAGCACGTTGAACGGCACGTCCCAGCCGAAGACCGCGGAGAGGCAGGCAGGCTGGCTGACCTTCCCCGGGCGGGAACGGGCTGACGCTTTGAGTTCAGACGCTCTGGGGAGCTGGAGGCAAATTAGTTCGGACTCCGGGTGGCGCTCACCTGCACGGCGACTTGAAAGTTTATTTGGGGTTGGGTCAAAAGGTTTTGAGAATCACAGCTGTGTTCATTAGGCGACGTGGCTCGGTGGAAAGAGCCCGGGCTTGCGAGTCAGAGGTCATGGGTTCGCCTCCCGGCCCTGCCGCTCGTCAGCCGTGTGACTGCGGGCGAGTCACTTCACTTCCCTGGGCCTCGTCGTCTGTAAAATGGGGATTAACTGTGAGCCCCACGTGGGACGGCCTGATTCCCCTGTGTCTCCCCCGGCGCTTAGAACAGTGCTCTGCACATAGTAAGCGCTTAAACAGATACCAACGTTGTTATTATCAGGCCTTTCTCCGCTTCCAACCGAGATTCCGTTGGGATGGAATAACGTGACGTTCCGAGCGAGAAACTTCGGCTCCCAGATTTAGACCGAGATTTCTTCCCGTTCTACTGGGGCAAGGTGGCCACGGACACGATCCGTAGGGGACGGTCAGTTTGTTGCTCGTCCTCTCTGCCACATCAGTCAATCCATCAGAGGTATTTATCGGGCGCTTACTGTATGCAGGGCACTGTACTGAGCGCTCGGGAGAGAAAAATACGACAGAATTAGCAGAATGACATCTACAGCTAAGTGTTTACTATGGGCCAGGCGCTGTTCTAAATCCCGGGATAGATAGAATAATCCGGTTGGACACGGTCCATTTTCCTCATGGGGCTCACAGTCTTAATCCCGATTACAGACGTGGTAACTCAGGTGCAGCAATGTGAAGTCAGTCAGTCGTATTTACTGAGCGCTTACTGTCCGCAGAGCACCGTACGAAGCCCGGGGAAGAGTGCGATTAGCGGACGTGTTTCCCGCCCTTAAGCTTCCAGACTAGAGAATGGGTTTAGCGGTCTAGACGCCTTGCGGGCCCTCGGGCCAGTCAACCAGCTGCAGAGCTGCCCTGGGGGACAAGCAGCGTGACTCAGTGGAAAGAGCCGGGGCTTCGGCGTCAGAGGTCACGGGTTCGACTCCCGGCTCTGCCGCTTGGCAGCTGGGTGACCGTGGGCCAGTCGCTTCACTTCTCTGGGCCCCAGTTACCTCGTCTGGAAAATGGGGATTAACCGTGAGCCTCACGTGGGGCGACCCGATGACCCCGTATCTACCCCAGCGCTTAGAACAGTGCTCGGCACATAGTAAGCGCTTGACAAATACCAACATTATTATGGCTGCCTTTAGAGTCGCTGTAGAGTTGGCCTCAAATTGGGTTTGTGCTAGCGTGGCAACTCTCCGCCTCTGCCCCTAGACTCTAATAAGGATAATAATAATATGTGTCAAGTATTTGCCGAGCAGCATGGCCTAGCGGATAAAGGAGGGGCCTGGGAGTTAGAAGGACCTGGGTTCTAATTCCGGCACTTGTCTGCTGTCTCAAGCTCAGAGCAAGTCGCTTCGCGTCCCTACGCCTCAGTTAGCTCGTCTGTAAAATGGAGATTAAGCCTGTGAGCCCTGCGTGGGACGTGATGATGATGATTACGGTATTTGTTAAGCGCTCACTATGAGCCAAGCCCCGTTCTAAACGCTGGGGTAGATGCAAGGTTAGCAGGTTGTCCCAGGTGGGGCTCAGAGACTTCATCTCCATTTTACAGATGAGGGAACCGAGGCACAGAGAAGTTAAGTGGCTCGCCCAAAGTCACACAGCTGACAGGTGGCGGAGCCGGGATTCGAACCCAAGTCCTCCGACTCCCAAGCCCGGGCTCTGGCCGCTGAGCCATTGCTGCTCCTCTATGGATTGGGGACATGGACAGGGTCCAACCTGGTTACTTGGTATCTATCCCAGTGTTTAGAACAGTGCCTGGTAAATAGTAAGTGCTTAACAAATGCCACCAGAAAAATAGCACTATGTGCTAAGCACCTAGGGTAGATGCAAAATAATCAGGTCCCCCCTGGGGTTCACAGTCTAAGTAAGAGAGAGACCAGGGATCGAATCTCCGTTTTGCAGATGAGGGAACCGAGGCCCAGAGAAGTCAGGTGACCTGCCCAAGGTCACGCGGCCTAAGTAGGAGCGGGGATTGGAACCCGGGTCCTTTGAGTCCCCGGTCCGTGCTCTTTCCGCTAGGTCACGCCGCTTCCTCGTGGACAAGAAATGTGGCTACCAGCTCCGTTGTAGGGTACGTTCCCGAGCACTTAGTACAGTGCTCGGCACACGGGAAGAGCTCAGTAAATACCATTCTTTTACTGGTCGATGAATTGCCTGTCCCAGTTCAGTTCTGTAACCCCTGAGCGGAGCATGGGTGGATCTGGGAGATGGGACGGATGGAATTTGCCGAAATAGCCCTGCCCCTGAGCTCCGTGATTCTGTAAACCTCGATCACGACCCCGCTCCGACCTCGTCTTTAATCTTCCCATTCTATGAGCGTTTTAGCGGTCTTTCTGGCCACCATCACGAAATGATAACAGTGACGTTCGTAAAGAGCTCTCATTCGTGCCGAGCACTGTACTAAGCACTGGGGTGGACACAAGATAAGCAGGTCTCACCTGGGGCTCAGAGTCGAAATAGAAGGGCAGAGGCGTTGTAGATCCCCGCAGTGCAGATGAGGGAACGGAGGCTCAGAGAAGTTAAGTGGCGTGCCCAAGGTCGTCCAGCAGATAAGCGGTGGAGGCGGGATTAAAACCCAGATCTTCAGACTCCCAGTCCCTGTGTTCTGTCCACGAGCCCACGCCGCTTCTCTAAACCGGTAATTTAGGAAACGATAGTAAAGCAGCCCTCGATATGCCTCACCTCTCTTTCCGGAGAGTTACTTGAGACCTCGGGACCGCCATCATCTAGTTCTAGTTTGGATTAGTTTTCCCTACACGGATTATCAATCCGTCGGTGGTATTTATTGGCACCCGCTACACGCAGAGCACTGTACTAAGCGCTCGGGAGAGGAGGCTCCATCAGAATCAGCAGGCACGTTCCCTGGCCCGTTAACGAGCTCACGTTACCGGGCGCTTCCTCGCGGCGAAGCTCGTTTGCCGCTTTTCTTTCCCCTCGTTCGGCTTTTCGAGGTCTTCCTACAATTTGCGCTCGTCGGAATCTCATTCCGCCACCTGGAAGAACTGAGGTGTCAGCTTCACTCTCCCTCATCCAGACCGTCTGTGAAAATGCTAATTGAAAAACCAGTCCCGGGGCGCACCTCCAGAGCCCGCCGCGGGGATTTCTCCATCCAGAAAAAGCGGCGATTTTTCCTCAGTCGTACTAGTATCTATTAAGCGCTTACTGTAGGCAAAGCACTGTACTGAGCACTGGGAGACGATACACAGGTGGGAATTAAACACAATTCCTATCCCTCCCGGGGCTTCCGATCCTTAGCCGGGAGAGCCAGAGAGCCATCCATCAATCCATCAGTCAGTGGCATTTACTGAGCGCTTAGCACTGTACTGAGCACTTGGAAGAGTCCAGTGTAACTTGTGCTCTCCCGGACCCTAACGATCAACTCTAGCCCACTCCTCCAATCCCACGGTTATTCAGTTTCCTTTTTCAAACCTTTGTCGGGAAGCCTTTTTTTTTTTTAAAAAAAAAAAGTATTTGTTCAGCGCTTACTAAGTGCCAGGCGCTATACGAAGCGCTGGGAAGATATAAGCTAATCAGATTGGACGCGGAAGATGTCCCACGTGGGACACACGGTCTTAATCCCCATTTCAAAGAAGAGCTAACCGAGGCGGGGAGAAGTGAATTGACTTGCCCAGGGTCCCATAGCAGACGAGTGGTGGAGCCGGGATTAGAACCCAGGTCCTGCTGACCTTCGGGCCCGTGCTCTATCCACTAGACCCTCTAAATGTTTCAGGTGCTCTCCCGCTAGATTGTTAACTCCCTGAGGACAAGGGCTCTGCCTTTCGATTTTTCAAGATTCTCCCAAGCGTGTTTTGTACGCAATCGATAATGACTGCGGTATCTGTTAAGCGCTTACTAAGGGTCAGTTACTGTACCGAGCACTGAGGTAGAATCCCAAAAAATTGGGTCAGACACAGTCCCCGATTCCCTTGGGGCTCCCGGGCCAAAGGAGAGGGAGAACAGGTATTCCATCCTCTTTTTAGAGATGAGGAAATTGAGGCACAGAGATGTCAAGTGAAGTACTCAAAGTCACACAGCACAGATGCTTAATGAAAATTGCCGAAAATGGAGAGGTCTACTTTCTCGCTCTTCCTCCTGCCCATTTAGTTCGAAAGAGAATACAGTTTTACTTTTTCACAGACGATTTTTGTCTCCTCCACTAAACTGCGGGCTCCTTGAGGGGAGAGCATTCAGTCGTACTCTCCCAAGGGCTTGAAACAGTGCTTAGCCCTCGGCTCAGTGGAAAGAGCCCGGGCTTCGGAGTCCGAGGTCATGGGTTCGACTCCCGGCTCTGCCGCTCGCCAGCTGTGTGACCGTGGGCGAGTCGCTTCACTTCTCCGGGCCTCGGTGACCTCCTCTGTAAAGTGGGGATTAACCGTGAGCCTCACGTGGGACGACCCGATCTCCCCGTATCTCCCCCAGCGCTTAGAACGGTGCTCTGCGCATAGTAAGCGCTTAACAAATACCAACATTAAAGAGCCATTGGTTAATTTTAAACCTAACTGTAGACTCTGGGGGTTTTCTAGGTTTTGAAACGAGCCTGTCAATTCCCTAATTCTCACCGCAGCCCTTGTAGAGATTGAAGAAAGCAGTGGAAGCCTCCCAGGCTCCGGGTACATCGGTTATTCGTACTATAAGTTAAACCCTCTGGCCGGGAGTTCTGCCGCTTTCTCTCCGAGTTCTCTGGACGGACGCCGTCTGGCCTCGGTGATTTGTTTCCGTCTAGTTTATCGCAGGGGAACGTCGAAACCGGCGAAAACACCCTAAGCGTTCTAAACGTTCTCCCCCAGTGAGATCGGCTCTTCCGACCCGCCGCTCCGCAAACAGTCGGAGCGCGTTGCCCTCCCTAAAATCTTCTTTCGGTGAAGACGAACTACCAATCGCTCCAGCCTTTGGGCTCTTGTCTTAATCCCCATTTCAGAGATGAGCTAAGTGAGGCACGGAGAAGTGAACTGATTTGCCCAAGGTCCCGCTGCAGACGAGCGGTGGAGCCGGGATTAGAACCCAGGTCCTGCTGACTTCCGGGCCCGTGCTCTATCCACTAGACACTCTAAATGTTTTAGGCGCTCTCCAACTAGATTGTTAGCTCTCCCTTTCCATCCCTAAGTGTCCTTTACACCATGGTCCTCCAGGGACCCCCTGGATTCCCCGCCAGTTTCCTGGTTTGGGTCTACTTGAAGAATCCTTTCAGTGTCTCTTGCGAGATGTTCTTTAAGCCCCTTTGATGCCTGATTAAATTTCCCCTACTTGCCTGCCGCCCGCGTGGCTCAGCGGAAAGAGCCCGGGCCTGGGAGTCAGAGGTCGTGAGTTCCGATCCCGGCTCTGCCACTTGTCAGCTGTGTGACTTCGGGCGAGTCACTTAACTTCTCTGTGCCTCAGTTACCTCATCTGTAAAATGGGGATTAACTGTGAGCCCCACGTGGGACAACCCGATCACCCTGTATCTCCCCCAGCGCTCAGAAGGGTGCTCTGCACATAGTAAGCGCTTAACAAATACCAACATTATTATTATTATCTTTCCATATCTCCTCCTCAGCCTGATTCTTTTAAAAGACTGATTTCTCCCCCCTACGCTTGACTCTGCCTTACAGGCGTGCGAGTATTTTTTTTTTTTGGCGGTATTTTTTTAATAACTATAGTTATAATAATACTGGTTAAGCACTGACCATGTGCCAGGCACTGTGTGTACTAAGCGCTAGGGTGGTTACAAGCAAATCAGATTGGACACAGTCCCTGTCCCACCTGGGGCTCACGATCTCGATCCTCATTTTACAGTCGAGGAACTGAGGCCCAGGAGAGTGGAATGACTTGCCCGAGGTCGCGCAGCAGTCGAGTGGCGGAGCTGGGATTAGAACCCAGGTCCTCTGACCCCCAGGCCTCTGCTCTTTCCTCGGGCCACGCTGCTTCTCACAATTTCAGAATTATATTTATAAGCCACCCAAATAGTCCGTAGACGCTTCTTCTAGATCGGTCTTTCAGTTACGCCCTTCCGCTTTCTCGTAACCCGGGGTTTGTATTTTATTAGAGTTCCTTTTTCGAAAAAATCCTCGCGTTGGCTTTATTTGGTCTTTCTTCCCCAGCCAGAACATTAAAATTCGATTGCGTTACGGTCGCTACTGTCCTGAGTGTCTCCCACACACGGCTTCGTGCCTGGACCAGCCACCCTGTCGCTGCCGGAGACCACCTGCTGGACCGCAGAACTGTTAGAAGCAGCTACAGCCTGATTTACTGAGCACCTACCAAGTGCAGAGCACTGGGCTGAACGCTAGGAAAGGAACAGCGGAAACACAAGCTTCGATCCCCGCCCCGTTCGGTAATCCATCAGTGGTATTTACGGAGCGTTTACCGTGCGCAGCACGCTGCTCTAAGCGCTTACTGTCTATTTACTTCTTTGTTGTGTTCTTGGTCGTCGAAGTGGAAAATTATCGTGGTCCCCGATCTTACCCATATTATTCCCCGCAGGCGTCTACCACTTGCACTGTGAGCCCTTTTTCAGGACTGCGTCTGATCCAGTTATCATTCATTCATTCGTGACCGCTTTCTGAGCTGTGTGCAAAGCACTGTACTGAGCGCTTGGGAGAGTGCGATATAACAATGATAATAATAATGTTGGTATCCGTTAAGCGCTTCCTATGTGCAGAGCACTGTTCTAAGCGCTGGCGGTAATACAGGGTAATCAGGTCGTCCCACGTGAGGCTCACGGTTAATCCCCATTTTACGGATGAGGGAACTGGGGCCCAGAGAAGTGAAGTGACTCGCCCACGGTCACACGGCTGACAGGTGGCGGAGCCGGGAGTCGAACCCATGACCTCTGGCTCCCAAGCCCGGGCTCTTTCCACTGAGCCGCGCTGCTTCTCTGTTCCCTGCCCACAAAAGCTTACAGTCTAGGGGTATTTACTCCGGCTCTTGACACCTGGTAAGCGTTTAATACATACCATTATGAACGTCCGCCTTCCCCTCTGGCCTGTAAGCACATTGTGGGTAGGGAATGTGCCTGTTATTGTGTTGTACTGGACTCTCCCAACCGCCTAACCCAGTGCTCTGCACACGGTAAGCGCTCAATAAATATGACCATCTCGATTACTATCACTACCTCTGCTTCTATGAGCTCCTGAACCCGGTCCTCAGACTGAAACCCAGTACCGCACAGTATCTTTCCACGTAGGTTCCAGGAACAGCTGTTTCAGAGCACGGTCATCTGTTTTACCCAAAAAACCTTCCCTCCGCTTCTCACCCGGCAGAGACACGGTCAATCATTAGGCGATCAGAAGCGGCGCGGCCCGGTGGAAAGAGGATGAACCCGGGAGTCCGAGAACCTGGATTGCGATTCCAGCTCCACCTTTTGCTTGCTGGGTGACCTTGGGCGAGTCATTTCACTGCCCCGAGCCTCGGTGTCTTCATTCGAATGGGGATTCGATACCTATTTTCTCTCCTGCTTCAACTGTGAGCCTCATCTATGAGCTGATAATGATTACGATAATGAGGGTATTTTTTAAGCGCTTACTCTATGCCAAGCACTGTTCTAAGCACGGGGGGGGGGGGGGGGATACGAGGTAATCAGGTTGTCCCACGTGGGGCTCACAGTCTCAATGCCCATTTTATAGATGAGGGACCTGGGGCACAGAGAAGTGAAGTGACTTGCCCAAAGTTACACAGCTGATAAGTGGCGGAGGCAGAAGTAGAACCCATGACCTCTGACTCCCAAGCCCGTGCTCTTTCCACTGAGCCACACTATCTTGTTTCTACCCCGGCCCTTAATATAGCGCTTGGCATACAGGAAGTGCTTAACTATTACTAACTGCTTCACCAACACCAGCGACAGCAGTGACTATTATTCCTACGGCTATGATTCATTCATTCGATCGTATTTATCGAGCGCTTACTGTGCGCAGAGCGCTGTCCTAAGCACTTGGATTGTACGATTTGGCAACAGATAGTACTTCCGGAAGCAGTGTAGCCTAGTGGAAGGAAATGGGCCTGAGAATCAGAAGCACTTGGGTTCTAAACCCGGCTCCGCTGAAGTGACCTCGGGAAAGTCGCTTAGCTTCTCTGTGCCTCAGTTCCCTCAACTGCAAAGAATGGGGACTCAGTGCCCGTTCTCTCTCCTGCTTAGACCGTGGACCCCATGTAGGACCCGACGATCTTGTAACCACCCCAGTGCTTAGTACAGAGCTTAGAATATAATGAGAGCTCAACAGATGCCACTATTATTATTAATCAATCAGTCGATCGATTGTATTTACTGAGCACTTACTATGTGCAGAGCACTGTACTAACCATTTGGGAGAGTACTGTATACCAGAATTGGCAGACATCATTATGGATATTAGTGTGATTATCTTGAATCCACCCCAGCACCTGATGCAGAGGAAACATTTAACAAATGCTATTATTATTATTTATAATATCCGTAAGGTTGATGAGTACATCCCTCTCCATCGGGACGGCTATCTCACATTGTTTTCCCCACATCCCTTTTGCCACTTCCGGAGATGGGAGGCTGGGTCGGATGAACCAATCGTAAGACCTACTGATGGCATGGTTTATTTGCTTACGTTTCTAATAATAATAGCAATGAAAATTGTGGTCTCTGTTAAGTGGTCACCATGCACCAAGTACTATTCTAAGCTCTGTAGTAGATACAAGGTAATCGGGTCGGGACACCGTCCCTGTCCCACATAGCGCTCACAGTCTCAATCCCCATTTTGCAGATGAGGTAACTGAAGCCCAGAGAAGTTAAGTGACTTGTCCACAGTCACACGGCAGACATGTGGCAGAGCCGGGATTAGAACTCAGGTCCTCTGACCCCCAGCCCCGTGTTCTTTCCGCTAAGCCTCACCTCCTCTTCTGTGATTATGTCTGTCAGGACTTGCACGATTCCCAACACCTCACCTGGCTCATCGTCGACCACGTTCAGGATCTGATCAGCCTGTCCCACGGGCCTCCGGGGCGGGACTTTATCGGTGCCGTTCACGGGAACTCCGCCGCTAGCGGTCTCTTCATCCAGGCCATCCAGCCCCGCTGCGAGGACCTGGCGACCGTAAGTGTCCCGCGTCACCTTCCCAACCCGAAGGGCGACGTCTGGCCGTCGATCTCGGCGTGGACGCCCGGGGCGGGTGGTATCTCCGTCGTCTTCCCTCCCGCCCTCCTCCCTTCCCTTTTGTAAAAATCAGTGCTAAGCGGATCCCGACTGACCGGCGACCTTGGAGAGGAGGATAACCTCTTTGAGAGGAGGATTAGACCGGAAGCCCGTCGATGGGCAGGGGCCGTCTCTATCTGTTGCCGAATTGTCCATGCCAAGCGCTTAGTACAGTGCTCTGCACATAGGAAGCGCCCAATAAATACTACTGAATGAGTAAATACTACTCAATGAATGAATGCTCTCACTAACGATAGTAATAATCATTATGGTGGCATTTGTTAAGCGCTCACATAGATAGAAGGTGATGAGGTTGCCCCACGTGGGGCTCACATATTGCTTAGAACAGCGCTTGGCACGTAGTAAGCGCTTAATACCGTAATTATTATTATTACTAATCCTCATTTTACGGATGGGGTAACTGAGGCACGAGAGGTGGACTTGACCGAAGTCATGCAGCTGATGAGCGGCGGAGCCGGAATTAGAACCCTCGACTTCTGACTCCCAAGCCCGTGGGTTTTCCACTAAGCCAAGCTGCCTTCCCCAGTAGCTTCCCCAATCTCACTCAAATATTTCCTTCTCCCTTTCCAGTTCCTGATCAGGCTGTCGCTAGCACTGCTCTACTCCAGTGAGATTTCTACCCAGAGAGACTCCCGGGCACGTCTCGTGTCGGACGAGATTTTTCCGAAATTAGCATTTACACCGCGTCACACCCATCAGCTCTACGAGAAGCAGACAGACCCCACCTCCACCCCTCTCCTAATGCACGGGGGTGGGTCTTGCACCGAGATCGGGAGGTGAACAGGCCCAAGGGTCAGAGGGACCTAGGTTCTAATTCCGGCACCGAGAAAGAGAACCGAGGGCTGCGTCGTACTCCGTAGGAGCAGCGGCGTCTATTGAGTGCCCGATGGGTGCGGGGCACTGTACTAGGCACTTCGGTATCTGCAGAGTCCAAGATATTCCCAGGAGCTTTCCCGACTTCCCCCTCCCCTAATCCCGACGCTGACTTCGACTTAGTTGTGGGTCACTTTGCCAACTCCTTCTTTTCGAATTTCTGACCCAGATTTGCTTTAGTGGAAGAAAGGATCGTTTCCTCCTGGTGCCCGGGGCGGTCGGCCCCCAAATAAAGTTTATTTAATAAAGCAATTAGTTCCAGTTGAATTCACCAGCTGGAATTATGGGGCCATTTGAAGCGAAATGGAAATCGTAGCAAGTTAGAAGGTCGAAAGAAAAGTTAATGAAGTCTGTTTCTGAAGTGCGTCTGACGCGAGGTCTTAAAAATGTTACGTTTCTCGAGGGACATTTTCGGTCCCCGGGCTTGGACTTTTCCAGATTGTCATCCAGAGGTTCCGCCAAATCTCAATACCGAGTGCAAGAGACTTCGAGTTCGTATTTTCTAAAGGGAGACCCCAAGAATGGCAGGAAGTGTTTTCTCTTAGGATTGCCGGGATCCTGCCTGTATCTCGGGAACAATTCGATCACTGGTATTTATTGAGCTCCTACTGAGCGCCCAGCACAGTACCAAGTTTAAGTTTCGGACATAATAATAATTACGGTATTTGTTAAGCGCTTACTTATGTGCCGAGCACTGTTCTAAGCTCTGCGGTAGATACGAGATAACCAGGTTGTCCCACGTGGAGCTGGCAGTCTTAATCCCCATTTTAGAGATGAGGAAACTGAGGCACAGAGAAGTGAAGTGACTTACCCAAGGTCGTCCAGCAGACAAATGGCAGAGTCGGCATTAGAACCCAAGCCCGTGCTCTTGCCACTAGGTTTTGGACATGTCAAATGAACGTATTAAGGCAACTGGTGGGGATTTCTAGTCAACGCTCTTGAGGCATGGTGGGAACGAATGACTTTGGATTAAATAGGGTCTCAGGTAAGGCCTCGACGACAGATAATGCTCTTTTCACTGCTCCCAGCCGATTAAATCTGCCTTTACGAAAGAGCCTCTTTCCTCTGCTTCTTCTCATCCCAGTTGTAGCCTCCATTTCTCTGGTGAGGCGACGCAGATGTAGTTCAACTCTTTGGAGAATCCATGAGCTACCCTTCGCTAGCTTCTTCCAAGGCCTCCTTCTGGGGTCTCAACTGGTGGGACTCGAGGGGTTCTTGGAAGGAATTTGCTAGGGATACAGTAGGTGGGGGGAAGAGGGTGTTTTTTTCCATGGTATTAAGTGCTTACTATGTGCCAGACACTGTACTAAGCCCTGGGGGAGATACGAATTAATCGAGCTGGACCTAGTCTGTGTCCACATGGGGGTCACGGTTTTAATCCCCGTTTTACAGATGAGATAACTGAGGGACGGAGAAGTGACGCGACCTGCTCTTGGTCACTCAGCAGACATGTGGCTGAGTCAGGCTGTACATATTTATAATTCTATTTATTTATATTAATAATGTGTACGTATCTCTAATGATGCTACTGATGGCTGTTTGCTTGTTTCGATGTCTCTCTAACCCAATCTAGGCTGTGAGCCCGTTGTGGGGAGAGATTGTCTCCATTTGCTGCTGAATTGTACTCTCCCAAGGGCTTAGTAGAGTGCTCTGCGCACAGTAAGCGCTCAATAAATACCAGTGAATGAAGGAATGAGCCCAGGTCCTCTGACTCTTGGGCATGTGCTCTTTCCCATGCTATCGCAGATGGGTGGGGAGAGAGGGAAAGAGAGAGAAGGAAAGAGAGAGGGAAAGAGACAGAGCGAGAGAGAAGGAAAAAGAGAGGGAACGAGAGAAGGGGAGAAGAGAGAAACCTATTTGACGTAGTTTTGATCGTGTGGGACCCAGCACCGCGTGTCACAGAGATGACCCGGTGGAGAAGGACTAATTTCGTAGAGCTGAACCTCTTTTGAGGATATGAGCTGGTCCGTAAGTAGCCAGTTGTCACACCAGCTGTGTCAATCCCGCGTTTTTCATGGCAAGTTAAACTTCTCCTTAGGCCCTCAAGCTCCATAGCATCTGAATTCCGCACTTGGTTGCCCGACGGTCGAGGGGCGATGCTCGGCAAAAGACTGTCAGTGGATCATTTTCATATTTCGCTCGGTGCATGGAAAGAGAGGGAGAGAGAAGGGAACAAACATCTATATTTTAAAAGGGGTTTCTAGGTGAAAAGGAATCAGTCTCCAAACAGTCCTAGACTTGATGACTCACCCGCCTGCCAGGATTCAATCAGTCGCCGTCTTTGAGAGCTCTCCTTCGGATGGGGTTGGGGGAGGCGTGTGAGGGTGTCAGGCTGCCTGTCCATTGAATTGATTCAATTAATCGTTCCGCCGCGTGATTTCCACATGCGGATCTCTTCTTTTTGGCCCAAAAGCCAGGGCCGCTTTGTATACCGGGGTCGGATGAGAAGCCTCCACGTTCCTCTCCACCTCCCCCCCGCCCCCCAGCTTCCTGTTTCCAAATTTAATTAGCCTTTCGGTGACAGACAACGGATCACATTGGTGTTTTTCCTCCAGCTCCGTAAATGCCAGCGGCAGAGCAAGAGCGCTCAGTCAGAAGAGACCCGCTCTATGAAACACATGGTGTTTTCATGGCAGTGAACACGAGCGGGGATTTTTTCTGGCAGCCTCTTCTTCTGCTTGAAAACGTCAGCTCAGAAGAGTCGAAATGACTCCCGAGTCCGGTCCTAAATGCGGTCAAGAGAAGCAGCGTGGCTCAGTGGAAAGAGCACGGGCTTTGGAGTCAGGGCTCATGAGTTCGAATCCCAGCTCTGCCACTTGTCGGCTGTGTGACTGTGGGCAAGTCACTTAACTTCTCTGTGCCTCAGTTCCCTCATCTGTAAAATGGGGATTAAGACTGTGAGCCCCACGTGGGACGACCTGATTTCCCTATGTCTACCCCAGCGCTTAGAACAGTGCTCGGCACATAGTAAGCGCTTAACAAATACCAACATTATTATTATTATTATTATTATTGATTCATTCAATCGTATTTATTGAGCGCTTACCCTGTGCAAAACGCTGTACTAAGTACTTGGGAGAGTACACTATAACAACAGACAGGCACATTCCTGCCCTCAACAAGCTCACGGTCTAGAGGGGGAGACAGACATGAATATAAATAAATATATACTATATATATAAAATAATGATGGTATTTAAGTGCTTACTATATGCAAAGCACTGTTCTAAATGCTGGGGGATACAAGGTGATCAGGTTGTCCCACGTGGGGCTTACAGGCTTCATCCCCATTTTACAGATGAGGTAACTGAGGCACAGAGAAGTTAAGTGACTTGCCCAAAGTCACACAGTTGTCAAGTGGCAGAGCCGGGATTCGAACCCATGACCGCTGACTCCCAAGCCCGGGCTCTTTCCACTGAGCTATGCTGCTTCGCTGAGATATATATATATATATTTATATTTTGGTATTTGTTAAGCGCTTACTGTGTGCCGAGCACTGTTCTAGGCGCTGGGGCAGACACAGGGGAATCAGGCTGTCCCACGTGGGGCTCACAGTCTTAATCCCCATTTTACAGATGAGGGAACTGAGGCACAGAGAAGTGAAGTGACTCGCCCACAGCCACACAGCCGACAAGTGGCAGAGCTGGGATTCGAACTCATGAGCCCTGACTCCAAAGCCCGTGCTCTTTCCACTGAGCCACGCTGCTTCTCTACGCACACACACAACTTTCTCTGGCAGGGTACCTTGATGGTTCTGCAGGTCATTTCTTCCAATAATGATGTGAATATCAATATTAATAACAAGAACAGTAGTACTTGTTAAGCATTTACAGTGTGCCAAGCACTGTTCTAACTGCCGGGGTAATCAGGTTGGACACGGTCCCTGTCCCATCTGGGGCTCACAGTCCCATTAGGAGGGAGTAGGATTTAAGCCCCATTTTACAGATGGGTTAACTGAGGCACAGAGAAGTGAAGTAACTTTTCAAGGTCACACAGCGGACATGTAGCAGAGATTAGAACCCAAGTCCTCCGACTCATTCATTCAATAGTATTTAATACCATTCAATTTATTATTTGGTATTATTCTTTAGTATTATTTAGTATTTAGTATTATTATTTAGTATTACTCCCAGACCTGTGCCCTTTCCACTAGGCCACGCTGCTTCTCTAAAAGAGAAAAATGAACAGATAGAGCTTCTCTTAAAAGAGTCAACAAACAAAACACTTTTCAAGTTCTCTTGATTCTACATCCAGTAGAGAAGCTGCGTGGTTTAGAGGAAAGAACCTGGGCTTGGGAGTCAGGGGACCTGGGTTCTAATCCCAGCTCCACCACGTGGCTGCTGTGTGACCCTGTGTCATTTAACTTCTCTGTACCTCAGTTTCCTCAGCTGTAAAATGGGGATTTGACACCCATTCTCCCTCCTACCTGGACTGCGAGCCCCACACGGGACGAGGACTGCGGCCAACTTGATTATCTTGTATCATTCCCAGCACTTAATAATCATGTGGGTATTTGTTCAGCGCTTACTACGTGCGGAGCACTGTTCTAAGCGCCGGGGTAGATACAGGGGAATGAGGTCGTCCCACGTGAGGCTCACGGTCTTCACCCCCATTTTACAGAGGAGGGAACTGAGGCGCCGAGAAGTGACTTGCCCGAAGTCACACAGCTGACAAGGGGCAGAGTCGGGATACGCTACTTAGTAGAGTGCTCGGCACATAGTAAGCAGCGAGCTCTTCTCTTGGCCGTAAGCTCCTTGTGGGCAGGCGACGTGTCTGCCAACTGTGTTGCACTGTACTCTCTCGAACGCTTAGGATAGTGCTCTGCACACAGTAAACCCTCAACAAATGTGATGGAAGGAATGAATTTGGGGCTGGGAGGAAAGGGGAGCTGCAATCAAGTGGAAAGGGCAGGATCTGTTACCGATCTGTCCATTCCAAGCGCTTAGTACAGTGCTCTGCACATAGTGAGCGCTCAATGAATACTATTGAATGAATGAATGATGGAAAGGAATCCATCTACGTGGGGCTAACGGAACGGGAAGTGAAGTGTCCGCATGCAACTCTAAGAAGAAAATCTGCTTCTGCGAGGGCCTGAAGGGCAGGAAATTCACTTCTATGCAAGGTTGGGGGAGGCGAGAAACTTTGGGAATCAGTTTGTGTGTGGGTGGGGGGAGTGTGTCATTTTTTTCCTCCTGCTGAAGTGTCCTCCCACTTTCTCCACTTCCCTCTCCGCCACCCATGCCTTCTCAGCTACAGAGCGGGCAGAGATTCGGGGCTGATAGACTCTCCAGGATTTCTCGTTGCTGTTTTCAGTCAAACGGATAAAGAGGTCTCCATCGCCCATCCCACCTCCCCCAAGCCATTACCGTCACCACCTCCTGCCCGAATAGAACAGCACACAGTACGGTCCCAGTTTCTCCTGGAGCTGTGGCTCAAATTACCCTGGTAGAGGACGAGCCGGTACTCATTCATTCAGCCAATTAAGTCAACCATATTTATTGAGCGCTTACTGTGTGCGGGGCTCTGTACTAAGCACCTGGGAGAGTACAGTATAACAATAACAGTCAAGATAAAAGTAGAGTAAGCCCTCTGGCTAACTTGCCAGGCCTGAGAAATGAGTAGCATCGTCTCCAAGGTGCTCCTCTAAGTAAGTTCATCAAAACCTGTCTCATTTGTACAAAACCTTATTCTCCTAGCAAATGTTTCAAACTGTGATACTGTGAGTTATCCATACTCTGTGCATTTTTTTTTTTTACCAGTGGTGAGTTTTTTTGTGTTCTATTAATGGTATTTAGGAAGCACTTCCATGTGCCAGGCACTGTATTCATTCAGTAGTATTTATTGAGCGCTTACTATGTGCAGAGCACTGTACTAAGCGCTTGGAATGTACAAATCGGTAACAGAGACAGTCCCTGCCCTTTGACGGGCGCACAGTCTAATCGACTGTAGTAAGCTCCGGGGTAGATTCAAGCTAATCGGGTGGGACACAGTCCATGTCCCACGTGGGACTCACAGTTTTAATCTCCATTTTACAGATGAGGTAACTGAGGCCCAGAGAAGTGAAGTTATTTGCCCAAAGTCACACAGAAGACAAGTGGCCGAGCCGGATTAGAACCCGGGTCCTTCTGACTCCCAGGCCTGTGCTCTAGCCATTAGGTCGTGCTGCTTCTCCAGTGCTAATTCGGTGCTTAGAACTTAATGAATGCTAACTCATGAAAAAGGGAAAATTACTGGCAATGCAGAATGGAGGGGGGGGGTTGGGTTCACCACATCCGGCTGCCTCTTGCCACCACCTGATGAGCTCTGAGTAATAATAATAATAATGATGATAATTGGTATTTGTTCGGCACCGACTATAAGCTGGGCACTTTATTAGGGTAGATACGAGGTGTTGAGGTCAGGCACAGTCCGTTTCACATAGGGCTCACAGTCTTAATCCCCACTATACAGATAAGGTAACTGAAGCCTAGAGAAGTAAAGTGACTTGCCCAAGGTCACGCAGCAGACAAGTGGCGGAGCCGGGATTAGAACCCAGGTCTTCTGACTCCCAAGCCCGGGCTCTTTCTGCTAGGCCGTGCTGCTTCTCTAAAGTTTGTAGGGACTGAAAGCAGGTACCTGGGAACACGTTGACCAAGGTTTTTTTCAGATCTCTGTGAGCCGTCCCGGGTAATCTACCAAACGGAACGGCCACTTATAGATAATTAAGAATTGATTGATTGAAACTAGGTTTTAATCTTTGGAATCCCATGTATTATTCCCAATGAAATTGCCCTTTTTCATCTACCCTCTCCAGTCAGGGCTAGGCAGGCCAGGCTTGGCAGCTGAACCGGATAAATTACCATTTGCTCCGATGAAATAAGCTTATATAAAACCTTCTCTCCCCATCACTTCAGTCATGAGGAAAATGCGGCCCGTCTCAAGCCAAAGCCACAAATCTCTTTAGTAAATAAAAATCAAGCGCTGAAATCGTTCCTGATAGCAATCGTCTTTAGGCCCTGCCTCATAACATTTAGGGGACAGTGGATAAGCACTATTTGATTCATTTCAATCTGTGGCGTCGGATAATGTGTCTTGATGTGGTAGCAAATTCTGTGTTGCCGATTTTTAATGTCATGGTTGAATCTGGAGTTTCAAGCGACCGGGCGAAATGGAAGTGGTTTGGCAAAGGCAATGGTTGACGTTTTGTTAGTTTCCTTTGACCTGGAGCTTATTGCCCTGTCTCATTTGACTGGTTCCTTATATCACACACCCACGCGAATCCTGTCAGCCGCCCTCCTCGGTCTCATCTGGCGGATGAACGTCTCTCTTGGGCTCTGTGCGCTCGATCTGAATCGGCCCGGCTACGTTCTCTCCGCCGGATGACTCGACTTGAGGCGCACGCTGCGCGTCACAGTCCTCGTCTAAAGATTTATCGGCGTTCTTCGATGGGCCCTGGAACTCCCACACAAGCTGTTTTCACTCATTCGCCCCAAGATGCATCGACTCTTCTATTCCCCATCTTTCAGCTCTGGGAGAGAGAGAGAGGCAAATAAGGATGACAGTTTTGAAGGTTTCTCGCTTCTGATGATTCTGAAAAAGGGCTGGGTTTTGTCCAGGGTGACAACGGTTTCTAGAGCAGCCGGATTCCAGCTGTGGCTGACTTTGAAGCGTGCACGCCAGAGAGTGAGGCCAAAGGGATGCAGTTCTGCAAGTTCCCGTCTCATCCTGAGGAGGAAGATGCAGGAGAGAAGCGGGCTCAATTGCCGATATCCTTGAACCTCTCACTTTCCCTCCCACTGTTTCCCTGTTCCTAATAGGGGCCGGAATGAGAGCCGTTTCCCTCCCACTCTTTTCCTGTTTCTAATCGGGGCCGGTACGAGAGCCGTGATCCTATACTGACACACTGATAACTCCCGAAAACTCCCCCGTATTTCTGAGGCCCCCAGAACTCGAGGTCCAAATGACCACCTTTCTTTTTTTTATGGTATCTGTTAAGTGTTTACTATGAGCCAGGCACTGTGCTAAGTTCTCGGGTAGATACAAGATCATAGGTCAGGCGCGGTCCGTGTCCCACATGGGTTTCACGGTCTTAATCCCCATTTTACAGATGAGGTACCTGAGGCACAGAGAAGCAAAGGGATTTGCCCACGGCCACACAGCAGACAAGTGACATTTATTGCCATTGTTCTTGTCTGTCCGTCTCCCCCGATTAGACTGTGAGCCCGTCAAAGAGCAGGGACTGTCTCTGTCTGTTACCGATTTGTACATGCCAAGCGCTTAGTACAGTGCTCTGCACATAGTAAGCGCTCAATAAATACTATTGAATGAATGAAAGTGACAGAGCCGGGATAAAACCCAGGTCCTTCTGATTCCCAGGCCTGTGCTCCATCCACTGCGCATGTTGTTTCTCAGCTGGCCTTGTTCTCCAAGTACTGCTGCTGACTGATTTGGGAAGGTGTCTGCTAATTCTATTGTATTGTACTTCCTCGAGTGTTCGGTACAGTGCTCTGCACATTGTGAGCACTGAATAGATACGACTGATTGATTGATCGATTGATTTGGACTGCTTTTTAGAAGTAGCAAGCCCTTTCTAGCTTTCTGGGCCCCTGTGATCTTTGTAATGGACAAAACATTACCATGTGCTTTCTGACCACGGTACGGGTTTCAATAGCGTGAAAAGGCAGCACTGAAAACCAAGTGAATTTGGGGATTTAGTCATTTCAGGCTACAGCAAACTACCTGCAGTGCCTTTAGATTCACTACATCTCAAAGGACCCTATTACATTACAAAGGATTAATAACTTCCTGCTGCACAAATTAAAAATGCCCCGTGATTTGTGGTGAAGCAGACTTCCTGACGATCAACATCTATGCTTTGAACAGTGTAATTGAATGTCTCGTAGCCTGAAACACTCCCTCTATTGATCTGAATTAATTATTTGTACATCTGTAAGCTTACAACTTTCCCAGGACCTCCCATACCCTAGCCCTGCGATGCTGTTAATACCTTTCAACCATTTGAATAGAGTCCCGAGCTAGAACGATTCAAAATCTTCTGAAGTTAATAATAAAACAAAATTGCATCGCTTTTTATGGTTCATAAAGGAGAACTTTCTATTTAGAACTAAGATTCTCCTTTCAAGAACTGAATATTTTCCACAAAATGTAGCTAGTCAATCGAGAATAAAAACACCGATTCATTAAGGCTCGGATGTGTCCGATTCCATCAAGTTCAAGTTGTCTTTTGTCTTCTCTCCCCAACTTATATAAAGTTACTGAGAATGTTGGAGTAACAACCGCGCGAAGTGAGTGAGAGAAATAGTGATTAATGACTGAATGATCCAGTCTTTTGGTTAAATGTGAGATTAATCTGTAGTTAAGACATGCCAAGACTCCCGTGTCTTCATTCCTTGCCTGGGGTTGACAAGGCTCACACAGGCAGTGGAAAATAATTTAGGGATTCATATTATATACCTTCAATTACAAAAAACCTACATTTCAAGTTGGGGGGAAAAGGAATTGAGAGTCCCCAATGTAATCCAGTCTGCATTTCTGGCCTCTCTTCAAATCTGAGCCTTTTATTCAATTGTGTTGGCATCCAGAATTGGGTTTCCATTCATTTCAGGGGAAGTTTAGAAATCGTCTAGGTCATCCCAGCCATGGCGGAGAGTTGGAGTCTCAACCTGGTCCGAGAGTTGGTCCTGATTGCTTGTCTTGGGCTATGTAGGCAGTGGAAAAGTCAGAAAGAGTTTTTTCTCGAAGTGATCTGAATTCATAAAATAATGACACTTAGAAGCATATCATCCTCCTGGATGCGTCGAGTTGTAGTTCCGACAAGCTTGGGTGATTGCCAACGTGGCGGATGACGATGATGCCGGAGGAAATTCAGGAACCTTCTAAATGGTCAAAAACCACCCTCTCTCTCATCCTCCCCACTCCCAGCCCCGACACACACACATATCGTTCTCTTCCACGAGGGAGAGTCTATGTTCAGGAAAATTCAAGGGGGCTATAGGTGTGAAATGGCAGCAGAAGTGGCAGTAAGCTCCTCCCTCTAGACTTGTGGGCAGGGAACGTGTCAACCAACGTTGTTGTTTGTTCTCTCAAGTGCTTAGTACAGTGTTCCGCACCCAGTAGGCGCTTAAAAAATACCACTGATCGACTAGCTGACTGGTTGATCCTCCCGTCTGTGGGGCCTGGATTCAAATTCAGAAAAGATGTTTCCCTGGTCAGGGTGAGAACCCTTACCAACGGAATAATAATGGCTTCAACTATATTTAACGTTCAGGCAACCAGAAGACCCCTCTCCAAACACTCCAGTTCATTATTTCAAGACATTTCAAACCCAAGACTAAATCATGATGACTAAAAGATCTTTTTTTTTTTTTGGCAAGCCTTGGGCCTCGTAATGCTGCTGCCAGTGAATGGATTTAACTCTATCCAGACCCGAGATTTCCATTTTCCTCTTTGATAAACCATTTCATGACATCTCCCCAAGTTCCTCGGTTGTCTGTTTCATTACTCTGAAGGGCCTGCCGGGTGATTTGCCTAGCAGGATGTGATTTAGCTCAGGATAATGGAAAGGAGATTACTTTCAGTGCTGAAGGTTAGCTTACCTCTTCCATTTTAATGTGATTAAAGCAGCTGGTTTATGACCTCAGCCTCGTTTTCTGTAAATTCTGCTCCTGCACACTGTGGATCCAGAGGCTGTTCGCCTAACAAACTACAGTCGGCAGGACCACCACTGACTACGTATTTTTTTTCCCTAAAGCATTTGTTAAGCGCTTACTCTGTGGCAGGCACTTTACTAAGAGTGGAGTAGCCAAGCCATTCAGGTTGAATACAGTCCATATCCCACATGGGGCTCACAGTCTTAATCCCCATTTTACAGATGAGGAAAATGAGGCACCGAGAAGTGAAGCGACTTGCCCAAGGTCACACAGAAGACAAGTGGCAGGACTGGGATTAGAACCCAGGTCCTCTGAGTCCCAGGCCCGGGCTTTATCCACTAGGTCACGCAGTTTTCACTCCTAGCCCTCCACTGGTTAGGTGTTCTCCAGTGACTGCTGCAGCACAGTCCGTTCTCAAAACCGCATTAGGAGTTTGGCTCGGAACAGTCTTGGCAGGTCAGGGTTTTGTTTTTTTTTTAGCAAAAGTAATACCTTCCATGAAGCGTTCCAAAGCCAAACACAAAACTGAAGTGCAAATTCCCAAAAGAAGGCTCTTCCAGTGTCAGTGCACACTCATGGCGCCGAAACTGCAGTCTGGGAAGCTTTCGGGGGAGAGGTCTGTCTCACTACGTATTTGTTTCAGCCGCATAATGTCCAAAGCTGTGAGTCCGCTTCCGCTCTTAAAGATGCGTCATATCGCTTAAGAGGATCTTGTCGAGGCATGATGGAAACAAAACAAAACCGTTGTCAACTTTCTCATGCAAGAAGCTTGTGATAAAGGACAGCCAATGCACCTGGTCACCACAATCTTCTAGTACTCTACAGTTGCTTCAATGCCCCTCCATGTTTTCTATGATAGAATGAGGCTTATTTCTCCACCCTTCACCATGAGGCCCTCGGTCTTCCTTTCTCTTTGATCTGGTTCCATCGCCCAACCAAAACTCATTCGCTCTTAGTCTCCAAAGTCCCTGCATTTTTGTCAGATTTTTTTCTCAGAGGAGCATAGGATTCTCCAAGGGCAGTCATCCAGGATGCTCCCAAAAGGCTTCTGTTTCCTGACGGAGGTCGAGATTGATGGTCTCCGTGAAGTGTTAGGGAGAGGTCTTCATTCCCAGTCGTGTGATGCCTCGTCACGAGCCAGCAGACCAACTCTAAGAACCAGGTTGGCTAGGGCAGTGCAAATTAGAACACTTCAATCATCTGTCCTCTGTCATTCTCTGCCAAAACAAACCACCACGATGGAAGATTCTGGTTTTATCGAAAATGAGGAGAGAGACTCTTCTTGGTTTCTTACCATTTTTTTCCACTTCATCCATCCCATCCACCTTTGGTAAACCTAATCCGTGTAGGATTTCAGTGAGATGTTTAGACTCTCTTTTATTCTTTTCACCCACAGCAGGCAACTATTCAACGTGGCATTAGCCGACTACAGCAGCAAATTAACTCTAAAAAGGAGGCCTCTGAACAGGTTCACTCAATCTGCAAGAAAAGGTCATTAAATTTATGAGGGATCATTAATGATCGATATGGATGGATGTGAAACAACACAGTGTTTCAAGAACCTGAAAACCAAATTTACAGGCATTTTACAATCACTTCTTAATCAAACGCTTATCCGATATCTTGGGTTTGTTCATAAGATTTTCTCATTTCTCATCCGGCTCGACCGAATATTGTTCGAGAAATCAAACGGCTTCTCCAAAATCCGTCCCCTTTCCCTCCATCCAGCTGCTATCACATCGATGCACACGCTTCTCCGATCCCACTCTGATTATTATAACAGCCTCCTTGCTGACGTCCCTGCCTCCTGTCTCTCCCCACTCCAGTCCATACTCTATTCTGCTGTCAGGATCATTTTCCTTCAAAAATGTTCAGAACAAGTTCCCTACTCCTCTAGAAGCTCCAGTGGTTGCCCATCCACCTCCGCATCAAACAAAAGCTCCTCACCATTGGTTTTAAAGCTCTTAATCGTCTTGCCCCCTCCTACCTCACCTCACTACTCTCCTACTATAACTCAGCCCACACACTTGGTTCCTCTAATGCTAACCTGCTCACAGTACCTCGATCTTGTCTATCTCGCTGCCAACCCCTCGCCCACATCCTACCTTTGTCCTGGAACGCCATCCCTCCTCATACCAAATTGATAATTGCTCTCCTCCACTTCAAAGCTTTATTGAAGGCGCATCTCCTTCAAGAAGCCTTCCCCGACTAAGCCCTCCTCTCCTCTTCTCCCACTCCCTTCTGCATCACCCTGACGTGCTCCCTTCATGCCTCCTCCCTCCCATCCCCACGACATATGGGTATAGATCTGTATATATCTACTATTTTTATATTTATATTAATGTCTGTCTCCCCCCGTAGACCGTGAGCTTGTTGTGAGCGGGGAACGTGTCTGTTGTTATATTATACTCTCCCAAGCGCTTAGCAAAGTGCCTGGCACAGAGTAAGTGCTCAGTAAATACAACTGATTCATTGAATGAATGAGAAAAACCCTGTAGCTTCAAGTGATTGATGATGCCAAGGATTCTAAGGCGGGCTAATCAGATGTGAAAAGATTACAAATATAGAATTAAGCCTGCCATTTACAAAGAAAATTGGTACCCCGAACCAGCAGTAAACAAACAAAATCTATAAATGTGATTGCGGTTTGACAAGAATTTATGTGTGCATAAAAATCACATACATCCACACCAATTAGTTCCAAATGTCAACTCGAAGAACAGCAACACTGAATCTAGATGATAGTCCACAAGGAGTAGGTCGAGAAGAATAAAGAAACATTAAAAACCAAAGCAGCAGTTGGAACGTTGGCAAAAATAGGGCGGTTCGTATTTTTCGCTAGTTTTTTTGGATTCGCTAACAGGGTTAGCTGGAGTGGAGTGATAAATCTCCAGTCTTCGGTTCCTCTCTAACTTCTTTGAAGATCCAAGCGAATTTAAAGGGAGACTGGGTTGGGTAAGCTGATTTATAATCTTTTCCAGTCTCCTCTCCCGGCTTTTGCGGATAGGTCAAAATCCTTTCGGTCTTCAACATCCTTCCCTATCCCTCCCCACACCTCCTGGGACTATAGTAATGGTGCTTCTGTTGGTCATGAGGAGCCAGAAGGAGAGGAAACCAATGCCGAGAGTCATCTTTCAATCCTCCCCCAGCCCGACTGCTTCGAGGATTTAATAATGTTGGTATTTGTTAAGCGCTTACTATGTGCAGAGCACTGTTCTAAGCGCTGGGGTAGACACAGGGTAATCAGGTTGTCCCACATGAGGATCACAGTTAATCCTCATTTTCCAGATGAGGTAACTGAGGCACAGAGAAGTGAAGTAACTTACCCACAGTCACACAGCTGACAAGTGGCAGAGCCAGGAGTCAAACTCATGACCTCTGACTCCGAAGCCCAGGCTCTTTTCCTCTGAGCCACGCTGCTTCCCATATTTCAGGGTCGTTGCTAGATTTCATGACTTCTTATTGTGAAGACGGTCAGCTAGGGGGGTCAGCCCTCATAATCTCCCCCCCGCCCTCCAGATCCTGTTCTGATCTAAGAATTTCAGAATTCGAGCATCTATCCAGCAACTGTGGATGCCAGAGGAGACGTAACAAACAGCGGTTCCTCGACACATAGGTTAAAAGGCTTTAAAATTCACACTTTGCTAGAGAAACGTTATTTCAAAGTCTTTTTTATTCAACTGTTATTCAGCAATATACAATACAGTTTATAAACAAATGTCTTACCTTGTTTCCAATCTTTATTTAAAAATAAATATTATTGACAGTGAATATTAATTATGGTAAGATGTGCCTTTTTAATCAAAATGTCTCAAAAGGAAATAATTTACTTAATCAAAAAAACCCAAAAAAACCAAAAACAACAAAAAACCAGAAGAAAGAAATCCCAAACCCTAAACACAATAATCTACTAAAAATATCCCCCTTTTTTAGAGGGGCTTTGACCCAACATTTTTACATAGCGTTGTAAAGATAACTGCTCAACAGTTCGTGCAAAATGAAGAATCAGAGGGAAAGTTTAGGAAAGAAAATTACAGTGAAGTAGAGAAATCATTGACCCCATGCACACAGCAGGGCTTTAAACATCATCTTATTTGGAAACTAGATGCATTATTTTAGGTGTTCTACTCGGTGTAACTTCCCCAAAAATATGATTTTTTTTTCCATGTAGAATTTTTCATGCTTCTTTTCAGTCTCTCTCTGTCCATCTTTGAAACTGCAGTTCTTTCCGAGGATTTTTAATAGATTCCTTTTGTGTTTGGCTGAAGAGTATCAGATAAAGTGGTCCATCAGTGGTTTACTAATAAGTGTATAAGCTTATGCAGTGTTAACAGGAACAGATATAGGAGTGGGTCTGTAGCATAAATAGGTCCTGTACCTAAGAGAGAGAAAGAAACAAGGGAGATTGATTTCGTCTCCTGAAAGAAATCGGCTGTTAAAGTCAAAGGATGTGGTAACAGAGGGGTATGAAGACGTATTGAGATTTTGCGGGGGTCCGATTCAGAGTAGCAAGGGGAGTTTAGTGTGATTCAGGCTGTAGGTGTCGGGTTCAAAGGGTGAAGCCCTAAGCTGAATTTCTAATGCAAAGAGAGCTTCCTCTAGGCTTGCAACTCAAATCCCCTCCTACATGCCTACTGCTACTTAGCTCATTTGGATTTCATTAGGCGTTTTTCAACGCGGCTCCCGGTAACTGAAGGGACTATAAATACTCTTCAGTTCTGGTATCTGACAGGTATCCATTACCTACTGCTACTATGAAAACAGCAGTCAAGATGGTTGCACGATAATGAAACATCTCGATTCACAATGTTTTGATCGAGACGGGAGTTTCGGCAGCCAGGTTGGATCTCTCCAGAAAGACGCGGAACGAAACCGGGGTGTTGGCATTTTCTCCGGTGAGCTGATCTACGGCTCTCTAACCCCATGGGGGCACGGAATGGCATGAAGGTGAGAAGATTCACCTGCTGTTAGAAGAAGGGGAGGGGATCACCACAACCCATCGGTCACCATGCAGAGAACTGGCTGTGGGGAGTAACCTGAAGTGTGTTTAAGCAAAGAGGGCACCCACAGATGACTGGAGCTGATGTCATCGTGCCATATGCCTCAAAATCTCTTGGATTCCCCCCGCCATTCACTGAGGAAGACCCGAGGTGTATGTGTTAGGGGAAATATGGGACATAGAGCATTTCTCTCCTCCAAGTCAGGATTTAGCTAGACACTTCCTGCCTATAATGGGAGGATGGAGCCTGTTATTATTGAAGCAGCGTGGCTCAGTGGAAAGAGCCCGGGCTTGGGAGTCAGAGGTCATGAGTTCGAATCCCAGCTCCGCCGCTTGCCAGCCGTGTGATTTTGGGCAAGTCACTTCACTTCTCTGGGCCTCCGTTACCTCATCTGTAAAATGGGGATTAAAACTGTGAGCCCCAAGTGGGACAACCTGATCACCTTGTATCCCCCCAGCGCTTAGAACAGTGCTTGGCACATAGTAAGCGCTTAACAAATACCACCATTATTATTATTGCTGTGGTAGTTGTTAATCACTTAGTATGTGTCAAGCGCTGTTCTAAGTGCTGGGGCAATAATAATAATAATAATAATAATGTTGGTATTTGTTAAGCGCTTACTATGTGCAGAGCACTGTTCTAAGCGCTGGGGAAGATACAGGGGAATCAGGTTGTCCCACGTGAGGCTCACAGTTAATCCCCATTTTCCAGATGAGGGAACTGAGGCCCAGAGAAGTGAAGTGACTCGCCCACAGTCACCCAGCTGACAAGTGGCAGAGCCGGGAGTCGAACCCATGACCTCTGACTCCGAAGCCCGGGCTCTTTCCACTGAGCCGCGCTGCTTCCCGGGTAGATACGAGTTAATCAGGTTGGACACAGTCCCCGTCATGGGGCTCACAGTCCAAGTAGGAAGAAATAGAAGGAATAGAAGTAGCTCAAGACTGTAAACTTCTTGTGGGCAGGGATCATATGTACCATCTCTACTCTACTTGTCTGCTGTGTGACCTTGGACAAGTAACTGCACTTCTCTCTGCCTCAGTTACCTCATCTGGAAAATGGGGATTAAGACTGTGAGCCCCACGTGCGACAGGGACTGTGTCCAACCTGATTAGCTTGTATCTACCCCGGTGCTTACAGCAGTGCTTGACAGATAGTAAGCACTTCGGAAATGCCATCAGCATCGTTATTATTATTATTAATAATAATAGCTATCATATTGTAGGTTCCCAAGCACTTAGCTCAGTGCTCAGCACAGAGTAAGTGCTCAATAAATATTGCCTATTGACTGATCGATTGATAGTGTTCGTTGACTACCCTGAGCTCACTGGGCTTGTCAGGTATACATTAGATTCAGTTAGGGAGACATTCCTACTGCCAGCCCAGGATTGACCTCATCGGGGTTGTTTCTAATTCATTAATTCATTCATTCAGTTGTATTTATTGGGCACTTACTGTGTGCAGAACACTGTACTAAGCACTTGGAAAGTACAATTCAGCAACAAAGAGAGACAATCCCTGCCTGCAATGGGCTCACATGCCTCGAGCCTTCTTGTTTGCTTTAACGCCTCCATCTCTGTCGATGACCTAATCTCCAGTCTCACCCAACCCTGAACTGTATTAAGTGCCCTCCACCACAGGATACGGTAAATTTGCTACCTCCCGTCAATCCGTGACAATTTCTCTGGCCATTATTGCCATCTAACCGTGGAGCACTGGCTACTGCCTCTCATAAGAGGAACCTCATGGAAATCTAGGGTTCATGTCAATCACCTACGCTTTCCTATTCCAATCAATCCTGGCACCAGAGCAGATTTCTTCTTGTTGTGGGGATCTGAGAACCAAAGGGGTGAAACCCTCCCAAATCCCAGCTGGATATTCTACTTTATTCTTCTACTAGAAGCAGCATGCTTAGTGGATAGAGCGTGGTCCTGGGAATGAGAAGGTCCTGGGTTCTAATCCTCACACTGCCACGTATCTACTGTGTGACCTTTGGCAAGTCACTTCATTTCTCTGTGCCTCACTTCCCTCGTCCGTAAAATGCGGATTGAGACTGTGAGCCCCAAGTGGGACAGAGACCGTGTCTAACCCGATTAACTTGTATCTATCCCAGCACTTAGAACAGAGCTTGGCATATAGTAAGCACTTGACAAGTACCATGATTATCATTACTATTATTATTGCTCACAATAATAAGCACTTAACAAGTACCATGATTATCATCACTATTATTATTGCTCGAATATCCTCCCACTTGGGTCGGATTGGCTCGGCCTCCCTCAGGAATCCATGCCAACCTCACCAGCCTCACTGTGTCTGTGACTGTGTCTGTGTAGACCTGAATCCCTCCTGCTGCACTTTAAACCCGCTTCCTCTTGTTCTGCGCTTCAAATAACGCCCGTCTGAGGAACCAAACTGAAGGCTACATGTGATATGACATCTGGAGGATGGGGTGGTATGGGGTAACTAATGACCATTTCTCAGAGCAAAAGCCTATGTTTGAAATCAGGCCTTCAAGCAAGTCCAAAGAAGGGGGTCCCTATTAGCAGAGGGTGGGGACACTGAAGTTTACAACTGCACCTCTCCTCAACACCTATGAGCATGCCGCGATGCTGCTCTGTTAAAAAAAAAATGCAGTGGAATGCCAGGGTGGATTAACACGCAGGGAAGGGGGCGAATTTTAGAAAACAGGAAAACCAGCCAGATTTTCTGTCACTGACACCACCTCACTGCCTTCCACCACCATCAACAACTGCTCTTGTTCATTTTAAATGCTTAGATTTTCGTGGCCAACCTGGAGCTTGTTCAGTACCTAGCCCAGTTTATGCCCCACGGCATTTTGAGAGCACCAGAATGTTGGGAGACGTTAACTCCTTCTTTAAATCTGACTCTCCCTGCCTTCAAAGCCTTATTGAAGACACATCTCCTCCCAGAGGCCCCATCTTTCCTCATCTCCCACTCCCTCTGCGTCACCCTCTCTCCCTTTGCCCTTCCCCCCTCCCAGACCCATAGCACTTATGTACATACCCGCAATTTTATTTATTTGTATTGATGTCTGTCTCCCCACCTGTAGACCGTAAGCTCGTTGTGGGCAGGGAGTTTGTCTGTTTGTTTCTGTATTGTACTCCCAAGTGCTCAGTACAGAGCTCTGCACATAGTAAGCTCTTAATATGAAAGAAACTTCCTCCTCCTCCTCCCCGTACATCGCCACAATCATCAGGTGGGAGAGGGTTACTTATAGGAGACCGGAGGGGAGGGAGTGCTAGGGCTTTCTTGAAAGACCGACAGAGATGGCTTGGAACAGATGGGTGTAACGATCTCCTGTTCTTAGGTGGAATGCACACCGTCCTTCATATCTGACACTACCGACCCCATCGATCCCCCTACCTTCAGTAAGGATCCAGTTCCAGCAGGATCCACAATTCTGGGGTCTGAGGAGACTTGGAGGTAATGAAAGATCAAACCACCTTGGAAGAACCAGGTCAAGAATAGGGTGTCTTTGCAAGTGAGTTTGTTCATAATGAAAAGAACTAGTATTCCATTCCCAAACTTGGTCATCAGTGGCTCAGCGATAGCCTGAGGGAAACATACCAAGAATTCCCTGTGAAAGCTCTTTTATTCAATATCTCTCTTGATGAGCTCGTTCTGGATGAGGAACCTGTCCGCTAATTCCGTTGTTTTGTCCTCCCCCAAGCACCTAGTACAGCACTCTTCACAGAGTAAAGCGCTCGATCAATACCACCGATTGATCGATTGGTGAAGAAGATGAGAGTATGTTCATTATATTTGCAGTTGAGACTAAACTGGGTGGGATAGCCCATATTTTGGAAGGTGGGGAAAAAAAAGTCAAATGTCCTGGTAAGCCGGGTACTAATCTTCGTTTCTCAGATTGGGACTCTTCTCTGTAGGCGTCAACATTATTGCCTCTCCTGAAGACAGGGAAAGGGGCTGTTGGATGGAGATAAAGGTTAGTGTGATTTATCTCAGCAGTCCCAGGGCTGTGGCTTGCCTTGCCTTATGTGGTGAGGTCTTGTCTCTGGTCTATTTTTTTAATGGGACGTAAAGACATTTTATTTCCTGGGCCGTCAGACACGGCAGAGTGGCTTGGATTTATGCTGTTGTGTGAATTGGTTTAAAATGCCCTCATTGGATTTTAATTGTCACTTTAACTATTTCATCTTTTCTGTGAAGTGCCTGCCTTGCCGGTGGTGCATGCAGCGGGTTTATTTATCATTATTACGGTAGAAAATTAGGCTTCACGAGTGGCCGGGGAAAGTCTTCTAAAGGAACATTAGCGGATTAATTTTATTACATTAAACGAGTATCACCATTTCCCTAATCATTGTTAGAGAAATCAAAACCTCTTCTGGTTGGTGAATATTCATTTTTATCACTTAGATCACAAACAGGATAAATCACAGAGCTCCGGAGCATGAAACCGTCTCCCAAAGAGCAAAAATCGGGTCATCTGTAACTGGCCAGAATCACCACAAAATGGAAGCTGGGAATATATTTTCTTTAGAAAACCAGCCCTCCTCTGATGGTGGGTTTTGGTTTAGTTTTTTTCCTGCTCTTCCCGGCTTTGTGAAGGCAGTTATCACTCGGCAGGTTCCAGGGGACCCCGTGGAGAGATAACATCTCATAATAACAATAAAATGCATTTGTTGCTGACTAACCCAGAAAGCGTGACATCGGTGTGACCTGGAAGCATCGAAGGAAGGGTTTGGGGCCGTCCCTTGACGTCACGGAGTCGCGCGCCCCTGACTCGGATCCGAGACAGTGGCAGGAAGGTTGGTGCCATGCCGTCTGAAGTCCAGGGTGGGGTAATTCAGGACCATCCCTCATTACGAGATAATTGTGACTCCTTGCACGGCGGGTGTTGCTGGTCAACCTATCTTTAGTTTCCCGGCTTTCCGGGATGAGAATCAAGCTCAGCAAGCGTATCGGGGCTGATCATCTGAGGACGATGATCGAGACGCTTCTGATCACTAAATTGAAGTCCACCGCAACCTTTAGGAATCTGAAATGGATGCCGGTTCCTCGGAAACTTTGGGGCTCTAATGGACGCCCACGCTGATAGACACGGCCCGTTTTTACAATCTCACCTGAGCTCATCACCGGCTTGGAGGGCCCTCTCTCAACCACTGAGGAGGAGACTACAAGTTTGTCCTGATAATGACCCTTGCTGTTGCACTATCAATCAATCGAACAAATGAATCAATCATTGATATTTATTGCTCACTTACTGTGTGCAGATCACTGTACTAAGCCCTTGGGAGAGTACAATATAACAGACACATTCCCTCCCCACAGTGAGCTTACAGCCTAGAGGGGTAAACAGACATTAATATAAATAAATTGCAGATATGAACTCAAGTGCTCTGGGACTGAGGGAGGGGTGAATAAAGGGAGAAAATCAGAATGACGCAGAAGAATGTGGGAGAAGAGGAAATGGGGGCTTAGTCGGGGAAGGCCTCTTGAAGGAGATGTGCCTTCAATAAGGCTCTGAAGAGGGGGAGAGTAATTGTCTGCAGTTGCCTATTGGATTTGATATGATATGTTACGCACTGGTGTTGTCAACTCATTGATGGGGTCTTACAAGCCCTCCAGAAAGGATAGGTGGAGAGGAATGGATTTTTGCATTTTTCTACTGCCGAAGGCTCACCCCAGTCTTAATCTGGCCCTGCTGGTAGAGTCTGCTGTATTTTCTTTCTCAGAAGATGAGAAGAGGACTGAGGTTCTTGATTTCAGCAGGGGGGGAAAAGACAGTGAAAGAATGAAGAGAATAATGGATGTGGTAAAAACAAACAAGCACCCCCAGGTAGTGGCTCTGGCTGTGAACATGTGACCTTTGATTGTGCCTTTTTAAAGAGGAACTGGTTAGAGCCCCAGGATTGTTCAGCAGAGTAGGCTACACCTGACAAACGGAATTTCTGCCAAGACAAAGGGATCTATCTCCTCTTGGGGATTATTTCATGAAATTGCGGCTTAGTGGCCCTAAGACAAAAAAGGCCAAGGAAGAGTCCCTGGATGATAGAGTAGATCCTGAATCCAATGAGGCAGAGGAATGAGAGAAGTTGAATGCCCGGCCAGCTCCCAAGACCCTTGACCTCTACTCTCGGCTGGCCTTTTGATCCCCCCGTATCACTTTACTCCAATTCCTATCCCTCCCCTAGCTTGTTGGTTTGTTTTCTCGTTTTACAGCACTTGTTAAATGTTTACTGTTCTAAGCACTGGGGTAGATACAAGTCAATTAGGTTGGACACAGTCCCTGTCCCACATGGGGCTCACAGTCTAAGTAATAGTAACTCTAATTGAATTTGTTAAGCACTTACTATGTGCCAGTCACTCTACTAAGTGGTGGGGTAGGTATAAGCTAATCAGGATGAACCTAGTCCCTGTCTCACTTGGGGCTCACAGTCTTAATCCCCATTTTGCAGATGAGGTGACTGAGGCACAGAGAATTTAAGTGACTTGCCCAAGGTCACATAGCAGAGGCGGTCACCGAGCTGGGGTGGTCACCGAGCTGGGGTTAGAACCCAGGTCCTTTTTACCCCCAAGCCCGTGCTCTATTCACCAGGCCACAAGAGAACTGAGGTTCTGGGAAGCTGAACGACTTGTCCAAGGCCACGCAGCGAGCAGTCGGCAGAGCGGTATTAGAACTCAGATCCTCTGACTCCCAGGCCCGTGCTCTTTCTACTAGGCCGGGAAATGCAGCACAGTAGTATCGAATGGAATTTCCCCCCCGAACCACCTCTCCTGTAGATCCACGAGGTTTCCGGCATGGTTGTGGGGCCGGCCTGCCGGGGGGGCTTGAGGTAAAGGCCTAGAGATGCGCTTCTCTGCCGTAGCCTCTGCTAAATCAGCTCTCTCAGTTGGAATCTCAGAAAAGTCCCTCCGCACCTCAAAGTGAAGGGGAAAACTAAAGGCAGGCCAATCCCAACCCTGCCCTTGTCACTGAGCTGCGGGCAGGGAATTTTCTGTTGGCACCCTTCGGGCCCTGCCAGGCTGAGATGATTCCTACGGGGGAGAAGGTTACCTCCCTCACCCATGATTGACAAATTAATTAAAGCCTCCTCATGTATATTTGTAGATGGGGAAGCAGCTAGGAAATAAATGAGTTTTAAAGGAATTTGGGCAGAATTAATTTCCGCCACAAATGAGCATATGCGGCTAACTAGGGCAAAAAATAGGGGCAATTAGTGTGATTTGGTTTAACAGGAATTAGGGAAATATTTGGAAGAAAAGTAGAGCATGGCATAATAGTGGTGTGCAAAAAGTGTCAAAGGAATAGATGGGCCTTTTTCTGGCCTCCAGTGCTTCATCATGCATTTATGTAACCACTTCATTATTTCCAAAGCATTTTGCGGTAATTTCCATTAGGTCATTATTATTCGCCAGCGCCATGCCCAAGTCTGAGCTTTTGTAGCTTTGAGTACACGCAGTCCTTATCCGATCTTATGACGTCACTCGAATGCTGTCGCGGCCCAGCTGGCTCCCCGGCCACTGTCTAGCTGGGAAGTGACCTCAAGTTTGGAAGCCTGGAGTATCTGAGCCCCCAAAGAAGAGAGATCATTAAGGGAAGTGATGGTATTTTTTTAATGATATTTGTTAAGTGCTTACTGTGCATCGTGCCCTATACTAAACTCCGGGGTAAATCCAAGCTAATCAGGTTGGACACAGGCCCTGTCCCACGTGGGGGTCACAGTCTAAATCCCCATTTTGCAGATGAGGTAGCTGAGGTCCAGAGAAGTCAAGTGACTTGCCCAAGGTCACACAGCAGACAAGTGGCAGAGCCGGAATTAGAACTCAGGTCCTCCTGACTCCCAGGCCCGTACGCTGTGCTCTAGGTCATGTGGGTTCTAATCCCGGCTCTGCCACTTGTCAGCTGTGTGACCTTGGGCAGACCACTTAACTTTTCAGTGCCTCAATGGCCGCATCTGTAAAATGGGGAAGAAGACTGTGAGCCCCACGTGGGACAATCTGATTCCCTTGTATCTACCCCTAGAACTGAGAACAGTGCTTGGCACATAGTAAGCGCTTAACAAACACCATCACTATTATTATTATTAGGACTTGCCCCATGAAGGAGTGCCTGGGGAGAAATGCTGAATTCTGAACCAGGCAGGGAGGACAGTGTAAATCCGTAAACTGGAGGAGTCCAGGATTCAGTAGAGTCCCTCAAGGTCAGAGAGGTTGAATAGGGGGAGCCAACTCTACAGATGTGATGGAGCGTCCTCCCTTTTTAAGCCTGAAGACAAATTTTTCAGGTGTAGGGGCACTATAGCTAAAGAAATAGTGTTTTGGTTTTTAACTTTTACAACTTTTTAATGTGGCAAACTTTGTGGCTATTTTTTTTCCCATCCCTATCTTTTTCTTAATGAGTTCCTGCCCCTTAATGATCTCTTAATGGTATTCCTTAATGAGAATGGTAAACAGGCTATTTTCTCACCCTTAGCAGGCTGAATTGTATCATCATCCTCAATGAATATTTATAGGGCCCTCCTTTCCTCCTCTTCCTCGCCCCCCAACCTCGTGTATGTGTGTGGGGCCCTGAACAGGATGTGATAAAAATGAAAGAGTTTCATGGGATGCCTGGACCCGCAATCCTAAGCCAGGGTCTTCTCCTCTGTCAGCTGAGCGCTTTTGCAAACAAGCAACAAAGCAATCCGACAAATGAGCTCAGCTGGGCATGTTCTAAGTAGGAGATCGTCTCATCGGGGGAAACCGAGTCCGCAGCGTGAGATGGCCAAGTCAGACTAGGGCCTTCAGTCAGTTAACTGGGACTCATAGGGTTGAAGTATTGAGAGGCTTTCTGACTCTTCCCCGCTCCAAATAGCTTCTCCACCAGGGGAGGGAGAGGGCACGGGGAAGGCCGTCGGGTGCAGGAGGAATGCAGAATGTCGTGTGCCGGGGTTTAGAACCGTTTCTCTCCCCTCCTCCGTCTCTCTGCTTTTCTCTGCCTCTCCTTTATAATCCTTATTACAAGCCACTACGAAGCCTATGTCTCTAAGTGGTTGACTCTCTTTTTGCCCCTTCCCGCCGGCCTCCTCGATGGTTTTAGACACGAGATCGTCCATCTAAGAGCCAAATGCTTGGAAGCAGGCCTACCCTCCCAGCCCCCACAACAGACTATGTAGATAATTCCGGCCTAGAGTTGAACTTGGCACTTCATCCCACTCCGAGCCGGGAAGGGTCTGGAGAGAGTAAAGACGAGGTGCACCGGACCGTTATTCTGCTCATCAATAAGCCAGTGGGCAGAAGATGATCTAAGGGCTCTGAGCCCTTCCTAGACCTTTTCAGCCTCGCAGATTACTATCAAACACATGGAAGCTTTGAATTGGAAGGAATTGTTGGGTCACCTAGACTGCAAACTCTCTGTGGGCAGGGAACACATCTACCCACTTTGTGTACTCTCCCAAGCGCTTAGTCTGCATACTCAAGTGCTCAAGAAAGACCATTGATTGACACTGATTAAGAGTTGGCATTCTGACTTTACGTATGGGGAAACTGAGGCCTGGCATCTTGCCAAGGTCTCACAAATACCTTCGGTTGGGTGATGAGAGCTTAGTCCAGTGCTCTGCATATAGTAAGCGCTCAATAAATACTACTGAATGAATGATGCAGTAACAAAGAGAGAGATTCCCCTCCACACCCCCAGGCTGACTATTTATTGTTGTTTTGTACTTCCCCAGCATTAATACAGTGCTCTGCACACAGTAAGTGCTCAATAAATATGATTGAATGAATTGAATGAATGAATTCTGTAAGCAGATCCTGGTCACTGTGGATAATTAATGATTCATAACACATCCTGGCAATACTGAGAAGCAGCGTGGAATAGTGGAAAGAGCCCAGGCCTGGGAGTTAGAAGGATCTGGGTTCTAATCCTGACTCTGCCACTTGTCTGCTGTGACTTGGAGCAAGTCCTCTAACTTCTCTGGGCCTCAGTTCCCTCGGCAGTAAAAATGGGGATTAAGACTGTGAGCCCCACGTCGGACAGGGACTGTCTCCAACCTGATTAGCTTGAATCTCCCCCAGCGCTTAGTACGGTGCCTGGAACATAGTAAGGGCTTAACAAATACCGTTAAAAAAAAGCCGCATTGGAATTTATTGAGCACTTACTAGGGTCGAACACTGTATTAAGCTCTGCTTTCCAAAAGAAAGCAGCAGAGTCTAAATCTGACAGGTCATGAAGGTACCTATGGGTGGAGAGAGGTTAAGAGAGATTGTTGTGTCAAACTGGATCTGAATTACAGGGAGGCAGAGCAGCTTTATGGAAAGAGCTCAGGCTGGGAGTCTGGAGACCTGGGTTCTGGTCCCAGAAATGCCCTGATCTGCTACACGATCTTGGGGCAAGTCCCTTGCTCTCTTAGGGCCTGTAAAGTGGGGATAAATCACCTGTTCTCCCTAGCTCTTCTACTGGGAGCCCGCGGGTGGGAAAGGGACTGTGGCTGATCTGATAATCTTGTAATTTTCCCAGTGTTTGGCACCTAGAAAAGGCTTAATCAATACCATAAATACCATTAAGGGAATGCAATTATTCGTCTTTCTTATTCCCAGCTGACTTCGGATTTTCCAAACGAGCCCGCATTTCAGATTTTACACCGGAGACTCTTCTTCTTTAGAAACCCATTTTGACGGAAAAGGTTAATACATTTTAATTGTGCAGAATCACTCTGAAAATCCTCTAACATGTGCTCATTAAATAAAATTAGCCCGGAGTAGCTGCCCGGGATATGTCATGCATTAAAATATTACACTGTAGAATAATGCATCATAAATTATTACCTTATGTAGTTTTGTTACATTAGTTCCTAATGCAGACTCATCTGTCCACCTGAGAAATTGACTTTTAAAATGTTTGAAAAACTGCATCCACATTAACTTTTAAGTGGATGGTAATAAACAAACCCCAGCCCGGGCTGTTCCTGGCAGCTAGTTGGCTGAGTCCTGGGAAGGAACCTCCATTTTAGGCTCCCTGCTCTCGTTGGCCTGGGTAATGACAACTTTTTTGGGCCCAGAGCTCTGGAGAGTTCAGATGCAGAGAGTCGCACGGGGAATCTCCAAGGTACAGGGGTTTCTGTCCCTCTGGTTTTCTTTTTTAAGGGTATTTTTTAGTAGAGTGCCAGGCATTTTACTAAAAGTTGGGGAAGATACAAGCTAATCAGGTTGGACACAGTCCCTGGCCCACATGGGGCTCACAGTCCTCATCCCCATTTTACAGATGAGGTACCTGAGGCACAGAGCAGTGAAGTGACTTGCCCCAGGTCACAGAGGAGGCCTGTGGCGGAGCCGGGATTAGAACCCAGGTCTTTCTGACCCCGAGGCCCATGGCCTATCCACTGAGCTTGGCTGCTTCTCAATGTGACAGACTCATTCCCTGCCCACACCAAATCTGGCCCTCTGGGGGAGAGCCTGGTGTCCCCTTCTTCTTTGAAACAGACACGTTCCCTGCCCAGTTTCGACTGGGCAGTTACAGTTTAGACTGTAAGCTGGTTATGGGCTGGAAACATGTTCTCTCATTCTGTTGTATTGTGCTCTCCCAAGCCCTTAGGTCAGTGACTGAGCTCCCCCCTTTTCCCTCCGCTCCCTCTACCCCCCACTTCACCTCTCCGCAGCTAAACCCTCCTCTCCCCCCTTTCCCTCCGCCCCTCCCCCTCTCCCGTCCCCTCCCCCCGGCACCGTACTCGTCCGCTCGACTGTATATGTCTTCATCACCCTATTTATTTTGTTTAATGAGATGTACATCACCCTGATTCTATTTATTTGCCATTGTTTTAATAGAGTCCCCTTGACTCTATTTACTGCCATTGTTCTCGTCTGCCCGTCTCCCCCGATTAGACCGTAAGCCCGTCAAAGGGCAGGGACTGTCTCTATCTGTTGCCGACTTGTACATTCCAAGCGCTTAGTACAGTGCTCTGCACCTAGTAAGCGCTCAATAAATACTGTTGAATGAATGCTCTGCACATAGTAAGAGCTCAATAAATGTCATTGATTGATTGATTGATTGATTATACCCTCATTCCTCCCACCCCAACTACATTAATGTGTATTTGGCTGAAAGCCCCTTAAGCATTTTAATATTCATCCCAACCCCACTACACTTATGTGCATATCCTTATACTCTACTACTTGATCTATCCAAAATTTATTTTGATATCCGTCCCTCCCTGCCCTCGATTCTTATAGGCAGGGAGCATGTCTACCGACTCTGTGGTAGTGTGCTTTCCCAAGTATTTAGTACAGTTAGCACACAGTAAGCACTCAATAAATACAAATAATTGATTGATTGATGGATTCAATCCCTGCCTCCCGGAATAAGAGTTCCCAGGCTTGATTTGCCTAATACTGGTCCATCAGCTGTATTTCTTGGGATGGTGAGAAATATTGTCTCTCTGTGTGTGTGTGTGTGTGTGTGTGTATTCAGCCCTGCCCCTTTTCCCCTCCCTTAACACTCCCATACCCTTCAGGCTCCCTATCCTACTCCCTTTGTCCGTCTCCTTCTCTCCCACCATTTTGTTTTTCCCCTTCCCTCTCCCTTCCTTATTCTCCACCCTCTCCCCTGCCCCCGATCTGGCTTTCTGCCTCTGTCTCTCTTCATCTCTGACGCTCCATCTCTCTCTTTCCTGCCTTTTCAGTCCTGCCCTTCCCTGACCCGGCCCACTTTGAGCTCCTCAAAATCCGGTCATTGTACAGAAAATTGGGAGCCGTGCCCAGTCAGCACTAATCCAGTAGAGCCAGCTACACCCTTATTTCCTTCAGCACTGAGGCAGACCCAAAGTTTGGCCTCAGGATTCAAATTGGTACCGGGAACCGTTACTAGATCCGGAAGAGGAATCAGAGAATCCGAGAATTCAACAGTGTCTCCAAGGGTCAACTTGACCAGGCTCCCGCCTTCAAGCAGGCGACAGTTAAACCATCGGAAAAGCACTGGAACGTTCCTTCAAAACTCGACAAGTCTCCCAGAAACGTTTTGAAAAGATCTGGCCATCTGTCAGGAATCATTCCCTCACCCATTCTCTCTCCTCCCTCTCACTCTCTCTCTCTCTCCCCACCTCCCGCCCACCACGCTCTCTTGCTCCAGAGGCTCTGAAAGCATGTGAACTAAACCGGAATTTAGGTATTTCACCTGCAAGATGCTAAGCGGGGTGATGAGGGACAACGTATAATAAGATAATGAAATCAGCATTCTCTTCTACTCGGCTGGCTTAAACGTTACTCGCTTTGGGTGGTGAGTAGCTTCTTTGAAAGACTGAATGATGAGGATGATGATAATGATGACTCACTAAACTCGAGCTACAGCTGTGCTTTTCTAGCTGTGAGTAAGTGTCACGGTGACAGCTGCCAGGGAGATGGCAGGAAGATGCCGCAAACATTACCACCCCGCCTCTGGGAACAGCCCGGATCGAGAGGTGGCGAGGGAGAACGGCGTGGCCTATTGGGAAGGCCGCGGGTCTGGGGGTCAGAAGGACCTGGGTTCTAATCCTGCTCCACCACTTGTCTGCTGGGTGACCTCAGGCAAGTCACTTAAATTCTCTGGGCCTCAATGACCTCACTGGAAAAGTGGGGATTCGATACCTCTTCTCCCTCTTAGATTGTGAGCCCCATGTGGGATGTGGACTTTTTCCAACCTAATTATCTTGTATCTACCCTAGCAATTAATACAGTCCTTGGCACATAGCAAGCATTTTAACAAGTACTATTTATTAATATTATTACTGTTAATATTAATGTCTGTCTCCCCCTCTAGACTGTAAGCTCATTATGGACAGCGAACGTGTCTGCTAATTCTGTTGTACTCTCTCAAGCTCTTAGTACAGTGCTCTGCACATAGTAAACACTCAGTGCATACGAATGATTGATTGATTGTTTACTACTAATAAAACTATATTAAGCCTAGCTCCGGGGTCCTCATTAGGGCTCCGGAGAGGCTGGGGAACAGGACCCTTGCTCCAAAGTTTGCTCCTTATCACCCTGTCTGGAAAAAACAGGAATCTCGGACTTTGGTCACACGCTCCCTTCCCTGACATGGCCAGAGTTGGATTTTTAACCTCTCAGCCACATCAGCGAAACTAATCAATCTCTCCCTCGAATAATCGAGAGTACTACAGAGTGCTTACTGTGCACAGAGCACTGTACTGAGCTCTTGGAAGAGGACAAAAGAGTTAGTAAATAAGATCTCTGCCTACATGGTTTTTATAATCTAGGAAGAGAGGTCAGGAAAGGGTGGGGGGGGTGGTCAGGATGGCTTTGGGGGGAGACCTCTGGAGGTGCTGTGTTCCCTCCTTTCCCAACTGGGGGACCCTGAGCGGGAGGGCCTGGCTCAGTAGATCTTCCACTCGGTGGTTAAAGTGGCCTTTCCCTGTGCTGCCCTTTCTTATTTCTTTAATGGTATTTGTTAAGCGCTTTTTATGTACCAGAGACGGTTCTAAGCACTGGGGTAGTTACAAGTCGATGAGGTTGGACACAGTCCCTAGCCCACATGAGGTTCACGGTCTAAGAAGGAGGGAGGACAGGTACCGAATCCCCATTTTACAGTTGAAGAAACTGATGCACAGAAAATAATAACAATCGTAATGGTACTTGTTAAGCACTTACTATGTGTCAAGCACTGTTCTAAGTGCTAGATAGATACAAGCTAATTAGGCTGGATATAATCCCTGTCACATATGGGGTTCATTCATTTATTCAATAGTATTTATTGAGCGCTTACTATGTGCAGGCACTGTACTAAGCGCTTGAAATGTACAAATCGGTAACAGAGACAGTCTCTGCCCTTTGACGGGCTTACAGTCTAATCGACGGAGTTCACAGTCTTCACCCCCATTTTACAGAGAATGCTACTGAGGCACAGGGAAGTTAAGTGACTGCCCAAGGTCACACAGAAGACAAGGGGTGGAACGCTGATTAGAACCCAGCTCCTTCTGATTCTCAGTCCCGTGCTCTATCCACTAGGCCACGCTGCTTTTAGTGACTTGCCCGAGGTCACAGAGCAGACAAATGGCAGTCTTCCCTGTGGTTTCTGGGGATTAGTGTCTGATTCGTCTTTCCAAAACAATTCAATCCATTTAGGTCTCTCCCCTAACTTAACCGGGAGCTCCTCAAGGGCAGGGATCAAGTCTTTTTACATCTTTAGCATGTTCTCCAAACACTTAACATGTTCTTTGTACCCAGGAGGTGCTCAGTTGATGGAAATTAAATTATACTTCCACTGATCAAATGAGGTAGAAATTGACATACACAATTGGCAGGGAGGATGGAACCGGTTCAGACAGGAGACTTTTTTCTAGGAGGCTTGTATTCTGGGGAACTCTATCTTTGTGCAAATCCATTAATCAATCAGTGGTATTTATTGAGTGCTTACAGTGTGCAGATTCGAGTTAATCAGGTTGGACACAGTCCATATCCCTCTCTGGGCTCACCGTCTAAATCTCCATTTGACAGATGAGGTCACCGAGGCACAGAGGAGTGACTTGCTCAAGATCACTCAGCAGCCAAGCGGCAGAGCCGGGATTAGAACCCAGGTCCTCTGACTCCCAGGCCCTTTTCACTAGGCCGCACCGCTTCTCTAGGAACAAACCTCGCTAACCCACAAACTCCGCTCCCTTAGGCAAATCACATCTCAATATGCTAGGCATCAGAGAAGTCTCTTCAAGTGAACTCTTCATCTCTCGGAAATGAGTTTTTCCACCTAACCAGTTTGGAAAAATCGCCGTTTTCTCTCGCCAATCTTGGCAAACATCTTCTAGATGCTAGAGTGCCAATTTTTCCCTTTTGATACCATAACTCAGCTTCAACCCGACAAATCCACTCCCCCTTGGTGAATCAATGGTCCTGCAAACTGCCTTCTCCACTGCTTTTTCTGCCAAATGGTTTCCGGTGATCACACTCGCTTCCCGACCTATGGCAGTCCAACTGCATCATTCAATCAGTGCTATTTATTGAGTGCCTTCTCTGTGCAGAACACATAGGAGAGTATGATTTAACAGACTTAGCAGACCCATTCCCCACCCATAATGAGCTTTCAATCTAGAGGAAACACTTGGTTGCTTCTGCTGCTGAGAGCTTGTTGTGGGCAGGGATTGTGTCTGTTGTTATATTGTATTCTCCCAAGCGCTTAGTGCACAGTAGGCACTTAATAAATACGATCGAATGAAAGAATTTCTGTCAATCCCATTTCCAGAGCCCAAGCCAATCCGAAGTTTTTAGGTCGGAAAGGTGCCCTCGTTAGGTGGTGACTTAATTTACCGGAACAACATCGCAATAAATAGCCAGAAGAAGACTGCTATGACCCTCGGAGCTGTGTCAGAGCAAAATTAGAATCTAGAATGGAAGCACTGTTAAAGATCCAGAATTTGAAGTCTCCCTTTAGCTTATTCACTGAAACGATGAATATCTGAGATGGGAAAGGGGAGCTTGTATCTATTCCCCTGGAAAAAAAAAAAGCACAAGAAGTACCAAAATTCACCCATTGGGGTTGCCAATTGCAATTTAATACCACTTTTAGCTAGAAAACTCAATTAGCTTCTCAGAAGAAAGACTGACTCTCCAGTCGCCCACTTCCTCTTAATTCTCGATTCCCCAGATCTGATGATCCACCCTTCCCTGTCCACTCCCCAACTCGACCTCTTGCAGACTCTCATCATCACCAATCACTGCATCATTTCTAAACTCGGCAACTCTGAATTGCCATTCTCAAGCCACCACTCCCTAACCTGCCTTCTCCCTCCCAAGCCCCTCCCCTCGAAACTTTTCTCTACCCTCACGGAAACCTTCGATCTCAAGATCCTCCCCACTTATTCCAAGCCACTGTGCTCCACTTGGTCTCCCTACTCAACCTCCCCTCTCTTCCCTTACCAATATACCCACACAACATCGCCCACTCCACCAAACCCAACCCCTTCCTCCCACCCATCTTCCTCTGTCAGTCTTGCACCATTAACCCCCAGCTCCGGTTGACCTCCAGGATAATTTTTCTTGCTCTTAAATTCAGGCCACAGAGTGCTGTTGGTGGAAATCCGAACGCCAGGCTAATCTTGACCACTTTAATTTCATCTTCAGTCTACTAAAACTTTGCCTTTTCTCCCCCAACACCTCTGCCCACTGCCCTCCTCTGCCCACTGCCCTCATCAGTTTCTCCAGAGCTTTAATTCTTACCCGAAACCTCCACTACCCCCACAACCCATCTCTCCTCCCCGATGGCCCAATTTTTAAGGGTAATTGTTAAGTGCTTCCTACTTATCAGGCACTATACTAAGTACGGAGGGAGATACAAGCTAATCGAGTTGGACACGGTACATGTCCTACATGGGGCTTACAGTCTTAATCCCCATTTTATAGATGAGGGAACTGGGGCACAGAGAAGTCAAGCAACTTGCCCAAGGTCATACAGCAGACAAGTGGCAGAGTCAGAATTAGCACCCAGGTCCCCCAGACTCCCAGGCCCAAGCTCTATGCACTAGGCCGTGCTGCTTCTCGAAACTATCAGATGTGCACTTCCCAAATTATCCCCTTCATGTCCCCAACGACTCTCACCCCAACACTCTCTCTTTCAGCTTTCCTACCTGCTTTCAAAATCTAGTCCCTCCACTCAATTCTCTGTCCCCACTCCTCCTCATCGTCTAAGAATACTTGCCCCCACTCTTCCCTTCCCGACCGTCATCTTCAACTACTTCTTCTTGGTTGGCTCCTCATCCCTTGTCTTCAAACACACCCTCTTCTCCCCAATCCTGAAGAAGCCTGGTCTGGACCCCTCTGCACCCTCCAGCTACCATCCCACCTCCCTCTTCCTATTTCGGTCCAAATTCCTCCAAGAGTTTGTTTACATCTACTACCCCTATTTCCTCACCTTCGATGTCCTCCTTGATCCCTTAGAATCCGGTTCCACCCTCTTCACTCCACTGAGACTTCTATCACCAAGATAACCAATAACTTCCTTCTTCCCAAATCGGACAGACTCTACTCTATCTGAATCCTCCTCCACTTCTTGACTGCTTTGAGCTCCGTGAACCACATTCTGACTGGTTTTCTGATACTGTTTTGTCCGAGTTTTCCTCTTTACCTCCTGGAACTTCCTCTTCCTTCATGTCTGACAGACCATAGCTCTCCCCATTTTCAAACCCTCTGGAATCACATCTCCTGGAGGTCCATCATTGTCATTATCATCAAATCAATCAATTAATCAACAGAAACACCTTAACACTGGCTTTAAAACATTCTCCTCCTACTTCACCTCGCTGATCTACTACATCCCAGCCCGCACACTTCGCTCCTCTAGCGCCGGCATACTCGCTGTGCCCTGATCTCGTCTCTCTCACCGCTGACCCCTTTCTCACATCCTCCCCCTGGCTTGGAACTCCTTCTCCCTCCATAGATGCCAGACCACCACTCTCCCCACCTTCAGAGCATTATTTAGGTCTCATCTCCTCCATGAGGTCTTCCCTGATTAAGCCCTCTTTTCCCCAGCTCCCTCTCCCTTCTGCCTCACCTACGCACTTGGATATGTGATTTTTGGGCACTTGATAATCACCCCACGGTACTTCTATATGTACTTTTAAGTGATATAGTAGAAATAATGTACTTCTATTAATGTCTGTTTCCCCCTCTAGTCTGTAAGCTCTATATGGGCAGGGAACTTGACGGCCAACTCTGTCGTATTGTACTCTCCAAGCACTTAGTACAGGGCTCTGCACATAGGAGCCACTCAATAAATACCATGAATGATGATGATGATTTATTGAGCACTTATCGTGTGCAGATCACTGGGAAGCCTCCAAGCCTCACAAATGAGTTTCCAAGTATTGAAGTATTTTAAGGAGATATCTTTTTAAATACATTTCTGTCCATTTTTCACCTCTTGTTTCTAAATCGGTATAGAAATACAATAGCAATACAATCATCTCATCTTCTATTGGCCCCTACTATCTGTTCAGCACTTCAGCACTCAAGCATGCACAACCTTTCACAGCTCTTTTGCAAATATCTTATGTATCCTATCACTTAAAGCACGAACTCATTCATGTTTATATCCCCTGTACATTCTTTCTCCTTATCTCATCTTACGCCGTCGAGTCGTTTCCAACCCCTAGCCGACACCACAGACACGTCTCTCCCAGAACGTCCCGCTCTCCATCTGCAATCGTTCTGGTAGTGGATCCAGAGAGTTTTCTTAGTAAAAATCCAGACGTGGTTTACCACTGCTTTCTTCTGCACAGTAAACTCGAATCTCCACCCTTGACTCTCTCCCATGCCGCTGCTGTCCAGCACGGGTGAGTTCTGCCTGGAAGCAGATTGCCTGCCACCCGCTAGCCGCTGCCCAAGCTAGGAATGGAATGGTTAGGCCTCCGCTTGACTCTCCCCTGCCTAGCCGAGGCTGGTAGACTACTGGAAACTCTCCAGGTGTGACCCTGGGAGGAGATCTTTCTCCTAGCTGTAGTTTATTCTAATTTCAGTCGCCCCAGCTAGACTGAAGGCACCTTAAGATCGAGGATCGTACCTACTAATTCTATTATGCTTTCCTAAATGCTCAGAAGGGTCTTGCAAAACAAATTGAGAGAGAGAGGATTTAAGTGTTTGACATGAGAGCTCAAAATACCTCCAGTCCTCCCAACCCCACGTCCTGCAAGGCTCTGGGTGAGTTGCTTCATTTCCTTTAGGCTATCATTTCTCCCTGTCGAAAATTGTAATGATGTAGCTGAATGTTAGAGCAACCGGGATCTCTAGGTCAAGGATGGCTTGCTCACCAGCTAGAGTACGCATGACCGAAATAGCGCTATTGTTCTGATTTAGGGTGAGAGCTCCCCCGATCAAGCTGAAAAGTGTCGTTGTTGAGAAGAAATGAGGAGAAATTCCAGGGGTTGGGGTTTCAGATTTGGAACCTTGTTTAAAATCTGGGAGAAGCAACTCTTGTGCTTTTCACATAGGAAGCGCTTAACAAGTGTCATCATTATTATTAGTTTAGGAGCAACGCTTAGGCCCCACGAGGCTGTCAGCTCGCTGCGGGCAGGGAACATGTCTACAATATCGTATTCAAGCGCTTAGAACAGTGCTCTGCACACAGTAAGTACTCAATAAATATCACTGATTGACTGATTGAAGGCCATTCTGTTGCCGAATTGTACATTCCAATCAGTACAGTGCTCTGCACAGAGTAAGTGCTCAATAAATACTATTGAGTGAATTTCTGAGGCAGAAGTTGTGAAGAGGCATTTCTTGGTTTGCATAAGGACATGTTTTCTAATGTTATTTATTGAACATTTGCAAAGTACCAAAATAGAGCAGGTACGGTAGAGACAAGAGTAATCTGATGGGGATTGGTTCCCAGCCCAAATGAGCCTCCAAGTATTGAAGTATTTTAAGGAGATATCTTTTTAAATACATTTCTGTCCATTTTTCACCTCTTGCGTCTAAATCGGTATAGAAAACAGGGACTGGGTATGATTTGGGCTCAGGTAAACAACTCTGGGGAATTAACCCCCATCTTAGGCATTTATAAGTGAATAAATATAAGTCAGAAAGAACCCTGGAGAATGGAAAGAACATAACATTAAGGAATGATTATTGTTATTGTTATTCAAGTGGATTGGAGAGCAGTGCAGATGGCGGTCTCGGTCTCTGTTTTGGAAAGAGCATCTTTTCCAGCCTTCTTCCTCGCTTACAGCTGACAGCGAGCTGAACAATAAAAAAGACTCGGCCAAAATTGGCGATCCTTTTCCGTTTTTAAGAGCGCCTATCACAGGAGGGCCAGTTTGATTTTGGACAGTCAGGCTAATTGAGCCCGAAGCAGCTCGGTGGGGAGGAACCGTATCACCGCTCATGACAAATAGTTACAGACCCTAAGTTTTAGGTCCACGTGGACCATTTTTATCTTTAAAAAGTGCAGCCTCATGATGTGCCCGATACAGATTTTGAGGGAATTGGACTAAGGTCGGTGAGGAATGGAAATGAGAGGACCTTTCTGGGTCGTGAAAACACTCTATCTAGCCATCCGTGTCTTCTGTAAAGCACGTGCCTGAGACTCTAGCCAAGGCTTTGCCAGTGTCCACTTCCGAGCAATCAATATTGTATTATAAAAAGCACTTGACCTTGTTTGTCCCTGCTGGTTGCCTGGGGAATCCTTGATTCTCGGAGCTTTTAAAATGTTGGTCTATGCGTATTTAATGAGAGCCTCCTTTTGCAGGTTTATTCTTCAGAGACGGCTAGGCCCGGGATTGGATCTCACTTCCTCCCTGAATGGTTCGTATTGCTAAAGGAGCGGGAGGGGTAGCCCACCTAACTCTGGGAGGTTGGACTGGAGCTAGACATAAGGAGCTGAACAACCGTTGGATCCTATTTTCCAGAACCCCAAATCCCGGTCCAAGCACTCAGTACAGTGCTTTGCACACAATAAGCGCTCAATAAATATTCGGTTTGGGAGGATCAGGATGGGTGAGACCGGGCCTCTCCTGGGGAGTGTCTGTGCCTGGGGACATCGATTCCAGTTGGGTCTGGACCAGTTGAGTCGATCCAAAGGGAGACAGGATAGTTCTGGGGCTCCCGGGAAAATAATAATAATGATGACAGTACTTGTTGAGCGCTTACTATGTGCCAAGCACTGTGGCCCAGGAAGCACTTCTACAGACCTGTGGTGACCCAGACGGTCCTGGGCCACCTGGACCGCAGAATCCAAGTGATATAAACCAGGTTTTCAGGGTAAGGTGTCTCCTGATTCTACCCTGGACTACCGGCCTCTGTGCTCATCAACGGGGGGGATTCCTGGGCTGGTCGCTATCATTCCAGGGCTTTGGGGAGAACCGCATTAGACCCTAAATTACTGTGGGAGAAACAAATGGTCCACATGAAAGTGATGATGGGTAAACAGGACTAGTGCCTTTAGCTCAGGGTCTGTAACCATCATGAGCGATGATAAAGTTTCTCCCCAAAGAGCTCCTTTGGGCTAACTCAGTTTATGGGTTTTTCTATTCCACTGCCTGGGATGACCCCTTCTGTGGGGAAAAGGCACGGGGTGAGTGAGGAGGAGGAGGACAACAAAGCAGAGAAAGAGAGGCGGTGGGGAGGCAGGGATTATCCGGGGGTTCCAGGATAATTGCGCGTTGTGCGTCTTTCGGGGCACTCTGAGAGGCAGGAGTGACGGGGAAGGAGAGTCAGGAGACTGGCGATCAAGTAATTCTCATGAGTCACGTTGTTCTTCTCCATCAGGATCACACACCCGGTAGAGTTCTCTCCCCTGCTCATTGCCCAACCAATAAATGCTTCTCGTTGTGGAGGATGAAATAGGTTTTTCCAGTTGACTGGGTAGGTCTTCTATTTCCCCCCCGCTTTTTTTTTCCCTTCATTTTCCCGTGCCAGAGGAGTTCAGCTTCAGAGTACAGGCAGCGTCCTGGCCAGCATTGCGGCAGCCATTTTTTTCTCTCTTTTGAGTAAAAGTTACATCCGAACTTTAGTGCAAAAGGGGAAAAAAAAAACCCAAAACCCGAAGTCAAAGGAGAAGGGGTTTAGCAGTTGTAAAGTCTCCACTGTGTGCCTCGCAATCAGGAAGGGAGTGAGGTGGATTGTGGGGTGCAGGAGTTTTATGTGAGGCTTTCCCAGCTTTAGATTTGCTCTGACTCCTTTGAGGTAGCCCCTTGGGCTCTTGACTTCCATGAGTTGCCCTGGCAAGATCCTCTCCCGTCGAGTCACCTCTTGGGAACAGTCCTCCGAAGGGAACAGGCCCCTTGCTCCGAGCCACCCTTGCTTGCTGACGGTGTCCGTGGCAACGTGGTTACGGGGCTAAACCACCTTAATGGCAGCTGAGCCATAATAATCTCTCAAAAATCCCATCAGACCATGCCTTCGGTGTTTTTCTCTTCCTGGGATTAATTGAAATATTTTCAGATAATCCTGCCTCTGAGTAGCCAGCATCTGTTCCACAGATTGCCCGATGGTTTTGTCGAAGCTGGATCACTTCTCCGCAGAATAGCGCTCCAGAGAACCGGAACGTGATTAGAAATCCGCACACCGTGGATCTTAGTTAAGGTGCCCGTCCCCTATTTCTCATAGAAGGGGAACTCCGACCCGCATCAAATTCGCTCAGTAGTCAGGCTGCCTTCTCTGAGGTCACATTCCGCTTTCCCCGGCGCATCCTTTTTAGATCAGATTGACTGAAAAAACCACTGCATTTTTTTGAGACGCCACACACCAACAGCACAAATAGTGAGAAAAATAGGTCTGTGCTAAAATGAACGAGGAAGTTTTACAAACCGGCTCTTCTGACGGTGGTCGGAGGTGGGAGGGTCAGCCCTGTACTGTACTGATTTGCTCATCTAGTACCTCATGTGTATATTTAGACCGAAATATCAAAACATCTTGGGACAAATGAGATGTGGAATGAATGAGTTTTTACCTGTAAATTTAGGGCAAATATGTATTGGGCTAAACTGAACAACTTTGAGCCATAAAAAGTCTTCTTGCCCAGCTGAGGATGTAGTACGATGAGAAGCCTGCCAATCACCTGGCTCCCCACCGCACCCCCTCCCCCCCCCCCCGCCCACGTCTTGCCTGATGCAACTGCTGTACTTAAACTGCAAAGTAACAGGTGAGAGCAAAATTGTTCTCCCCCTTTTCTCCCCCCACTTTTCAATCTACTTCAGGAAACGTACATAGTGAAAGATCTTCATTATGATTTCCAGGGAGGCCTCGAGTTTTGGCCATTATATGCAGGGAAAATGTTAGGAGACACAGTTTCTCACCAAATGTCCCCGTGGGCTTGTTTATGAGGACCACCTCCTCCCCAGGACTGTTGTGCTACTTAGAAACTCATAATTTGGCTGTATGCCAAGTGAACAATTCCTGAACGGAAATCTCGTGGTTATTTACATAATCACTCTGTCTCCTTCTTCCCTTGGTTTCCTCCTCTCCTTTCTTAGCCTGAATATCCACCCCGGGGAGGGGAGGTCGGGAAAAACGATGTGGGTTGATAAAGTTTCGTTCCCGTCTGCAAGGATGAATGAAGTTCTACTTTGTCCTTCTTCTCCTTTCTCCCACCCGACATGTACGCTCTCCTTCCTTGGGTGAGAAAAAAAGGAAATTCTCCTCCCCCGGAAATCCTTCTCAAAGCAAGAGTGTCATGGAAAAGGGGCTGAGGGACCATGACCCAGCCGGCTTTTATGACTTAGAAGAAAAACTGCACAATGGCAGAGAAAAGAGAGGAGACTAAATGGTTCTTTCTTCGAGGGGTCATCTCGTCTATCCCCCGCCTCTGAGCAGAACCTTATTCTTACCATCCCAAAAGATACCTGCCCAGTCTTTTCTTGCAATGCCCCAGGAAGGTAAAAATATTCATTCAATCGTATTTATTGAGCGCTTACTGTGTGCAGAGTATGTCTTAGGCCTCGCAATGCATAGAGACTGGAAGTCCTTCCAAATGTCAAAGGTATATCCCTCCGTGCTGATATTTAGACCCATTCTCCCATCGGATGAGGCAGAACGTGGCTTCTCCGAGACTTCTGACCGAAAAGGAGCTTGTTTCTGTTAGCCAGGAGCAGTCCAAAGTTACTTTAAAAACTCCACCTCCGTGGTCCCGCGACTGAGCGGAATTTGAACGTCTTGTAAGAACCTGCACACCTGCGCCTGTGCCTCGAGACAACTTACTCATCTTAGACGAGGGTCAAGATCAAAGAGGGAGGATTTTCAGCCATTAAATTCGCACCCCTTTTCCTCCTTGGCAAGGGACACTGACATCTTTTTTTAAAGCTATCCAGGACTGTGATTCAGTCTCTCCGGCACCAGACAATGCTCCTCTCTCTTCTGGGCATTCGATCGGGATGCTAGTCTGCTTTGCTTTTCGGAGACAAATTCGACCCAGGGCTGGCTTGGCCGGCGGGGAGAGATGGCAATCCGGAGGGTCCGGGCTGGGTAATCTTGCCTCAGCCTATGCATTTAATACGCTCTCTTGACCACCTTCATTTCCACATGCCCATCTGTCAGGATGGCGCTGTGCCCGCCGGGATCCGATGGGGCCGACTCCCGTCGCAGACCAGCATTTTTCGATATTTCCTCCCTGCAGTCCTCGCGGATGGCTCGCCCTGGTCTGGAGGGTTGCCAGTTCCACGTCAATCGCCCGTTAATTACTGGATGTAGACCCCGATATGTGGCTCTGCTGCTCCCCGTCCTACTGCCGTTTCTCCGCCTCTTTTACAAAGAGCCCCCCCCACCCCACGTTTCAGACTCTGGGGGGACTCCTACAGACTGATGCCGCCAAATCAGGTGAGCACCTCCCTGACCCCAAGGGTTCCCCCAGATTTGTCGGCAACCTTGATTCCCAAAAAGTTCTTAAGCCGCAGGAGTCGGTCAGTCAGTCAAACGTATTTACCGAGCACTCACTGTGTGCAGAGCAGTGTACTAAGCCCTTGGGAGCGTACAATATCACACTAAAACAGACATACTCCCCGCCCAGGAGCAGGGAAGAGGGGAAGGGGATGGTATTTGAGGAGGCCTTGGCTGACAAGACAATAGATTAGGTTGCTTTCAGTAGCTAACCTCCCTCCTGGGATGCTTTCTGCCCCGGAAATTCTCATTTTTACCTTTTCTTAACTTTGTCAGGCCAGGCAGTGAGTGAAGATGAAGTATTCAGCCCCGAGTTAAATATTGGGATGGGGAGGTGGGTCAGGGGAGGGTGAGTAGGCTCGGGATTCTTAGCCCTTCTCATGGAAGAGTCAGATGGAGCCGTGGTCAAGGAAAAGGGAGATGACATGGGGGAGTTGGGTCCTTTAGAGAAAGAAAAAAACCTTCTATAAACCTGAGATAAGGTTGTCATTGTTACTATTATTCCGCAGGGAGTGGCTCTCATCAAGGAAGCCCCTGAAATCTTAACAGCATAGAAAAGCTGTCTCCCCATCCAGGATGTAAACTGACTGTGGGCAGGGAATGTGTGCACCAACTCTGTTGTAATTGTTCTCTCCCAAGCACTGAGGTTCTCCGCCCAGGAAGAGCTCAATATGTACTGTTGATTGATTGACTGATTGATTGATTAGCATCAGAAGCATACCCCCTGTTCACGTCTCCTGAGCACACGGGCCCTATTATGACCATTTCCCACAATGAACAGAACACTTTACGGACACCCGCTCTCGAAAAACCTTTAGTCTAATTGCAACTGGTCCTCACTTATTATCAGTAGGTTTTGCCTGTTTGGAGCCCCAGCCCCAAACTTCCCTTAATTTAGAGTGAAGATCTCAGTTTGAAGAACCATACTTCTAGCCACCCATTCAAGAATAGACATTTTCCTTGGCCTGCTGGGTGTCCCTTGACATTACCAAGTTGACTCAGATGATTTATTTACACCTCAAAGAGCACTCGTGTATTTATGTCCTCTTTATGTATTTACAACCTCTCTAGCTACAGTTTTATGCTTCTCTCCTCCATTAGCGTGTAAGCTTCTTGTGGGCAGGTAAAGGGTTGCTTTGTTATTTTGCAAGTGCCTAATAAAATGCACCACACCAATGAATCCTCCTTTTCCTCCTCCTCCTCCTCCTCCTCCTCCTCCTCCTCCTCCTCCTCCTCCTCCTTCTCCTTCTCCTCCTCGTCCTCCTCCTCTTTCTCCTCCTCCTCCTCTTCCTCCTCTTCCTCCTCCTCCTCCTCTTCTTCCTACTCCCTCTTGCAAAGAAGAGTCTATACAGCATATGCTGCACAAAATTTTGTTGGATCCTTTGGACTCTAAAGCCCCAATCTATAAATATGTGTGTGTGTGTGTGTGTGTACGTGTATAAACAAGCAGCATTTTCTACCACAGTATTTTATAATGCCTGACACTTCTAACTGAATAATATTCTGCAAATAAATTGTCACCAGAAGTGCTAATAAAGCAATAGTTTTTGGTCATTAAAATGCAAACTTCACTGCAGAGGAGGAATGGATTAGCAGTATTTCATCGCGGAGTTTGTAAGATACGGAGGCAAAGCCTCTGCAGTGACGGGCACCTGAAGGCCGCGCTACCCAACCAATCGCTATTGCTGTTGCTGAGTTTGAAGGCGATGCAAGAGACGGTGCCCAGCGCCACTAGATGGCACCCAGTTCATTCGTTCAATCGTATTTATCGAGCGCTTACCGTGTGCAGAGCACTGTACTAAGCGCTCGGGAAAGTACGCTACAACAATAAACAGCGACATTCCCACAGGGCTCTTCGCCTCCGTCCGGATGCTGCTACGCCGATCCGAGCCCCTGTCATACCCCGCCTTGACTATCGCGTCAGTCCCCTCCCTGACCTCCCTGCCTCCTGTCTCTCCCCTCTCCAGTCAATACTCCATTCTGCTGCTCGGCTGGCTTTTCTAAAACAGGTCCACATCTCCCCATTCCTCAGGAACCCACAGGGGTTGCCCATCCACCATTGCATCAAACAGAAACTCCTCGCCATGGGCTTTAAAGCGGTCCATCTGTTCATCCCCGTCTCATCTCGGGATTTCTTACTACAATCCATCCTTCACACTTTGCTCTTGCAGCGCCGATCCGCTCGCTGTGCCTGGTTCTCTTCTATCTCACCGCCATCCCCCTTCCCACATCCTCATCGCTGGCCTGGAACTCCCTCCCCCTCCATATACGACAGACCACCCGCCCTTCCCATCGTCCATCACACACATCTCCTCCAAGAGGCCTCGCCCGAATAGACCTCTTTTCGCTGACTCTCTCTCCCATCCGTTTCGCCCGTGCACTTGGCTCTGCACCCTTTGAACGCCCGATAACCACCCCACCCTCAGCTCCACGGCATTTACGGACATATAGTAATGATAATAACGATGACGGTATCTGTTCAGCCCTTACTATGTGCCAAGCACTGTTCTCAGCCCTGGGGTGGATATAAGGTCACCAGGTTGTCCCACGTGCGGCTCACAGCCTTCATCCCCATTTTACAGATGAGGTAACTGAGGCCCAGGGAAGTAAAGGGACTTGCCCGGGTCACACAGCAGACAAGCAGCGGAGGTGGCATTAGCACCTACGACCTCTGACTCCCAAGCCCAGGCTCTCGCCACTAAGCCACACCGCTTCTGCATCCCCATCTAAAATTACCACCTCCTTGCGAGCAAGGAACGTGACTACCAACTCTGTTGAACTGTACTCTCCCCAGCACTTAGTACACCCAGTGAGCCCTCAATAAATGCCACTGATTGATTAACCGCTTGCTTTTTAACTCCGCATTCCTAGCCTCTCAGCTCTGCTCCTATTTCGCACCGACGCGTCGCCCGGGGAAATGCCAACGTCACGCTCCTCAACGAGAAACAACAGCAAGCCGCTCGACAAGACCACAGCCCAGGTGTTTGGAGACCGATTGGTGGGGTTTTTTTCCCCCTTTTTAACCACGGAAGGGGGAATGAGGTCGGAGAGTGCCCGGGGGGGGAGGAAAGATGAGGTTTGCCCTGATTCTACGTTTGGACTTTAGGGCAGTCTATCTCTTTGTCTCTCCCTCTCATTTCGTCTCGCTCCACCTTGTCAAGGCTCAATCCCCAAACCCACATCGGGAAGATCCAAAGCCAAGCGGGTTCCAACCCTTGAGGTGTCTCCCCAATCTCTCAGCTGAGGAAAGAGCGGGACTGCTAGCCGGGTAGTTGGTCAGCGGGGGCAAGGGGGGTAATAATAATAATAATAATGATGATGATGATGATGATGGTGTTTGTTAGGCGCTTCCTGTCCCAAGCACTGTTCGAGGATAGATCTCTAGGAGAAAATGAGTCAGTCCTACTTTACACATAAACACAACAGTGGAAGAAGAAACGCAAAGCCATATGAAGGGGGAAATAGGTCGAGTCAGAAAGTAAATAAAGCCAACCTCTTAACGTAAGCAGGGAAGAGATGACAAGGAAGAAATAATGAGCCTTAGGCAAATAAGCCCCCTCAGGAAGCAATGGGGGGAGGCGGGCTCGATGCGCTCGTAGGCCCCGTCCAGCCGCGAGAGCCCCTGAGCCCGCCCCGCGCTCCCGGGCGTGCGCCTGCTGGGTTGAGGGGGGAGGGGAGAAGGGGGCGGCACAGCCGACCGACCGACCGACCGACCGACCGAATGAGTGACTGAATGAATGACTGACGGGCGGATGGACTGAATGACTGAATGACAGGCAGACTAAGTGATGACTGACTGAATGATTGACTGAAGGACCGACTGCTTGACCGAACGACCGAGCGACGACCGACGGATCGACCGACGGACGGAAGGGCAGGCCGACCGAATGACGGAATCAACGACCGACCGACGGACAGGAGGACCGGCCGACCCGACGACCGATTAACGGAAGGACCGACCGACTCAACGACCGACGGACGTACTCAGCGACCGACCGACCGACGGAAGGACCGGCCTTCTCAGCGACCGACCGGCCGACGGAAGGACCGGCCGACTCAGCGACCGACCGGCCGACGGAAGGACCGGCCGACTCAGCGACCGACCGGCCGACGGAAGGACCGGCCGACTCAGCGACCGACGGACGTACCCAGCGACCGACCGACCGACGGAAAGACCGGCCGACTCAGTGGCCGACGGGTGAACTCGACTGACCGACCGAACGGCTAACTGACGGAAGGACCGGCCGGCTCGACGACTGACCGGTGGACGGACCGACCCAACGACTCGATGACCGACGAACAGAAGGACCGGCCGACTCAGCGCCTGACCCAACGACCGAACGGCTGGCTGACGGAAGGACTGGCCGACTGAGTGACCGCTGGATGGACGGCCTGAATGAACGAATGACTGACTGACAGCGACTGACCGACAGACCGACTAAGGGAAGGCCCAGCTGAGCGAGTGACCGATCGACGGACGGACCGGACGAGTGAGGGCTGGGCGGTGGGAGTGACTGAGAAGGATGGATGGACCGAGTGACCGGGGGACGGATGGACCGAGCGAGGGACGGACGGAGGGACGGAGGGAGGGAAGGACGGACCGAGCGAGCGAGGGACGGACGGACCGAGTGAGACGGACGGAGGGAGCGAATGAGTGCGGGGTGGGGGCACCCGGCGAGTGACCGAGTGAGGGATGGATGTTGGGAGGGAGGGAGGGAGGGGGGAAGCGAGGGTGTTCCGCGGGTGCAGCAGCTCACCGGACGGGTGTGTGTGGCGGCGGATGGCGGCCCGTCCGGGCGGGGGGGAGGCCGACGAGGCGGCCGTGGCGGCGGTGGCGGCGGCGGGGGCTGCGGCGGGGGCGGCCGCCGCGGGGCTCCCGGGGCCGTCGGGGCCGTCGGGGCCGTCGGGGCCTCCCGCTCCCGCCGCTCCGGCCGCCGCTCCTGAGGCCGCTCCGGGGCCCGGGCCCGGGGCCGGGGCCGGGCCGGCGGGGTCGTCGGCGCGGGCCGGCGCGGGGGGTCCCGGGGGTCCCCCGGGCGGGGGCCGCTTGGGCCTGGCGGGGTCGGGTCCGTGGCGCCGGGGCCCGCCGCTCTGGATGTGCGACACGGCCTCGGCGGCCTGCATGTCCGGGGGCGCGAAGCGGGCCAGCACCCGCAGCAGCGCCTGGGCCCGGTGCTCCCGCGTCTCGTCGTCGCTGTAGTCCGCCACCCGGCACTCGTACACGCCCTCGTCCTGCCGCCGCACCCCCGACAGCCGCAGCCGGTGGGAGATGTCGTTGCCCTGCACCCGCACCGTCTGCAAGACACGCGACCCCGCGTCGGGCCGCCGTCAGGACCGGCCGCCGCCCGACCCCCCACCGCACCACCTGCCTCCCCCACGCGAGGCTCCCCCGATGGACCCCCGGGGGCGGGGGGGTGGGGGGGGGACCCCCCCGGGGACCCCCGAGGGCTGCAGGGGCGGCCCCCGAGGGAGACTCCCACGGGAGGGCCTCTCGATGGCTCCACGGCGGGCCCCGGGGGAGATCCCCCCCGGGAGGACCCCCTGAGGGCCCCAGGGCGGCCCCCGCGGGAGGCTCCCACGGTCGGCCCCCAACGGGCCTCGCCTCCCCCGCGGGAATTCCTCCCGCCCTTCCCCCTCGACACGCCTCGGCTCCCGGCATCTCCGGGCCTCGGCTCCCCTCCCCCGTGCGGGGTCTTGGGGGGGGGGGGGGGGGAGGGTCTCCGCTCCCCGCCCCGCCGCCTCACCCCTGAGACCCTGGGCCGCATCCCCACCAGAGACCCCCCGCTGGCCCCCGCATCCCCGCAGATGTCACAGTTGCGGCACCCACCGCCCTCAACCCGCCGAACGGCCGCCCACCCCTAAATCCACTTGGAGCAGTCGGATCCAAAATCCTCGGCACAGTGAAACCATCCCACCTCCTCGCCCCCGCCCCCCTCCCCTCTCCTCCGACGCTTTTCCCGCAGGGTTTAGCAGATGCTCTGTCCCGCTCGGGCGTCCACCACCGGCTCCCCGCCTTCCTCTCAAGTGAACAGAAGACAGAAGAGATCCCGTCCCGATCCCCGCGCTTCTCCAGAGGGACGATTTCGGAACCTTTCCCCTTGCCGCGGAGAATGACAAATCTCCCACTTGTCGGTCACCCCCCTCCCCGGAAGTCTGACACCCCGCCCCCGACCCGTCCCGGGCTACCGTCCTTTTTTGACGGAGGCCGCGGAAACCGATGTAGCGGGAGAGGATAGGCCAGTCCTAGAAGCGGCAGCGGGGCCTTTCCGGGAGGATCGGCCGAAAGATTCGAGCGGAATCGGTCGGAAAAATGAAAGGATTGTAACGCCGCTGAGGGAAGGCGAGGGCTCGAGTGGGCGAGCTGAACGAGCTGGACCACCGCCCCCTCCCCCATCCGGGTTGGAGGGTCTTTCCCAGGTCGATGTCGTGTTTTCTCCCTTTACGAGGAATGGAACTCGACTGGAGCAAATAGCAACAGATGGAGACGTGACAGGCGAGGCGGCCGAAAATGCCAAATGACCAGAACTGCACCAAGGCGGTTGGTTCTGTGAGGTTAAGGGGGCTAAGATGCGGGAGCCCCACCCTTTAAAAGCAGCCTCTTTCCTGAGGCAGAATGCGCCGAGAGGGGTCTCCCGCACACCGTCTTTTTTAATTTTTTTTTTTTGCGCTACACTTACGCTGATTTTGGTCGCATCCTTATTTGTTCCCTAAAATGCAAAGAGGGAGAGATCGTCGTTAGACTTCCATGCGCTTATACATTCATTCAGTCGCGTTTACTGAGCGCTTAACTGCGTGCAGAGCACTGGGCTGAGAGCTTGGGAAAGGACGGTAGGACCATAAAGAGAGACAGCCAGTCCCGCCGTGCAGGAAAAGCAGATTGAGACGATAACTCCACCCTGCAGCATCCGACTGAAACTCATTCTCGGTCAGGGCCCTCCCTTCGGGCCGACTTCCTAAACTAGTTCGGATTCGGGTGTGTGAGGAGGTTGGGGGGGGGGGCGGGGGGCTGGGAAAGGGAGTCTGGACAAGGAAGGGATGAGCCGGTGGTTTGGAGCAGGACCCAGTAGGCCCAGCCCCGGTTCGGATGTCGGTCACCCTCTTCCCTTCGACAGGGAAGGAAGGGCACTCGTCCGGTCCTGGGAGGATTTTCGTGGCGTCGTGGACCCCAAGCAGAGGCTGCCCTCGGTCAGCCCGAAAAGGAGGGATGGGGCCAGCGGGGCTCCATCCTGGCAGAGAGGGAATCTCCGAAGCTCCTGGGCAAGATGAGCTGCGGAGGGGGCGGGGAAGGGGCAGCTGGATGTCCAGAGCGCCGGCACCTGTCACCGCGGTGCCCGCAAAAACCGGGGCCCTAAAGCCTCCCGGGACTTGGCATCGTCCCCCCCTCCATCTCATTCTCACCTGGCCCTCCCTGGCACCCCGGGGGTGGGGGTGGGGGGGGGTCCCGAATCGGGCAGAGGAAAGAAGGCCTGGGAAGGTTGTGTCTCGCTCTTCGGGATGGGCAGGAGGTGGGGGTTGGAGACGGGACGGGAGGGGAGCTGCCAGGTTGGTCAGGTGGCATCTCCTCCGAGGGTGACGAGGAAGGAAGTGGACGGAGGGGGGTGGGAGGGTCTGATCCGGGCCGGAGCCCTTGCAGCCGAGCTGGAAAGACGGGAGGGGGTTCTGCCCTGGGGCAGGAGCGGGGAGAGAGGAAGCGGCGGAGCCGAGAGGACGATTATTCCGGGGGATAATCTCCGGCCAGGAGGGGAGGGGATCGACTCTTAGCATCGCCCTCTTCCCTTAGTGGCCTCACTAAGCTTCCGAGCGGGCAACGGCCGCCGGACTGCCTCTCCTTCCCCCCTTCCCCGCTCATTTCCCCTCTTCCCCTTTCCAGTGGTGGCCCCCTTTGTCCCCTTCCCCGATCTAGCTCCTCCAGCCCCGCCGTCGAAAGAGAGGGGGGGAGATAGAGGAGAGAGGTAAGGGGGGGGGAGAGAGAGAGAGAGAGGCGCACACACTGCGCTACCGGTGCCACAGGGAGACGCCAGCGAGCTGAGCCGGCCGCGGTCCCTCCCGGCCTTGTGGCCAGAAGCCCGCGGGGAGAATCCCGCCCGGTTTCCAGGGAGACCCCCCCCCCCCGTCCTCCCTCCCCATCCCAAGCCATGTCCCCGACCCCCGTCCCCGGGAGGGACGCCCCTGGGAGGGGAGGGGTAGTGTGGTAGATACCTTGTTCCTGCTCCCGGGCCCGCTGATGGCTACTTCGTGAGCGAGCTCCCTGGCCGGCTCCTTGAGGTACCACCACTGGATCTCCAGAGAGTACGAGGTGGCTCCGCTGGCCCGGAAAGCACAGGGCATCTCGATATCATCTCCCTCCCTCACCGTCACATCTTTGGGGACTTCCGTGAATGTCGCTGGAGGAAGGGGCGGGGGGAGAGTGAGGAGGGCCAGAGGGCCAGGTGGGAGGGGAGGGAAAAAAAACAAAAACCACCCCCAAACCAAACAAAAAACAAAACCCCACAGAGGAGATATTACTAGAGGACCGGCCGGGTTGGAGAGCCGAGGGGTCCAGGCTGCTGGGGGCCGCTCGTTCTTTCCGTTTTAGCAAACTCGGGTTGGGGGGGTCCGCCTTTGCCCCCTGCAAGCTAGCTCCTGGGGGTGAGGGGGGAGAGGACGGGGTGTGTGTGTGTGTCTGTCTGTGGGGTTGTGTCCTGAATCCGAGCAAGCTAGCTCCTGGGGGTGAAGGGGGAGAAGAGGGTGTGTGTGTGTGTTTAGGGGAGCAGCTGCAGACCACCCCTGAATCCGAGCAAGCTAACTCCTGGGGGTGAAGGGGGGGGGGGGGTGTATGCGTGTGTGTTTGTGTGTCTGTGTGTGTCCTGAATCCCAGCAGGCTAGCTCCTGCGGGGGGGGGGGGGGGGGGGAGAGGAGGGGGTGTGTGCGTGTGTCTGGGGGACCATCTGCAAACCACCCCTGAATCCGAGCAGGCTAGCTCCTGGGGCTGAAAGGGGAGAGGAGGGGGTGTGTACGTGTGTGTGTGTTGGGGGGACGGGGGAGGGTCCCTGCAAATCCCCCCTGAATCCCCGGTGGTGCTGCAGCCTCCGGGCTACTTTTCTTAAAGCGTCCCCGCAGGGTGGGCGGTGCGGATGCGGGGAGCGAGGGCTGCGGGGAGAAGGGGACCCCGGCCGGCCGCCCGCCCGCCCGCCCCGGAGGGTGGGGGGGGGGGGAAAGGGGTGTCCCGCAGCCACCGGCCCCGGACACGTCCACCGGACACATCCCCTGCCTCGCCCCGCCCCGCTCTCTCCCGCTCGGCGGGAACGTGGGTTTGCCCGCAAGGACGGTCCGAGCGGGAGCCCCGCACCCCCCGGCCCCGCGGCCCCGCGGCCCCGCAGCCGGCCGGTCCTTCCCGGGCCCGGGGAGGGACCCCGCACACCCTCCTCACCCCCGACCCTGCGACACTGACACACGTCCGGGGTCCCCCTCCGCACACACACACACACACACACACCGACACACACGTCCCCTCGCCACCCCCTGGCCACCCCCAATGCGCTCCACAGGCGCCTCCCCCCCACATCCTCCAACCTCCATCCTCCATCCTCCCTCCTCCATCCTCCCTCCATCCTCCATCCTCAAACCTCCTTCCCTCCTCCCTCCACCCTCCCACCATCCTCCCTCCTCCCTCCATCCTCCATCCTCCCTCCATCCTCCATCCTCCATCCTCCATCCTCCCTCCATCCTCCCTCCCTCCATCCTCCCTCCATCCTCCATCCCTCCGTCCTCCGTCCTCCGCGATCCTCGGCGGGATCTGGGCTAGCGGATGCCCCGGCCCTCCGGGTCCCGTGCCGCCCTCCGTGTCCCGTCCCCCGCCCCCCCCCCCCCCCTGGCCGGGCCCCCCCACGCGGGGTCTCACCGTTGGCGATGAAGAGGAGGGGGGCGTGTAGGACGAGGGAGCAGAGGGCGCCGAGAAGCCCCCGATTTTCCATCGCACATGGGGAGGGTTTGGAGAGCCGGGGGGCGGGGGGCGAGCCGGGGGGCGAGCGCGGCTACCAAGCCTCCGGGGCCATGGCCGGCCCAGCCCGCGCCGCTCGCCCCCGGGTCCAGCGGGCGCTGGGAGACGGGGGGGGGGAGATGGGGGGGGAGGGGGATGAGGGCGGTGGGGAGAGACCCCCGGCCGAGGACGGTAAAATCCACAGGCGGAACGGGGCCGGCTGGTCCTGCTGAGGATAGTCCGGCTGATGATCCTGCTCCTGCTGATGCTGTCGATGCCGGTCCCGGTCCTGGTCCCGGTCCTCCTCCTCCTCCTCCTGCTGGTCCTCCCCTCTCTCTCCCCCCAAGTGGTCCCGCTCCTGGGGCTGGTCCCGGTCCCGGTCCTCCTCCTCCTCCTGCTGGTCCTTCCCTGCCTCTCCCCCCAGATGGTCCTGGTCCTGGGGCTGGTCCTGGTCCTCCTCCTCCTGCTGGTCCTCCCCTGCCTCTCCCCCAAAGGGTGAGGGGCTTCCGGGCGGTGGGGGGGGGGGGGGGGCAGGCGGGTCCCGGGGGGCTCAGGGGGTCCCGGGGTCCGGGCCAGGACAGGCCCATCCTCTCCTGCGGGGACGCCGGGGACTCCGGGGTCCTTCTCCCGCCGCGACCCCCGCCCCGCTCCGGGCGCTCCGGACCAGGGCCGGGGGAGGGGGAGGGGAGGGGACGGGGGCGGCCGCCTTCTTCCCGGCTCCTTTCCTTCTCCGTCCTCTTCCTCCTCCACCTCCACCTCCTCCTCCTCCTCCTCCTCCTTCTCCCCGCCCCCCCAAAGCCCCCCCCCCCCCCTTCTCCCCGCACTCCTCAAAGCAGCGGGAGCAGAGCGCTCAGCCTATAGCGGGACACTTCCCCAGCTGACGCGACCCAGCGCCAGGCAAGGAGGTGGGGATGGGGGGTGGGGGGGGGGACGACGGCCCGGCCGGACAGAGACACGCACACACAGAGAGACACACAGAGAGAGACACAGAGAGAGAGACACACAGAGAGAAGGGCGGGGGAGGGGGCTCAGGGCCGCTGCTGGGCCTCCAGGCGTCATCCCTCCCCTCCTCCTCCCCGGCATGGGGACGAATCGTCCTCGTCCTCCTCATCCTCCTCATCCTCCTTCTCATCATCATAACTGATCATCATCCTCCTCATCGTCACCCCCCTCATCGTTATAGTTGTGCTAGTTAAGTGCTCACTGCGCGCCGGACACTGGACTAAGCGCTGGGGTGGGTACAAGCAGAGAGAAGCAGCGGGGCTCGGTGGAAGTGGAAAGTGGAAATAATAATCATCGTTATAGTTCAGGCGTCTGTATAATAATAACGATGATGGCATTTGTTAAGCGCTTACTAGGTGCAAAGCGCTGTTCTAAGCGCCGGGGAGGATACAGAGTCATCAGGTTGTCCCACGTGGGGCTCACAGTCTTCATCTCCCTTTTACGGGGGGGGGGTGGGGTAACTGAGGCTCAGAGAAGTTAAGCGACTTGTCCACAGTCACACAGCTGACAAGTGGCTGAGCCGGGATTCGAATCCATGACCTCCGACTCCTAAGCCGCGGTCTTTCCACTGAGCCATCTTAGAGGTCGTGGGTTCTAATCCCCGCTCCAGCGTTTGTCTGCTGCCACTTCACTTCTCTGGACCTCGGTTACTTCATCTGGAAGATGGGGAGGAGGACTGGGAGCCCCACCTGGGACCACCCGATTTCCTGTATCTAACCCAGCGCCTGGTGCTTAGCACATAGTAAGCGCTTAACAAATGACATGTTCGTGATGAATTATCCTCGGGTTGGGCACAGTCCCCGGTGCCACGTGGGGCTCACAGTCTCAACCCCCATTGTACAGATGAGGGAACTGAGGCCCAGGGAAGAGAAGGGACTTACCCGAGGTCCCACAAGCAGACGAGTGGTGGAGGCGGGATTAGAACTCGTGACCTTCTCACTCCCAGGACCGGGCTCTAGCCACTACTCCACGCAAGGGAGACACCCCTGGCCCGACCCCCGGGGACTGGGGGGGGGGGGATGGGATCACGGACACCCTTTAGGACGCCAGGAGCATCTCTCATTTTCGGGGGTCTCAAGCCCCTTCTCCCCCTCCTCTCCAGCTCCTCCCAGTTGCCTCCAGTGGCATCGATGGGGTGAGGGGCCACTCGTGAGAGCCGCCCCCTCCCCATTCAATAGAGAAGCGGCGTGGCCTAGTGGAAAGAGCACGGGCTTGGGAGTCAGAGGTCGTGGGTTCTAATCCTGCCTCTGCCCCTTATCAGCTGTGCGACTTTGAGCCAGTCACTTCGCGTCTCTGGGCCTCAGTTACCTCATCTATAAAATGGGGACTAAGACCGTGAGCCCCACGTGGGACAACCTGATGACCTTGTATCTAAAACCCAGCGCTTAGAACAGTGCTTGGCACGTAGTAAGCGCTGAACAAATACCATCGTTATTGCTATTATTCAATCGCGTTTATAGAGCGCTTACTCTGTGCAGAGCACTGTACTGAGCGGTTGGATAGCATAGTGCCACAATACAGAGAGACAATCCCTGCCCACAACGAGCTCGCTGTCTGGGGGAGGGGAGACAGACATCAGTACAAGTAAACAGGCATCAATATAAATAAATCAAATTACAGATATCTATCTATCTATCTATCTATCTATCTATCTATCTATCTATCTATGTGAATACCGTGGGACGGGGAGAAGGAAGAGCCAAGGGAGCCAGTCGGGGGGGACACAGAAGGGAGTGGGAGATGAGGAAAATAATAATAATCATAACGATGGTATTTATTAAGCGCTTACTATGTGCCAAGCACTGTTCTAAGCGCTGGGGTAGACACAAGGTCATCAGGTTGTCCCACGTGGGGCTCCCAGTCTTCATCCCCATTTGACCGACGAGGGAACTGAGGCCCAGAGAAGTGAAGTGGCTTGGCCAAGGTCACCCAGCGGACGAGTGGGGGAGGCGGGATTAGAACCCAGGCCCTCTGCCTCTCTTGCTCCTAAACCGCGGAGCTTCACAGAGCGGAAAAGGGGAGAGGAGTGGAAGAGTCTGGGAAGGCCTCTCGGAGGAGGTGGTCCTTCAGTAGGTCTTTGAAAGGCGGGGGGGGACTGTGTGAGGGCTGAGAGGAGGGAGGGCGATCCGGGCCAGGGCAGGACCTGGGTCAGGGGGCAGCGGCCGGACAGGCGAGCTGGAGGCCCAGTGTGGAGCGCAGTGTGCCGGCTGGGATGGAGAAGGGCAAGGATCCTCGCCCCTCGCCCCTCATCCCCTCCACCTACCTACCCCGGTGCCCGGGCCAGCTGCCCACCGCGCTGGGGGCGCCCTGGGGGTCGGGGGGCTGGGAGCAGGTGCCCGCAGGACCCACTGCCCACCGCCGAGCCCGGAGGGACGGGCGAGGGGACCCCGGCTGGGGGCAGGGAGGGAGGGACCGCTGTGCCCACAGAGATGGCCACGGGAAGTCGGGGGGAGAGGGAGGGCGCCGGGCCCGCCGGAGGGATGGGCACCTGGACCCGGGGAGGAGAGGGCGCTGTGCCCACAGGGATGGGCATGGAGAGATGCTCAAAGCGATGGGCATGGGGAGGAGGGGGGGTTAGGGAGGGCACCGGACCCCCCCGGAGGGATGGGCACCTGGAGCCGGGGAGGAGGGGGCGCTGTGCCCACAGGGATGGGCATGGGGAGACGCGGGGGAGGAGGAGGGGTCGCTGTGCCCAGAGCGATGGGCACGGGAAGACGAGGGGAGAGGGAGGGCACCGGGCCCCCCGGAGGGATGGGCACCTGGAGCCAGGGAGGAGAAGGCGCTGTGCCCACAGGGATGGGCATGGAGAGATGCCCACAGCGATGGGCATGGGGAGGAGGGGGGGTTAGGGAGGGCACCGGACCCGCCGGGGGGATGGGCACCTGGAGCCGGGGAGGAGGGGGCGCTGTGCCCACAGGGATGGGCACGGGGAGCCAGGGCGGAGGGGGCGCTGTGCCCCCAGTGTTGGGCACGGGGAGACGGGGGGAGGGGGAGGGCACCGGACCCGCCGGACCGATGGGCGTGGGGAGAGAGGGAGGGAGGACGAAGGGGCGCCGTGCCCGCAGATGGGATGGGCACCGGGAGCCGGGGTCGGGTAGGAGGGGCGCTGTGCCCGGCGGAGTGATGGGCACGGGGACCCTGGGCGGAGCGATGGGCACGGGGAGAGAGGGGGTTGTGCAGGCCCGGGCCGGGCGCCGGGCCGGACAAACAAGTGGGCGACGCCCAGAGCCAGGAGGGAGGGACCCCCCCCCCCCACCCCCCACCCCCCGTTCCCTCCGCCATCTGCCCCCCTCCCTCTCCCCTCCCGCCCTCACTCTGCCGCACGACCCTCCCAGAACAGCCCTCGGGGCGACGCCACCTCCCATAATAATAATGATAATAATGGTATTGGTTAAGCGCTTACTGTGCGCCAGGCACTGTACTATGTCCTGGGTTGCGGGGAAGCAGTGTAGGGTGAGAATCCCTTCTCTTCCCCCTTGGAAAAATGAATGGGGGTGGGGGGCGATGCCTCCCCCCCCCCACCCCTTCTAGGCTGGGAGCCTGTTGTTGGGTAGGGATTGTCTCTGTTGTCCAATTGGACGTTCCAAGCGTTTAGTACGGAGCTCTGCACACAGTAAGCGCTCGATAAGTACGAATGAATGAATGAATGAATGAATGAATGAATGAATGAATGAATGACCGTGAGCCCGTTATTGGGTAGGGATTGTCTCATTTATTGCCGAATTGGACTTTCCAAGCGTTTAGTACAGAGCTTTGCACACAGTAAGCGTTCGATAAATAGGATTGAATGAATGAATGAATGATGCCCAGGGAGATGGCAACCAAAGCCAGTTGCATAGGTTCACACACTCACACACACAGACCTACGTACACCCACACAAGTACACACGTACACGTCCATGTAGGTGTTCCCGTTCTCTCCCGAGACGGATGCCCTCTCTCTCTCTCTTTTCCCTCTTCTCCTCCTCCCTCTCTCCTCTTCTTCCCCTCTCCTCTAGCTTTCCTCTTTTGGCCTCCTCTCTCTCTCTCTTTGTCTCCCCTTCCCTCGCCTCTGCGTCTCTCCTCTCTTTATCTCTCCCTTCTATCACCTGTCTCTCTCCCCCCCCCCCCTTTTTTTTCGTGTCATTATTTCCCTCAACACACTCTTCTCTCTCTCTCTCTCTCTCAGGGAGATTGCTGTCCAGCTTATTTTGCATTGGAAAGGGCTCTCTTGCCTTTGACCGCAAATTTATTCATTTGCCTCTCTGCCCCCCCACCCACCCAACTCGGCCTCATCTTCTATTTTTCCCTGTAGTTATGCCTTGCTCCTGGTTTTTCAGGGTTTTTTTTTTTCCCCCTGACTGGAACCTACCCTTCCTCTGGTCAAGCAAGATGGTTCACCAGGAGCCAGAGTGAAAGAGGCAATTAAGGTCCCCTTAAGGTCCCCTTAAGGTCCCCTTCTCTTTTTGCTATCAGACTTCTGCCCTTGGGCCAAAGTTAAGATATAGATTTTCCTCCTTCTTCTGAGAAACCTCTCCTTCAAATCAGGATGTGGTAATCCAGGGCTGGATAAATTCCTCCAGCCTTGACTGGATTCGTTCTGGCGTCTGGGACCCCCGGCCGCCCATTGTGGCTTTGGGTGGGTTTTCAGTACACACGTTGGGGTTCATCCCAGGATCCCTGAGGCAGAGTCTGTCTGGTGGCAAAGTTGAAGCCTGGGGGCAAAGGGATTCTAGTGCAGTGTGGCCTAGCGGACAGAGGAAGGGCCTGGGAGTCAGAAAAATCTCCAGTGGTTGCCTATCCACCTCTGTATCAAACAAAAACGTCTCACCGTTGACTGTAAAGCTCTCCATCACCTCACCCCCTCCTACCTCACCTTGCTTCTCTCCTTCTACAATCCAACCCACACACTCTGCTCCTCTGGTGTTAACCTTTTCACCGTACCTCCATCTCGCCTGTCTCGCCACCGACCTCTGGCCCATGTCCCGCCTCCGGCCTGGAACGCCCTCCCTCCTCAAATCTGCCAGAAAATAACTCTCCCCCCGGTTCAAAGGCTTACTGAAAGCACATCTCCTCCGAGAGGCCTTCCCAGATTAAGCCTCACTTATCCTCATCTCCTACTCTCTTCTGCATCACCCTGACTTGCTCCCTTTGTTCTTCCCCCTCTCCCAGCCCCACAGCACTTATGTATGCATCTGCAATTTTATTTATTTGCACTGATGTCTTTCTCCCCTCCTTTAGACTGTGATCTCATTATGGGCTGGAATTGCCTCTATTTATTGCTGTATTGTATTATTATTATTATGGTAATTGCTAAGCGCTTACTATGTGCCAAGCACTATTCTAAGTGCGGGGGTAGATACAAGGTAATCAGGTTGTCCCATGTGGAGCTCACAGTCTTAATCCCTATTTTACAGATGAGGTAACTGAGGCACAGAGAGAGAAGTGAAGTGACTTGCCCAAAGTCACACAGCTAACAAGTGGTGGAGCCAGGATTAGAACCCATGACCTCTGACTCCTAAGCCCGTGCTCTTTCCCCTGAGCCATGCTGCCTACTTTCCCAAGCTCTCAGTACAGTGTTCTGCACACGGTAAGCACTTACTAAATACAATTGAATGAATGAATGAATCACTGCTGAACTACATAATAATAATAATGATGATGGTATTTAAGTGCTTACTATGTGCCAAGCACTGTTTTAAACTCTGAGGGAGATGCAAGGTAATTAGGTTTTCCCACGTGGGGCTCATAGTCTTCATCCTTATTTTACAGATGAGGTAACTGAGGCACAGAAAAGGGAAATGACTTGCCCAAAGTCACACAGCTGACAAGTGGCAGAGCCGGGTCTGCTGCGTGACCTTGGGCAAGTCACTTCCCTTGTCTGTGCCTCAGTTACCTCATCTGTAAAATGGGGATAAAGATTTATGCGGGACAGGGCCTGCCTCCAATCTAACCCTCCATCACTTACTACTGTGCCTGGCACATAGTGAACACTTAACAAAAGCCACAGTTATTATTATTACTATTTATTTATATTAATGTCTGTCTCTCCCAGTAGACTGTGAGCCTGCTCTGGGCAGCAATGTGTCTGGCTGTTGTTAAATTGTACTCTCCCAAGCACAACAAATGGCACAATTATTCTTATTACTATTTATATTAATGTCTGTCTCTCCCTCTAGACTGTGAGCTCATTGTGGGCAGGAATGCGTCTGTTTGCAATTATATTGTACTCTCCCAAGCACTTAGTACAGTGCTTTGCACACAGTAAGAGCTTAATAAATGAATGAATGAATGAATGAATGAATACTATTATTATTAGTGTGGAGAGCCTACAACAAGCAGCCTTATCAGTGACTGTTTGTGATCCACACGAAAAACCACAAGGAAGAGACTGGTGAAGGCCCTGATGGGCTTTACCTGAGACAGGTGATTGTGGGCCTGCGTGGGGGAGGCGTGGCCTTTTCTCCCTGTTCTATCCCATAACGGGCCTGGAGCAATCAGTGACTGCACGTAGGGTCGCAGCTGGGACTCCCAAGGCAGATAAAAGGCGGCCACTTTGAAGGATAAGGAGCCATGCTGAAGCATCAAGAGCAATAGCGGGAGAAGAGCATCACTCAAAAGTGGCAGAATTCAGAAGCAGAAAGCAGAAGAATGGCCTCCCGTGATCAGCAGGCTGGTATCGGGCCCTTGGTGAAGTGAGTGTGCCTCTATGTCACTCCCTTTTACTTTGCTAAAACTAAGTCAAAAGCTTTTCCCAGTAACCTTGGTGGCCAGTGGTATTGTTTGACTCTACTACGTGTCATTAAGGTTCCCTCGGTCCAGGAGAATCCTGGTTGGTACGAGCCGGCGTCTCGCCACGTTTAGTGAGCTGTAGTCTTGTCCTTGACCTGGCCCTGGTCAGGAATTACTAGGATTCTAGGTTCCACTGTGAGCACTGTCCCCTTCGGTAGCTTTATGGATCCCCTTCTGAGCTGGGGGGACTTTGGGGGGGGACACAAACCTACCTACTCCTCAGTACAACGTGATCTTAAGTAATACTGACCCAAGAGCCAGGAGTTACAGGTGAGCTTGCCCGTGTCTTACAAAAAAAAAACCCTACACTAATAAGGGCTGCCACAGATGTGAGGGGATTGGAAAAGCGAAAGGGGGCTCGGGTTGTGGGTGTCAGCTTGGGCTCTGTGCACAAAGACTTTGCCGCTATGGGTGGGGGAAATGAGGTGGGCAGAGAGGATTAGGGAAAGCAAAAGGATCTCAGCCTCCGCGAGGCTCAGCAACTAGGGAGAGAGCCGGAGAAAGCCAGGTGAAGCAGATTTATCTGCCAGGTCGGATGGAAGCATAGGTACGGTGTCCTGATGGAGATAAAGGTGCTTGTGTGTGTTTTTGTGTGTAGAGGTTCTAGAAGTTGAGCTTGAGTTTGATCCTGATCTGAAATAAAATGAGGAAAAAAAAAAAAGAAAGCATTCCTTCACACCATCAGGAAGTCAAAATAAGGAATTCATTCCCCTAGAAAGCTCTGCAGGCTGGAAGTCTCGACAGGTTCAAGACAGGCTTGGATAAATTCACAGAAGAGAGGTCGAAATAGGTTATTTGAAGTTAGAGAAAGAAAGGGAAAGTTAGGGCTAGTTATGGTTCAGTCCGCACTGTAAGGAGGGATGGTGACTAACTGACGAGAAGAGTGACTGTCACCCGCTTCCCACCAAGGACCCGCTGCCTCAGTCAGACAGAATCCTGGGCTCGGTAGACCGTGTGAGCCAGGGTCAAGTGGATCTGGGCCCTGAGGTTCTGAGGGAAGTCACCAAGAACCGAGGCCGTGCTGGGTCTCAGAGGCCCCTGATTATAGTCCCGGCTCTGCCTCTGGCCCACTGTGTGATCTCAGGCAAGTCACTTGAACTCTCTGGTCTGTAAATTAGAGGAAAAGATAGCTGCTCTTCCTACCCCCTTTGTTTAACGATATTTAAGTGCTTACTATGTTCCAGGCACTGAACTAAAGATTAGGGTAGGTACGAGATGATGGGGCATGTTCCACATGAGCCTCACGGTCTTAATCTCCATTTTGCAAATGAAGAAACTGAGGTCCAGAAAAGTGAAGTGCTTTGCTTAAATTCACACAGCGGACAAGTGGCAGATCCAGGATTAGAACCTAGGTCTTCAGTCTCCCAGACCTGCTTTCTTTCCATTAGGCCCTGCTGCTTTCCTAACACCGTTTATCACTTTTTTTATGGTATTTTTTTAAGCACTTACTATGTGTGCCAGACACTTTTCTAAGTTCTGGGGTAGATCAAAGTAATCAGGTTGGACACGGTCCATGTCCCACGTGGGCATCACAGTCTCAACCGCCATCTTACAGATGAGGTAACTGAGGCCCAGAGAAGTGAGGTGACTCACCCGAGGTCACACAGCAGACAAGTGGTAGAGACAGAATTAGAACTCAAGGCCTTCTGGCTCCCAGGCCCGGGCTCTATCCATTAAGCCATGCAGTTTCTCTTCATTTCTCCTCTGAGATGGATAATCCTCTGTGGGACAGGGATTGGGTCTGATCTAAGCATCTTGTGTCTACCTCAGGCTTTAGCGTGGTAGTGATTAATAAATACCATAAAAATGATGATAAGCAGCATGGCCCAGTGGAAAGAGCACGGGCCTGCAAGTCAGAAGACCTGGGTTCTAATCCTGGCTCTACCACTTGTCTGTTGTGTGACCTTGGGTTGAGACTGTGATCCCCACGTGGGACATGGACTGTATCCAACCGGATTGTTTTGTATTTACCCCAGCACTTAGAACAGTGCCTGGTCCCTATAGTAAGCCCTTATAAAATGCCATTAAAAAAAAAAGTGGCAAATGGTGTTAGGAAAGCAGCAGGGCTAGTGGAAAGAGCACAGGTCTGGGAGTCTGAAGACCTGGGTTCTAATCCTGTATCTGCCCCTTGTCTGCTGTGTGAATTTGAGCAAATCACTTTACCTCTCTGGGACCCAGTTGTGTCTTCTGGAAAATGGGGATTAAGACTGTGAACCCCATGTGGGATAGATTCTCTGTCCAACCTGATTTAGCTTATATTTACCCCAGTGCTTAGAACAGTGCTTAGCACCTAATAATAATTGCTTAACAAGCATCATTATTACAACTGATGATTATTCTATTGAGGAATATGCTGTTGGTGACTGTGGGACGTGGGCTGTGTCCAACATGATAGAATTGTACCTACCCCAGCGCTTAGAACAGTGCTTGTCATTTAGCAAGGACTGTAGAACTAAGATGCGCTGGAGAAGGTCAAGGCTGGAGGGAGGTTGGCCCAATGGGTGGGGCAGCTGACAGATGACTTCACCCCGATGAAGGAGGGGGCAGGGGAGAGAGAGAATGGGGCAGGTGTGAATTACCTCAGGCTGGTTGTGATAACATCTGCCCCTCCCAACTTCCCAGTATTAACCAGTTTTAACTGATGTGAAAATATTCTGAGCTGTGCACAGGAATGCATGGGAAAAGCCCTATGAAACTCCAAGGGAAGGAGATTTCCACCCCCCACGATTAGTGAACTCGACCTAAATTGAAATTTACTTTTAGAAGCCTCCCCCGACCGGGCCCCCGCACCACCCTCAAAGAAGAATCCTTAAGTTTGTATGAGTCCACTGGAAACAAAAATCATGCTCCATTTTATTACTATCATCATTATTATTATTAATATAAATAGTTGTGGCATTTATTAAGTACTTCCTATGTGCCAAGCACTCTCCTAAGCACTGGGATAAATATACGAAATATAAGATTTAAGATAGGGTCTCACATGGGATCACAATCATTCCTTCAATTGTATTTATTGAGCGCTTACTGTGTGCAGAGCACTGTACTTTGGGCTTGGAAAGTACATTTTGGCAACAGATAGAGACAATCCCTACCCAACTATCGGGCTCATAGGCTAGAAGAGGGGAGTCTAAATAGGAGGAAGAACAGGTATGGAATTTCCATTTTACCTGGGATTAGAACCCAGGTCATTTGTCTGTCCGTCTCCCCCGATTAGACTGTCCGTCAAAGGGCAGGGACTGTCTCTATCTGTTACCGATTTGTACATTCCAAGCGCATAGTACAGTGCTCTGCACATAGTAAGCGCTCAATAAATACTATTGAATGAATGAATGAAATTTGAGAGAAAAAACAGCATAGTCTAGGGAAATAGCATGGTCTATTGGATAGAACACAGGCCTCTGAGTCAGAAGGGCCTGGGTTCTAATCCTGGCTCTGCCACTTGTCTCCTGCATGACCTTGGGCAAGTCACTTCACTTCTCTGGACCTCATTTCCCTCACCTGTAAAATGGGGATTAAGACTGAGCCTCATGGGGTACGGGGACTACATCCAACCTGACTAATTTTTATCTACTCCAGTGCTTAGGACACTGGTTCTCCCTTGTAGACTATAAACTCATTGTGGGCAGGGAATGTGTCTGTTCAGTGTTGTACGCTCCCAAGTGCTTAGAACAGTGCTCTGCACACAATAAGTGCTCAATAAATACAACTGAATGAAAGGCGCACAGTAAGCGCTTAAGTACTATTTTATATTTATGTACCTATATACGCAATCATCAATCTGATTAGATTGTTTCTATTCCAGTGCTGAGTACAGTGCCCAGCATGTAGTAAGCACTTAAATACCTTTTAAAAAATGTCCTCTGACTCCCAGATCCAGGCTCTTTTAAGTAGACCATGTTGCTTCTTTGGGCAGTTTTGTGGTCTCAGGCCTAAGAAACGTAAAACGGAACAGACACTGAGGAGCCCCTTGGCCCTGGATAAATTTTCTTCACCTTTCCAGGTCCCTGTGTTTGCTGACCTTGGATTAATTTGTGGTCCAGTTAACAGAAAGTTTGGGTGGGTGGGTGTCTGTGTGTGTGTGGGGGGGGGCAGGGGTTGGTCAGATGTTTTGAAGATGAAATGGTTAGTTTCTTCCTGTAACTGTTACTTTTTTAATGAAATTGGTTAAGCACTTAGTACGTGCCAGGCACTGAAGTAAGCACCATGGTAAAATATGAGACAATTAGGCCAGACAAAATCCATGTCTGACATGGGACCCACAGTCTTAAGCCCTAGTTTATGGTTGAGGCCCTAGTTTATGGATGAGGTCACTGAGGCCCAGAGAGGTGAAACAACTTGCCCAAGGTCACACAGTAGACAAATGGCAGAGGCGACATTAAAACCCAGTTCCTTCTGACTCTCAGACCTGTGCGCAGTCCATTAGGCGGTGCTGGTACTGTGAGCGTTGACTGTTCACACAAGGGACGGAGGCTGATGATGCCACAGCCTCTTTGAGTCATTCCTGAGGCGCTCGACTCTCATCAGCACCACTAAAGGGGGATTAGGAACCTTCATGGCCTTCCTCAGAATTCAAGGTGAGGCTATAGTTGATGCCAGGGCACGTTTACCCTGAAATTTATGTCCACATCTATAAATTATATTATTGTCTGGCTTCCCCTCTAGACTAAGTTCCCTGTGGGCAGGGCACATGACTACAAAATCTTTTATATTGTACTTTGCCGAGCGCTCGGTAAGCACCATCGGTTGATGGGAAGGTGCCTATCTCTGCTTGGAGAATCAAATCAAAGCTGGTGGAACAGTTAAACAGTGTCAAAATGGCCACCTTCTCGGCCTGGCAGGGCATTCTTTGAGTATTTGAGTAGTTCCCTTCTCCGTTCCCCATTCTATCCAGTTGGGGAAAAAATATTGGTCATTTCCTGACCAAGATCTTCAGTTTCCCCTAAAGAAAAAACTCTTCCTATGGATGTGGAGATTTGGGACATGGTTTCTCTTCATACTTTGCAGCTTCTCTGAGGGGGAAGGAGGACGTGGAGGAAGGGGTTAGAGCTAGAAGGTTGCTTATGCAGGTGCTGTCGATATTTGTGCATAAATGGATGAAATTGAGTCTCCATAGCACTTTAGAAAGGACTCAGAGTGCCATTTATAAAGATTTTCAGCCTCTTAGAGAAAGTAACCTTAAATTAACAACTGAAGGTTTATTTTTTTATTTTTTTCCGGGAAAACAGTTATTTACAATGTTCAGGCCCTGGCCCTGGTGGGGATTTTCTGTCAATCACCCTGTCCCGACTGACCTTTCCAGTCATACCTGCGCCATATGCAATTAACAGTGATTTTTAGTTCATGGATTTGGATTCTAAGATGTCCATCAATAAACTGTTATGTCGATAACACAGCGTAGCCCTCTGTGGATGTGACAGGCTAAAGTACGAGTTTAGATTTATAGTCCCGCTCATTATGGGTCCACTTTTGTCTTGCCTTGTGCTGTCGAGTCGTCTCCGACCCACAGCGACTCCTTGGACGCATCTCTCTCAGAACGCCCCACCTCCGTCTGCCATCGTTCCGGTAGGGTCCACTTTAGCCACTAATTTTCCATCAGGCAGAGTTTGGTGGACTCAAAGATTTGAGGGCTAGCCATGTTCCTCTGAAATGCTACATCTAGTGAATTAACTCAATGAATCCAAGCAAGCGGCATGGTGTACTAGAAAGAGCATGGGTCTGGGAGTCAGAAGAACTGGGTTCTAATTCTGCCTCCGTCATCTATCTGCTGTGTAACCTTGGGCAAATCATTTAGCTTCTTTGAGCCTCAGTTACCTCATCTGTAAAATGGGGATTAAGACCGTGAGCCCTATGTGGGATAGGAACTGTGATTTGATTGATTATCTTTTATTTAGCCCAGCGCTTAGTAGAGTGTATGGCACATAGTAAGTGCTTAACAAATGCCATTAAAAAATTCCCACCTTACATGTAGAAAAATGTTATCCTAGGGAAAAATATTCTAAATTTATGTTTATGCTTTTCCCCTAGTAATGGAGTTGTGTATTAAAAGCCTATAATGCGCCAAGCACTGTACTAAATGCTGGGCTAAATATAAAATAATCACGTTGGACATAATCCCTGTCTACATGCTCACAGTCTAAGTAGTGGGGAGTAGGATTTAATCCCCATTTTACAGATGAAACTGAGACCCGGAACAGCCAAGTGACTTGTCCAAGGTCCCACAGCAGGCAAGTGGGAGAGCCGGGGATTAGAAACCAGGTCCTCTGACTTCCAGGTTCGTGCTCCTTCCACTAGGCCAGGCTCTTCTCTAAGGATATTGCAAGTGACGGCAGGGTCCCTATTCAGGAAAACTAATAGTTCCTTGAATTTCTGCAGCCCCTGCCCGTCGAAGAGTTTTGCCGGGAGTTCTATCCCCCTAAGGGTCTCTATCTGTTGTGTAAAGACAGGGAGGGGATCAGACAGGGAAAAACGGAAGTCTCGGATGCATTTTCCTCGTACAAGACCTTCTGCCCTTCCTCGCTTCCCGTGCACTGGGAATGGAGGTAGTAAATAAATCCATTTGATAATGACGATGCTGGTGATGGGGATGATTGATTGTCAGCCAGAAGGGTTAAACTATCATCTAAGATGACTAATGGACAATACTCCAAACCACCCTTTCATGCAGTATATTATTGCTTGGGTGGGTGGATTTTTTAAAATTTTATTTAATTTATTTATTCACTTACTGAAGAAAATCTTACATATTTATGACGTTTTTAATATTCCCCAAGCTCTCAGCGTTTTATTTCCCACTAGATCTATTAGTTTAATTTGGTGGAGGACAGAATGTGTACTTAACCAAAAATTGCTTTGACATTATGGAGAATTAAGAGGCAGGGCCAGATGGATCTGGATATATCGGTCTGTATAAGATAAAACTCAGTTATTTTCTGAATTGCCTTTTTTTTTGCCTTTAATACTGAGTATGGTGATTAGAAAACTTTAAGCAGGCTAATAATTATAATTCCCTAATTTGTCCCTCTAGATTGAAAACTCCTTGAGGGCAGGAATTGTCTTCCAATTCTGTTGTGGTGCACTCTCCCAAGAGCTTAGTACAGTGCTCTGCATACAGTAAGCACTCAATAAGTAGCATTGATTGACTGCTGAAAGGGTCGTTATAAATTGGGCTCCAGTATGCAACCCATAGATGGAATCCTTTCCTTCTCTTGACTTCTTTGACTGTCGATTTTTGCTTCTTTCTGTGAGTCAAGCTGATAAAGTGATCAGGTGGGTCCAGATGATCACGGTTTCTGGTGCCATTTGGCAAACCGGCGGTTGCGGCAGGCATCCAAGAAGCCCCCAAATAAATGACAAGTGATTGTTTGTTTAAAAACAAGCCTGGGCAGCCTGATGCAAGCAGCGTGGCTCAGTGGAAAGAGCATGGGCTTTGGAGTCAGAGGTCATGGGTTCAAATCCCAGCTCGGCCACTTGTCAGCTGTGTGACTTTGGGCAAGTCACTTAGCTTCTCGGGGCCTCAGTTACCTCATCTGTAAAATGGGGATGAAGACCGTGAGCCCCACGTGGGACAACCTGATTCCCCCTGTGTCTACCCCAGCGCTTAGAACAGTGCTCGGCACATAGTAAGCGCTTAACAAATACCATCATTATTATTGATGCTAGTTAAAACGGAAACCCCTGATCATTGACTTTTAGGTGCTCAATTAGTTCTCTCTCCCCTACTTATTCTCGCTTCTCTCCCAGCACGCCCCGGCTCACACGCTTTGCTTCTCTCAAGCCAATCTAACCACTGGGCCTCCTTCTTCCACACTTGGTAGACCACTGAAATCGCATCTCTTCCAGGAAGACTTCCTGATTAATCCCTCATCTCCCACCCCATTTCCCCCAGTAGCACCACTTCATCATTTCCATATCAACTAAAGACTTGAGTACTCAGCCTCTTACTCTCTGTAGACCTTGGGACACATTTTTAAACTCTCCACCCCCCTTTTTTTAAATATTTTTAAAAAATGGTATTTAAGTGCTTACTATGTGTCAAGCATTGTTCTAAATTCCAGTGTATCTATGAGTTAATCGGGTCAGACACAGTTCCTGTCCCTCACGGGGCTCATGTACAAGTGGGAGGGAGGACAGGTATTGAAGCTCCATTTTACCATTGAGGGAACTGAGGCACAGAGAAGTTAAGTGGCTTGCCCAAGGTCATCTAGCAGGAAAGTGGCAGAGCCAGGATTAGAATCCAGATTCTCTGACTCCCAAGCCCATGCTTTATCTGTCATTTATTGTAGAGCCTGTCTCCTTCCCTAGATGGTAAATGGCTTGAGAACAGAAGTCTGAGTGGGTCTACTGACTCTAATGTACCCTCCCAAGTGCTTAGTGGAGTTCTTTCTGATCAGTAAGTGCTCAGTAAGAACCACTGATTGATCTCTTCACCATATCAGCCTACCAACTGTGGGGTGGGGGTCCCTCACCCTCTCCTCCTGCCCCCTCAACTAAGAAAACAAACTATAAAACAAAGAAAATTAGTATCAGAAAGTATCAAATAGAATGTGCACCTGGCATACCCATCGATCAAGGTATTTTTAGAGGGAAGGATAAGGCAGCAGAGAAAATGGAGATGTGGTTCAGTCCTCCCAACCATCTCACTCAGCCAATTGGAGACTGAAAGATCTTGGGATTTTTAACCCTGCATCAGGGCCGAGAACCTCTTGGTCTTAACGATGTCATCCTGCAGCCACGGTGAATTCAAATGTGACTTAACTTTTCTACTTCTGAAGGATGAGAGAGGCACCAGAGCTTCTAGCTCTCAGGGCCCAGAAATTGGATTCTCTCGGTCTTCTGGCCTTCTGCCCCTCCCAGGTGAAAAGTCTTCTCAAGTTCTAATTCCGTTTCAGTTTTAATCACCCCAGGTCTATGAGGAACAGGGTTCGGTGAGGGAGTCTGCTCAGGGTGGAAAGTGGGGTTTTGATCTAGACATCGACTGTGCTAACAATGAACAATTGGTTTTTTTTAAAAAAAAAAAAGACTCCCATTCTTATGTTTGCCCAGCTCAACTACCCTGATTTCATGGGTGAAATAATAATAAAAAAAATCTATACTTCTCTTCTTATTTACAGTAAAGATAAAGAAAACTCTACTGCAGAATGTTGCCATTTCCCTAGCTAGTTAACACTGACCTGAGCTTCTCCACAGGATTATGCCTTATCCTCTTCTAACGTCTCATTGTGCCCCCTCCAACTTTGGGAAAAATATTTTTTTTTTTTGCTGCTTTAATGTACTTGTGAAGTGCTTACTATGTTCCAGGCACTCTACTAAGTGCTGGGGTAGATACAAGCTCATCAGGTTGGACACAGTCCCTGTCCCACATGGAGCTCAGTCTTAATCTCCATTTTACAGATTTTATATATCTGAAGCACCGGGATGTCAAGTGACTTGCCCAGGGGCACATGGCAGACAAGGAGCAGTGCCAGGGTTAGACCCCAGGTCTTCTGACTTCCAGGTGTTCTTCTATCCACTAGGTCACAGTGCTACTCTATTGTTCCAAAAAGATGATAAAAACTGAGTGTGCCTGCTGAGAAAAGAAGCAGCAAGTTCCAAAATAACCTTTTTTTTTCTTGCAATGGAGGACTCAAAGAGCGCATAAGCTGGTGCTTGAAGTGAGCTAGAGCTGGCTGGAGTTTGGCGCCGGTATAAGAAGTCCTGGTTAAGGGTAGTGGGGTGGCCGGTGGGGCTGGACCACCTTGCCCTGCCCCAGGCCTCTAGACTGTAAGCTCACTGTGGGAAAGCAATGTGTCTTCCCATTCTGTTATACTGTACTCTCCCAAACGCTTAGTAACCTCCATCTCAGGATGGCGCCCAGAGAATTTCCAAAACTCTACCCTTTCCATTCCTGGTTTGGGCAATGGCTAGCGAGTGGCAGGCAATCTGCTACAAGTCAAAACTCACCGTGCCGGGCAGCAGTTGCACGGGAGCCAGTCGAGAGCGGAGATTCAAGTTGACAGAGTGGAAGGAGGGCAGTGGTAAACCACTTCTGTATTATTATCAAGAAAACTCTATGGATACATCTACCAGAACGATTGCAGATGGAGGTGGGGCGTTCCGGGAGAGAGGTATCCGTGGAGTCGCTGTGGGTCGGAGACGACTCAATGGCATAAGACGAAACAAGTGCTTAGTACAGTGCTCCGCACGCAGTAAGCGCTCAATAAATACCGTTCATTGATTGATTACTGACTACTGTAGCTAGCAGCTTCATTCTCTAGTGCTCCACTACTCATTTTCCCCCTAAGATCTCGGTCCCCTTTCAGCTCCCATATGGCTTAGTGGAAAGAGCATGGGCTTGGGAGTCAGAAGGATTTGGGTTCTAATTCCAGCTCTGCCACTTGTCTGCTGTGGGACCTTGGGTAAGTCACTTCACTTCTCTGTGCCTCAGTTAATTGATCTATAGAGGGGGGATTAAGAATGAGAGTCCCATATGGGAGATGGACTGCGTCCAACCTTGTATCTACCCCAGAGCTTAGTACAGTGCCTGGCACATAGTAACAAATACCATAAAAGTGAGTTAGGAGGTAGGAAAACCTCTCCTTATTTCTATCCCAGCGACCTTCACTGCAGAGTTTCTGCTTCAAAGTAACTCATGACAATAGGCTGGCAAGGGCCAGATCGGTTCCGTTTCAAAATGTCAGTGATTTAATATCAATCCAGGAGGTTTTATTGCATTTCCCTTTTTTTTTTCTTCCCCCCACGGGATTTCAATTCCAATCAAGCCCAAACCGAAGTGACAGAATATTTGTATTCCCATAAGAAGTTTGTAAAAGGTCATAAACGTAGTGAGTTCAAAGGGTCTACATTGTTTTCAATAGACTCGATTACTTTCCCCTTTTCCCATTTGCAAGTTTGGGCTGGGTTGTCCTACAGCCATTGAAGGGTTTTATCGGTATGAGCCCCAAGTGTAGTTTCCGGGAGCTGCGATTGGCCAGATTTTGAAGCCACGGGGTTAAAATGCGAGGAACCGACTGCCACCAACTGCCTGAGACTTATTTGCGAAATGACTTCGTAACTTCAGGCCAAAATTAATTTTCCACGGCAATGTTCACAAAATGTCACTTTCCTTGCAACGGAGCCGTTTAAGTTATTCTCGCCATGCAGCTCTCCCACATTTTAGACAGGAGGCAGCATGGTCTGGTGGGTAAAGAGTCGGGACACCCAGAGATTTCTGTTTCAGGTCTTGCCAGTGATTTTTGCTGGGAGAACTTGTCCAAATCACTTAACCTCTCTGGTCCTCAATTTCCCCAATTGCAGCAGGAGGATCATAATTCCTGCTCTCCACCCTCCTCAGAGAGGGTGATCTTTCAAACACTTTGAGCGTCTCAAAAGGTGCTAAATAACCACGATTTGTTATTTTTCGGTTGTAAGCGACAAATACCCTAATCAGTTTTTCACGCTCATGGTGCCATTCAGTTTTCTCATCTTAATTCCTTCTCAGGAGAGACTGGGAGAGGGCAAGGTTAATAGAAAGGATGAGAATAATAAGAATAGTATTTTGCATAACCAAAGCAGGGTTTTCTTTTCCCCCCTTGAGGATATGCTACTTTACACATTATTTAATGACGCCTCAGTGAAGCCTCTTGACTCTGCAATTCCTGCCAGGTGTCAGAAATGTGTTCTGAGGGCTGACCTGAGGGAGAATGTCTCCATCGATCACTCAGTGAACCAATGGCATTTATTGAGAGCTTATTGTGTGCAGGGCCCTGAACTAAGCACTTGAAGAGTACAGTATAACAGTTGGTAGATGTGTTCCAGGCTGGCAGTCATTTGATCAAATTTACTAAGCCCTTACTGCGTGCACAGCACTGTACTAAATGCTTGGGAAAGTACAGTACAACGATAAAGAGTGACTATCCCTGTTCTCAAAGAGCTCGCGGTCAAGCTCCGCTTGTCTGCCGTGTGCCCTTGGGAAGGTCACTTGTCTGGGCCTCAGTTACCTCATCTGTAAAATGGGGATTGAGACTGTGAGCCCCATGTGGGACAGGGACTGTGTCCAACCTGATGCACCCCAGCACTTAGCACAGTAATAATGTTGGTATTTGTTAAGCGCTTACTATGTGCAGAGCACCGTTCTGAGCGCTGGGGGAGATACAGGGTAATCAGGTTGTCCCACGTGAGGCTCACAGTGAATCCCCATTTTACAGATGAGGGAACTGAGGCCCAGTGAAGTGACGTGCCCACAGTCACACAGCTGACAAGTGGCAGAGCTGGGAGTCGAACCCATGACCTCTGACTCAGAAGCCCAGGCTCTTTCCACGGAGCCACGCTGGCGTATAGTGCATAAATACCCCTTTTGAGCTACTCACATGAACCAAGACACTAAACTCTTTCCAGATTTGGCCCTGGGATCCATCCTGGAGGAAGGGAGGGTGAACTTTTTTTCTTTAAATGGTATTTATGAAGACCTTTTAGAAGTGACGTGGCCTAGTGAAGAGAGCACGAGGTTGGGAGTCAGAAGGACCCGGTTTCTCTTCCCAGCTCTGCCACTTGTCTGCTCTGTGACCTTGGGCAAGTCACTTCACTTCTCTGGGCCTCAGTCACCTCATCTGTAAAATGGGGATTAAGAGTATGAGCCCTGTGTGGGGAATGGACTGTGACCAACTTGATTAGCTTGTACCTACCTCAGGGCTTAGTACAGTGCCTGGTAACAAATTAAGTCCTTAAATATCATTTAAAAAAACACACAACTGTACATAAGTTGGACACAGTCCATGTCTGACAGGGGTTTCACAGCCTTCATTCCTATTTTACAGTTGAGGGAACCGAGAACCAGATAAATGAAGTGACTTTCCCAGAGTCGCCAGAGACAAGTGGCAGAGCCAGAATTTATAATAATAATAATAGTGATAATTTTGGTATTTGTTAAGCACTTACTATTTGCCAGGTGCTGTTCAAGTAAAATAAACCAAATCAATATCGTGGTTACATTGGCCTGATATTAATGCTGAGTCTGATTATTATGGCAATATGGATTATTCTGAGGGTAGAGACTCAGGATGTTGTTTAGAAGACAGATTAAATTCACCACCCAGTTAGGTTTAAGATATCCCATTGTATGCCTTAACCTTTTCACCTCTGTCACTTTCTTTGATGTCTATCAAAAAGAGCTCCTTAAAAGCCATATATAGATAGGTAAGCTTGAAACTGGGATCGCTGGAATCAGGAATGACTTGCATACTTTGGAACTAATGGAAAATGAAAAAATAAATGCAACTTAATTTCCCCAAAGGACAGGGTGTTCTGTGTTTCCTTTCTGGCGAGATGAAATCCAAACTGCACACTCCAGTGGCACTAGAATACTTAGGTCACTGGTTCAATTTCCGTTCGAAGGAATCATCACTTCCTTTCTAGACTGGGCGCTCGTTGTGGGCAGGGAACGCATCTGTTATTGTTATACTGTACTCTCCCAAGTGCCTAGTACAGTGCTCTGCACACAGAGTTCAGTAAGTACGATTGACCGATTGACTAGAGAAAACAGGAAATAATAAACATGACAACAGTGACCCAGATCCCAAAGTCCTTTTAGATGCTCTTGCAAGCGGAGGTGACTTCTGGATCCCACGTGTTCTGTGCCGGAGAAGTTGAGAACCACTGATCAATCATTTAATAGCATTTATTCTGCACTTACTGTGTGAAGAGCATCGAGCCGTGCACTTGAGAGAGTTCAATACATCAGAGTTGGTAGGCGTGTTCCTGCCCGCAAGAGCTTTGTCTAGGGTGGGGAGAACCATGACAAGGTTCATTTAATATATTTGTGTTTTGAACTGGGAAATGAAAGAGCTGTTATCAGAGGAAGTAATGATGATAATGGTGTAATTTGTTAAATGCTTTTGATGTGCCAAGCCCTATCCTAGATGCTGGGATAGACACAAGACAATCAGGGAGGACGTAGTTTCTGACTGGGCTCACAGTTTAGGGAGAAGAGAGAACAGATATTCAATCCCCATTTTATAGAGGAGAAGACTGAGGCACAGAGAAGTTAAGGGACCTGCTCGAGGTCACAGAGCATGCAAGAGGAAGAGCCAGGATTAGAACCCAGGACTCCTAATTATCAGGCCTGTGTTCTTTCCACTAGGCCACACTGTTTAATGGGAACTCAGGAGTAGCTGCAGTGTTGCTGAAACTGTACAGAGTTTTGTAAATATTTTTATGTCCTTCTTCCTTCAAAGTGTGAATTCCTTGTGGTAAGGAAGACGTTTCCTGCTTTCGTTGTATTTTCCCAAGCTCTTAGTACAGAACACTTTAGTGGGTGCACTAGATAAGCATCAGTATTATTACTACTTTACTACTATTATTCCAATCTCTAGCCCCTCTCAGGATCTTACTTGAAGAGTTGCCAGTATTCTACCGTTCTTTGCTATGGGAGGAAGAGTCAAGCAGAGGCACAGCCATCCCATTACTAGCTTGGGCAGTGCTAGAGAATGGAAGGCAATCCGCTACAAGTCAAAATTCACCTGTGCTGGGCAGCAGAGGAATGGGAGAATCGAGGGTAAGGACTCAAGTTTACTACATAGAAGAAGGCAATGGCAAACCACTTCCATATTTTGACTGAGAAAACTCTACGGATCCACTCCCAGAACGATTGCAGGTGGAAGTGGGAGTTCTGGGAGGGATGTGTCCATGGAGTCTGAGTTGACTCAACGGCATAAGACAAGACAGTCTCTAGACCATAGCTCACTGTGGGCAAATGTACCGGGTGGGACCGGAGCCTGCGTAGATTACTTGTCCCCCGTATATCGATAATAACGTAATACTGAAGAAAGAGGTGGATAAGTCCAGGTTGATAGCTTATTTAGAGTGGAACGCGGGGGGGCTTACCCACAGAACAGTCCGTGGCGGCCGGCGGACTTGGAGAGATCACACCGCATCCTCCCCTCAGAGGCACTGCCTTATATCCCCTCTGGTGTGCCAAGAACAAAGGGGGCCCTGGATGGGGGGAGGGAGGGAGGCATCGGCCACCTGGCTCGATGCTCCCTTCCAGAAATCTCTGGGGCCCCAAGATTCGCGAGGCGGGATATCCTTGGCGGTCATTTCCTGTATGGTTTGGTGCTGCCGTGGGGCCTCCTTGCTCCGGCAGGACCGTCTTCCTCCCACCCGGGGTTGGCACTACGCCGGCGCTGTGCAATTAACGAGGCAGGATGGAGTGGAGGTAGGCCTTGACTGTGCTAGCCCGAATGTTTCCCATGGAGTCTGACCATACAGCAGGGAACGTGTCACCGACTCTGTTATTGTACTCCCCCAAGCATTTAGTTCAGTGCTCTGCGCATAGTAAACAATAAATATGATTGGATTGATTTACTTCTGCTATGTCTACAACTATCAAGTTGTTTTTTTATGATCATCAAGACAACTAGTTCCAGAGAAGCTTATCCCTTCATCAGTGTTTGTCATAATTATACTCGAATCCATAGTCTTAAATTGTCTAAATGTATATGCTGCTTTTCATGCCACTGAGCAAAGAAAAAGGTTTCAGGTGTATTGGGCTCCTAATTCCTGATATTGGATTGTATTTTAGCAGCCTCTTTGTACAGAGAAATTCATTTGAGTAGTTCTAAAGGTTAAAAAAGAGCAATGCCTTCATTTGTGGGCTATTTAGGAACTGTAGTTCTGGTCACCCTTTATGTTCTGTGTCTTGCTCTTGGGGTTTTTTATTATTAGGGACACAGTACCTTGGCTGAAACTCTGAAGTCCTCTCCTCTTCCTCCTCCTTTCGCTCTCCTTCCCTCCTCCTCCTCTCCCTCTCCTTCTCTCCTTCTCTCCTCCTCTCGCTCTCCTTCCCTCCTCCTCCTCTCGCTCTCCTTCCCTCCTCCTCCTCTCGCTCTCCTTCCCTCCTCCTCCTCTCGCTCTCCTTCCCTCCTCCTCCTCTCGCTCTCCTTCCCTCCTCCTCCTCTCGCTCTCCTTCCCTCCTCCTCCTCTCGCTCTCCTTCCCTCCTCCTCCCCCTCCTCTCCTCTCCTTCCCTCCTCCTCCTCTCGCTCTCCTTCCCTCCTCCTCCTCTCGCTCTCCTTCCCTCCTCCTCCTCTCGCTCTCCTTCCCTCCTCCTCCTCTCGCTCTCCTTCCCTCCTCCTCCTCTCGCTCTCCTCTTGCTCTCCTTCCCTCCTCCTCCTCCTTAGAGAAGCAGCATGGTTTAATGGAAAGATCACGGGCTTGGGAGTAAGAGGTTGTGGGTTCTAATCCCGGCTCCACCACTTGTCAGTGTGTGACTTTGGGCAAGACACTTAACTTCTCTGTGCTTCTGTTCCCTCATCTGTAAAATGGGGATTAAGACTGTGAGCCCAACCTGGGACAACTTGATAACCTTGTATCTACCCCAGTGCTTAGAACAGTGGTTGGCACATAGTAAGCACTTAACCAATACCATCATCATCATTATTATTATTATTATTTTAATCCCCCTCCACCTTCTCCTTTCTTGCGCTCATCTTTCTCCTCCTCCTCTCTTCCTTCTCCATTCTCTTCACCTTTTCTCCTTTCTCCTTTTCCATCTCCTCCTCTTCTCTTCTTTGTCTTCCTCGCTACCTTTTCTTCTTCTTCCTCCTCCTCCTCTTCCTTCTCCTCCTCGTTTATCCTCCTTCTCTTCCTACTGCTTCACCTCCCTTCTCCTTCTCCTCCTTCCTCTCCTTCTCTTCCTCCTCCCTTCTTCCCTTTCTTTTCCTCATCTCTTCCTCCTTTCGTCCTCCTCTTCATCTCCTTCTCCCCCTTCTTCTTCTTCTTCCTCCTCTTTTCTCTTCCTCCTTCTCATTTTCATTCTACTGAAACAAGTTACTAACATCCCAGCTAGACTCATGCCACATCCAGTCTGTCTTTACCCTAGACAGTAAAATGAACATGTATGTAAGTATTGTACCCAGGCCCTGAAGGTCTGGGACTTTGAGCAGGAAGAATCTCTGGCTGGGAAGGTCACCTTGGCTGGGGTCCAGCCTGGGGAAAGTGAAGTGGATCAGTTTCATCCCTTGTATTTCTCAAGAGCTAATTTGGAGTAGCTCAGATTCTGTGAGAGCTCCCTGACCGTGTTAATGAAACATGTTATCATGCACAATGTGAGCTATTTATAATTATTTTATGAGTCCCTTTGACACCAGGGAGTTGATATGAATGCATAAGTCATTCTAAAAAAAGGGCAAACTTAGTTTCATTAAAATAAAATCATGTTTAAAAAACCCATCTGGTGCTATCCCGGGTTCTTAATTTCTCTTTATCCCTAGATTTTTTTAGTGTTCTCTGCGGAGGAAAAGTTGAGAATGGTGATTGGTGACAGTCCTGTCTGACCCAACTTGACTATGCCTGTATGGAGCAAGGGAATAGTGAGAAAGTTTTGGGGGAAAATTTCCAACTCGAGTCCAAACCTGTGTGGGGCAAGCAGCATGGCTCAGTGGAAAGAGCATCGGCCTGGGAGTCCGAAGGACCTGGTTTCTAATCTGGGCTTCGCCATCTGTCTGCTGTGTGACCTAGGGCAAGTCACTTCACTTCTCTATGCCTCTTCTGTAAAATGGGGATTAAGACTGGAAGCCGCACGTCAGACAACTGTAACCAGCTTGTATCTTCCCCTGCATTTAGTACAGTGCCTGACCCCTAGTAAGTGCTTAACAAATTCCATTAAAGAGCAAAACAAAAAGGCCTAACTCTTGAGGCCAAGCCACCATCTGAAGGAAGAGTTCCATGTAAACAGAAAAATTCCTAGAACCGTCTTCCATTGGCACATATTTATTGATGTTGATGTCTGTTTCCCTCTCTAGACTGTGTAAGCTCCTTGTAGGCAGGGAACATGTCTACCAACTCTGTTTTTTACTGTACTCTTCCAAGTGCTAAGTACAGTGCTCTGCACACAAGTGCTCAGTAAATACCTTATTTGATTAGTCTTCTCCTCCGGGACTGTTTTAGAAACTGGGATGCTGGAATTTCTGCTGAGTGACACCAAACATTTTGGACTTTTCCAGCAGCCAGTGCTCTCCTCCCATCCTGATGTCCCTGGCTACTAATAAGTGTGGGGTTTAAGTGATTACTAATGTGCTAAGCACAGTACTAAGCACTGGGGTAAATCTAATTTAGATCAGAGACAGTCCCTGTTTAAGCATTCACAGACTAAGGGGGAAGGAGGACAGTTGTTTTAACCCCATTTTACTTATGAGGAAACTGAGTCACAGGGAAGTTAAGCAGGCAAAAGGTGGTAATGGGATTTGATTATGTTATCATTATCCTGAATCCCAGCCCTGTGCTCTTTCCACTAGAGCCCCGTCTCCTAACCTCGTGGCTGCCCCTAGGACCCAGGCAGGTTGGCAGTAGGATCAGGAGAGAAGAGCAGAGGGAGCTTCTCCTTCCTCCCTACCCAGCAGCTGTCAATCAGACTTCCAGGCCAAAATCCCACACATAAGGATGCCTGTGGTCTCAGGGACAACAATCCAAGTCTGAACAGACTCAGACACATGGATCTCGCTGATCCAGAATAACGACACAGAGCAGTTGCACATCTCCTTTTCCTTTGGCCACAAGGCTGAAATTTGTTGTGCAGCTTAAAAGCACGTGGATCTGGAATTGCTTTTTCAATGTCCGCTGGCTTGGCCTGAGGCTCACATGAGCGTATATAGAACTTCTCATCATCATCTATTTTAAGGAGCAAAATCAGGGAAGTGGTACAGCCTAGTGGAAAGGGCCTAGTCCTGGGAATCAGAGAATCTGGGAAGCAGAACATCTCCACTTGTCTGCCATGTGACCATGAGCAATTGCTTAACTTCTATGTGCTTCCTCTGTAAAATGGGGATTAAATCTTCCTCCAATTTAGATGTGAGCTCCAGCTGAGACAGGGATTCTGTCCTATATGATGATTTTATATCTACCCTAGTGCTTAGTCCACTGCCTGGCATGTAGTAAGTGCTTAACAAGTACCATGAATAAATAAATTAAAGGGGTAAAGATGCCCAGTGAAGTCTTTGGTTGGGTTGAAGACTAAAAACAAGTGACCTCTGAAGGTAGAAACACTGGCCCCAAATTGGAGAATCAATGGGAAACAGAAGGAATTTGAGTCTGGACAGGTTATAAATGATTGTCCAGCCCAACTCGATGTAGCCCGGTCCTGACCTTTGTCTGCCTTGACCCAATCTAACAACTAGACCAGAGAATCCAAAGCCAGACTTGGCTGAACCGGACCTTCCTTCAGGAGGTGCTGCTGCTGTGAATGCATTAAACGACTGTACAGTGGACCTGATGGTTTGGAATAGGTTCACTTTCGTTCCAGGAAGGGCCCAGTTGAAAGACCGTTCATCCTTTCTTCACTCCCAGCCCGATAGGTTCATAACAGGAGGTGGGTCTCCGAGGGTGCTGGAGGGAGTATCTGATGAGCTCAGCTCTGCACTAGTCTGACTTTACCTCGTGGGTTTGGGACTTTAATGGGACAGGGTTCTAATGAGGTTGGTATTGATTATCGAATGGCAAAGTAGAAACTTAAGCTGAGGATCAATGAGGGGGCAGAAAAGGTTATTCTGTGTTTCATTATAAGAATGCAATCCCACGATAGAGTCAAATCAAAGCACGGGTTCAGAGGGAGCGAGTCTCAGTTTTCGCCATTTTGTCGCCAGGGAGGAGTTAGGATCACAGAGTGTTGGAATGGCTGCCTCTTCCGCCATCTGCCAACCCCTCTCACGGGGCTGGCTCTTCTGGGAGCTAACCTGAAAGAGCATTCATTTCCTGGAAGAAAATGCCAGGCCTGATGCCAAGATCTCTTTCCCTTAGCCTTCCAGGACTCTCATCTCCCTTTCCGACTCGGGGATTACTGGTTTCAGGAGACACGAGATTGACCTGAATGCTGAGATTACTCTTGATTCAATCAGAGGTAGTCATTTGGAATAGCTCCTTTAGGCGATTATTATTATTAATCGTATTTATTAAGCACTTACTGTGTGTAAAGCACTGTACTAAGTGCTTGGAAGGGTACAATATAACATCAGACACATTCCCTGCCCACAACAAACTCACAATCTAGAGAGGATTAGCTTCCAAGTCCTAGAGAGATCTGATAGGAAAATGTTGGTTTTTTTGAATAGAAGGGATTGGGTTTCTGCTTATTTGGACTCTGGTTCATCTCACTCTTAATAGCACAAAACACTATTATTATTATTATTATCATTGTGGGACACTGGGAGCCACTTGCTAAACCAGAAAATCATTGCTAGAGTTTGGTAACAAGTGCGATTCAGTGTACAACGAAGAATATCATGAACATCCAACTCGGCCACCAGATTTGAGCTCTAAATCCAAAGACCCACAAGGCAATTAGCCAAGACAACAGGAAAGACACAAGCTTAGCTTTTGAAGTAATCTTTAGGATCAGATTGGCTATTCTTGATTTCCTGGGAGGGTGTAATGTGCAATAGAGTTGGAGGACATAATCCCTGCCCTCAGGGAGATTGCAGTGTACATGGCTCTGTGCCTCAATTTCCGCACCTGTAAAATGGAGATTCAATACCTTTTCTCCCACCTACTTAAACTGTGAACCCTTTGTGGGACAGGGACTGTGTCCAACCTGATTAACTAGTATCCACCACAGTGTTTAGAACAGTGCTTAACATGTAGTAGGTGCTTAATTAATGTTGTTGTTATTATTCCAGAATCCTGGAAGTCTGAGAAGGGAATCTGCAGATCTTGCATCTCACCATGGACATCTTTCTTTCCTGTTATGCATCTGACCTAGAGGGGGAAGGCATTCATTTTCTGTGATGGTGAGCCCAGCTACAAAGTCAAACAATCAATCATTTATATTTACTGAGCACACAGCTCGTGCAAAGCACTATACTAAGTGCTTCGGAGAATTTGATGTAAGAGTTGGTAGACACACTCCCTGTGCTCAACGAGCTCACAATCTAGAGACTTCTGCAAAGTCAAAGTCTTTGGTGGGGGAACCAGGGGAATGGAAACTATGGTGTTAATGTAACCAGGATGTGCTGTAATTGTCAGAGAAGCAGTGTGGCCTAGTGGAAAGAGCACAGGTCTGGGAGTCAGAGGACCTGGGTTCTATTTCTGGCTTCGTCACTTGTCTGCTGCATGACCTCGGGAAAATAGCTTTACTTTTCTGTGCCTCAGTTTCCCCAAATGTAAAATGGGGATTGAGACTGTGAGTCCCATGTAGGAAAGGAACTAAATCCAACCCAATTTTCTTGTATCTATCCAGCAGTCGGTACAGTGCCTGGCACATAGTAAGTGTTTAATAAATATGATTTTTTAAAAAAAAAAATCTAGAGAAATTGAAGCAAAACTTGGGATTTCGATGTCTGCAGGTAGGTGAGTGGTTTTAGAGTGACAACAGGAGGAGAATAGCTAGCTCCCGCAGGCAGTACCGAGTCGTTCGTTAAGAAGCTCCACGTATCGTATATCAGAATATTTGTTCTTTTCTCCCTCTCTCCTCCTGGAGCCAGCCCCAGCCACAGAGTAAAATACTTACCCTATTAGAGTTCTGCTCACACTCAAGTCTCCGCAGAATAAAACGCCAGCCACCCTTTGCAAATGATGGACTAGGAATGAAAAGGACCTTGACAGCAGAGGAGTTTCCTTGAAAGCTATGGCTTCATGTAAATGCAACTTCTACAGGTTCTTTATTTTGGAGAAAATGTTCAGGGAAGCTTATTTTTACTTGGACTTATATGGCCTGCTCTCATTCGGCGTGAGCAACGGCTATGGAAATACAGAGAGAAGACACCGTAGCAGAAGGAATGGCACTGGTGGTAGCATTAGTTATAGGAGGGGTAATAGTAGGAGTAGTAATAGTACTATTCAGTACTTAATACGGTGTTTTGCACATGGTAAGAACTCAATAAATATGATTGAATGAATAACAGAAGTGGTGATAGTAGTAAATAAATGGTGGTATTTGTTAAGCGCTTACTACGTGCAAAACACTGTTCTAAACGCTGGGGGATACACAGTTTTAATTCCCATTTTACAGATGAGGTCACTGAGGCACCGAGAAGTTAAGTGACTTGCCCACAGCCACACAGCTGACAAGTGGCAGAGCTGGGATTCGAACCCATGACCTCTGACTCCCCAGCCCATGCTCTTTCCACTGAGCTACGCTGCCTAGTAAATGTAGTAATACTGATAGTAATAGATGTAGTGGTAGAATTACTAGTAAATAGAAGCGGTAGCAGGACTAGTGATAGGGGTAGCAGGACTAGTGATAGGGGTAGCAGGACTAGTGATAGGGGTAGCAGGACTAGTGATGGTGGTGGCACGACTAGTAATAGAAGTAGTGGTAGCACGACTAGTAATAGAAGTAGTGGTAGCACGACTAGTAATAGCAGTAGTGGTAGCACGACTAGTAATAGCAGTAGCATGACTAGTAACAGAAGTGTGGTCAACATGACTAGTAATAGTAGTGGTAGGACAGCTAGTAGAAGTAGTTATGGTAATAAAAGTAATAATGTTATTTGTTAAGTGCTTACTATGTGCAGAGCACTGTTCTAAGCCCTGGGGGGATACAGGGTAATCAGGTTGTCCCACGTGAGGCTCACAGTCTTCGTTCCCATTTTACAGCTGAGGTGACTGAGGCCCGGAGAAGTGAAGTGACTTGCCCACAGTCACACAGCTGACAAGTGGAAGAGCTGGGATTTGAACCCGTGACCTCTGACTCCCAAGCCGGGGCTCTTTCCACTGGTAATAGAAGTAGTGGTAGCATGACTAGTAATAGAAGTAGTGGTAGCATGATTAGTAATAGAAGTGGTAGCTTGACTAATAGCAGTAGCATGACTAGTAATAGAAGTAGTGGTCAGCATGACTAGTAATAGTAGGGGTAGCACAATTAGTAGAAGTAGTCATGGTAATAAAAGTAATAATGTTGGTATTTGTTAAGCGCTTACTATGTGCAGAGCACTGTTCTAAACACTAGGGGGGATACAGGGTAATCAGGTTGTCCCACGTGAGGCTCACAGTCTTACATCCCCATTTTACAGCTGAGGTAACTGAGGCACAGAGAAGTGAAGTGACTTGCCCACAGTCACACAGCTGACAAGTGGAAGAGCTGGGATTTGAACCCGTGACCTCTGACTCCCAAGCCGGGGCTCTTTCCACTGGTAATAGAAGTAGTGGTAACATGACTAGTAATAGTGGTAGCACGACTAGTAATAGTGGTAGCACGACTAGTAATAGTGGTAGCACGACTAGTAATAGCAGAGGTAGCACGACTAGGAATAGAAGTAGTGGTAGCATGACTAGTAATAGAAGTAGTGGTAGCATGACTAGTAATAGTGGTAGCACGACTAGTAATAGAAGTAGTGGTAGCATGACTAGTAATAGAAGTAGTGGTAGCATGACTAGTAATAGTGGTAGCACGACTAGTAATAGAAGTAGTGGTAGCATGACTAGTAATAGAAGTAGAGGTTAGTGTGACTAGTAATAATGGTAGCACAACTAGTAGTAGTAGTCGTGGTAATAAAAGTAATAGTAATAGAAGCAGTAGTAATAGTAATATAAGTAGTAGTAAAGATAGTACTAGTAATAGGAGTAGTAGTGGTAGTAGTGATAGCTATAGACATAAGAGTAGCATTACTAATCATAGAAGTCGTCATGGTAACGGTAGTACTACTAGTCATAGAAGTAGTCATGGTAATACAAGTAATAGTAATAGAAGTAGTAATCGTAATGTAAGTAGTAGTAAATATAGTACTAGTAATAGGAGTAGTAGCGGTAATAGTAATAGCTATAGATGAAAGAGTAGTACTACTAGTCATAGAAGTAGTTGCGGTAATATAATAATAATATGGGTATTTGTTAAGCGCTTACTATGTGCAAAGCACTGTTCTAAGCGCTGGGGTAGATGCAGGCTAATCAGATTGTCCCCCGTGAGGCCCACAGTCTTAATCCCCATTTTACAGATGAGGTCACTGAGGCACGGCAAAGTGAAGTGACTCGCCCAAAGTCACACAGCTGACAAGCGAAGTGGCCGAGCTGGGATTTGAACCCATGACCTCTGACTCCCAAGCCCGGGCTCTTTCCACTGAGCCACGCTGCTTCCCCTAGTAGTACTAAGTCATAGAAGCAGTCGCGGTAATAGAAGTAATCGTAAGCCCGTCACAGGGCAGGGACTGTATCTGTTGCCGACTTGTTCATTCCAAGCGCTTAGTACAGTGCTCTGCACAGGGTAAGCGCTCCATAAATACTATTGAATGAATAGTAAAAATAGTAATACTGGTAATAGAGGTGGTAGTGGTAACAGTAGTAATAGCTATAGATGTAAGAGTAGTGCTACTAGTTAGAGTCGTGGTAATAGAAGTAATAGTCATAGAAGCAGTAGGAATAGTAATAGAAAGTAGTAAAAATAGTACTAGTCATAGAAGTAGTAGCGATAGCAGTAGACGTAAGAGTAGCGCTACTAGTCACAGAAGTAGTCGTAGTAAAAGTAACACTACTAGTCATAGAAGTAGTCGGGGTAATGGTATTATTAGTATTAGTAGTAGCAGCAGCATTTATCGAACATCGCCGGATTTAACATCAATGGGATTTATTGAGCGTCTACTGCATGCCAATAGTAGCGTTTATTGAGCTCCCACCGGGATGGAGGAGTAATGGGATTTATGGACCGCAAGGCAGCTGGTACAACGGAAACGAAAAGTACAACGGAAACACGGGATTTGTTCCTTGCCCATAAAGCGCTTTCACTCTAAAAGGGGAGATAGACTGGGAAATAGTCACAAGAAGTGGAATCGAGATAAATTAAACTGAGTATTCGCTCGAATTCAGTCCTCCGGACCGTAGGCCTGGTATGGGCAGGGGACTTGTCTAGCACGTGTTACATGCTATTAGTTCGAGTGTTTAGTACGGTGCTCTGCATATAATAAGCACTCAAAAATACCTTTGATTAAATATCACTGAAAAACCATATCCACATATCATGTACCACGTATGGTATGGCAGAGAAGCAGTGTGGTTCTAGTGGGAAGAGGTCGGGCTTGGGAGTCGGAGGTCGTGGGTTCTAATCCCGGCTCTGCCACTTGTCAGCTGTGTGACTGGGCAAGTCGCTTCACTTCTCTGGGCCTCACTTACCTCATCTGGAAAATGGGGATGAAGACTGTGAGCCCCAGGTGGTACAATCTGATAATCTAACCTAGTGCTTAGAAACAGTGGTTGGCACATAGTAAGCGCTTAACAAACACCATCATCATCATCATCATTATTATTATATGCAAGTGATGAAGATGTTTGCTAAAGATCCTGGCTCTGTCACTTACCTATGTGTGACTTTGGAAGAGTCACTTAACTTCTCTGGGCATCAGTTTCCTCATCCTGTAAAATGGGGATTTAATACCCGTTTTCCCTCTTTTCATGCATTCAATAGCATTTATTGAGCGCTTACTATGTGCAGAGCACTGTACTAAGCGCTTGGAATGTACAATTCAGCAACAGATACGGTCCCTGCCCAATGACGGACTTGCAGTCTAATCGGGGGAGACAGACGGACAAAAACAAGATAACATTATCACGATAAATAGAATCAAGGGGATGTACACCTTCTTAAAATAAATAGGGTAATAAAAATACATACAAATGAGCACAGTGCTCCTCCCCTTCTCCCTTGCCCTGCCCTCAGAGGGAAAGGGGGCTTAGCTGAGGGGAGGTGAAGGGGGGAAGGGGAAGCTTCCTGGAGGAAGTGAGCTCTCGGTAGGGCCTTGAAGAGGAGAAGAGTTAGTTTGGCGGAGGTGAGGAGGGAGGACGTTCCAGGGCAGAGGGAGGACGTGGGCCAGAGGTCGACAGCGGGATAGGCTGCAAGCCCCATGTGGGCCAGAGACTGTGTCTGACCTGATTATCTTGTATCTACCCCAGCACTTAGTACAGTGCTTGGTACAAAATACATGCTTAATAAATATTATCATCATTACTGCAATTATTATTAATCATAGTTGTATTCCTAAGCGTGAGAAGCAGCTGAAAGGTTGATAAGATTTGTAGTTCTGGTAATGTTGTGGAAGGCTTTTTGGTGGAGGAGGGAATTTTTTAAAGGAGGGCTTTGATAGTGGGAAGGATTGAGATGGCAGTGGATTTTAGGAGAAAAGGAGTTCTAGGCCTTTGGTCCAGAATCCAAAAAGGAATCAGTATGGACCCAGCGGACATTAGGTAGCAGACACCAATGAGTTGAATTCATCTTAGCGTGGCCTTATGGAAAGAGCCTGGGGCCAGGAGTCAGAAGACTTGGGTTCTAATCCAATCTCTGCCAATTGCCTGCTGTGTGACCTTGGGCACATCACTTAACTTCTCTGTGCTTCTGTTTTTATCATCGGCAAAATGGGAATTTATTACTTTGTTTCGAGGATATTCGTTAAGCACATGCTGTGGGTGGAACCATGTTCTAAACTCTAGGGTAGGTACAAGTTAATTCAGTTGGATACAATCCCCCCTTCAAGGGGCTCACATTCTAAGTAGTTCTCTCTCCTACTTAGAACGTGAGCTGCAAATGGGACAGGGATTTTGTCTGACCTGATGATCTTAGTATAGTGTACATAATCATAATAATGTTGGTATTTGTTAAGCACTTACTATGTGCAGAGCACTGAGCGCTGGGGGAGATAAAGGGTAATCAGGATGTCTCACGTGAGGCTTATAGTTAATCCCCATTTTACAGATGAGGTAACTGAGGCCCAGAGAAGTGAAGTGACTTGCCCACAGTCACACAGCTGCCAAGTGGCAGAGCTGGGAGTCGAACCCATGATCTCTGTCGCCCAAGCCCGTGCTCTTTCCACTGAGCCACGTTGTTTCCCATGCTTAGCACAGTGCCTGGAACACGGTAAGCGCTTAAATATCACAATTATTATCATTGCCTCAGACTTTCTCTTTGGGATCTGGTAGTGAGAGGAGGGGATAGTAGGCCACGGAATGGCCTAGCGGATAGAACATATTCTAATCCCTCCTCTGCCACTTGTCAGTTGTGTGATCTTGGACAAGTCACTTCACTTCTCTGTGCCTCAGTTACCTCATCTGAAATGGGGGTTGAAGCTGTGAGCCCCATGTGGGACGGGGACTGTGTCCAACACGATTTGCTTCTATCCCCCCCAGTGTTTAGTACAGGGCCTGGCACATGGTAGGAACTTAATAAATACCACAGTTATTGTTATTACCCCATCCCACCCCATCTCAGGAAGACCCATCCCTACTTTTACCCTCATCTCTCTCCTCTCCGGGGCTCGCCGATTGAATCTCCGTCAGCCGCATCCCAGGCTGGTCCGGAGCCACCGGGATCCTCGGCTTCCCGAGGAGCCAAGGGCGGCTTTTGGTGAGCGGCTGGGTAATCATTTTGAAAGATATTGACTTGCAACGTGGAGAAAGCTTTTCTCAATGCTGACCATGGGCAGAAAATTGCCTTTGGTATTAGCATTTCATCAACTCCATAATATGAATTGATGTAAATGCATAATTAGAAATAATAGCCTGGGAAAATTCACTGTTATTTATAAAATTAGACTTGTTAAATTAAAATTGGAGTTAATGACTTCTATTTCACTCTTAAAACATGTCAAAATTGCAGCGCTCTTTAGACTCGCTGGTGCTGTAATGGATGTGTTTTAGTATAATGTGGATTGTGTACGAAAATACATTAGATTGCCGTATGTTAATGAGCTCTTTGGGCTATAGGAACTCACTATTAGTTACAGAACCTCCTTCTGACTAATCCAGGATGCCATCTGTTGTAAAGTCATCTTCCGGATAACAAGGCGCCGATTCCCTGGGTAGCTGGACACAGCTTCAAGGGGGGAGCTCCATCACGATGTCCTCTCCCCTTGAAGCCGGCCGAGGGCGCAGTTGCCGGTGGTGACTGAGCGTTCGGAAAAGAAGACCCCCCCCCAAGACTAGAGAAGCAGCGTGGCTCGGTGGAAAGAGCACGGGCTTGGGAGTCAGAGGTCATGGGTTCGAATCCCGGCTCCGCCGCTTGTCAGCTGTGTGGCCGTGGGCAAGTCACTTAGCTTCTCTGTGCCTCAGTTACCTCATCTGTAAAACGGGGACTAAGACGGTGAGCCTCGTGTGGGACAACCTGATTATCCTGTATCTACCCCAGTGCTTAGCACAGTGCCCCACACATAGTAAGTGCTTAACAAATACCAACATTATTATTATTATTATTATCCTGCCCTGTGAGTCCCCCCCGCCCGACTCTGTATCCCCTCACCCAGAACTTGTACTACTCCTGCTTTCATCTCAGCAACCTGACCCAGGACTAGTGCAGAAAATAGAGAAGAGGGCCATGGGAAGCAGCAGGGCACAGTGGATGATGGCTGTGGGTTCTAATTTCGCGTTGCCACTTTTCTGCTGCGTGACCTTAGGTGCCACTTCACTTCTCTGGGCCTCAGTTTCCTCATCTGTAAAATGGGCATTAAGACTGTGAGCCCCATGCGGGACAGGGCCTGTGTCCAACCCGATTTGCTTGTATCCACTCCAGCACTTAGTACGGTGCCTGGTTCTTAGCAAATACGAGAATGATTATGGCATTTGTTAAGCACTTATGTGCCAAGCACTGTATTAAGCGCTAGAGTGGATACAAGCAAATCGGATTGGACACGGTCCCTATCCCAAATGGGGCTCACAGTCTAAGGAAGATGGAAGAGGACTTAATAACAATAATAATATTAATAATAATTGTGATATTAAGTGCTTACTATGTGCCAGACACTGTATTAAGTGCTGGGGTGGATACAAGTGAATTGGGTTGGACACAGTCCTTCTCCCACACTGGAGCGCACAGTCATTTTACAGATGAGGTAACTGAGGCACGGAGAAGTGAAGTGACTTGCCCAAGGTCACACAGCAGACAGATATCAGAGCCAGGATTAGAACCCAGTCCTTCTGCCTCCCAGTCCCATGCTTTATCCACTAGGCCAAGCTGCTTCATTTGAAGTCCCATTTTATAGATGAGGAAATTGCAACGCATGTAGGAAAGAGAATAGGTCCAATCTGATAAACTTGCATCTACCCCAGTGCTTAGAACAGTGCTTCACACCTAGTAAGTGTTTAACAGATACAACAATACACATAATAATAACTGGTCCAAGGTTGCACTGCAAGCTAGTGGCAAATTAGGATTTAAACTGTGAGCCCCACGTGGGACAACCCGATTCCCCTGTGTCTACTCCAGCGCTTAGAACAGTGCTCGGCACATAGTCAGCGCTTAACAAATACCAACATTATTCTTATTATTAAATATCAATCAGTGATACTTGCTGAGGGATTCCTTTGTGCAGACCACAGCTCTAAGCACTTGGGTGAGTGCACTACAATAAATTGGCAGACAAGACCCCTTCCCTCAGGGAGTTTACAATCTTGTGGAGGATCAAGACATTAAAATAATTGAGTAGGGGAAGTAAGAGAGCGGAAAGATGAGGATTTAGGACAGGGAGGAGACTCCAGAAATCCCCTGCCGTTTTTTTCCCCAATGACTGCGAGCCAAGCTGAGGGTCACAGGTTTCCTTTCATTAATCCCTTGCATAAGAGTTAAGGTTTTTTTGAATGGAATTTAAGTGCTAACTATATACTCCGCACTAAGCGCTAATGTAGATTTGAGCTTGGACACAGTCCATGACCCACGGAGGGCTCACAGTCGTAATTCCCATTTTACAGATGAGGGAACTGAGGCAATGAGAAGCGAAGTGATCTGTCAGAGGTCACCCGGCAGACAAGTGGTGGAGCTGGGATTAGCACCCAGGTCCTCTGGCTCTCTGACCCGGGTTCCTTTCACTAAGCCACACTGCCTTCTCGTTGAGAAGGCTCCTTTGGGATGTTGGCTCTTTGTAGCAGAATTCCATCACCATCTCATCAGATGACAGTTAAACATGAAGCAACGTGGCCTAGTGGAAAGAGCCTGGGCCTGGGAGTCAGAGGATCTGAGTTCTAATCCTCTCCTGGGCTTTCCCCTCCCCTCCTCCCCCACCCCAGCAGCAAGTCCCCTCCTCTCTTGCCTCGGGTCTTCATCTCTCTCATGGTTTTCTGCATTCTTGGCAGGTTGCCGATCAGTTAAGCAGCTACGATTAGCGGGAAGATGACCGAAATGCTGTGCAATATTAAAACTACATTGTTATAAACATGCTGGAAGTTCATGCATTATGAATCACGCTATAATTGCAAGCTAAATTTTATTTTCTCTGGTCATCAGTGGAGTGCAGTTTCATTTCTGATTGAAATGCATAAAAATGCAATTCCCAATTTCACAAAAGTCTCAAGTATAAAGTACTTCGGACAATTTCTGGGGTAATAGGCTTTTAAGGTTCCAAAGTCTTCCCCTTCCCCCTTACCTCAAAAAGAATATTCCAGGAGTTTCCATTGTTGGTCACACAGTGCGCAACTGATTTTGAAAAGGTAAATTGATTGCATTGGCTGTAAACAAGCTGTGGGATGACTTATTAAGAGGCCATAATATGGGTACCTTTATTTGGCTTTTTTTAAACTCAAAGAATAAGTCAAATTGTCTGTCATTCACATTTGCTTTCAACAGGAAAAAAAAAAAGTGTCCAGATTTTCTTAATTCCTTTGCTTGGGAAGATGAAAGAGGAGGAACTTATTAGAAACATGAAAGACACCTCGGATCACCAGCGTACAATCTGGCTTTTCTCTGGTGGACAATTCCAGGCTGGCTTGCGTGCTTTTGGATTTTCAGACGCAATTGGATTTTCAGACCTCACCAGGTTGGTCTGGGTGAGAAATACTTTGCATTCCCAGCAGCTTCAAAATGTCATTTCCTTAGGTTCTTCAGACCCAGGGGTTGCTGGAGGCGATGGTGTCTGACCAGAAGTGAGATGGTTGCTTTTATTGAAGGGGATGTCACAATGTTTGAAGGGAATGTGTCTGTTGCATGGTTATATTGCACTCTCCCAAGTGCTTAGTAGAGTGCTCTGCATGCAGTAAGTGCTCAGTAAATATAATTGATTAGGGAAGCAGTATGGCAGAGTGGAGAGAACATGAGGTTGGGAGTCAGAAGATCTCGGGTTCTAAACCTGACTCCGCCACTTGTCTGCCGTGCGTGATCTCGGGCAAGTGATTTCACTTCTCTGTGCCTCAGTTGCCTCATCTGTAAAATGGGGACTGAGACTATGAGCCCCAAGTGGGTCAAGAGTGTGTCCAAACTAATTTGCTTGTATCCACCCCAGTGCTTAGTATATGCCTGACACATAGTAAGCACTGAACAAAGACCACCACTGATTGATATTTTGATGGAAGGGAGGACAGGATCTCACCAATTCGGCTACATCTGATCACACTGAATTCATCCATCTATCCATCCATCCTCTTCAGTACTTTGCACAGAGCACTGTACTAAGTGCTTGGGAGAGTGCAATAGAATTATTAGACAAGGATCGCTGCCCTTAAGGAGCTTACACTCTAGCAGGGGAGATGATACTAAAGGCAATCCAAGTGGGGGGAAGCAACGGTTTAAAGATAGGTACATCAGGACTTCTAGGGAGGTAGGAGGGTTATGAATGTCCAAGTGCTTAGATGATGCACAAATAGCAGTAGTAGAGAGGATCTGTGGTGTGGAGGGGCGAGAGAGAAATCAGGGAAGACTTCATGGATGAAATATAATTTCAGAAGAACCTGGAAGATGGGGAGAGTAGCAGTCTGCCAAACGTGAAGAGGGAGGGAGGGTGAGCAAGGGATGGATGGGGGAAAGGAATGAGAAAGAAGCAGGGTGAGTAGTTGGACTTGGGAAGAATGAAGTAAGGGAACTGGAGTGTACTGGGAAGGAAGATAAGTAGGAGGGAGAGAGCTGATTCAGTTCCTTGATTCTGATGGTTAGGATTATCTGCTTGATGCGGAGATGGATGGACAATCGTTGGAGGTTTTTAAGGGAGACGTGTGCAGAATGATCTAAAAAAAATGACCTGGGAAGTCGAGTGAAAGCGTGGACTGAGTGGGGGAATCTGATTCCCTGCTTTCTTACTCTCTCATCCTCACTGGGAAGGAAGAGAGCAGCATGGCCTACTGGCTAGAGCATGGCCTGGAGGTCAGGAGGACCTTGGGCAAATCACTTCATTTCTCTGGGCCTTAGTTACCTCATTTGTCAAAGTGGGGATTAAGACTGTGAGCTCCACGTGGGACAGGGTCTGTCTTCAACCTGATTGATTACCTTGCGTCTACCCCAACTTTAGTACAGTGTCTGGCACAGAGTAAGCATTTAACAAGTACCATTAAAAAAGGAAACAAAAAAACCCAAACCCTCCGTGACATGCTCTATTAAGTTGTCTGAAGTGAGTTTGTTAATCATTTGATGCTTTTTAATTCGTCTGAGGCAGAATTAGGGGCTGCAATCAATTGTATTGAATGCATATTGAGTGCAGAGCACTGTACTAAACGCTTGGTAGAGTACAATATAACAATACAATAGACACATCCCCTGCCCAAAACGTGCTTATAGCCTGCATTATGTCTTCACTAAGAAGCAAACTGGTCACCACATGCTCTATAAAATTACACATGGATTGACTTCTTTATTTACCTGCGGTCCTCAGTTTTACAACGCAGTTGGTTCTTGATAACCACGTCTCAAGTTGAAAAGCTGGTCGAATCAATCTTTCACAGGAACAGTGTTATAAAGGAGAGAACAGGTTCTGGAACCAAAATCAGCTATCCCATTTTTGTAGCATATTTATGTCTCTGATTTTGGTCATCGCCCAAACTTTCTGAGTCTCGGTTTCCTCATCTGTAAAATGGGACGAGGACTAGGCCTCAACTGAAACCCCTGTATCAACAAATCAATCAATCAATGGTATTTATTGAGCACTTAGAGTACGCAGAGCACTGTGCTAAGAACTTGGGAGAATACAACAGAGTTGGTAGACGTGTTCCGTGCCCCAGAGAAGCTTACAGTTTAGAGGGAGAGACATATAGATCAATAAATTATGGATATGTACGTATGTGCTATGGGGCCGAGGGTGGGGTGAATTTCAAGGGGGGATAAGCAATGGGGTTCTTATCTCATAATAAGAACTTAAAATAATGGTAACTGTTAAGCGCTTACTATGTGCCAAACACTGTACTAAGAGCTGGAGTAGATACAAGATAATCAGTTCCCATATGGGGCTCATATTCTAAGTAGGAGGAAACAGCTATTGAATCCCCATTTTACAGGTGAGGGAACTGAGGCATAGAAAAGTGAAACGACTTGCCCTAGGTCATAGACATGTGGCAGGAATAGAACCCAGGTCCCTCTGACTTCCAGGACCGTGCTCTATCTACTAGGCCTCGGTGCATCTTTGGGAGAGAGGCAGGGAATGGAAGACTGGTCCAGATCCTTGGTGGCAGTGAGTTCCAAAAGATGGGAAACTGGCCCACCGCCATCTTTGCTTTTCATTAGAATCAAATGGAGCTCAGAAGACTCAGTGTTCTCATTGTTCAGCTGACAGTTAAAACATGAAGCGTGATGCTGGTTTGGGCTGAGAACCACAGAACGGTGCCGCTGCTTCTTTCATTTTTCTTCCAGAGAGAGAGAGAGAGACCTAGATTATGCTGGCAGTGTTCTGATTTTCTCTCCTTGTCATATTTGGCTCTAAAAATACCTCCTCCCTTCCTGACCCCCTGGTCTCCCTCCGCCTTCCTGTCATTGTCGTAGCTGCTGTCATTAGTCTGGAATAAATAAGATATTTCTCCAGGCTTGCGTGAACCTAGGACTTGGCCATTTTCCACTGGCTTCTGATCCCTTTACACCGGAGGGTCCCGGTGTTCATCTTTGGACTTGCTTGCTGCCTCCAGCATGCGGATCCAAGCTGTAGGGAAACAGTGTGGCCTAGTGGATAGAGCACGGGCCCGGGAGTCAGAAGGACCTGGGTTCTAATCCCGGCTCCGCAATTTCTCAGCAATATGACCTTGGGCAAATGACTTAACTACTCTGTGCCTCATTTATCCAATCGGTAGAACGGGGAATAAAACTGTGAGCCCCATGGGGGACATGGACTGTGCCCACCCAACTGAATAGCTTGTATCTACTGTAGCACTTAGTACAGTGCCTGGCACCTAGTAAGCCCTTAACAAATACCATAAAAAAGGTGGAGTTGGAATTAGAACTCAGGTCCTCTGACTCTCAGTCCTGTACCTTTTCTTCTAGTCCACAGTTGCTAAAAGGGAAGACTTGAATTGGGCATGGGCAGTGTAACTTCATGATCTATCAACTGGGGATTGAACCCTCGTAAAACAGCAGAGAGAAGTTTATAAATTTTGTTGGAGGAGTTACAGCTCTTTTAAAACCCGACCAATTTCAGAGACAGATTTGGGGGGAAATGTCAAAACATAAAGGCAGGAAACGATAAAAAGAGGAAGTTACTAGAGACCTTTTGGAAGTGGGGACTTTTGAAGTGTGCGTACGGTCCATCTTTTTTTTATTCACAACACTACTAGCGTAGTGGTAAAAATAGATTTGTTTTCCACTCGTAGTTTGACACTTCTTCTTGGGGAGGGCCAGTTTCTTAAGGAAAGGCTTCCTTCCGGTTTCTCAGACAAGTACATTGTATTGTACAGACAAGTACATTGGTGTGGAGGAAAAAAAAAAGTGCTGTGAAATAAATGAAATATATATGTGTAAAAGGGGAAAAAAAAACCCGAGATGCTCCTCGATTCATTTCGGGATCATCTTTCTCCTGTAACGTAATGTGTTCCAGTGTTATTTCTAATGCCACCATCTGTTGAGTGAACTAGAACCTCATCTCCCTCAAATCTCACCAAGCGGGAATGCAGCTTAAAGGGTCACCGGCCCATTCACTCAATTGTATTTACTGAGCACTTGCTGTGTGCAGAACATTGTATTAAGCGCTTGGAAAATACAGTTTGGCAGCAGATAGAGACAATCCCTACCCAACAATGGGCTCACAGTCTAGAAGGCGGGGAGACAGACAACAAAGCAAAAGAAGTAGACAGGCATCAATACCATCAAAATAAATAAATGGACCTATAGATATATGCACATCATTAATAAAATAAATAGAAAAATAATTATGTACATATATACACAAGTGCTGTGGGGAGGAGGGTGGAACAGAGGACAGATATTTGGTGTTGGGTTGTTTCCCGGTTCTTAAACAGGTTCCGACTTACTCACTGAATTATCTACAGCCCCTCAACCCCATGACATCTTCACCCTTGGTTGAAAACGGAATCAAAAGAACAGTGATTTGGACAGACAGCTGTATGAGATTTGGATCCTTGACCTCTCCATTTTAAGACTATTTTTTGCATTGACTTCAGGAAGAACAGTAAAGTAGGGCAGTCTTATGACAGAGGACCTCACATCTGTATGTTGTTACTTTTTCTCCACCTCTGTGGAATAATAATAGTAATAATAGGGAATAATAGAGAAGCAGCGGGGCTCAGTGGAAAGAGCCCGGGCTTGGGAGTCAGAGGTCATGGGTTCGACTCCCAGCTCAGCCACTTGGCAGCTGTGTGACTGTGGGCAAAGTCACTTAACTTCTCTGTGCCTCAGTTACCTCATCTGTAAAATGGGGATTAAGACTGTGAGCCTCGTGTGGGACAACCTGATTACCCTGTATCTACCCCAGCGCTTAGAACAGTGCTCTGCACATAGTAAGCGCTTAACACCAACATTATTATTAATAATAATTGTGGTATTTGCAAAGATCTCACCTAGCTCGCCGCCAACCCTTCACCCATGACCTGCCTCTGGCCTGAAGCGCCCTCCCTCCTCAAATCCAAGAGGCAATGACTCTCCCCAGCTTCAAAGCCTTATTGAAGGCACACCTCCTCCAGGAGGCCGCCTCTGACTAACCACCCCCCCCCCCTCCTCCCACTCTCTTCTGCGTTGCCCTGACTTGCTCCCTTTGTTGTCCCCCCCCCTTCGGAGCCCCACGACACTTATGCCGGTATCTGTTATTTATTTATTCATATTAATGTCTCTCTCCCCACTCTAGACTGTAAGCTTGTTGTGGGCAGGGAATCTGTTTATTGTTGTCCTGTACTCTCCCAAGTGCTTAGTATCGTGCTGTGCACACAGTAAGGGCTTGATAAATACGACTGAATGAATGAATATGAGCTAGGCACTGTTCTAAATGCTGAGGTAGAGACAAGTCATTCCGTCAGTCACTCATTCAATTAAAACCCAGGTCCTTCTGACTCCCAGGTCCATGCTCTATCCACTAGGCCACGCTGCTCTCTGCACAGTATGCGCTCAGTAAATACCACTGATTGATGAATTGACTGGGGGAGTAGGCAAGCAGTCTCATTAAATAGAATGAAAAACTCAGATTAAGGGATGTATTTTGGCAAGTGGGCCCGTGGTTTGGCAGTGACCTGTGCATTCGAGCCCTGACTCACTAAGCACTTGTGTACCTTCCCCATCTTTCTTCCCCTATAGTGCTTACGTCCATATCTTTAGCCTGCTGCTTCCACTCCCTGTTATTTATTTTAGTGTCTGTCTTCCTTGAGGACAGGGATCATGCCTACTAACGCTATTGCCCTCTGCCAAGCGCTTAGTACAGTGCTCTGTCCACAGTAAGCACTCAATAAACACTTCTGATGGATCGATCGCCTCTACCTATCCTCATCGACCAGCGGGGATTCTGTCCTTTGGGGTTCACGGAGAATCACCGACTGCGGCATTAATAGAGCTTTATGGGCAAGACATTTTCACCCTCTTTTAGCGATCACCATCCATTCAGTTGAGGGCAGAAGGGCACCCCCCTCCCCTCACCCGTGCACATCCATTAGTAAAGCCCAGCCTGCAGAGAGGTGGGTGGTGAAGGAGAGAGTTCAAGAGTCTGAAACGCACATTACAAAATGTGGTTTCGGAGATAAGACCGTCCTACGTAAAAATGAAAAATGTGTGGAGACAATGGAAGAGCCAGAAGAGCTTCTAGTCTTGTGACCTTAGCGGATACATCTTTTGGGAAGAGAGAGAAATTGGGCCGAGGCAGAGGAAAGAAAAAGTAAGAGTCTTTCATGGAAAGAAGTGATACTCTTTATGCTAAGCTGCAAATTTGCCCTTCAGAACTCGTGTCCCTATTACTTATGTCGTGCCTTGTCGCTGCTCTCGCTCCGGTGTGGTTAAGTGTTCTGCGTTCGAGAGAGAGTGATGACTTTTCCTGGCAGGCCTGAAGAAATGGCTAGGTACTGCCAGCTAGGGTGAACACTCTAAAGTCTATTTGTCAACCACGTAGAGTTTGGTCAACTCTGGTGCCTGCACAGACATGGTTGTCTGGATCGTCTGGGCCCCAAATCTTTGTGCCTGAAGAGAGGAAGAGACTTTTAAAAAAAAAAAAATTAAAATAACCCAAGTTGGCTACCCATACTAAATTTTGGATTTGAATTATGACACAACCCTCTGCTTTTTTTTTTTTTTTTTGTTATTTGTTAAATGATTACGATGTCAAGCACTGTTCTCTGTGCTGAGCTAGATACAAGTTAATCAGACTGATACATTCCTTTTCCCACTTGGGGCTCAGAATCAAAATAGGACAGAGAACCAGTATTAAACTCCCATTTTGCTTTTAAGGAAACCTGAGGCACAGAGAAGTGAAGTGACTTGCCTAAGATCACGCAGCAGGAAATTGGAGGAGTTGGGATTAGCACTCAGGTCCTCTAGCTCCCAGGCCTGTGCGTTATCCACTAAGCCACACGGCTTCTGACTATCTGCAAGTTACAGTGCTTAGTAATAATAATAATACTTATGGTATTTGTTAAGTGCTTACTATGTGCCAAGCACTGTTCTAAGCACTGGGATAGATACAAGGTCATCAGTTTGTCTCACGTGGGGTTCACAGTCTTAATCCCCATTTTACAGATGAGGTAACTGAAGCACAGAGAAGTGAAGTGGCTTGCCTAAGGTCACAGAGCAGACAAGTGGAGGAGGCGGGATCAGAACCCATGTCCTCTGACTCTGAGCCTGTGCTCTTTCCACTAAAACATGCTGCTTCTCAGTACGGTACAAACGCTTAGTACAGTTCTCTCCACAATCAAATAATATTGATTGATACGGTGGCCACAGACGGCACTCGAAAATACCAATCGTAGAATTTGACGTCCCACACGTCACGGTGGGTAAGCAGAAGAATGGAATGCTGCCACACAGGTCTTGGGTTCTAATCAATCCTGGGTCCTTCGCCTGCCTGCTGTGTATCTTTGGAACAATCACCTCACTTCTCTGTGCCTCACTTCCCTTGTCTGTAAAATCAAGTTTCAGTACCTGCTGTTTTAGACTGTGAGCACCATTTGGGCAAGGGATGGTGTCTGATCGTCTATTTTGGGACTACCCCAGGGTTTAGCATAGTGCTTGGCATATAGTAAGAGTTTAACAAATAGCACAATTTTTCATTATTTTGTACATCAAGTTCACCCAAGCCTAGGGTGACCACACCGACTTGTCCCAAGGCACCGTGTGTCCTTCGCAGGTCCCTTTGAACACGGGCGCTGCTTCCAACCTCTTCCCCTTGGCCATAGGACCTGCAGTGGAGCCAAACTGGATGTTCATAATAAAATAACCGGGACTTAAGGGCTTCCAGTGCCCTATCTGTCCTGGACAGGAGACAGGTCAGATGGAAGCCAGACTCTCTGGCATTAAACTGGATGGATGGTTACTTGACCTGCATATGGACCCGGCCCCTGAGATATCAGAAAAATAACACACAATTTTCAAAGCCTTGACTGGCCGAAGGTTCAGTGAGTGGGAAAGCTAAGGGAGAATTCCAGGAAAAGATTTATCTGTGGGTCCTGGCTTTCCTTCATAATAAATGTTGAGAAGGAAGATTTTCTTTTTTTTAATGGTTTCTGTTAAGCATTTACAATGTGCCAGGCACTGTACTAAGAACACAGGTAGATACAAGCTAATCAGGTTGGATGCGGTCCCTGTCCCACATGGGGCTCACCGTAGTCTTAATCCCTATTTTACAGATGAGGTAACTGTGGGACAGAGAAGTGAAGTGATTTGCCCGAGGTCACACAGCAGACAAATGGCGGATCCAGGATTAGAATCCTGATCCTCTGGTTCCAGCCTGTGTGCTTTCCACTAGGCTACACTGCTTCTCAACGTTTTGCCTTAACGGGCTTTGAAATCTCCATATGGAAGGGGTTCTAGGTTGGGGGTAAGTTTTTTCACTTTTACCTTTTGATGTCTAGATTCAGGTCCAGATCTCTGCAATCCCCATCCGCTACAACAGCCAAATAACAACAATAAAAACAACCACAAGTCCTCTAGACTAGACTAACTGCTAGACGGTATGTTCCTCTTGGCAAGGGATTCAATTTATCCACTCCTGTAGACTCTAAGCTTGCTATGGGTAAGGAATGTGTCTGGTTATTCTTGTATTGTACACTCCCAAGTGTTTAGTACAGTGCTCTGCACCCAGTAAGCACTCAATAAATATGATTAAATGAATGAAATATATTGTAATCTCTCAAGCTCAGTACAGTGCTCTGCACAATTAAACACAGTCGTCATCATCATCAGTGATATATACTGAGTGCTGTCTGTGTGCAGAGCACTGTGCTAAGTGTTTGGAGGAGTACAAAATAAAAAAAAATGGTATTTAAGTGCTTACTATGTGCAAAGCACTGTTCTGAGCGCTGGGGGATACAAGGTCATCAGGTAGTCCTACGTGAGGCTCACACTTTTCATCCCGATTTACCAGATGAGGTAACTGAGGCACAGAGATATGAAGTGACTTGCCCAAAGTCACACAGCTGGCAAGCGGCAGAGCCGGGATTAGAACCCACGACCTCTGGGCCGGGCTCTTTCCACTGAGCCACGTTGCTTCTCTACATAGTTTGTTGACACATTCCCTGTGCACAGGAGCTTTCAGTTTAGAGGATGATGACTGAATGATTCCTTGAGCGTCGAAGACCTATTTGGAGCAGAAATACTTTCAGAGAATTCGTGGCTAATAGCAAAGCAACTGGACTTTAAAACATGTCTCCAACAAGTAGAGTCCTCTGTTTTTAGTTTGAAGCAATTGATACCAAAAATTCCCAGGCAAAGCTTAAAAATATCCAATTTCCCCCTGGATTCTGTCCAAATCTGAATGGGCCACAGCTAACAATAATGTTTCAGGGACACTCGGACGTTTCCTGGGTCAGAGACAAGCCAGAAATAGCTCTCTTGGTGGTGGAACTGGAGGAGGACTAAGAAGATCTAGCAATCCAGCACAGAGTTTTCCCCAGTTTTGTTTAATAATAAATTCCCATGAAATGGAGAAAATGAATTAAAAATACAAAAATAGTCCAACCTATAACACGCTATTTTATAGAGGTCATTTGAATGTTTCTCTTAGGAGAGTTCCTGTGTTTGGCTCCTGTATCAAAGCTATTGGTGGCAAAGGGTGGGTTGGGGGGAGATCGTGTTGTGTGTGTGTGTATTTAGGTATTAGGTTATCTAAATGTAGACCGTCCCGGAGATATTGATACGTTATGAGCAAAGGCCCACATTCTCCTCTCGTTTCGGAAACCCACTCTTTTTGACATTAATAAATGAATGCAGGGGAGACGGCGCTTCATGAATTGGCTTTGATTAATTCTCGGGGGAGGGTCAGAGAGACGGCAGACCTTTTTTTTGTTTGTCAAAGTCTTATTTTTATTCTTTGATTTAAATGTCTAGCTTTTTTTTTTTTTTTTTTTTTTGCTTTTAGGCAAATGAATATGAACTGCCGTGGAAGCTATTAGTCGCATTACTCACAATAGATATTGTCTAAAATTAAAATCAGCCATTTCTGTTCGCTTACATTCCCTAACTCTATGATTGCAAATTTAATACCAACACCATTTAGCTCATTAAAAATAATAGTTGGGGAGAAAATGTCTTTTTTTTTTTAAAGTATTCTCTCCCTTAATGTGTTCCTTTTTAAAAGGCAAAGTTCATTATTATTACACAGACAAGAGGATTATAATTTCATATGCTAGATTAAGTCTGGGAGGGCCCAGGAACCTCCATTCCTGTAGTCGGCGTCATCAGCGAACTGCATGTACACAAGTTGGAAAAAATTGATAAGAATACCCCTTTGGTGCCGTTAACTTTAGCCCCCATTTTCCACTTCTTTGAGGGTGTGGTGGTGTTTTTTATGGCATTGTATGTGGCAAGTATTGAACTCAAATGCTAGGGCAGATATGCGGGAATCAGGTTGGACCCAATCCCTGTCCCACGAGGTGCTCACAGAGTAAATTAGAGGGTAGATGATTTAATCACCATTTGACAGATGAGGTGACTGAGGGACAGTTAAGTGACTTGCCCAAGATCACAGAGCAGATAGGTGGAGGTGCCGGGATTAGAACATAGGTCCTCAGGCTTTAAAGTCCTGACTCTTTCCTCTAGGTCACGCTGCTTCAGTGGGCTCTGATGGTCTTTATGTTTATTCTCCCCGATTTTGGTTCAGCAGTTTGGGTGAAGTTGACCTAGCTAAAATAATAATGATAATGGTATTTGTTAAGCGCTTACTATGTGCCAAGTACTATTCTAAGCGCTGGGGTAGAGATAAGATAAGCAGGATGTCCCACGTGGGGCTCACAGTCATTTTACAGATGAGAGAAGTGAAATGGCTTGCCGTAGGTCATACGGCAGACAAGTGGAGAAGCCGGGATTAGAACCCATGACCTCTGACTCCCAAGCCCGTGCTCTATTTGCAGCTGGGAGACTCGGGCTTCTGGTTTTTTAGGAGCCCAAACTTGGCTCTGGCCCCTCTTCACCGCCTCAGCCGGGGCGGACATCTTGTCACGTTGTGCCCGGCACGCGACCTGCATCCAACGAGTAATCAGATACTGTTTGGGTTGGAGGGTTCCTCCAGAGCCCATCTAATCCAACTCCCTGTCTCCAGGCACTCTTTAACCATCCTGGCGTAACGGACAGCACCAGCTACTGGAAAGAGTCCAGGCCTGGGAGTCAGAGGACCCGGGTTCTAATTCCCAACTTTACCACTTAAAAAAAGAAAGGTATTAAGCACTTACTATGTGCCAAACACTGTTCTAAGCAACAGGGTAGATGCACGGTAATCAGGTTGGACACAGTCTCTGTCCCACGTGAGGCTCACGCTCTTAATCCCCATTTTACTGATGAGGTAACTGAGGCCCAGAGAAGTGACTTGTCCAAGGTCACACAGCAAAGCGTGTGAGCCCGTCAAAGGGCAGGGACTGTCTCTATCTGTTACCGATTTGTACATTCCAAGTGCTTAGTACAGTGCTCTGCACATAGTAAGTGCTCGATAAATACTACTGAATGAAAAGTGGAGGAGCCAGGATTAGAACTCAATCTCTGACTCCCAAGCCCGTGCTCTTGCCAGAAGGTCATGCTGCTTCCCATATCTTGTCTGTTGTGTGACCCTGGACAAGTCACCTAACTTCACTGGACCTCAGTTACCTCATCTGTAAAATGGGGATTTAATCCTCTGCCCTCCGATTTACTCTGTGAGCCCTGTGTGGGACAAGGAGCTGTGTTGGACCTGATTATTATTATTATTTTTTAGTGTTCACTTACTATGTGTCAGGTACCGTACTAAGCCCTGGGGTAGATACAAGATATAATCAGGTTGGTCACAGTGCGTGTCCCACATGGAGCTCTCACTTTTAATCCCTGTTTTACAGATGAGGGGCACTGAGGCTCCTTCCCCACCAGGAGAAGAGAATGTGTCTGTCAACTCCATAATATTGCACTCTCCCAAACACTTAGTACACTTCTCTGGACACAGTAAGTAAGATCCGATTGATTGAGTGATTGGTTAGTTGATGAAAAATGCCGGCATTGGAAAATTTCGATAGCTTCTTGAAGACATATGGTATTGATTTTTTTTGTTGGTCCCATCGTGTCAGCCTCACGAAATATCACTCTCAGCTTTTGATGCGGCATGCCTTAAAACACTAGAGACATTTTCCTCTGGCTGTGACTCTTTAATGGTTTATATTTCCATTAGGCCATTTCCAAAAGACTGGGCCTTTGACCCGGGTCATTGAGCTCGATCGCTTTCCGAAGTCGAGGTGAAGCTGATTATCCAATTTGTGGATTATCCATACCCTTCCCTTCTTCTCTTCTCTCTCACCTGTAAACCTTCCCGCTAGAAATCATTGGTAGGAAGAGAGAGAGAGAGGTTTCATGCGGGATTATCAATCAATCATACCTATCGAGCGCTCACTCTGGGCGGAGCACTGTAACTAAGCCTTCGGGAGAGTACAGTATCAGGGAATTAGCAAACACGTTCCTTGCCCACAATGAGATTACAGTTTAGGGTTCAGTAGAAAGGCTCGTTGTCGGCAGGGAATGTTTATGGTTGTATTGTACTTTCCCAAGCGCTTAGTAGAGTAGTCAGCACACGGTAAGTGCTCAGTAAATGACTGAATGAATGAAAGGATGATGAGATATGGATGGCCAGGGCTACCCATAATCCAATCAAAATTACCTTTGGCAATTTGCACCCGTGTCCTGTACCTGAGGGACAGCTAAAACACATCAGCCATATATTAATTACGCCTTAGCAGTCTTGTTGAGGAACTTGAAATTATTATAAAAATGCATCATACTTTGGGTTTTCCCTTCCCATATCGTGGCCCTACCACTGAATTGAGAAAAGATCCCCGGGCAGTCCCAGGAGTCTTCCCCGGCTGGATCACTCCCAACGCCAAGAGGGGACACTGAGAGGAGGGAGTGGTGGGGAAGGTAATAATAATGATAGTATTTGTTAGGTGCTTACTATGTGCCAGGCGCTGTACTAAGTGCTGGAGTGGATACGAGTTGGGCTTGGGTTGGGCACAGTCCCTGTCCCATGTGGGGCTCAGAGTCTCAATCCCCACTTTACAGATGAGGTAACTGAGACACAGAGAAGTGAAGTGACTCGCCCGAGGTCACTCAGCAGACCAGTGGCAGAGCCGGGATTAGAAGCCATGACCTTCTGACTCCCTGGCAATGCTCCATCGGGGCATAACCATGATGGCAGAGCTTGGAGGTCTACACTGCAGCCCAGGAAATCCCCAAGTGTTCCTACTGCCCACTAGGACGTGGCAGGCAAGTGAGAATGGAATTCATTCATTTATTCAATCATATTTATTGAGCACTGGATTAGAACCTAGGGCCTTCTGACTCTCAGGCCCATCCTGTATCCAGTAGGCTACGCTGCTTCTCTAAAATATCGTTTTGCACACATTGCTCCGTTCCTCAAAAGCCTCCAGTGATTATTTGTTCCTCTAATGCATCGAGCAGACACTCCTAAGGTTTGGTTTTAAGGCACTCTGTCACTGCTTTCCCTCCTCATTCACTGTCTTCTACTGCTAAATCCCAACTTGCATGCTTCGTTTGTCTCCAGAAAATCTGCTCACTGTCTTATCTATCATTTCTCTTGCCACCAAACCCCTCCTCAAATCATGCCCCCATCCCACCACCCTGCCTTGAACTCCCTTCTCCTTCAAATTCAACAATTTCCTAATTTTCTAACCTTTTGAAATCTCATCTCTTCCAGGAGGCCTGCTCTGACCGATTTCTGATCTCCTCTTCTTGGGTTTCCTCCACTGCTCAGCACTCAGGTCCTAAAGTATTCACAACTTCCCGCAGCACTCTTGTACATAGGTTACAGTCCCTGTTACTTTAACAGTAACTCATGCCTATCTTTCTTCCTCCTAACTGTAATTTATTTTAGTGTCTGTCTTCCCCCTAGATTGTAAATTTCTCGAGGTCAGGGATTCCCGTCTACTAACTCTAGTGTACTCTCTCAAGTGCTTAGCACAGTGCTCTGTACACAGTAGGTACTCAAGTAGTACTATTGTTTTGATAGATTAACTATCTCCTCTTACTGTGGCTTTTGTAGCTTCTCTTTCTCCAAGAAACACCAAGTCTTGTTTTCTGATCTCTAATCGATCGAGAGAAAAATCCTAAAACTTTCTTTTTTCCTTCCTTGCTCCCAAATTGAGGCATGTAAGAAAACTGGAATATGTGCTCCTAGACTTCAAAAACTAATAAATGATAAAAACTATTGTGCAGTTGCAGGCATCATCAATCACTGAGCTGGAGTTTCTGAAAAAATGTCAGTGTTATTATTTAATTAGATGGTTATTTATTCTAAATTTGCTAAATCACTTAAGACAACTTCCCGTTCAGCAGCCCAAAGATTGTGGTTCCAGCAGTTTCCATTTTGAGTCATTTTTACCTTCCTGAAGTGTCGATTCAGCATCTTCAACAACCAGATGGGGTTTTTTGGGTAAGTTGGAGGAATTTTTCTGATATCCTCACCCCTTATCAATCGAGTCAATCAGTAAATAGTATTTATTGAGCACTTACTGTGTGCAGAGCACTGTACTAAGCGCTTGGGAGAGTACAGTGTAACAGAACCAGCAGACAAGTTCCCCACCCTTAACGAGCTTACAGTTTAGAGCGGCGGGGGACGGACGGACATTAGTATGAACCAATAAGTAATTTCTAATATATAATTTGAAGATATAACCATAAGTGCTTTGCTGTGGGGTTGGGGGTTGGGAGAATATCAAGTGTCATAGGTCACAGGCCGAGGTGCCTAGGCACCAAAGAAGGGAGAGTGAGCCAGGGAAAAGAGGTCTTTTAGAGGAAATGTGATTTTAGTAATGCTCTGAAGGCGGAGAGAGTGCTGGTCTGGCATATAGGGAGGGGAAGGGAGTTCCAGGCTATGGGAGAAGGTGGGAAAGGGATCGGCGGTGAGATAGACGAGATCGGGGCACAGAGAGTAAGCTGGTGCTAGGGGAGCAGAGTGTGCGGGCTAGGCTAGAGTAGGAGATCAGTGAGGTTAGGTAGGATGGGGTGAACTGATTGAGTCTTTAAAGCCAGCGGTCAGGAGTTTCCGTTTGATGCGGAGGAGGTTGAATAGCCACTGGAGGTTCAGGGAGGAGTGGGGAGACAAGAACTGAACATTTTTGCTGACAAATGATTCATGCACCAGAAGATGGTGGCACATCTTTGTCCCCTCAAAGCATTTAGAAATCTATCCATGCTAGAATATTCAACAAACTTGCTGGGAGACAGGGTTTAATGCGAGCCCTGCATGGGTCACTGCAATCAGCGAAGGAATGGCTCAGTTAGAGCCGAAGTTCTGGAAGGAGCACCGAACAAGGAAGCTAAAGCAAAAAAAAATAGCAACGAACACGTCAGCACGACAAGGGTTTACCTTGGTGTGTGCCCAGTGTGTCCAGGACTGTACTGCTTTGGCTTTTTCTGTCACACAGCACTCATGGATGAATTCCACTATCAATGGCATCTTCCTGTATGAAGGACAGTCACATAGGTGTACTGTTTTCATGTAGACAAATGAGGTCAGTATTTCCTCTGCCCCACAAGGGGACCTGTAGGAGCTTTAACATTTTATCCAGGCCCCAAAGAGGCAGACTGTTAGGCTAAGTGGCTGGACTCCCTGAGTAGTCTTTATTTATGGCATTTGTTAAGCGTTTACTAGGTGCCGGACAATGTACTAAGCGCTAGGGTAGATACAAGCTAATCGGGTTGGACCCAGTCTGTGTCCCACATGGGGCTCACAATCTCAATTGCCACTGTACAGGTGTTAACTGAGGCACAGAGAAGGGAAGCGACTTGGCCAACGTCACACAGCAGACACGTGGTGGAGCCGGGATTAGAGTCATGATCGTCTAACTCCCAGGCTTGGGCTCTATCCACTGCATCGTCTCTGAGGCCCAGAAAAGTTAAATGACTTACTCTGGTCACACAGAGCTGGGATCAGAATCCATATCCTCCTGACTCCCAGGCCCGTGCTCTATCCATTAGGCCACGCTGCTCCACATTTGAGTTCTCCCTCGAAGCCTGACCAGCCTGAAAGTCTTGGGAATTAAATCGACAGTGTCCAGCGGCCCAGGTTGAGAAGCAGTGTGGCCTAGTGGATAGAGCACAGGCTTGAGAGTCAGAAGGACCTGGGTTCTAAATCCCAGCTCTGCCACTTGTCTGTTATGTGACCTCGGGCAAGACACTTCACTTCCCTGTGCCTCAGTTACTTCATCTGTAAAACGGGGATTAAGACTGTGAGCCCCATGTGGGACGTGAACTTTGTCCATTCTACCTTGAATCTACCCCAGCTCTTAGTCGAGTGGTTGGCACATACTAAGCACTTAAGAAATACCATAAAAAGGAGACCGCTTCAAGTGCCGATTAGCTATTAGAATCTTCGCCCACTGATGTGTTAGAAACACTGCTGAATGCTTTCGGGTTTGGAGAAGGAAGCCAACTGCCCCAATCTGATTTCTCCTTGATGAAAGCAGTGTCGTTAATGAACTATCTCTTGCTCTGGTCTGAAAATTCCTTTGTAAATGACTCCCCCGGGCTTTCCGTGCCACGGTTTTCCATGCTACCGAACCAAGGAGCTTTTAGCACGGTGTCTACATCCAAAACTTCTCTTCTTTTTGGGGTGGTTGACACTGGCTAAGTAAATAACACTTTCCAATCATCATTAAAGCCGTGCGTTCATTTTATAATGAACTCTTGCCGAGAGACATCCCATTTAGGTGCAACTGAAGCATCCTATGTCCTTTAGTCATCCATCATGGACTTAGAGAAGGACCTGTTAGAATTGTGTCCTTTTATCTTCCTGTCTCAGGAGGGGAAAATTTAAGAGTCATTGAGCTCACTGGACTTTCTCATCTATCAAGAAATGAAAGATTCCTTTTTCAGGGAGTGGTTACTGAACTCTCCGGGACTAGACTATGCTATTCTTACTATACTGCTGTACTACATGCAAGCACCTAGATCGTGTCTACCTACTCTCCTATAATGTATTCTTCCGAATGCTTAGAATAGTGCTCTGCCCACTGTAAGTATTCAATAAATGCTACTGATTGATTTTAGCACTTTTATACCATTTTTATACCCTTTGCCCTATGCCATTTGTTTTTTCCACTTTGGGGTGCATCCTCATAATGCAAATATAAAAACAATACTTATGGTATTTGTTTAGCATTTATTATGTGAGAAGAGTTGTCCTAAAGCCTGTGGTAGATAAGGAGAATCAGGTTGGACAAAGTCTCTGCCATACATGGGGCTCATAGTCTAAGGGGGAGGCAGGAGAGGTTTTTAATTTCCATTTTACAGATGAGGAAACTGAGGCACAGGGAAGTAAAGTGACTGGCTCAAGGTCCCAGCGCGTAGAACAGTGCTCGGCACACAGTAAGCACTAAACAAATACCACATCATCACACGACAGGCAAGTGATAGAGCCCGGTGTCCAGTCTTGCTGTAGGTTTAGTGCAAAGTACGCCACTCTAGAAATCAACTCCCATTGTAATCCTTTTCAAAATAATAATTGTGGTATTTAAGTGCTTACTGTGTGCAAAGCACTATACTAAGCGCTTAGGAGAGTACAATACAACATTAAATGGACATATTCCCTGCCCACAGTGAGCTCACAGTCTAGCGGGGGATTTTGATGCATAATAAGTGCTTAACAAATACCACAAAAAAACAATCAATCAGTGGTATTTATGTATACAGTGCTAAGCGCTTTATAAATGTTTAGAAGAGTAAAACCCAAGCAGGATATCCATTCCCTGCCCTTCAGGAGTTTATAATCTCCCCATCTAGACTGTAAACTCGTTATGGACAGGGAGTGTGTCTGTTAACTGTTATATTGTACCCTCCCAAGTGCTTAGTGCAGTTTTCTGCACACAGTAATCGTTCAATAAATGTGATTGAATGAGTGAACGAATGAATAATCTTATAGGGGAGAGAGGTAGACATAAGTTGTTGACAAATACTGGGAAGAGGAGACAAGGATGAAACAGGAGCCAGAATACTTTAGGATGAGGAGCCAAGAATATCAGCGGGTTTGGATAAATTCACGCACAGAAAGGCCATGGTGGATGATTAGAATGGAAAGCCCTTTAGGTCATCTATCCCGACTCTGCCACACGTTTGCTGTGTGACTTTGGGCAAGTCACTTCACTTCTCTGGGCCTCGGTTACCTCAGCGGTAAAATGGGGATTAAGAGTGTGAATCCCATGTGGGACAGGGACTGTGCCCAATCTGATCAACTTGAATCTAAGCAGGTGCTTAGAACGGTGCTTGACACCTAGTGAGCGCTTTACAAGTACCATTATTGTTATTATTCATTCATTCAATAGTATTTATTGAGCGCTTACTATGTGCAGAGCACTGTACTAAGCATTTGGAATGTACAATTCGGCAACAGATAGAAACAATCCTTGCCCACTGACGGACTCACAGTCTAATCGTGGCTTAGTGGAAAGAGTACGGGCTTGGGAGTCAGAGGTCATGAGTTCGAATTCCAGCTCTGCCACTTGTCAGCTGGGTGACTGTGGGCAAGTCACTTCACTTCTCTGTGCCTCAGTTACCTCATCTGTCAAATGGGGATTAACTGTGAGCCTCACGTGGGAGAGCCTGATTACCCTGTATCTACACCAGTGCTTAGAACAGTGCTCTGCACATAGTAAGCGCTTAACAAGTACCAAAATTATTAATCGGGGGAGACGGACAGAAACAAGACAACTTAATCGCAATAAATAGAATCAAGGGGATGTACACCTCATTAACAAAATAAATAAGGTGATAAAAATATATACAAATGAGCACAGTGCTGTGGGGAGGGGAAGATTATTATTATTATTGTCCTTGACGAAGGCAGGTGGAGAGCCTCTGTCGATTACTGAGCACTTACTGTGTGCAGAGCACTGTACTACTGCTTGGGAGAGTATAATTCAATAAAGTTGGTAGAAACAATCCCTGCCCCCAGAAGGAGCTTACAGTCTACATGGGGAGACTGGTGTTCTTACATATTACAGATGGGGGAAATGGGAGAGTTAAGGTCCTGTCTCCAACTTTGGGAACAGAATCCTTCACTGAAGAGATACTATTCTGATCCAGGATGGTGCTGGCGTTTTTGCTGATTTTACCCATTCCACTTTTTTGTTAGAATCCTTGCTGTCAATATCCCGTATCGACAGTTTGGAGGAGAGGAAGTTTTATAACCAAAGTATAACGAGTTGCTTCAGCAGCGAGAATAGGTTGTTCTCCCTGGGGATGCCCTGATGGATATTGGCAGGCCAACTGGCTTTCCAAAGGCATTGTTGTCGGCCAGAGAACTCCCCACTCAAGTGGAATTTTGACTGTTCTAGCTTTACAGCATCTGCCCTGGAATCATTATCAACAAAAGCTTCTAATAAGCACTTACGGTGTTTATAATGTTGCACTCGGTACATGGGAATTTACAAAATTTAAGGTGAATAAAAGAGTTCTTGCCCAACTAGACCTTACTAAGAGGTAAGACCACACACACACACACACACACAAAGAGGCATGCACACATAAAGAAAAAGCTCATTTTTAGCTTTAAACAAGTACTACTCTAACAGAAGAATTACCTCCTTCTTTCTTTTCTCCACTCCATCCTGAAACAGAAAATTTCCCAGTGGAGGGGGAGGGAAGGCTAAGCATATATTGAAGTAGAGAAAGAGAGGTGCATGTTGCAGATTTTTGAGGACTAAATAAACAGGCTCTCTCCTTCAAGGAATCCTTCCCTCCCCCAGCCCAATCTCCGTTTCTTAGAAATGTAATTTGCCATTTTCTCTGAGAGAAAGCAGGTGGTTCGTTTCAGTCACTGTGAGTTCAGCAGTGACCCTGAGGAAAGAACACGTGTCTGGGAGCCAGGAAAGCTGGATTCTCATCCCATCTCTGCCACTAGCCTGCCCTGTGACCTTTGAGGAATCTTGGCTTCCGATTCCTCTTCTGGTAAATGAGGTTACAATCTCTGCTCTCCTTGCCTCTTAGACTGTGAGCTCTGTGGGAGTCAAGGCCTGTGTCTAATGACTTTGTATTTAGTCCAGTGCTGGGCACATAGTAAGTGCTTTTCATTTTGAAGTAGCCCTGGGCCAGGGAAGCCCGATTCTTACTGAGAAACTCTTTTGTTCTCCCTGTTGGAAACCTACTCTGATGGGAAATCAACCAATGGCGTTTTTTGAATGCTTATCATGGACACAACACTGTACTAAGTGCTTGGGAGAGTATAGAATTCACAGGCGTGTTCCCTGCATATAATGACTTTACAGTCCAGAGGGGGAGACAGACCGTAATAATAATAATAATTATTTGTTTGTTTGTTAATTATTTGTTAAGTGCTTACTATGTGCCAGGCACTGTACTCAGCGCTAGTGATATAAGTAATTTATAGTAGATAATTTAAAGATGTGTACAGAAATGCTGTGGGGCAGTGGGTGGAGCGAATATCAAATGCCCAACGGTCCCATATCCAAGTGCACAGATAATGCAGAAGGGAGAGGGAACCGGGGAAAAGAGGACTTAATTGGGCAAGATCTTTTGGTGGAGATGAACCTTAATAATAATAATTGTGGCATCTGTTATGTGCTTACTGTATGCCAGGCACTGTACTAAACTCTGGGGTAGATGCAAGCCACCTGGATTGGACATAGTCCCTGTCCCACATAAAGTTCCCTCTTTCAATCCCCATTTTACAGATGAAGTTACTGAGGCACAGAGAAGTGAAGTGAATTGCCCAAGGTCACACAGCAGGTAAGTGGGAGAGCCCAGGATTAGCACCCATATCCTTCTGACTCCCAGGTCCGTGCTCTGTCGCCTAGCCCACACTGTTTCTCTAGTCTTTAGCCTGCCCCTGATCCGGCTTGTTAGGGTCATGGTCCCGTCTGAATCCATGGCATCCAAAATGAGGCTGATCTGGAATTGGATTTGGGCTTCACCTTGGAGAAGGGGAGGCTGCTGGGCTTATATGGTTGCCCCATATGCTCTTGGGAATTGAGGTCCCAGCAGCACAGGGAACAACATCCCTCAGTGACTCCATGATTCCTCTCCATCTTTCCAAGTCATAACTGTAATTCAACGTTAACGTTTGTGTTGATGCACCTTCCTTTCACACTTACGTAGATGTCAATTTATATTAATTTAAACCTACTGATTCATATCTTAACCCGCCATACTCCTATTACCAGTCACAGCGGTACTGTTTTTTCCGGCTTCCACTGTTTGCAAATAATTTGTGTTTGCCGGCCTCTCCCGTTAGAGGGAATATTCCTTGAGGGCAGGGATTGTGTCTTCGGAATCTACTCTTCCCTCCTCGATGAGTGTTTGGGTCAGTGCTCCGCACTTACGATAAACCAGAGATGTATTGTAAGTGTTCTGGTGAGAATCTTGTGATTTCAATTTGATTCTGAGGACGGGTTCAGAGTGGGTTGGGATCTCAGAACTGTTCTCTAGAGAGAAGCAACGTGGCTTAGTGGAAAGAGCCTGGGCTTGGGAGTCAGAGGTCATGAGTTTGAATCCCAGCTCTGCCACTTGTCAGCTGTGTGGCTGTGGACAAGTCACTTCACTTCTCGGTGCCTCAGTTTCCTCATCTGCAAAATGGGGATTAACTGTGAGCCTCAGGTGGGACGTCCTGATTACCCTGTATCTACCCCAGCGCTTAGAAAAGTGCTCTGCCCATAGTAAGCGCTTAACAAATATCGACATTTTTATTATTATTTTGGGTGAAGACCCTGCTCAGCAAGAACTCTTGGACCCGGTCATGGTTCAGAGGATGAGCCTGTGGTCTTGCTCTCTGCTTGGCAGTCAATCGTCAGCATTTATTGAACTCTTACTATGTGCAGAGTTCTGTACTAAGCACCCGGGAGAGTACAATAGAATAGAGCTGGTCTACATGATCCCTCCCCTCTCAGAGTCGCACCTAGAGAGTTTCCAGTCCTCTACCAGTCTCGGCTACCGGAGGGAGAGTCAAACAGAGGCCTACCCATTACATTCCTAGCTTGGCCAGTGGCTAGCGAGTGGAAGAACCCACCCATGCTGGGCAGCAGCGGCATGAGAGTGAGTCGAGGGAGGAGATTCAAGTGTCCTGTGCGGAAGGAGGCAATGGTAACTGTATTTTGACCAAGAAAAGTCTACGGATCCACTACTTAGAACAATTGCAGATGGAGAGCGGGACGTTCTGGGAGAGGTGTGTCCGTGATGTCGCCATGGGTGGGAAATGACTCGACGGCATAAGACAAGACATGATCCCTACCCACAGAGAACTTATGGTCTAGGGAGGGAAACAAAACTTGAAATGAATTACAGGAAGGGATTCCTTAGGAAGCCCTGTTTTGGAGGGCTCTGAGGACAGATTGGACTTCTCCTCAGCGTGAGGGAAGCTGCACCCCTGCTGGACTTTCTGTCACTTTTCAGTGCTTGGCCGCCTGTGCTGCCTATCTGGACTGCTCTGGTGTTTTTGTGTGTGTGTGTGATATTTGTTAAGCATTTAGTATGTGCCAGGCACTGTACTAAGCCCTAGAGTCGTACAAGCTAATCAGATTGGACATAGTCCATGTCCCTTTTTCTAGCTGATTGCAATGACTGCCCCAGAGCTGAATATCTGGAACTTTTCGGACGACTCTCTCTTCCGCTGTCTACTGGCTGAAGCCTTCAGTCTTCTGCAGGATTCTGGGAATTCTGCAGGGAGCCATTTTGTTTGAAGGATTCTGCTGAGAGGTTTTCTGTAAATTCCTTGAGGGCAGGGACTGTATATTATTTTATTGTAAAATCCCAAGTATACAGTGCAGTGCTCTGCACACAGTAGGTGCTCAGTACCGTTTCAGTTGCTGATGGGGTAAACAGCAAAATTTCCTAAATAATCTCCCACTTCCTGCCTTAGGTTAATGATTGTGATGTTTGTTAGGCACCTACTATGTGCCAAGCAGTGTACTGAGTGCTGGGGTAGAGACATGATAATTATGTCAGCCACAATCCTGTCCCACATGGGGCTCACAGTCGAAGATGGAGAGAGAACAGGCTTCGAATTCCCATTTTACAGATGAGGAAATTGAGGCACAGAGCATCTAAGTGACTTGCCTGAGGTCACCCAGCTGCTAGGTGGCAGAAACAGGGATTAGAACTCAGGTCCTCTGTCTCTCAGGCTCTTTCCACTAGGCTACGATGCTTTGCTATTAACCCTATCGTATGGTCTTGCATTTCTGTACTTTCATTTTTAATTTATATAAGCATACATATAAGTATACGTATGTATGCATGCATTTCCTTGTTGGATTGTGTTTTTGATCATTTGAATCTCTTCTCTCGCTCTCTAACATGAAATACATTTGGCATCTTTTATTCACTTATCTGCCCTAGAACGTAAACTCCTTAAAGACAGGGAATCACATCTTTTATGTGTGGCTCAGTGGAAAGAGCCTGGGCTTCAGAATGAGAGGTCCTGGGTTCGACTCCCGGCTCTGCCACTTGTCAGCTGTGTGACTGTGGGCAAGTCACTTAACTTCTCTGTGCCTCAGTGACCTCATCTGTAAAATGGGGATTAACTGTGAGCCTCACGTTGGACAACCTGATTACCCTGTATCTACCCCAGCGCTTAGAACAGTGCTCTGCACGTAGTAAGCGCTTAACAAATACCAACAATATTATTATTACATGTTCCCTAAGCGCTTAGTATAGTGTTCTGCTTATACTACATGCCTAGGTGCTTAATAAATGTAACTGTTGAAGATGATGATGATGGAGTGGGAAGCCACTTGCCTTCACTAGGTTAGTGTGAATAACACATACTCTTGGGCTAAACAACAGATTCATTGTCTGGCATCTTTCCTCAGCCTTCTGACTAGACTATGAAGAATTTGGGTTTATCTGACCTGGGTCAAGTTCTCCCCATCCAAACAGTACCCTAAATCCATAGATGGAGCATGAATATATAGTCACATATGTGGATTTAAAGTCTCAGTTAATTTGCCTTTTCCCTTCCCTTCTCTTCCCTGAGGCCCTCAAACCTAAAGCGCTGGGAGAGCTTTCATATCAGAAGGCACAAGGAAGGACCAAGGAGCTTCTTTTCATTCAACTTCTTTGCCTTAAGAGAAACAAACTCACATTAACCTTTCTCAGAAGACTTTCCAAGTCAATAATTTGGTAAATACCCAGTGGCTCAGGTACCTTAAATATATGTGTGTGTCTAGATATATATATATGTGTGTATATATGTGTGTATATATATATATATATATAGATAGATAGATACAGATATGTAGATATAGAGATATATGTGTGTATACACACACATATATCTCTATATATATATTCACACATACATACATATACATTTATGTACTTGTATATATTATATATATGTGTGTGTGTGTATAATACATGTACAGTATCTGAGTATCTCTCTGATTTTAGAAATCCTGCACATGGAAATTCAATATGGTGTAGTCCCTTTATCTCCTTGCAGTCTCTTCTCATTTCCCTTTCTCCCAACCCCAAGGAGGCTCTTCCTCCTCTTTTGCGGCAAAAGAATTAGAAGAGAGCTTCCCCTCCCCGCTCTCAGCAGCTTCGGGGTGGACAGACGTTTGGCATTTTCCTCTCAGAAGCAGACTGTCTGCTTTGAGGCTCGGTGAATCAGCAAAGTGGGAATTGAAGTACAGTGCTGCATTATCCAGGTAAGAATCTGGCAAAAATCAGAGCAAACAGCCCTTCCAAAGTGTACCGATGCTTCCCGATACTCAGACGTGCCTATCTCTTCACGCCTTAATGAGATTGATGAGAAGCCTGACTTTGATGGAGGCTCTAAATGACCAAATGTGGGTCGCGAAAGGTAAGCCCCGATTTCATTTCGGATACACAAATAGATGGGCTCAATATTCAATTGGAAATGGTTAGTGCTACTTAGTTGCGCTTGAAGACGCTGCGAAAAACAAATTTCGGAAATGGACAATGACTACCCAGATTCAATGCAATTAAGAAAAAGATTGAATTTAATTACTTTCCATAGATTCCAGTCGGTGTGAAACATTCAAAAGCGGAGATAAAAAAGATGAAGGTGTACTTTACGCTTGAACTTTCTAGCAAAATACAGAGAAAAGGCTTCCGTGTAATAGAATATGGAAAAATCCATACCGAGGTAGACGTATTTCCTTTCCAGCGTACAGACCCTTAACTAGAATATCATTATAATTCCATTCGATTAGTTTTCTCAGCTCAAGGAAACCTGCAAATGCAAAACCTTGTAAGGACACTTGAAGAAATTGGCTTAGACAGGTGAAGTTTAGAGCTAGTTAAAAGGTCAAGCAATTTATAGTGACAGGGATCGAGGAAGACAGGCTGACAAGCTTCACCGTTTTTTTTTCTTCTCCTTGTGAGACCAGCCATCTACCTGCAGGTAGTGGAAGGTGCTGGAAGATGCTGAGGAGAGCTGATTTGGGGGGCCGGGTGGGGAGAAGGACTTCATTTCATCCATGCCTTAGGTCTGCAGTTCTGCTGTGGCCTTGGCAAAGCTGATTTCCACAGCCTGGACGGTCTCTCCCTAATTCTCAGGATCTGAGAGGAGAGAAATTAAAGACATAATCACTGGCATAAGGCATTCCTCAGAGCCGAAATGGGAAGGGATCAGATGCGACAGCTGGGGCCCGAATTCCACTCCTAATCTTCCAAACGGCCGGGGCGAAATAGCCCGTGCGCTCAGCTTGTTCCTGATGGATCGGTTAGGATGGAAGGGACTCCGTTTGTAATCCATCGGGAGTGGGAAACTGGGAGAAGTCGATGGTTTGACTTTTGGGGAGATCGGGGCTCTCGCTTGATGGGACATTTGGGTAGAAATTGCAGTGAGAGGGATTTGGATTAGACCCTGGGAAGAAAGGCCAGACATTATTGGTAGTGAGAGACTGGGCTGGGTTACCAAAAGAGCTGGGCAGGGAGTGTGCCTATCTATTGCTATATGGTGCTCTCCCAAGTGCTTAGTACAATGCTCGGCACACAGTAAGCACTCAATAAATATGACAGTGAATGAATAAATTAAAGGTGGAAGAGTCCCATTCATCAGAGATAGCTCTTGGGAATGGTTTAAAGGGAGACTTCGATCGATAAATCGAAGGTTTTATCAATCAATTATATTTATTGAGCGTTCACTGTCGAGGATCCGTTAAACACTGCACTCAGGGCTTGGGAGAATACGACAAAAGTAAGACAAATGCTCCCTTCTATCAGGGAGTTTACAGTCTAATGGAGGAGCCAGAAAAGCAAAACTTAAATTCACATACTAGTGGTATCTGTTAGGTGCTTACTATGTGCCGAGCACTTTACTAAGCACTGGAGTAGATACAGAATAATCAGGTTGGACAGAGTCCCTGTTCTGCATAGAGTTCAAAGTCTTAATCCCCATTTTACGGATGAGGTAACGGTGGCACAAAGTTAAATGACTCGCCCAAGGTCACACAGCAGGCAAGTGGCAGAGCTGGGATTAGAACCCATGTCCTTCTGATTCCCAGACCCGTGCTCTATCCATGAGGCCACACTACTTCTCAGGAGGAAAAGAAGGAGGAAAAAGGAGCAGGAGGAAAACACTGATAAAGCAAGATATAGTTAAAAGACAGCAGGATGAAATGGCTAAATAAATAATTGTCCCAAGAGATATATCTACACAGGCAAAGGAAGCAGCGTGGCTCAGTGGGAAGAGCCTGGGCTTCGGAGTCAGAGGTCATGGGTTCGACTCCCAGCTCTGCCACCTGTCAGCTGTGTGACTGTGGGCGAGTCACTTCACTTCTCTGGGCCTCAGTTACCTCATCTGTAAAAAGGAGATTAACTGTGACCCTCACGTGGGACAACCTGATTACCCTGTGTCTACCCCAGCGCTTAGAACAGTGCTCGGCACATTACCTCGTCTGTAAAAATGGAGATTAAAAAAATGTGAGCACCACGTGGGACAATCTGATCACCCTGTGTCTACCCCAGCGCTTAGAACAGTGCTCTGCACATAGTAAGCACTTTACAAATACCATAATTATTAAGACGATTGAAAACAGGCATATTCACTCAATCGTATTTATTGAGCCCTTACTGTGTGCAAAGCACTGTATTAAGTGCTTGGAAAGTAGAATTCAATTTCTTGCTGGTGTGAACTTGGGGAAGTCATTTTAATTCTCTGTGCCTCAGTTTTTCCGTCATCTGTGTGACCTTGGGCAAGTTACTTCACTTCTCTAGGCCTCAGTTACCTCATTTGTAAAATGGGGATTTAGAGTGTGAGTCCTATGTGGGACAGGGACTGTGTCCAACCTGATTAATTTGTATCTACTCCAGTGCTTATAACAGAACCTGACACTTAGTAAGTGCTTAAGTACTATTATTATTATTATTATTAAATTGGGGATTCGGTTCAATCCAGTTTTAACTCCTACTCAGATTGTAAGCCCCATTGGACATGCATTGTGTGTGTCTGATTATCCCGGCTCTGCCACTTGTTTGCTGTGTGACCTTGGCCAGGTCACTTCACTTCTCTGTGCCACAGTTCCCTCATCTGTACAGACTACGAGCTCCATGTGGGACAGGGACTGTGTCCAACTCGCCTTGCTTGTATCCACCTCAGCGCTTAGTACAGTGCCTGGCACAGAATAAGCTCTTAAAAAAATCACACCTCATTATTATTGTAATTATTATTAGTATTAGTATTATTTTTATTACTATTGTATCTACCTCAGTACTTAGTACAATGCTTGCTGGGCACATGGAAAGAGCTCAGTGATTGCTATTATTATTAATGATATAATAATAATATCTGTTGAGCACTTATGTGTCAAGCACTTATCTAAATGCCAGGGTAGATACAAGATAATCAGATGGTCCACAGTCCCTGTCCCACAGTGGGCTCGAAACCTTAATCCCCATTTTACAGATGAGGTAACTGAGGCACAGAGAAGTGAAGTGATTTGCTCAAGGTCACCCAGCAGACAGGTGGCGGAGCCGGGAATAGAACCAGATCCTTATAACTCCTAAGACCATGCGCTAATCAATAGACCATGCTGCTGCTAGTATCCTCACAAGAGCGGAAGATGGGAAGATTATCTTGCCTGGATCTGGGTTCTAATCCCAGCTCTATCACTTTCCTGCCGTTTGACCCGGGGCAAATCATTTAACTTCTTGTTGCCTCAGTTTTCTCATCTGTATAGTGGGGATTCAATGTCTGTTCTACTTCCTACTTAGTTTGTAAATCCCATGAGGGGCAGGGAAAGTGTCCAACCAGATTATCTCGTACATACACCAGTGCTGGGTGCTTGGCCCACAGAAAGTGCTTAATAAATGCGACATTTATTATTATTATGGTTCTAGAGGGTCAGGCCTTTGTATTCTCTGATAGTTGGAGTGAGAGAACAGCCCGCTACTTCCAAGAGTCCATTTTCTCTCCTCCCACAAGGTCCTGGGTGACCCTGGGCCAGATCTCATTTTACCTGGCTCTTCCCTTCACCCTTCAATTCTAAAATACTGGGGGGATTCTTATCTTAAGGCTGGGATGCACAAGGAAGCACAGAGGAACCTCTGGCTGTCTCTCCCCGTCTGACTTCTTGGCCTTAAGAGAAGCACGCTCCCATTTACCTTCTTCAGAAGGTTTTCCAAGCCAATAATTTAGTAAACGCACCCATTCCCTCCCTCCCGAGCGGCAATCTCGTCGCCGTGGTCGTTACTCCTATTTCAAGTCGACTGAAGGCTAAACAGAGAGTCGGGGACTGAGAAGCCTCCGTTTGGCGCTTGCCAAGTGCCCTGTTTGTTTAAAGAGGACAGGAGGCAACGGAGGAGAAAAACACTTACGGCTCTCCAAGTCAGGGATTATTACGACTTGACATGGTGGCCCTGCCTGCAAAGGATCCTTTGCCCACTGGGTAGGGAGTAAAGAGGAAATGAAAGCCTCGGTTGCAAACGGCACGCAACCAACAATAACTAATACGGAGGTGATGCAGATAATTGCCTCTTATGTTTTATGGTGTTCGGGAAGAGTGGTGCGGTTCCAGCGATGGAGTGACATTTGAAGTAAAAGTCCATTGTAAGACATGCCGCTGTGACTTAAATGCCACCCAAAATATCCTGCTAACTACGCTTTCGCCCCCGCAGGAAGACAAAAACCCAAAGATAGAGTTTGGTCATCTTCTCTCTCTTTTCCCTTGTAATTCTGCGTCGATTTGTGATCAGGGCATTAATTGGTAGCCGGAACAGCGTAGCTTCGTGGAAAGAGTGTGGGGCTGGGAGCTAGAGGACCTGGATTATAAGCCTGGCTTCGCCATTTGCCTGCTGTGAGACTTTGGCCAAGTCACTTAAGTTCTCTGAGCCTCAGTTACCTCATCTGTAAAATGGGGATGAAGACTGTGAGCCCCGCATGGGACATGGATGGCGTTCAACCTGAGCAGCTTGCTTCTACCTCAGCGCTTGGTACAGTGCCTGCACCCAGTGGCAAAAGCACGGGCTTGGGAGTCAGAGGTCGTGGGTTCTAATCGCGGTTCCGCCACTTGTCTGCTGTGTGATCTTGGGCAAGTCACTTAACTTCTCTGTGCCTCAGTGACCTCACCTGTAAAATGGGGATTGAGACTCTGAGCCCCACCTGGGACAATCTGATTACCTCTATTTACCCCAGCACTTAGAACAGTGCTTGGCACATAGTAAGCACTTCACAAATACCACAATTATTATTATTCTCATAATAAGCACTCAACAAATACCATCCAGATCATTGTTATTCAGTATTTTTTAGGCAATGGCTGTGTGCATGGAGCAGTAGCGAATGCTCTACCCGCAAGTGAAACAGATCGAGTCCTTGTCCTTTGAGCTAAGGTAGTCAGTTTTGAAGAAAGCAAAGAATGGCTACTATGTGCTCTAGAAGGGTTTTCCAGGCCTAGGAAATAGAAGAAAACAGGATGATCCAGACTGGTCCCTGAGCCCAGATTCTACTCCCTGTTATTCAATAGATAGCTCATCCTCTCACAGTTGGGCGGATAAAATCAAGGCAAGGAGCCTCTTCAAGACCATCCCGATGCTAAAGGCGCCGATTTAGGAGATGACAGGGAAAAGTAAAATGGGGTTCCATTTAGCAGTATTTCAAAGAGTGTTTTTATTCTCTTGTCTATGAGGGGTTTAGGGCAACAAGCACCCTATGGATTAGGTCGTTTGCTTTTGCTTTCTATATTTTTCATTCCTTTCCTGGGAATATGTAAGGGTTCAGAACACAATGACCAAAACAGGTGAAAATTGGTGACCAAAGGATGATATTTCTGAGCAGATCTTGGAATTGATTCTTAACTCACCTTCTGCCCCTAGTCCCTGCAAGAAGGAACCTGGACCCCATTTCTGAGTGATCTGGGGTTGGCTTCCCTGGATCAACTCCCTAGCTGCCATGCCAGGTCAGAAAGAGAGTCCAGTTATTCCCTCTCTTCCCAGACGCTCTAGGCTTGAGCTGCGGCAGGTCGTCTTTCTCCATCTCGATATCTGTCTCGTCACCAACCCCTCACACGAGTTCTCCCTCTGGCCTGGAATTCCCTCCCTCTAGACTGTAAGCTCACTATGGGTGGGAAATGTGTCTGTTTATTGTCCCAAGCACTTAGTACAGTGCGCTCCCCGAAGTAAGCGCTTAATAAATACTATTGACTGACGATTGACTGATTCCATATATGACAGACCACCATTCTCCCCATTTTCAAAGCCTTATTAATATCGCAACTCCTGCAGGAGGCCTTCCCCAGCCAAGTCCTCCTTTCCCCTTCTCCCTCTCTCTTTTATGTCACTTATGCTTTTGGATCTGAACCCTTTAAGCACTTAATAATAATGTTGGTATTTGTTAAGCGCTTACTATGTGCCGAGCACTGTTCTAAGCGCTGGGGTAGACCCAGGGGAATCAGGTTGTCCCACGTGGGGCTCACAGTCTTAATCCCCATTTTACAGATGAGGGAACTGAGGCACCGAGAAGTTAAGTGACTTGCCCAAAGTCACACAGCTGGCAAGTGGCAGAGCCGGGGTTCGAACCCATGACCTCTGACTCCAAAGCCCGTGCTCTTTCCAGTGAGCCACATATTCACCACACCCTTAGTCCCACAGAACTTTTAGGTTTTACTGCACTCACGCTGGGAAGCAGCACAGCCTAGTGAGAACATGGGCCTGGGAGCCACAGGATATGGGTTCTAATCCCGGCTCCACCACTTGCCTCCTGTATGACCTTGGGCAAGTTACTTCACTCGTCTGTGCCTCAGTTTCCTCAACTGCAAAATGGGGATTCGATACCCATTCTCCCTCCTACTTAGAGCCCCACGTGTCACAGGGCCTGTGTCCGACTTGATTAGCTTCTATCTACCCCAGCGCTTATACTGTGAGCCCGCTGATGGGCAGGGATTGTCTCTATCTGTTGCCGAATTGGACGTTCCAAACATTTAGTATTCTGCACAAAGTAAGCACTCAGTAAATGAGATTGAACGAATGACTGGACAATGCTTGACACAAGTGCTTAAAAAATGCCATAAAAAAGACAAAAAACCCCTTACGTACCTATCCATAATTTATTTATTGATATTAATGTTTGACTCCCCCTCTAAACTCTTAGTTCCTTATGGTTGGGCATTGTGTTGGCCAATATGAGAGAGTAAGCCTCTCCCAAGCGCTTAGTACAGTGCTCTGCAAACAGTAGCTGCTCAATAAATACCACTGATTGATCGATTAATACAAAATTCAGGTGAGAATCCTAAAATTCTGAATAATGCCTTTAGTAAAACCTGGAAAATTTCAGGAAAGTTTGTCCAAGGTGAAACTGAAGGGCTTTAAACATAGCTTTGGTAAATCCAGAAGAAGTTTTGACTCCTGTTTTGGGTCCCCGTCTGGATTCTACAGGACCAGTATCCTGTGAGATAACAGCAACAATAATGATAATTGTGGTATATATTATTATAATTATATTATATTACTATATGCCAAGCATTGTGCTAAGCGCTGGAGCAGATAGAAGATAATCAGGCTGGGCACCGTCCCTGCCCCACATGAGGCTCCCATCGAAGAGGAAGGGAGAACAGGTATTTACTTTCATTTTACAGTGGAGAAAACTGAGGCACAGTGCAGTGACTTGCCCAGGGTCACTCCTGATTTTTTTTAATGGTATTTGTTAAGCGCTTACTATGTTCCAGGCACTGTACCAAGCTGTGGGGTTAGATACAAGCTAATCAGATTGGACTCAAGCCATGTCCCACTAGGGGCTCACAGTCTTAATCCCCATTTTTCCAGGTGAGGTAACTGAGGCCCAGAGAAGTGAAGTGATTTGCCCAAGGTCACACAGCAGACAAGTGGAAGAGCTGGGATTAGAACCCAGGTCCTCTGACCCTTAAGCCTGTGTTCTAGCCATCAGGCCAAATTCCTTCTCTGGGAAGTCAATGGGGACTTCCGCTCCCTGCCCTGCCCCTTAGAAGCAAGGGAAAACCCTCCCACCTCTAAATTTCTTGGGAATATTGGAGATTACGGGATTAAAAGAAGTATGAGTCCTGGCATTAGAGAATTGGCTTTTGGTTAATTTCTGAGATGACCCCCGGTTGCATAAACAAGATTGAAGGCCTAACTCTTAGGGGGCCAGAAGAAACAGAAGCAGCAGGGTGTAGTGGATAGAGCATGGGCCTGGGAGTCAGAAGGTCGTGAGTTCTAATCCCGCTCTGCCCCTTGTCCTCTGTGTGATGTTGGGCAAGTCATTTCAGTTCTTCTGGGTCTCATTTACCTCATCTGTAAATTAGGGATTGAGACTGTAAGTCCCACGTGGCACAGGGACTGCGTCCATCCCAACTAGCCTGCATCTACCTCAGAGCTGAGTACAGTGCCTGGCACATAGTAAGTGCGATAACAAATGCGTGGCTCAGTGGAAAGAGCCCGGGCTTTGGAGTCAGAGGTCATGGGTTCAAATCCCGGCTCTGCCACTTGTCAGCTGGGTAACGGTGGGCAAGTCACTTCACTTCTCTGTGCCTCAGTTCCCTCATCTGTAAAATGGGGATTAACTGTGAGCCTCCCGTGAGCCAACCTGATTACCTTGTATCTGCCCCAGCGCTTAGAAAAGTGCTCTGCACATAGTAAACCCTTAACAAATACCAACATTATTTTTATTAAATACCACTATTATTAATGATTATTAAATGACTCTCTATGATGGTTCCCACTGCTCTGGAGACACGCTATCTTGTTAGAGGCTAAGTGAGACGGTGTGGCCATGGATTCTCCTTTGGCTTCTCCAAGGCCCAGGGGCAAGCAGACCCCTCTGAACCAGCCGCTTCCCTCCGGTGCCTCTCAAAAACCCACCAGTCACCGTCCAAGCCCGGCGACCCCGGAGACGGATAAACGCGCGTCCTGGTGGCTTTGTCATGCGACTCTCCCGTGTGCGGCTCGGAATAGCTCAGGAAAATAATGAAACTGGCGAGAGGAGTCAGAACGCCCCAGGACCACAGTGTCCCACCGAACCCATCGACTCTGATTAGCGCCAATCCCATTAGCAGAAAAGATTCCCTCTCGGAGGTTGGACAAACATCGCCTTGGCCCTCGTGGACTGAGGCGGCCCCCGGGCCCCCCTGCCATCTCCTGACTGCGGTCTAGCTGCACGTTGTGAATGCTTCACAGAGCAGCTCCGGATTTGCACTCGAAATAAACAACAGCAAGCCCCACTGTTCGGTGCTTCCCAACCCCAGACAACACAACATTAAGATTTCACATTCATAGCGATCTTATTGACTGCCGCCCGCAATCTGCTTAGGTAGCTGGCAGTTCGTTTCGGCAGGGGAGTCGAGAAAGCAGATTCCGACGAAGGGCAGCTCACAGTTGCTGGCCAACTCCCGGCAAGGAATCTGTCTGAGATAGATTAGATTCACGAGCCCCTTCTTTCTTCACAGAGATGGAATAATTAGGAAGCCAGTAGCCCTTGGTCCACACTCCCTCAGGCGAATAACTGTATGAACGCTTGCCAAGTGGGTGGTGAGAATGTTGATTTCACCCATTTTGCTGTCTCTGTGCCTCTGGAGGGAAGCCAGGCTGGTAAAAGAAAACATTAAGGTGGTGAGTGTTCTATTTGCAAGAGCGCATTCAGTTGGGCTAAGGGTTATTATTTAATAACGGTAATAATTGTTAAGCATTTACTATGTGCCAGGCACTTTACTAAACACTTGGGTAGATACAAGATAATCAGGTCTCAAAGGGGGCTCACATTCTAAGTAGGAGGGAGAAGAGATACTGAATTCCCATTCTGTAAATGAGGCAACTGAAGCACAAAAAGGTCAAGTGGTTAGCTCCAGGTCACGCAGACGAGTGGCAGAGCCAGGATTAGAACCCAGGTCTGCTGACTCCCAGATTGGTGCTCTTTCCACCAGACCATGCTGATTTGGGGGCAGTGGATCTCTAATATTTTTTTTTTTCCTCACCCCAAGTTTCACTTAGGATTTCCTTTCTCTTAAACCTGCTCCTCACCAAAACAGTGACAGGAACTCAAACCCGTTGAGAAATAGGGAAAAGCACTAGCACTTTTCTTTCTGATTCTCCAGAAGAGGAGCGGGAAGCGAGATGATAATCCCCGTGAACAGGATGAGCTGGTGAGAGGGGAGCAGACACAGGGCTAGGAGAAGAAGGGGGCCGTAATCATCAGGAGGAGATAGCGGCATGATTATCAAGCATATTCAGAGCTCTGTAACCCTGGAACCTCTTAGATTTCCCCCTGCAACACCTTGTTGGAGAAACAGTCAATCAGAGGATAGTTCAAAGTTGCTTTCCATTTCCAAGGAGAAGGAAAAGAGTTTAATTGAGAGCAAGACGACTGTGGATGGGGGGGGTAATGGAGTCAAGACGTCCTCCCTGAGGGGTGTTGTGGAATCCTCCCCTTTGCAAGTGTGGAGCCGGGGAGAGTGTGACACGAGCGCTGGGCGACTCTTCTGGCTTCGGGTTGCTTGGATTCTAATGCCTTGGGAAAATACCATCTACTGCCCTGCTTCCAGTCTGGCAAGAAATGGACCTCGACCATTTCTTTGTGCTTCCCTTGGGGGATCTGTTGTCCAAAAAGGATGGGTCCTCAGAGGTGTGTGCGTGTGTAATGGGCCCGTGGATTCTTCCAGGGCCCCGTGAGGTCTTGCGGAGCTCCAACCCCCTGGATTGTTGGTATCGGGATTTATTTTTATGGCATTTGTTTGGCATTAACTATGTTCCTGATGATGTTCAAAGCACTGGGGTAGATACAAGGTAATCAAGATGGACACAGTTCATGGCCCACATGGGGATCCCAGTTGTAATCCCTATTTTACAGAGGAGGTAACTGAGGCCCAGAGAAGTTCAATGATTTGCCCAAGGACACAGGACAGACAAGTAGCAGAGCCAGAACTGGAACTCAGAGCCTTATGACTCCCAGGCCCATGCTCTATCCACTAGACCACGCTGCTCCCAGTGTGCCAGCCTTTCTTCCTTGGGGATATCTGATCATAATAATAATGATGGCATTTGTTAAGCATTTATTATGTTCCAAGCACTGTTCTAAGCACTGGGGTAGATACCAGGTAATCAGGTTGTCCCACATGGGGTTCACGTTCTTAATCCCCATTTCACAGATGAGGGAACTGAGGCCTAGAGAATGAAGATGATGTTGGTATTCGTAAAGCGTTTACTAGGTGCCGAGCACTGTTCTAAGCGCTGGGGGAGATACAGGGTAATCAGGTTGTCCCACATGGGGCTCACACACTTTTAATCCCCATTTTACAAATGAGGGAACTGAGGCACAGAGAAGTTAAGTGACTTGCCCACAGTCACACAGCTGACAAGTGGCAGAGCCGGGAGTCAAACTCATGACCTCTGACTCCGAAGCCCAGGCTCTTGACTTGCCCAAAGTCACACAGCTGACGAGGGGCAGAGGCAGGATTAGAACCCATGACCTCTGACTCCCAAGCCCGGACTCTTTCCACTAAGCCACGTTGCTTCTGCTCATCAAGATGTTCAGATGGTGGGGTGGGGGTTGACTCTTCTATGAGATGGGAAATCAATCAATCAATCCATGCCATTTATAATAATGTTATTTAACAACATTAAATAAATAATATCAGTAAATAATAAATGATATCAACAAACAAAATAATAAATAGTAATAAATAATATAACAATAATGTTATTATTATTATAATAATTTTATTATGATGATATTGTTGGTATTTATTCAGCTCTTACCCTGTGCAGAGCACTGAACCAGGCAGGTATAGGTGGTGTAGACAGTGCTGGCCCACAGGAAGCTTACAGCCTAGAGGGGGAGGCAGATATGAAAATAAATGACAGACTATTACGCGCAAAGGGACTCGGGGAGGGGCGAATATAAAAGCGCCTAAGGAGAGAGGACCAAAGTCGAGGGCTTAGGGAAGTGAAGCCTTAATCTGGGAAGGCTTCTTGGAGGGGATGTGATTTTAGGAAGACTTTAATCATGGGTTGGGGGGCGATGGAGCTGAGGCTCAAGCCTAAAATGAACATCCCAGCCTACTGGAGGGCAGAGCTGTCACAGACGGAAGATTATTAACCCTTCAGAGAGTTCAAGAGCATCGTGCTATGAATCCTGAAGTGGGATCCCAGCCAGGTCAAGCTCTGGTTAAGGAGGGCAGGCCAGGAGAACAGGGCCACGCCAACTCCCGAAATCTTTACCGATTCCTGAACTCTGTATCTTCATTACCCTATTTATTTTGTTAATGAGATGTACGTCACCCTGATTCTATTTATTAGCTATTGTTTTAATGAGACGCTCTTCCCCTGGATTCTATTTATTGCCACTGTTCTTGTCTGTCCGTCTCCCCCGATTAGACTGTAAGCCCGTCAGAAGGCAGGGACCGTCTCTGTTGCCGATTTGTACATTCCAAGCGCTTAGTACAGTGTTCTGCACACAGTAAGCGCTCAATAAATACTATTGAATGAATGAATGAAAGGCCTAAACTGGCCTCTGATTCCCTTCTGTGAACGGCTTCCCCCGTTTTCTATTTCCCTCATTTGGACGCGATGACATCTCCCTCTCCAAGCCCGGCTCGTGGCTTTCCTTTTCCCGGCCTCTCCCGCTGACAGCTCCGAGTCCTCTCCTTCTCCACCTGCTCTTTCTCCTCCGTGGTAAAAGATGGGGGTGGAGAGGGGACTGGTCCCTCGAGAGAAAACACATTAATGATTTCTCAGGATGGAACGGCAAAGCAGACTTTAATGAGGGAAGGTAAAAAACAAGCACATCGCAGATACACGCCCGCAAGTGATCTTTGCTGCTCTGAGTGACTTGGAACAGTGTGTGTGAGTGTGCGTGTGCGTGTGATTGCATGGATGGAGGTCTGTGTGTGGGTGTCTTTGGGTGCGTGAGTTTCTGTGAATGCTTGTGGAAGTATCTGTGTCAGTGTGTGCGTCTGTGACTATGCGCTGATGCATCCGTGCATCATTCTGTAGACGCGTGTGTGTCTCTGTGTGTGTCTACTTACGTGTGTGTGAATGAATGAATAAATAAATTGTGGTATTTGTTAAGCGCTTACTATGTGCAAAGCACTGTTCTAAGCGCTGGAGGATACAAGGTGATCAGTTTGTCCCACGTAGGGCTCACGGTTTTAATCCCCATTTGACAGATGAGGTAACTGAGGCACAGAGAAGCGAAGTGACTTGCCCAAGGTCACACGGCTGGCTAGCGGCGGAGCCGGGATTAGAACCCGTGATCTCTGACTCCCAGGCCCGCGCTCTTTCCACTGCGCCACGCTGCTTCTCCAGTGGAAGAATGAATGAGTGTGCTAGGTCTTCGTATTTGCCTACGTACCCATCTCCTGGCCTTGTTCAGTGAGACCAGAGCAGAGACAGCTCGTCCCTGAGCAGCGTTCGGCAGAGGAGCCAAGTTGTTTTTCACGTTCTGGCCGCTTCTCGGACGGCCGTTGCGCTGTCTCTGAGCCTCGGAGCTCCAGCTGTTCCTTCCATTTGTAGAAGTGACAATTATGAGTGTCAGTCAAGCCCTAAGTGGCGGGGAGAGGACCCGGAGAAGGGAGCCGGGAAAGCCTGCGGTTCGCAGCTAATCTCCGACAGCCTCGGTGGGACTCCTGGCCGGCCTCTTCATTTGTCCCTCAGCTTCTCTCCTCCGGCTCTCGATGGGGACCCCGTTTCGAAGCGAGCCTCTCTCGTGAAGTGCCGGAGATGAGACGTTTGATGCCTACGGCTTGGAAGGGCCCCGGTGGGGGAGGCGATCGTGTCAGGCAGCAGTTAGTGATGCCCATCTCGTTGCCGGGGGGAAGAGGAGGGGGCCGGTCCAGAGTGACATATGGCGGAGGGATTTTCTCATTTGTATTTCTAACTCCCTTTGCCCAGCCCAGCTCACTCACTCTATCAGTCACTTAACAGACACTTTCCCTGCCCACAGGGAGCTTACAGTCGACAGGAGGAGAACAGCATGGCTTAGTGGAGAGAGCATGGGCCTGGGAGTCAGAAGGACCTGGGTTCTAGTTCTGGCTCCGCCATTTGTCTGCTGTGTGATCTAGGGAAAGGCACTTCGCTTCTCTGTGCCTCCTTTACCTCATTTGTAAAATGAGGATTAAAATTTGAGCCCCATGTGGGACAGAGACCGTGTCCAACCTTGTTTGCTTGTACCTATCCCAGTGCTGAGCACCCAGGAAGCACGCAGGCTGAGCGGAGAAGAGGGGAGAAAACAGGTCAGTGCTTCCCAAGCCCTGGGACGTCAGGCCGTGGGCTGGGCAGCAGCTAGGCTCTGGACACGCTGTGCTATTGAAGCAACGTGGCTTAGTGGATAGAGCACGGATTAACTTGTATCTAACCCAGCACTTAGAACAGGGCTTGGCACAGAATAAATGCTTAGCACGTACTATTAATATTATTATGTGCGGGAGCAACTCCTAACTGGAGGGAGGGCATCAGGTCAAGCAGGAGGCCCAAGCGTTGCTCTAACGTCTAGCTGCCTCTCTTGTCTCTTCTCTTTCACCACGAGTTCTTAGAGGACAGGGGCCGTGTCTAGTATCCACGGGGGACCCCAAGCATCCAATCCACTGGTTGACCCCTTTGAGGCCTCGAATCATATTTGCCAGCTGCCCGAATGCCCTGACAACATCCCAGACCACACTTTACTGGCACAAAAGCCCCTATTTCGTCTTCTCCCACTCCCTTCTGGGTTGCTCTTGCATTTCATTGTTGTATTTACTAAGCACTTACTGTGTGCAGAGCACTGTACTGAGCACTCGAAAAGTACAATTTACTCATAGAGACAATCCCGACCCAACATTGGGTTCACAGTCTACAAGGGGGAAGACAGACAACAAAACAAAGCAAATATAAATAAGCAGGCATCAATAGCATCAATATAAAATAGAATTATACATACATGCACATCATTAATAAAATAAATAGAAAAATAAATATGTACATATATATACAAGTGCTGTGGGGCGGGTGCACTTGGATTTCCTCTCTTTATTCACTGTTCCCTCAGCCCCACAGCACTTATGTACATATCCATACTTTAGTTTTTGATATTAATGTCTGTCTTCCCCTCTAGACTGTAAGCTCCTTATGGGCAGGGAATGTGTCTACCAACTCTGTTATATTGTATTCTCCCAAGCACTTCAGTAGAGTTCTCTGTACACAGTAAACACTCAGTAAATACAATTGATTGATTGATTGAAATCCTGGATTTCTTGGTCCAAGATATAGCACACTGGGGATTTTCTTTGTGACTGATGGCCATCTTTCAAGCTATAAAGATCCGTGCACATTGACGACTGTTTTTCTGGCTTTAAAAATTGAGCCGCCCATTTAGGTAGAAGAATGGCCGGAAAACCTTTAGGTGGGTCTAGACTATACTATCTGTGACCTTAAAAACCTTGAAATCATTCTATCATTGCAGTCTTTTGTGGGGGCTTTTAAGAAGTCTGCAACTATGTTAGGGGTCCACATTTGAAGAAGAAAATAGAGAAAATTTGGAGAGGAACCAGTGGAGGCGAATGAAATGATTCTAGGATGGAAGAAATGACGGAAAAACCTAGGGGGTGTCTTAATACTTAAAGTGCTACTACAAGTGTGAGGTAGCCTTACCTATGTCATACAAGATAATGAACGATTGAGAACGAGAGATTTGAGTTAGGCGGAAGGTAGAACTTCCCAATCTTATGGAATGATGGATGCTAGAGATCCTTGGGAAGCAGCATGGCCTAGTGGAAAGAGCACAGACTTTGAGAGTCAGAGGACCTGAGTTCTAATCCTGTCTCCCTCACCAGCCTAAGTAACCTTGGGCCAGTAACTTCGCTATTCTGGGCTTCATCTCCTCTTCTGCAAATGGATATTCCATACCTGTTCTCCCTCCCCCTTAGACTGTGAGCCCTGGGTGGGACAGGAACTGTGTCTAACCTGATTATCTTCCATCTATCTACCCCAGGGCTTAGTTCAGTGCTTGGCTCATAGAAAAAGCTTAACAAATATGGCCATTGTTGTTATTATCAGGGGAAGAAGTCATGGAATTTCAGTCATGGAATTTCCTTTACAGGAGATCTTTGATTCTAGGGTTCATCTTGAACTGAATTTAGGATATTATCTGAACGTCCATCTTGGATGCCAATCTGGGGGGGCGCCTGGAATCCCCGTGGGCGACCAGATGGTGGAGACCTGGTTCTAAATGACAGCAGCGGGCTGAATCTGAAGTCATCTGAAATTTCTAGAATGAACCTTAAATTTCTCAGTATGAAACCAACACACCCGATAGAATGCTGCTGCTTATTTTTAAATTTCGCAAGTGGTGCATGACATTTTCTTTACAATAGGAAAAGGACCACAAAAAAAAAAAAATCTCAGCACTTCTTTGAAGTACCATGTAGTTTCATGGCACAATTTAGCTCTAAACGATTATATAATTACATTTGTGAATGTAATCCTGTAGGGTATTATTCTAATTATAGACCACAATCCTTCTTAGCAGCTTTCAGAGAAATAATTTGTGTAATGAAATGAAGCTTTTCAGCTGCAAGAAAGAGCCATTCCCGTAAAATGGCAGGAATTCCTTTAAAATGAGTTCCTAATTTGTATCCACCTCCTAAAATCCATGCTCACTTTGGTTTCTCTCCGAGAGGGATCCTGGTACTGTCCAAGAGAGGCTTTTTTTCCATGAGATGACCAAGGAAGAGCGGAGAGAGCTTGCTGAAGTATTTTAACGGAGCTTCCGTGAAGGGTCCGTCCCTGAGGAAACTAGATGGAACTCGGCCCCGCTGCAGACATTTGGACGCCTTGAGGGAGAGAAAAATTTGCTCCTGTGCTGGCTTCTTGTGATGTCATTTGGTAACACTGAGGACGAAAAGCTGGGCATGGGAGTGTGTGATGTCATATGGCAGTCAGCCCGAAGTCCCGAACCTGAAGCGTTTTACTGGGAAGACCGGCCTTTTTTTATGGTATTTTTTAGGCACTTTCTGCGTACCAGGCACAGCATGGTGTAATGGACAGAGTCCGGGCCTGGGAGTCAGAAGGTCACAGATTCTAATCCCGGCTCTGCCGCTTGTCTGTTGTGTGGCCTTGGGCAAGTCACTTCATTTCTCTGTGCCTCAGTTACCTCATCTGTAAAATGGGGATTAGGACCGCGAGACCCATGTGGGACAGGGACTGTTTCTGACTCGATTTGCTCGTATCCACCCCATCACTTAGTATAGGGCCTGGCACACAGTAAGCACTTAAATACCACAGTCTAATCATGTTGGATGCAATTCCTGTCCCAGATGGGGCTCATGGTCTTAATCCCCATTTTATAGATGAGTTCACTGCCTAAATAGGAGGGCGAAAAGGAGAACTGAGGCACAGAGCAGTTAAGTGACTTACCTAAGGACATGCAGCAAACAATGGGCAGAGGCGGAATTTGAATCCAGGTCCTTCTGACTCCCAGGCACTAGACCATACTGCTTCTCTGTGAAGATCCCTCCATTCCTCGCCCTCTGGCTCCAGGCCTGCCCGTCCTTCTAGGGCCCCGCTCACATGGGGGTCATTTGCAAATGGGACAGAGAGGCTGGACACTCCACCCGATCCTCCTCTGGAAGGCTCCACCGTCGCCTGTAGCCTGTCCCGCACTTCCTCTTCCTGATCTGCTGGGGTGGGTGGTCAGGGGCACGTGTGGCTTGACGAATAGAGCATGGGCCTGGGAGTCAGAAGGACCTAGTCTCTAATCCTGGCCTCGCGACTTGTCCACTGTGTGACCTTGGGCAAGTCACTTTACTTCTCTGGGCCTCAGTGACCTCGTCTGTAAAATGGGGATTACGACTGGGAACCCCATGTGGGACACGGACTGTATCCAACTTGACTGCCTTGTATCTACCCAGCACTTAGTGTCAAGCACGTAGTATTTAGCAAGTATAATAATAATACTAAAAACCGGCCTAGCAGAGGGTCCCCAAACTGTGACGCCCATAGTCTTTTAGTCAATTTTTTCAGGATGTATTTTCCCCTAAGCACTTGGTGAACTGGAGAAGCAGTTCACTTCTCCAACTTGGTGAACTTGGAGAAGCAGCGTGGCTCAGTGGAAAGAGCACGGGCTTTGGAGTCAGGGCTCATGAGTTCGAATCCCAGCTCTGCCACTTGTCGGCTGTGTGACTGTGGGCAAGTCACTTAACTTCTCTGTGCCTCAGTTCCCTCATCTGTAAAATGGGGATTAAGACTGTGAGCCCCATGTGGGACAACCTGATTCCCCTATGTCTACCCCAGCGCTTAGAACAGTGCTCGGCACATAGTAAGCGCTTAACAAATACCAACATTATTATTATTAACTGCTTCTCCCGCTGCCCTGTGGGGCCAAGCTCACTTCTCGTATTATCCATTATTCTGTGCTGATCACACGACTTCCCCTCTTCATTATACCAGATAATTGAGAGTTGACTGGATTTTCATCAATGAAACAAGACACAGCATCTTCCTGATCTTATTCACGCTGACATCTTTCTTTTTTTGAAAAGAACTTGTTAACGGACTTACTTTGTGCCAAGCACTTTACTAAGCTCTGGGGTAGATCCAAGTTCATCACGTTTGACCCAATCCCCGTCCCAGAGAGGGCTCATGGTCTTAATCCCCATTTTACAGATGAGGAAAATGAAGCACAGAGAAGTGAAGTGACTTGTTCAAGGTCACGCAGCAGGCAAGTGGCGGCGCCGGGATTAGAACCCGGGTCCTCTGGCGACCAGGCCTGTGCTCGTTCCACTAGGTCACACTTCTTCTCAAGATGGGGCGAATTCATAGCGGTGATAATCGTTGTGGTATTTAGTAAGTGCTTGCTCTATGCCAAACACTGTACTAAGTGCTGGGAGAGATGTAATATAATCAGGTCAGACCCAATCCCTGTCCCACAAGGGGCTCACAGTGCAACGGGGAGGGAGAATAGCTCTTTCACTTCACTTCTCCGGGCCTCAGTTACCTCATCTGTAAAATGGGGATTAAGACTGTGAGCCCCATGTGGTACAGGGATTGGGTCCCAGCACTTCATAACATGTCCAACCTGATTAACCTATGATCTTCCCCAGTGCTTAGAACAGTGTTTGGCATATAGTGAATGCTTAACAAGTACTATTATTATTAATATTAATCCACCTTTACGACTGAGGAAACTGAGGCACAAAGCAGTACAGTGACTGGCTTCAGGTCTCACAGCAGGAAAGTGGCAGATCGGGGATTAGAATGCAGTTCTACTGATTCCAGGCTGGTGTTCTTTCCCCTAGGCCACATGACCTACAGGCGAATATCAGAAAACAGCTCCTCTGGCCCAATATACAGGGTCGACGGTGTCTCTTCTCCGTCTCCGGGGGTCTGGATGGGAAGAATCCAGGATTACTGGAGGCCCAGGGCTGAGCTTTCTAAATATTTGGCCACCATGAGCCAATGGGTTTCTTTCGTTTCTGAACGTTCATCGACATGCCCTGCGGGAATTGGGGTCTTCAAAGGGGATCTAATGCCTGGAAATAGAGGCAGAACCATATTGTCTCCCGGCACTCGAAAGCAGATTGCAACTCGCCGTGGAAGCCCCAATTTGCAAGTTGAGTATGATGGTGAGCAGGCCTGGCCCAGATGGTTCAAAGCAAACAATAGCAGAACTGCTTTTGCTGCGCCAGGGTTTGTTGTGTAAATATGCGGGGGGTACACGCATTGGTGAGTAGCGTGTTATCCGTCAGGTGAACAGCTCCACGAGGCTTCCATAAAACCGCCTTTGTTTCCCAGGGCGAACAGCTTCTCCTCACTGCCAAATAGCAAAGCGCGGCAGGCGAGATGATACGCTAGGCTGGGCTGGCTGAGAAAATAACGCTTGTCGCCGCTGCCTTGGGTTTTCATTTCAGTGTGTGGATGCTATCTGGCACAGCGTGAGGGGGAATCGAAGGAGCAGCTGGCCCCTGGGGGAAGGTCCGGCATGCTCCATCCGGCCGCTTTCATGGCAGTGCGGTCTAGAGGATAGAACGCGGGCCAGGGAGTCAGAAGGATCGGAGTTCTAATCCCTGCTCTACCCCTTCTCTGCTGTGTGACCTTGGGCAACTCACTTGACTCCTCTGCTCCTGAGTTACGTCATCTGTAAAATGGGAATGAAAAATGTGAGCCCTAAGTAAGACAGGGACTGCGTCCAACCCTATTATCTTGTATCTATCCTGTTGCTTAGAACAGTGCCTGGCGTTGAGGAAGCGCAGAATGAATGCCACTTTTATTATTATTATTATTATTATTATTGTTATTATTATTATGAGAAGCAGCGTGGCTCAGTGGAAAGAGCACAGGCTTTGGAGTCAGAGGTCATGGGTTCGAATGCCGGCTCAGCCACTTGGCAGCTGTGTGACTGTGGGCAAGTCACTTAACTTCTCTGTGCCTCAGTTACCTCATCTGTAAAATGGGGATTAAGACTGTGAGCCCCACGTGGGACAAACTGATTCCCCTGTGTCTACCCCAGCGCTTAGAACAGTGCTCGGCACATAGCAAGCGCTTAACAAATACCAACATTATCATTATTACTATTATTATTACGGTAGCTTGGGGAACTTGGGCAATGAAGGAAATTAGGCACCGAGCCTAAAAGAAATAAGAGGGTGGGTGTAAAAATAATACAGTGAGCTCTGCCTCGATCTCTGTTGCCTCCCCTTGCAAGTCTCACTTAGTATAGAGCTCTGCACATGGTAAGAGCAGATAAATACGACTCAATAACTACGCTCAATAAATACGACTGAATTAATGAAAGTCTTTATTGGGATCTGGGTCGGTTCTGGGGCATGCTGAAAGTTTGCTCTAGGCCCAGCTTGTATTTCCGCATCTCAGGAAACTGGGAAACCACAGAGGTGGGGATGTGAGGACAGAAAGAGCGATCGACTGCCCAGGGGCTTCTGGGCCAAGAAACTCGGATGAGAACTCAAGCCATTCAAGTCGTTCAGTCCATCGCTCAATTGCATTTACTGAAGGATGGTCTCCTAGAGGAGACGTGATTTCAGGACGTGATTTCTTTGAAGATGGAGAGAGTGGTGGTCTGCAGGATGCAATGTGTTAGTGAAGGGAGAGGGAGCCGTTTACCAGGCCAGAGGGAGGACATGAGCAAGGGGTCAGCTACGGGAGAGATGAGAATGAATCAGAGAGAACGGGCTGAGGGAATGGAGTGCGCGAGCTGGGTATAGAGGGAAAAGAGAGCGGATATCTAGAATGGGGAGAGCCAAATGCGTGCCTTAAAGTCACCGCTAGGAATTTCTACTTTGATGCAGGGAGGAAGGGCAACCACTGGAGGATTTTTGAGGTGTGTGGAGATGGTCGCAGAGAGACGTATGATGCAAATGATCCAGGCGGCAGAGTGAAGAATGGATTGGAGAGGGGCGAGATTGGAAAAAGGGAGGCCAGTGAGGAGGGTGATGTAGTAATCGCCCAGGCTTTGATAAGTGCATGGACCAGTGTGGTGGCCATTTGGATTCTGGAAATGTTGTAGAGGAAGAACTGAAAGGATTTGGTGACTGAATAAGGGGAGAAGAAGGAGTCAAGCATAACACCGAGGTTATAGGATTGAGAGGCAGGGAGGATGGTGGTCTGCTTAGTGGGAGGAGGATTTAGGAAGGAAGATGAGGTAGCCCGTGAAACATCCGCGTAGAAATGTCCTGGGAGTAGAAGGAAATGTGAGATTGCAGAGAAGAGAGAAGGTGGGGTGAGTGAGGTAGATTTGGGTGTCACTTTTAGAGGTGGTAGTTGAAGCCAGGGTGATAGATCAGCTGCCTAAGGGAGTGGGTGTAGATAGAGAATAGGAGGGGATTCAGAACTGAGCCTTGAGGGACTCCCTCAGTTGGAGATTGGGAGGAAGGCAAAGAACCAGTGAAGGAGACTGAGAAGGACCAGCCAGAAGCGTAAGAGTTGAGCCAGAAGAGCTGAGGACCAGTGTTGTCTAGGGGAAAGAGCATGGATCTGGGAGTCAGAAGACCTGGGTTCTAATCCTGGCTCTGCTAATTGTTTGCTCTGTGACTTGGGGGACTTCTTTGTGGCTCAGTTACTTCATCTGTAAAATGGGGATTAAATCCTCTTCCCTCCAGCTTAGACCGTGAGCCCCGTGTGAGACAGGCACTGTTTCTAACCTGATAAAATTGTATTTACCGCAGTACTTAGAATAGTGCTTGACACATAGTAAGCGCTTAACGAATATCATGAAAGAAGAAAAACAAGAGCACTGTATCAGAAAAATCTTTGTTAAATAATATTTCCAAGAGAAAGGAGAGTGTACCACACTGTCAAAGGCAGCCAACATGCCAAAGAGGATTAGAATGGAATAAAGTCCTTTATATTTGGCAAGAGGAAGGTCACTGGTGACCTTAGAGATGGGGCTTTTCTTCATTCTTGATTCTCCCATGCTCTTTCCTATCTCTGCCTTCTTTCTCCCCTTTCCCTCTGACTCTTTCTTGAAAAACTAGGTCCATTTGACTTAAGTACTAAACGCTGGAAAGTTGATTCACATAGTGGAGGAGGCTCAGTCTCAATGCCAGGGAACTTTGGTCCTATTGTGAGTTCTGGCCCAAGCCCAGATCACCCCCACGGAGTCTCTGGGTAGGACTACAGTTTAGGGGAGACCTCCTGGAGCCCCATTTCTGGGAACCTGGGCCTCATTAACATCATAAATGAGTTCAGGAGGGCAGCTGACATGGAGGAAATGAAGTCCCTCAGCCCATTTCTGCATTGTTGACCACGAGGTTTAAGAGAAAGAGGATTAGCAATGGCTGTTTATTCCTTAGGCGTTCCCTGTCAGAGGTTAGTGCCCGGAACTCTGGTGTGGTACCAGGATTAACCGTGATACAGAGAAAGAACGAACCCACACAATAGACATTTCCGTTGCGGATGGATTCCCCCGCCCCCAGTTTCCGAGGGCCTCTAAGGCAAAGGAAACCGAAGCTGAAAGATGCCGGAGGTGTTCGGGTAGAGGATTCCCAGCCCTACAGTACTTAGGTAAATATCTATAATCTATTTATTTATATTAATGTCTGTCTCCTCCCTGGACTCTAAGCTCACTGTAGACAAGGGAATATGTCTGTTTATTGTTATATAGAACTCTCCCGAGCACTTAGTACAGTGGTTCGGTAAGTGCTCAACAAAACTGAACAAATAAATGAATGACTGCTTGGCTCATTCAGTTTTCCACTGCCTAGGCTCCCAGATCGAGAAATGTGTGAGTTGTGGAGCTGCAAATCCCAAAAGGACATGGTTAATGCAGATGTTCATTTAAAAAAAATTTTAAATCATTTTTTTAATGGCATTTGTTAACAGCTTGCTCTGTACCAGGCACTGTACTAAGCGCTGGGGTGGAGACCTGCTAATCAGGTTGGACACAGTCCTCGTCCCACTTGGAGCTCACAGTGTTATCAATCCCCATTTTACAGATGAGGTTAAGTGAGGGACAGAGAAGCGAAGTGACTTGCCCGAGGCCCCACAGCAGACAAGTGGCAGAGCTGAGATTAGAACCCAGGTCTGGGCTCTATCCACTAGGTCACGCTGCTTACAGTCGTGCCGACAAAACGCAGACTGGTGAGCGGACCATGCCAGGATTTAGAGACGACAGGCAGGACCGGGGAGGGAGTTGAGACGACGATCATTTATCAGAAGAAAAAAACCCCTTCGGTCCATGTCTCCCCGCTCCTCAAGAACCTCCGTTGGCTGTCCATCCACCTCCGAATCAAACAGGAACTCCTTTCCACCTGCTTTAAAGCACTCACTCAGCTTGCCCCATCCTAACTCACCTCAGTAATCTCCTAGAGCCCAGCCCACACACTCCGCTTCTCTAGTGCCAGCTTTTTCGCTGCATCCTGTTGTCGTTTATCTCAACACCGACCCCTTTCCCAGGCCTTCCCCCAGCCTGGAACTCCTTCCCCCTCCACGTGTGCCAGACCAGCACTCTCTCTCCTCTTTTAAAGCATTATTACCGTCATATCTTCTCCAAGAGGCCTTCCCTGATCCTCTTTTCCCCGTCTCTCTCTCCCTTCTTTTCATTCATTCATTCAATAGTATTTACTGAGCGCTTACTATGTGCAGAGCACTGTACTAAGCACTTGGAATGTGCAAATCGGTAACAGATAGAGACAGTCCCTGCCTTTGACGGGCTTACGGTCTAATCGGGGGGAGACAGACAGACAAGAACAATGGCAATAAATAGAATCAAGGGGAAGAACATCTCATTAAAACAATAGCCAATAGATAGAATCAAGGTGATGTGCATCTCATTAACAAAATAAATAAGGTAATGAAGATATATACAGTTGAGCCTTCTGTGTCATCTACGCACTTGGATCCGTGACCTTTAGGCATTTGATATTTTCTGCACCCCACAACCTCACAGCTCTTGGGTACACATCTTCAAATGATATATTATAAATTATTTATTCATGTTAATGTCTGCTTCCTCCTCTAGACTGTAACCTCGTAATGGGCAACATTCTGTTATACTCTCCCGAGTGCTTAGTACCCTGCTCTGCACATGGTAAGCGCTCCATAAATACCTTTGATGGATTGACTGAAGTGAGACGATGAAAGGGAAAGAGAAACAGAGCAGGCAGAACCCCTACTCTCTGACCCCAGCTCGAGCTGGAGCTCAAGATAGCTCTCGACTCGTCTCCGTTTTGCTTTCAAGAGACACGGCTTTTCAGCTGGCGGACTCAGAGAGCTCAGCGGGACAGTAATTAGGAGCGGATAGAAATTGGATCCTGAGGCCGGTTTGTTGTCTGGCCCCCACCCCTCTATTCTCCCCAATCCCTCCCTCATCTCCCTTGGTCTCCGTTTCATGGAACACCTCTCCTCTGCCCTAGGCCTCGTCCCCTTTTCCCCTAAGCTCTTCGCTTCCCTCTCTCTTCCCAGGCTCACTTCCCGCTTTCAAACCGGGCACTTGATTCCAAGTGGGACCTGGGACAGATGGCCCGTCCTTCTCTGTCCACTGAAACAGCTCCTCTCCCAAAGTGGGGGCCTATCGGCCCTTGGGATTCGGTGGCAGAGCCGGAGAGCATCCCAGAAATCCGTCGCTCCAGGCTCACTCCCATCCCTTAGAGCTCAAACCGCTAAAGGATAACAAACGTTAAAATGAGTTAGGTTAGGGCCATTTTTCACGCTCCAGCGATCCTCTGCGCTACCAGATTGTTTTCAGTTAATCTGGGGACACCCTGCTTTGCATACTGTTTGCATATATTTGCATGCCAAATTCAAGAGGCTCTGAACGATTTAAATAATTTAAATTAATTCCTACAAGCCACTCCTTGTGTTCCATCCCTAAATCAGGTCTCGATACACCTGAGGTATTCACCAGATTTTTCAACTGAGGGATAGGAATAGACTATAACTTGAATTTATAAAGCATTTTTATTTTGCAGGGTATTTGCACTGTCATTACTTTACAGCATTGTTCTCCTTCCCATCTTTCTGAGTTATGGGGGGAAAGAGATTAATATTTTCATTTTACAAATGTAGAAACTGTGGTCCAGAGAAGTTCAAGTGACTTGTCCAAGGTCACAAAGAGTGGCAGTGACAGAACTAGAATAACCTGCCTTCCAGGACTTGTTCTAATGGATGGAGCCCGGGCCTGGGATACGGGAGGACCTGGGTTCTAATCCCGGCTCCACCGCTTGTCAGCTGTGTGACTTTGGGTAAGTGACTTATCTTCTCTGTTCCTCGGTTATCTCACCTGTAAAATGGGGATTAAGACTGTGAGCCCCACGTGGGCCAACCTGATTACCCCAGCGCTTAGAACAGTGCTTGGCACATAGTAAGCGTTTAACAATTACCACGAATATTATTATTATTATTATTGTAATCCACCCCAGCACTTAGTACAGTGTCTGGCGCATAGTAAACAGTTAACAAATGCCATTATCTCCCCATCTAGGCTGTACACATGTCTTGGGCAGGGAATGTGCCACTTATATTGTTCTATTGTATTCTCCCAAGCGCTTAGTACAGTGCTCTGCACACGGTAAGCGGTCAATAAATATGATTGACTTATTGACTATTAGCCATAAACCCCTCCAGGCTGTAACTGGAGTCAGAGAGGCCTTCCTCAACGCAGCTGGGTAATGTCGGGAAGCAGCATGGCCTAGTGGCAAGAGCACAGGCTTGGGAGTCGGAGGATGTGTGTTCTAATCCTGGCTCTGCCACTTGTTTGCTGCGTGACACTGGGCAAGTCACTTCACTTCTCTGTGCCTCAGTTACCACCTCTGTAAAATGAGGATTAAGACTATGAGTCTCCTGTGGGACAGGGACTGTGTCCGATCCGATCACCTTGTATCTACCCTAGCACTTAGAACAGCGTCTAGCACATAGTAAACGCTTAACAGATACCATAATTATTACTGATTATTATTAGACCTGATAGGAGATCTGGCCTTGAGAGCTCTTTTAAGGTAAAATGAGTGCAGTGATGCTTCTTTTTCCTCCTCCTCTTCCTCCTCTTGCTTTTCTCTTCTACCTTCATCCCAGCTTCACCCCGATGATATTTCCAAGACACCAGACGCTTGGGACATGTAAATGAAAGGCAATATGTAAAGCTGCAAAAGGTCAGAGGACGTGGTTGACATTTCTAACGCTAGGGAAGGCTCAGACTGGAAATTCTGGAGGAAGAATAAGGTCAAGGGCAGGGCTGGGGAGAATGAAGAGGAAGAAGCATCCTGGTGCTGCTGAGGATCCTGGAGGACGCTTAGTGTGTGAAGTCCAGCCTGGGAATGGAAAAATAACAATAATAATGGGAATTCTTACTATAAGCTCCGGAACAACTGGTGAGGAAAATGAGCACCGGTGTCAGTAAGGATGGAGAACCAGTTTTGCCAGGCAGAGGAGATGGCAGAGTTAAAGCACGCAAGGATGAACTTGGGGTGGATGAGGGCAGCCTGATATCTAGATTTCCACCTTTGGCCCTCTGAGGCTCGTGCACAGAAGTGAAGCAAGCAGACCGTGGAGGTGATCCAGGGCTGTGGGCTAGTGGTACGAGGTTGACAAAGGGCCAGGGGAGCGAATGAGTTGGGTTCAGCAGAGAGGGTGGTGTTGAGGGCGTCAGTTTGGGCGTCAGTTTGGTTTTCAAGGGAAGTAGTTGGGTGTGGAGGCTAAATGGGGCATGATGACTTGAGAAAATTGGATGGGGTCAAAAGATCGAAAGCCTCTGTGGGGGAATGGGTCAGATTTGCAAGGAGGCTTCAAGATCATTTTCGCTAAAAGAAGAAATCATGTTTTCCTAATTGGCAGGCAGAGTCCTTGGTTAAATTTTGTGAGTTGTCTAAAATTGAAAGAGAAAACTCAACCATTTTAGGCCAAAGAGACGTCTCTCACTGCTTTCCCCAGTGTCAGAGTCCTTCTGCAATTAATGCCTCCTTCAGGGAGCCTTCCCTGACTAATTTCTCACCTCCTCACCCTATGTCCCTGCAATACTACTTCAGCACTTTCATGCCACCTAAGTAATTGGATATTCAACATTCACGCTATAGCACTCATCATATCATAATAGTATTTATTAAGCTCTTAAAGTGTGCAAAGCACTATACTAAGAACTTGGGAGAGTATAATACAACAGAGTTGGTAGACAGGTTCCCTGCCCACAATGAGCTTCTATCTTAATATTCTATTGCCTTCTCCTTCGAATCAATCGGCCAATCAATCAGTCATATTATTGAGCACTTACTCTGTGCAGAGCACTGTTCAAAGTGCTTGGGAGAATACAATATAACAGAATTAGTAGACTCCTTCCCCAGGCCACAGTGAGCTTATTGTCCTTCTCCCTCTCTAGATTGTGCTCTATTTGTACACTAATTGTATTGTGCTCTCCCATGTGCTAAGTACAGTGCTTTGCAAGGTAGGTATTCAGTAAATATTATTGAAATATTAACTGCACCATTGCAATATTCCGACTACCACCGGGCAGCACACTAAAAGAACATACAGAAGGAAATCCCGGTAATTATTTCCTCTCCATACTCATTAAGTGACTTTAGAAATGAAAATTACATAGCTGTATTTGTTTCCTTTACACCCAGCCAAGGTATAAGATGTGCTGTTCATTGAAGGCGAAGCCATTTTCTAAAACCCCGAGCTTGATCCTTGCAATATAATCCCCTGAACTTTCTGACCCTTTGAGCCTCCCCGTCGGCCCACAGGGTGAGATGATCAGACACTACACCACCTTTCAAAGTCCATTAGTTGACTGGAGCATTCCTGTGTTTTTCAGTATCTCCTGAACACAAACCCTTCTCTCAGCTCCCCACACTCATTCCACCTCCTCCACGTACCTCCTGCTCACCTCTATGCACCCTCTGCCCTCCAATTTCTTATTCTCCTACCCCATCTCTATTCTTTCCTCCATCTCCGCACATACCTCCTCTCCATCTCCTCACACTCCTCCCCTACATCTTCCCACATCCTCCCTCTCTATCTCCACACACCCATCCCCTCCATCTCTCCAGTCCCCCTCCATCTCTCCACACCCCTCCTCTCCATCTCCACACACCCTTTCCTCCATCTCCACACCCCCCCCCCCCCCAGAAACATCTATTCTCTCATTACTCCCCAGATCAGGAGGTTAAGAGACTGTGAGCCTCTATCTGCAGTCCAAAAAAAAAGCCCTATTTCCACAAGAACCTGTTAAAAGGCAACAGGAAGGAGAGTTAGAACTTATGAAAGGTGAGTTAGCACTTATGAAAGGTCTGAGGCCGCAGCCCTGGAGCGTGTGCTAATTTCCACGGCTGCCTCAGACCTTGCCCGCAAGGAATGGCCTTCCTCAAACCACAGGAGATGGGAGTGGAGGAAGATGCTGAACCTAACGCAGCCTCTATTTCCTCAGGAAGGACTTCCAGTAATCCTCACCTGCCTGGCTACTGTTGGGATGAATAACAGGTAGACATAAATGTACAAGTACCTTTCAAGTCATTCAAACTGTCAAAGACATTCAAACTGTCAAAGACACACAGACAGATTCATACGGAATCACATGCACTGACAAACACGGATCCTCACGTGTAAATACACACCCATACATCAACACACACAGAACAAGAAAAACATTCACACTTACATCCATTCTCATCCACTCCCCCACCCGTGTTCTTGTTTCTCTCCCAGGGAAAGATGTGGTTTGGGAGTAGATGGGGGTGAGGAGGAAAGACAGCGTGTGAAGAGAGAGATTTGCAGGGGAAAAAAGGGCTGGAGACAAGGGAGTTTGGGGGAACGGAGAGGTGTTTTGGGAGAAGACGGTGATATTGTGGGAGAGAAACTGTGGGGAGAGGGAGAGAGATTCTGAGAGGACAGGCCTGGGCGTCAGAAGGACCTGGATTCTAATCCTGCCTCTGCCACTTGCCTGCCATGTGACCTTAAGACTGAGAGACCCAAGTGGGATATGGTCTGTATCCATCTTGATTACCTTGTATCTACCCTAGCCCTTAATACAGTGGCTGGTTCACGGTAAGCACTTCACAGATATAATTGAAAAAAAAAAGAAAGAGGAGTTTGGAGGGTATTGTACATCAGCAGTCCTGATTTTACCCTCAGTTTTATATAGTATTTCCAGCTGGTGTTCCCTGATTATGAATTTTACGATCCAAACATGTGCCACAATTCAGCATCTAGAAACATCAGCTACAGAGTGACTCCGGCAACAATTTATGTTCATTTGCTCTTGCCCAGGCATCAGAGAGGGGGACAACTGTTTGCACTTAAGGCTTCTGGTCTGCTTTCAGTCATGTGGGTACACATTGGACAGGGCAATCATTCACCCAGTTTTAGCCTGGACAGTTCAATTTTCACCTGGTCGGTCCATTGTGTGGCCTCGATAGAGCACCGGCCACCTTTTATGTCCAGTATTTTAATCTTTAAATGCCCGTTCTTTTGCCAGCTTGACTCCTTCAGCTTGGCTGTGGGTCTGTTTTTCAGGAATCTGGGATGGGAATGTCATAGGCCTGGAGCAAGATATAAGGTCAAGGTCTACCTCTTTTTTTTTTTTTAATGGTATTTGCTATGTGCTTGGTCTGTGCCAGGCATTGTACTTAGCACTGGGGTAGATACAAGCTCATCAGGTTAGACACAGTCCCTGTCGCACATAAAGCTCACCGTCTCAATCCCCATTTTTCAGATGAGGAAACTGAGGCACAGAGAATTTGAGTGACTTGCCCAAGATCACACAGCAGACAAATGGCAGAGCTGGGATTAGAACTAAGGCCCTCTGATTTCCAGGCCAGTGTTCTCTCCACTAAGCCACTTTGATTTTCTATGAGGTTGGCTCTGTTGACAAACTCTAGACTGTAAGCTTGGGAATGTATCTGCTTATTGTTATATTGTACTCTCCCAAGCACCTAGTACAGTGCTGCTGACACAGTAAGTGCTCAACAAACCCGACTGAATGAATGAATGACTTCTGCAAATTTCCACCAAGATCTTTTCCTCGATTGCCCTCAGTAGCCATCCTAATGACAGGTAGAGACACCAGAAACCGGAACAGAGAGTGTTCCTTTTTGAGAAAGAATAAAAATAAAAGCTATACAATCTAAAGAATTAAGAAAACAAAATGAGAATGACGATAGGCCTGAACAGCCGTATATGGACTAAAAGAGCATAGAATAAAATCCAGTTACAGAATACAATCCTTTCCTTCCCAAGACTTGATCCTCATTACAGTTAGGCAGCACTAGAATTTCAGAGCAGTGATTTGGCTGCTTCCAAAATATACCAGAATTCTGCTCTCTGGATCGTGGGTTTTGTTGCTGGTTTTCCAGTTCCATGTGATCCTTGGTGTTTTGGTCCACTAAGGGGCTGCTTCTTAGGGCTTTCACTCCTATTAACACTGGGGAGGAGAGGGGATAGAATCCATCCTGTCTGCCTTTTGTTTAACCTTTTCTCCAGGCCCTTGGCTCAGAGCCTAGTTCTGATCCACTCTTGTGTCTTGTGAGCCCAGCAGGATTTTTTTTTTATCGTATTTGGAAGCACTTACTCTGTTTTAACACTATACTAAGCACTGGAGTAGGTACAAGATAATGAAGTTGGACACCGCCCCTGACCCGCAAAGGGCTCACAGTCTAAATTCCGGCTCCGCCACTTGTCTGCTGTGTGACATTGGGCAAGTCACTTAACTTCTCTGTGCCTCAGTTATTTCATTTGTAAAATGGGGAATGAGACTGTGAACCCCAAGTGGGACAAGGGACTGTGTCCAACCCGATTTGCTTGTATCCACCCCAGCTCTTAGTACAGTGCCTGGCACATAGTAAGCACTTACAAAAATTCCCTAAATGATGATTATTAAATAGGAGGGACAGTGGGTGGAGTGGATTCCTCAAGTGGAGAATCCTTATGCGTGTGTGGCTCCCTTTCTCCCTGCCAGCTTTTCCAAAATAGCAAATTGGAAGCAGCACATTGCAAATGAGCCTATTCTGGCTGTTCCTTTCTTCACACAACTTTTTCTTAAGATTAGCTCCAGTCCGGCGGAGAACTTTCAAGGAACAGAATTAGACTCGTAAGCTCCTCGTGGACTGGGAATGTGTCGCTAACTCCATTGTACTGTACTCTCCCAAGCATGTTTAATTCTCACCTGGGCATTTTCTCCCAGTGCTTAGTACAATGCCCTTCATATAGTAAGTGCTCATTTAAATGCCATTGACCGACTGCTTAAAAACCAAGATCACCAAGCCTGCCCGTACCTTTGGACGGGTGTGTTCTGAATGCCTGCTCTCAGGGGGACATTCATCCGCAACAGAATTTTCTCGGCAGGTCCATGGAGCCGTAACAGAAGCTGGAACCTGAGGAAGAACAATTAAGCAATCAATTATTGAGCTCTTACTACGTGCAGGGCGCTGTACTAAGCGTTTGGGAGAGTACAATACAACAGGATTAGCAGACACATTCCCCTCCCATAATAAGCTTACAGTCTAGAGGGGTAACGATTAGTAGTGATAGCATTTATTAAGCACTCAGTGGGTTCAGAGCCGTGTACTAATTGCATGGAGAGAATGCACATTTGAGGATCTAGTCCCTGTTCCTCAGGGGGCTCACCGTGGGAATTAAACCCATCCCCTGTTCCTCAAAGGGCTTCCAATCTTGAAAGGGAGGAGTTTGGTTGGTGAGGGAATCTGATGGAGGAAATAATTCCTTTCCTCCCCAAATCCACCTGACGCCTCTCCAGCTTGGGGCAAGGGACAGGAGCAGGGACTGTCAGACAGTCAATCAGTCATATTTATTGAGCATTTACTGTGTGCAGAGCACTGTACTAAGCGCTTGGGAGAGTATAATACAACAGTAAAACGCATTCCCTGCTCAGGTTGAGCTTACAGTCTAGAGGATATATAATACAGCCCAGAGGACAAAGACAGGGAGGACATTCATTCATTCAGGAGTATTGATTGAGCGCTTACTATGTGCAGAGCACTGTACTAAGCGCTTGGAATGGACAAATCAGTAACAGATAGAGACAGTCCCCGCCCTTTGACGGGCTTACGGTCTAATCGGGGGAGACAGACAAAAACGATAGCAATAAATAGAATCAAGACAGTGATGCGGGGCTTCAGGAAGGCTCAGCAGTCAGGGGGTGTCCCGATTTTTCCGTTCCTTTCATGTCAGTCACCTCGGCTCTGCTCTGCTGTGCTGGGGTGGTGAGCCAGGGCAATAGAGGCAGGGGACGGGGGCGGCGAGGGAAGGGCAGCGGTGGTGAGATGGGAACTGGGTGAGGGAGACACCACCATGGGGAGGTGCCTATCTATGAACAGGCACTCTTCAGGTCACTGAACACAGGATGATGGGGAAAAAAAAGCACAGAGGCCAGGGGTCAACCCGCCCATCCCCCTGCCCTCAGACAGATCTACGATGAAGCCACCCTCTCCTCACTCATCCGCTCCAGTGGCTGGCTCCCTACTACTGTGGGACCAGAGGCATTTCCCATGAAAAACTGGGACCCACCCACTCCTTAATTGGAGAATACATTGCTCTGGTAAGCTGGATCCAGGTAGAGAAATGGTTTGACTGGCACCTCGCGCAGATATTCCCGGAAAACACGCTTCTTCACTTTCTAAACCATTAGACTCTTGAGTTGCCAACAATAATTGTCCCTGTGCCAGAAAAGGCTATTTCCAAAAACACAGAGACAAGATCCTGGACTCTCTCGGCCGCAGTGATGAAGCATGGCTAATTTCACTTCTGTCTTCCCCCAGGCGACTGTGTAGTCACGACACCCTAGACGCCGAGTTTCTCCAGCTCTCGGCTCTCCCGCCTACGTATTTACAATCAATATCAGTCAACTAATTGATTAGTCAGTGCAACTCGGACTTAGGAAATCCCACCTCTTCTCCCTCCTCCTCTTGCAGAAATCTCACTGGAACTTCTGTTCCTCTGGTTAAATATTTGATTACTTTTCTTGCAGGAAGCCCTCCCCTTAGATAGGGTTCGAGCTGCTTCATCTTTCTAACACACGCTAACTTGTGCACTGTTTTCCTAAGCATCTTTCTGGTAACTCCTCCCACCCCCAAGAAACCCTGAACTCTCCAAAATATTTACTTTCAATCAGACAACATTTGGGCTTCATTTGTTTTGCAGACACTAGCTGCATCTTCAGGAGTTTCCCCTCCTCTCCTATCAGAACTGGGCTACATTTTAATCCCTGGGAGAGGAGACGGTCTGGGAGAAATGATGAAAATATGCAAGAAGTTGAGGATGCGTTAGAGGATGCATTTCAATGATTTTCTGGGCAGAGGAGGATGGTGTTTATGAAATCCACAATAGCCTAGCAGTTAGGGCACGTGGGGTAAAAATGGAAATATTCTGTGTTATGGCAGCACAAACACCATTTCTCAAAAATATTTCCCCTAAATAGTATAAGCACTGGGAACATCTGCCTAGGAGAAAGATTTTCCTTTTGTGACACTCATTCCCAACTCTCTTCAGCAGCCACAGAATCTGGTGAAGGAAAGTGATTGCCGAATTCTCCATAGGTGGCAGGAACCCTGAGCCTGGGTTGAGTAGACCCAGAGTCAGTCAGTCAGTCAGTGGTATTTATTGAGCACCTATTGTATGCAAAATACTGTACTAAGTACTCAGGAGAGTCGCAATACAACCCAGTTGTATAGGTGATTCATTCATTCATTCAATAGTATTTATTGAGCGCTTACTATGTGCAGAGCACTGTACTAAGCGCTTGGCATGGACAAATCGGTAACAGATAGAGGTAACAGGTGATCCCTGCCAAAATTCCACACCCTCAACTGAGACAAAAATATTTGGACATATAGTTTTTGACCCTTATAATCACTCCCTAAAACTACCAAACACAATCTTTTGATAGTTACAGGCCTTGTTAAATGACTATCAGAAAGAGAGGAAATCAATCAGTGGTATTCACTGAGCACTTACTATGTGCAGAGTAATGATGAGGATGTTGGTATTTGTTAAGCGCTTACTATGTGCAGAGCACTGTTCTAAGCGCTGGGCTAGACACAGGGGAATCAGGTTGTCCCACGTGGGGCTCACAGTCTTCATCCCCATTTTACAGATGAGGGAACTGAGGCACAGAGAAGTGAAGCGACTCGCCCACAGTCACACAGCTGGCAAGTGGCAGAGCCGGGATTTGAACTCATGACCTCTGACTCCAAAGCCCGGGCTCTTTCCATTGAGCCACGCTGCTTCTCTAAGCAGCAGAGTACTAAGCACTGCACTAAGCACTTGGGAGAGTACAATACAACAAAATTAGTGGACATGGTGCCCTGCCTATAGTGAGCTTCAGTCTAGAAGGGGAAGAGAGACGGGTAAAGAGAGAGACAGAAAGAAAGCAAGGAAGGAAGAAAGGAAGGAAGGAAGAAAAGAAAGAAGAAAGAAGGAAGGAAGAAAAGGAAGGAAAGAAAGGAAGAAAGAGCGAACAGGGCCAAATTAGTCTCCATACAAGAAGGCAGCACATCCTTTGAAAGACTGTAAAATAGAGTGCAACACCAATTTCAGAGAAAACTAAAGGTCTACAGAGCTGTAGTGCAGTCTCCAGTGGACTAATAATAATGTTGGTATTTGTTAAGCGCTTACTATGTGCCGAGCACTATTCTAAGCGCTGGGATAGATACAGGGTCATCGGGTCGTCCCACGTGAGGCTCACAGTTAATCCCCAATTTAATAATAATAATAATGTTGGTATTTGTTAAGCGCTTACTATGTGCCGAGCACTGTCCTAAGCGCTGGGGTAGACACAGGGGAATCAGGATGTCCCACGTGGGGCTCACAGTCTTCATCCCCATTTTACAGATGAGGGAACTGAGGCACAGAGAAGTGAAGTGACTTGCCCACAGTCACACAGCTGACAAGTGGCAGAGCTGGGAGTCGAACTCATGACCTCCGACTCGGAAGCCCAGGCTCTTTCCACTAAGCCACGCTGCTACGCACAGGTGCCACATCTGACTCAGTCAATTGTATTTTTTGAGCGCTTACTGTGTGCAAGCACTGCATTAAGTGCCTGGGAGAGTAGAATATAACAGTATAACACATAATATAACAAACACATTCCCTGCCCACAATGAGGTTACAGTCTAGAGATGAGCTTACAGTCCTCTCTGGTGAGGGAATGTGTCTGTTATATTGTTATACTGTCCTCTCCCAGGCACTTAATACAGTGCTCTGCGCACTGTAAGCGCTCAATAAATACCACTGACTGACTGACTAACCGGAAAACTGGGGGCCGTGTGCTGTAGACAGTGAGGCCTAGTGGAAAGAGCACAGGCCCGTGAATCAGGAGACCTGGTTCTTATCCCGAATTCCCCACCTGCTTATGTGCAATCTAAAGGAAGTCACTTAACTCTCCGTCTCAGTTTCCTCACCTGTAAAAGGGGGATTAAATACTAGTTTTCCCTCCTACGCAGACTGCGAGCCCTATGTGGAACAGGGCTGGGTTGGATCTGATCTTATCGTATCTACTCCAGTGCCTGGAATATAGTAAGCACTTAACGTACAACACTGTTATTATTACTATTATTAGCATGGTGTCCTCAAATAAGAAATGAGCGTCTTTTCCCGAAGAAGCTTTGTAAGACTGGTGGAACAAGGAGGCAGAAGTGAAAACAGAATCCGGCACTGCAAGCCATCAACACAACAGTATGACCAGGGCTGGTTTTTGTGGCTGCAGAACGTGGTCAGACCTGGGAGTCCTGCATTGGCCTTTATTATTATTAATATTATTATATTTTTAAATCCTTACCATGTGTCAAGAACTGTGTTAAGTGCTGGGGTACGTTCAAGTTAATCAGGTCGAACACAGTCTCTGTCCTACATGGGGCTCATACTCTAAGTAGCTGAGAGAACAGGTATTGGATCCCCATTTTACAGATGAGGAAACTGAGGCACAGAGAAGTTGAGTGACTTGCCCGAGGTCCTACAGCAGACATTTAACAGGGCAGGGATTCGAACTCACATCTTCTGACTCCCAGGCCCTTGTTCTTTTGATTAGGTCGCAGTGTTCCTGCTTTGTCAGTCAGGCATGGACCTATAAGAGAATTACACTGGCAGTGACGTCTTTAAATCTGAAAGATTCGCTGCTTCTCTCTCTCTCTTCCTCTCTCCACCCTCTCTGTCCCTCTCCCTCTATCTCCCTCTCTCTCTCCACCCTCCCTGTCCCTCTCCCCACCACCTTCTCTTTCTCCCTCCTCCTCCTTTCTCTCCCTCTTTCCCTCTCTCACTCTCTCCCTCTTCACCCTCTCTTTCTCCCTCTTCCCCTTCTCTCCCTCTTCCCCTTTCTCTCCCCCCTCTCTCCCTCTCCATCTCTCCCTCTACCCCACCCCCCTTCACCCTTTCTCTCTCTCTCCTCCGCTGCGTCTCTCTCTTTCTCTCTCTCTCCCCGTATCTCCCCTGAATCTCTCTTACCTTAGATACAAGGTAATCAGTTTGAACACGGCCCATGTCCCATGTGGGGCTCACAATCTTAATCTCCATTTTATAGATGAGGGAACTGAGAAAGAGAGAAGTGAAGTGAATTGCCCAAAGTCACCCAGCAGACAAGTGGAGGAAGTGGGATTAGAAGCCAGGTACTTCTGACTCCCAGGCCAAGGCTCCATCCACTAAGCTACATGGTTTCAAAGCTATGTTAAAGAGGTCTGGTCTTAGTACTCTTCCTGGGGGATTCATTCTCCACCGGAATGGATCTCCGCTTCCTCCAATCCTGACCAGAAAGTCCTCTCAGACCACCCCCAGGAAACTGGACTCTGAAGTCCCTTCCCGCTCAGCAGAATCTTCCAGCCATTTCTCTGTGTGCGATTTCCTTAGATGCCCTGTTGATGCAGTAGTTCAAATGGGAAATTAAAAAAATTAGGCAGCGTGAGCATAGCCAGTGAATGGCTACAGCTTTCCAGCCGATAATCCACTGAGCAAAACCCCAAGGCTCTCACCAGATGGAACTTCGGTTACGAGGATACATGAGGCTTTCAGGCTGGTTTACAAAATGACCCATTCCCAAGTATTGTATTATTTGTTAATGCCTAGGCCATCTTTCAAGCCAAGCAAGAAATCCTCCTTTCTAGAGCTAAGAATGAGAGGAATTTGCCCAAAGTTGGATTTGAGTGAGGCGAGGGAGATCTGTGAATAAATCCAACCTCTCTTTAAAGGTTGTCACCAATCTCTAACTGGGTTAGCTTTTCGTTAAGCGTGGCGAGGTTTCGGTCTTTGGTTTGGCTGCCGGTTTAATCTCTGACCGTGTTCTCTTTGGCCACAGAACCTGCCTCCCATCAGTTCATTTCTTTGGGAAGCAGCAAGTCCTAGTGGAAAGAGTCAGAGGGAGTCAGAAGATCTGGGTCCTAATCCCGGCTCCACCACTTACCTTATGTGATGATAATCGGGCAAGCCATTTAACATCTCTCTGTCTCAATTCTCTCCACTGTAAAATGGGGATTCAGTACCCGTTCTCCCTCTTAGACTCGGGCCCCACGTGGGACAGGGACTGTGTCCAACCTGGACTCTACCGAGCCCTTAGTACAGTGCTTGGCAATCAATCACTCAATCACATTTTCCGACTCCCAGGCCCATGCTCTATCCACTACGCCGAACTGCTTCTCCTGGAGGCAGAGAGGCTATGTGGGGTGCTCTGGGAAAAGGACGCAGAGCGAAACTCACTTCGTTGCTCCTCGGCACGCTGTGTCACGAGTGGGAGAGTTTTCGATGCGAGACCTAACCGGCTGTTGAGAGGCCCCCCTCCCTAAGGTTCTGGGTTCTGGGTAGGGTTAGGGGGCCTTGCTCCTCTATTGTCCTTCAGGAAACGAGGTCCCTTTGTGGGCAGTAACATCCAAGAACTTTCTGGGACCACCTTCTTCAGCAACTTGCCCTGGACAGCAGTTGATTCCTCCACTCCCTGCTCTCAGCTCAATGAGGCCTCTATTTGTTTCTCCTGCTAATGTCAAAAATAAATGTTCCAAACCTAAATCGGATATACAATCAAGAACAATCCAAATGAAGGCTTGACCCAAATATAGCGATTTACCCCATTCACTTGAATTGCCGTTTTTTTCCTCGGCAACTTAAACTTCTCATTTATTAGAATTAAGTGTCTGATAATTAAATCTCTGCTGGTGGGGGGTGGAGATAGAGGAAAGGGGAGTTCTGGGAAAGAGGCCATGACTGGAGGAACCGTGGGGGGAAATCTCTCAACAGCTTATCATATAATAATGATATTAAGGGTATCTGTTAAGCTCTTACTGTGTGTCAAGAACTGTTCTAAGCTCTGAGGTCGATACAAGGTAATCAGGTTGTCCCACATGGGGCTCACAGTCTTAATCCCCATTTTACAGATGAGGTAACTGAGGCAGAGAGAAGTTAAGTGACTTGCCCAAAGTCACACACCTGGTAAATGGCAGAGCCGGGATTAGAACCCACCACCTCTGAGTCCTAAGCCCGTGCTCTTGCCCCTGGGCCACGCTGCTTCTCCAGTGTGATTGCCATTGACCCTGAGGGGAGAGAGGAGGGGAGATGGGGATGGTCGGATGCAGCGAGAGGAGAGCCGACCTCTTCACAAAATCCCCTCAAAATCCGGCTCCCCGCGAGCCGCTCTCTAACTCATCACATTCAGAGAACAAATCATGTCCCTGGCAACAGTTTCTTGGTTCTACCAACGTCCAAGTAAATAGGAAAAGGCAGCCAACTCTTTTGATATCAATTTCCACAATCACACTGTAATTGTGTTTCCTAAAATCCTCAAATGCACCGCACACCAACCAGGGCCTGGGAGAAATGAGCAGCTAATGTCTCCTCATTTCTAAAGCAAATGTTTAATAGGCTTACGGCCTCAGAGCCCTGCCACGAGGCTCTCTTGACATTCCATCAGGCGATGCTGAAATATTAGGGAGACGAGGCAGCTTGTGGGGGGTGGGGAGGAGTAAAAAGTTTGTTTTTCCATTATTTCAGTACCTCCATCTCGTCTATCTCACCACCGACCTCCTTCCCACATCCTGCCTCTGGCCTGGAATGCCCTCTCTCTCTTCATATCTGACAGATAATTACTCTTCCCTCCTTCAAAGTTTTATCAAAAGCACATCTCCTGCAAGAGACCTTCCCTGACTAAGCCCTCCTTTCCTTTCCTTCAACTCCCTTCTGCATCACCCTGATTTGTTCCTTTTATTTATCCCCACCCGGCCCAACCCCATAGCGCTTATGTCCATATCTGTAATTTATTTAAACTAATGTCTATCTACTCCTCTAGACTGTAAACTCGCTGTGGTCAGGGAATATCTGTTTATTGCTAGATTGTACTCTCCCAAGCGCTTAGTACAGTTCTCTGCAATAAATACAGTTGACTGATTGACACCAAGCGAGGGACATTTACAAGTTGTGAGCTGTCGCTTTTTTAATTTTTTTTTTAATGGTGTTCATTAAGCCCTTAGTATGTTCCAGGCACTGTACAAGTGCTAGGGTAAATACAAGATTGGACCTAATCCATGTCCCACATTGCGCTTACATTCTTAACTCCCTTTTACAGATGAGGTAACTGAGGCACTGAGAAGTTAAATGACTTACCCAAGGTCACACCACAGGCAAGTGGTGGAGCTAAGATTAGACCCCAAGTCCTCTGACTCCCAAGTCCTTGCCCTTTCCACAAGGCCACACTATTTTCCTTTGCTTAAGGCAGCGCGGTAGAATTTCCGAAAACGACGAGAGCCATAAGCTCACTATCTAGTTGACAAAGTTTTCATCAATCAGTGAATCAATCCTATTCATTGAGTGCTTACTGAGTGCACCGTACTAAGCAAGAAGCAGCGTAGCTTAGTGGAAAGAGCACGGGCTTGGGAGTCAGAGGACATGGATTCTAATCCTGGCTCCGCCACTTGTCTACTGAGTGACCTTGTGCAAGTCACCTAATTTCTCTTTGCCTCAGTTGCCTCATCTGAAAGCACTTAGTATAGACCTCTGCACACAGTAAGCGCTCAATAGATACAATTGAATGAATGAAGTAAGTGGGGATTAAAAGTGTGAACCTCATGCGGGACAACCTGATTAACCTGTATGTACCCCAGTGCTCAGAACAGAGCTTGGCACATAGTAAGCACTTAAATGCTATCATTATTATTATTATTTGGGAAAGTACATGATCCCTGACCTCAAGGAGGTTACAGCATAGCTGGGGAGACAGGTGCTTCAAGACCCCTCCTCCTGATGCACATTTTCAGGACCCTTCCCACCATCTCTTGAATCTTGTCTTCTGCCGTTGAGTCATTTCCAAGCCATAGCAACACCATGGACACATCTCCCTCCGAATGCCCCGCTCCCCACCTGCAATCGTTCTGGTAGTGGATCCATTGAGTTTTCCCGGTAAAGATATGGAAGTGGTTTACCACTGCCTCCTTCCGCGCAGTAAACTCAAGTCTCCGCCCTCGACTCTCTCCCGCGCCGCTGCTGCGCAGCCCGGGTGAGTTTCGACTTGTAGCCGATGGCCTTCCGCTCGCTAGTCCCTGCCCGAGCTAGGAGTGGAGTGGTTAGGCCTTTGCTTGACTCTCCCTCCCTTAGATGAGCCTGGTAGAGTAGTGGAAACTTTCCAAGGGTAACCCTGAGATGGGGGGTCCCTTGAATCACCTTGTTATAAATTCCTCATCTCAGTTTTTATTTTAATGGCATTTGTTAAGAACTTACGATGTGCCAGGCATTGTGCTGGATAGATACGAGATAGTTGTTGCACGGAGTCCATGACCCACATGGTGTTCATGGTCTTAATCCCCATTTGACAGATGAGGTAACTGAGGCACAGAGAAGTGACTTGTTCAAGATCAGATGGCAGGTGGGTGGTGAAGCTGGGATTAGAACCCGGTTCCTCCGGCCCGTGATTTTTCCATTACACCATGCTGCTTCTGATTCAGCTAAGAAGATCCTTCTGCCTCATTTATTCTTCAGAAAACTCAACAGGACCCATGAAGGAGAGGCAGTGTAGCTAAGGTTCCTCATTCAGGCCCCTGCCTGGTCCCTGTTAAGGCTGGGGGAATGGGGGTAAGTTGGCCAATGGTCCTGCTTTTTATTGGACAGTCCGATTTTCAACTGTTCCGTCCCCTGTTTGTTATTTTGGGGGTCAGGGAGGAAGCAGGAGAGGGCTGGCAAAGGGCCATTCAGCATTTTTGAGTCTCGTCAGTGGTCAACTGAGATGAAGCCGTGGTTTATTTTCAGGGTTACTGGAGTAGATTTCTAGAAAGAAGTTATACTGCAAGATGAATAATTGCTTGGTGGTTTTCAGGGCTTCAGACTCCCGATAAGGCCTCAATATTTAGGGCTTTTGTGTGGAAAAAGTTTAGAAAAGCATTAAAATAAAATTCAAGCAGCTCATCTATTGCTTGTTATTTTTAAGTTGATGATGGTCTGTCTTTGTATTTGTATTTTTGTACTTTTCCTGGTGAATTTTTCATTTTGATTTTGACCAAAAAGCTTTCAAATCTGGAAGGGTCTGACTGTGAGAAGGCCTGCTCCTTGGTTGCGGAGAAAGGGAACATCAGGGGCCACTCTGGCCTGGGTGGAGCAAGAACTCACCACAGATCCTGGGCGGCTGGTCCCCAGAATGCTCGAAGGTTGCCCGCTGCAGCCAGGAGCGGTAAAGCTGCCCCTCCCTCCAGGTCATCAGCATCAACCTCTCCATCTGACACTCAGACAGGCCCTGGGGCCTGTCTGCAATTTGGGCGTCTCTGGAGTCATCCGTTGCCCCACCATGCTTGCTCTCAGGACGAGGCCATTTATGGCCGATAATAAAATGATTATTGATAAAGAGGGGGAGAGCAGAGGGCATTGATTTTAGGGGACCCCATTACTGTTCTCAAGGCATCCACTGAAAATCTTAACTACCGGAACCTTTTGCTAATAGTTTCCAGAAAATTAGGCAATTTAAAATGCAATTACATATTTTATTCACAGTTGGAGCTGGAGCGAAAGTGGTACATCGGGGTAATTTGAATGTGGAGATTTGGGATGTCGGGAAGTTAAGGGGGGGGTCATTTACTTTTCCCTAAACACCGTTCTAGGAGGGTACAAGGAGGAGGCTGACTGACACCAAGTAGAACTTCAAGGACAGCACAGGCTTTGGAGTCCGAGGTTATGGGTTCTAATCCCACCTCCGCCACTTGTCTGCTTTGTGACCTGGGCAAGTCACTTCATTTCTCCGTGTGTTAGTTACCTCTTCTGGAAAATGGGGATTGAGACTGTGTCCAACCTGATTACCTTGTATCTACCCCAGCAGTTAGAACAGTGCTTGGCACATACTAAAGTGCTTAACAAATACCATAATTATTAATTATTATTATCTCCCAGAAACCCTCTGGCATCGTCCAGCACCACTGCTTCCTCCATTCAGTCGACTTGCAGCTCCAAGCTCACTGTCGAAGTGGAAGGGGAACAGGAATTGAATCCCTATTTTACAGACGAGACAGATGAGGCACAGACTCACCCAAGGTCCTGCAGCAGACAAGCTGGGATTAGAACCCAGATCCTCTGATCCTAAGGCCCATGCTCTATCCACTGGGCCATGCTGCTTCTCAATAACTGTCTCTTCCTGTAATAATAATAATAGTGATATTTGTTAAGCACTTACTGTGTATCAAGCCCTGTACTGAGCAATGGGGTGGATCAGGTTGGACACAGTCTCTGTCCCAGGTGGGGCTCGCAGTCTCAATCTCCATTTTGCAGATGAAGTAACAGAGGCACAGAGAAGTGAAGTGACTTGCACAAGGTCGCCCAGTAGACGTGGCAGAGAACCCATGACCTTCTGACTCCAAGGCCTGTGCTATATCCACTACGCCGTGCTGCTTCTCCCTGCAAGTTTCTTGTGGGCAGGGATAGTACAAAGAGCTCAGTAATGCTGTTCTACACACATTAAGTAGTCCCCAAATACCATTGATGGTGTATAGTTGGCAACTTTGGTCCCGTTGTCGCCCCTGTTAGACTGTAAGCCCCTGGAAGACAGGGACCAGGCCTCTCATCTCTACCGGGCCTTCCCCAGGTGCCTAATACAGCGTTCTGTTCACTGGCAATGCTGCAGAAATTGTATCCATGAATCGGAGTGTCCAAATGAGGGTCCCTCACACACTTGTACCCTGCATCCCTGAAAATAAGGTAGGGCATTCTTTTTGGACCCTGCCATTTGGTTGAACACTGCCCAGGCACCAGTGTTTCCATGAGAAAAGGCGTGGCCTACTGCCAGCAGGACATGCCGCCGAGTTGTTTATGCAGCCGTGGTGACGGCTCGCACCGAGCCATTCGCACTCTCTCCCGTTCCACCCTGGCTGCCCAGTGGTCCGTACTGTGAAATGATGGGTGGGGAGGGGGTCCGGTCTGTGGTCGTCAGCAGAATGTCTCTGAGACAAGATTAAAATGCTGTCGGTGTTTATGATGATGTTGATGACCCGCCTTTCAGAGGCAGCTGTCTTCACTGTAGCCGTGAACATGTTCCCGCCTTTTAGATCTGGTAGCTAGGGCAAGTCCGGGCTGTGGCATTAAGGGATTTTGCTGACTGCCGTCACCCCCGGCCCTGAGAGGTCGGGTCCCGCGTCTTCCCCCTCGTTCTTTCCCTGACACAGCATTTCATCGTTTGAAAATGAAATCGGTTCCCGTCCTTGGGAAACCGCCTCTGCTTGGTGTCTCTCACTGGCCACGCTCCGTATGGGAAGCAGAATTGTTCTACTTCATTCTCCCATTTTGGATCAGTTTTCCTTGGCTGCTTTTGCAAGTGGGGACCAAGGCCCCTGTCACACCAAGCCACCCCACCTGCGTATCGTCTTCAGCCCTGACGGACTAATGCCATTTTATAGTGAGGCCTGACATCCTCGGGGCTTCGAGGATAGTGGAAGGAGAATTCATGGAGGGAGAATGTCCTGAATTTCCTGTTTTCTCTTCCTAGGTTCACACAGATACTTTTTATTTCTGGGGTCCAACCTGTCACTTTTCCTTGTCAATTGTCGGCCTAGCTGGGTGGAGACGGTTGTAGCTAGAAGGGGATGTGAGGGTTGACTGGACTTTCCCCGTGTGGGCTGGTGACTCCACACATACCCACACCACCCTCCTGCTGAGCAACGAGGTGGCAACCAGAGATGGGGAGGAGTCTGCAGATTCATCGTTTGTTCATAATTCATTAATTCATTACTTATTAAGCACCTTCTGTATGCACAGCGTTGCAGTGGTAGGTGAATGATAATTATAACAATAATTGTGGTATTTATTGAGCCGCTTCATTGGTACCAAGCACTGTACTGAGTGCGGGGTAGATTTAAAGTCAGGAGACAACCATGAGTGTTGAAGTAGGCTGATGGGTTGATATTCCTGTGGGGGGAGCGGGATTAGTTGGGGAATAATAATAATAATAATTTTGGTATTTGTTAAGTGCTTACTATGTGCAGAGCACTGTTTTAAGCGCTGGGGTAGATACAGGGTAATCCGGTTGTCCCACGTGAGGCTCACGGTTAATCCCCATTTTACAGATGAGGTTACTGAGGCACAGAGAAGTTAGGTGACTTGCCCACAGTCACGCAGCTGACAAGTGGCAGAGCCGGGTTTCGGACCCAAGACCAGAATGACTCCTGCAGGATGAGGTGGCTGGGTGGGAGAGGTTTGAAGCTGGCAGAGAGACCTGATTTGGCAGATTTGCAGAGGGAGGGAGTCGGAGGGCTGGTAAAGACCCATTTTCCTTATGGGCTTCATTTATGTTACCCCTTGGCTTCCCTTATCCCCTGGTCCTGGGACTGGGACCTGAGTCATATTCATTGAGTGCTTACTGCATGCAGGGCACTGTACTAACTGCTTGGGATAGTACGACACGACAATATAACGGACTCATTCCTTGCCCCCAGTGAGTTTACAGTCTAGAGGAGACCTCCCTTCTCAGGGACCCTCCCTGTGACAGAAATGATATAGAAGACTACAGTAGAAAGAAACACTTTCAATTTAGCAGAGCAAATGTTAGCGTTGGGAGCAAGTGAAGTTATGGAAGACATGCAGGGTTAATCTGGGAAGGCTTCCCGGAGAGATTTCAGGAGCACTTTAGAGGAGGGAAAGGCCTGCTGATTGGGTGGAGACCCTGGAAGAGAAATAAATGTAACTCTCCCACCTTCCTTAAGGAAAGCAATAAACCTGGAGTTTATGCCATCCTCCACGCTTAAATCCCCAAGAAGGCTGGCCTTTCAAAGCGAGGAGTCCTCTGCGGTCAGCGGAAAGAGTCTGGAATTGTGGAGAAATGGGCCCGTGAAATCAATCTTACATTTCCAATAACTTGGGCGCTCCTTGGTTGAATCCAGCGGAGTATTTGCTATCGAATCATAATGAGGTCTATATTTGATTTTCAGCAAATATTGACTGAAATCCCATAGGGAAATAGGAGAGGTACATTAGTAAAGGCTGAATCATTATTAATGGGATTTGTGTATCTAATTCCTCAAGTAAGACTCTTACAAATTAACCCCTAGTGGAGAGGTAAGGGCAATTCCAGTGGTGATTTACTAAACAGATTAGGACTGACTGGAGAAGCGAAGTGATTGTAAGCGAAGGTATGTGGGAAGGCCAAATTTAGGGATTGGATTTGTCAGCCCCTAGTTGAGAGTTTGGTGGGGGCGATTCTTGGTTCACCCTACCCCACCTTTAATGGAAGGTATTTGCTCTTCTTACCGACTTTGTGTATTTCCCCAAGGACACGATGGTCAGAGAATGTTTCACGCTCCTGCTGAAGAGGAGATGGACAGTCTCCCTACCCCTTCTTCTCACATCCTCTGAACCCATTACTCTCATCTTCGAGTCTGCTTTCTCGCTTCATAAGAGACACGTTATCACTCCTGGGCATTGCCAGTACTTTAATAGTAATAATAATAACAGTAACTGCGGTATTTGTTAAGCACTTACTATGTGCCAGGCGCCGTACTAAGCACTGGGGTGTATCCAAGCAAGTCGGATCTTATTTTGTGCCAGGAATGTCCTAAGCACTGGGATAGTTACAAACTAATAAGGTTGGCCACAGTCCCTGCCCCACGTGGGAGTCACAGGCTCAATCCCCATTTTACAGATGAGGTAACTGAGGCACAGAGAAGTGAAGTGACTTGCCCACGGTCACACAGCTGACAAGTGGCAGAGCTGGGAGTCAAACCCACGACCTCTGACTCCTGAGCCCGAGTTCTATCGACTATGCCATGCCTAGAATCCACTTTTCCTCAGTGAGAAGCAACATGGCCTAGTCGAAAGAGGACTGGTCTGGGAATCAGAAGACCTGGGTTCTAACCTGCCACTTGCCTGCCATGTGACCTTGGGCAAATCACTTCTCTGTGCCTCAGTTACATCACTGGTAGAATAAGGATTAAGACTGGGAGCCCTATGTTGGCCAGGGACGGTGGCCAACCTTATTAGCTTGTAACTGTCTCAGTGCTTAGGACATTCCTGGCACAAAATAAGAGCTTCACAAATACCACTGAAAATAAATAAAAGTTGACTGTGGGACTGACTGACTGACACGGTATTCCCCTAGGACTTGGAATTGTCTCCTTCTGACTCGAAGCAACCGGTGGCTGGGACCTGTTCTGCACACAGTCAGTATTCAATGAGTCTCCAGACACAGGATGTGAGAACTGACCTGTTTTATGTCAAATCGTTTTGGAGAGTAGGTTATTCATTTACCCAGTAGGATGATGACGTTGTCTTGATTTGTTCTGTTTTGCTGTCCGTCTCCCCGGTTTAGACCGAGAGCCCGTTATTGGGCAGGGATTGTCTCTATCTGTTGCCGAATTGTACATTCCAAGCGCTTAGTACAGTGCTCTGCACATAGTCAGCGGTTAATAAATACTATTGAATGAATGAATAACTACAACTTATTGATTGACAGATTGCACTTCAAGTTCCTACTCCTTGAATGCCATCGCCACTGTGACCTTTGGGGCCTTTCAAAGTGTTTAGAGGAGGGAAATTGTCCACATTTGCCCCGCGTGGGGATGGATCTGCCTGTGGCAGTCTTCAGAGGCCAGCCATATGGGTGGCTAGATAAAGGTGAGGAGAGGCTATAAGTAGGGATACAATCTCCCGCTGAAGTACTCCAGCTGCACAAGGTCAGTCTCTTCCTCAACAGATATCAGTGAATCTGGGGTATTTATTGAGCTCTTACAGTGTGCGGAAAGCGTTGTCAATGTTGAGTGGGAGAGCGTAAGAGCTGACAAGGCCCGGGTAGAATCTAGGAACTTTTTTTTTTACCTGCCGCTTGGCCTGCCTCATGTACTAACAGTCAGGACGATCACTTGGATTTGTACCTTTTATCTACCCCCTATCCTCAACCCCACAGAACTCATGCTTATACCTGTAATTCATTTGCATTGAGACTTTAAGCTCATCAAAGGGCAGGGACTGTCTCTATCTGTTACCGATTTGTACATTTCAAGCGCTTAGTACAGTGCTCTGCACATAGTAAGCGCTCAATAAATACTATCGAATGAATGAATGAATTAATGTCTGTATCCATCTCCAGACTCTAAGCTCTTCGTGGGCAAGGAACGCGTTTGCAACCTCTGTTACATTGTACTTTCCGGGACACTTAATGCAATGTTCTCCACACAGTAAGTGCTCAAAAAATGCAGTTGATTGACTGATTGTTCCAGAATATTGCCGTGTGGATGGGGAGGCTCAATTTGTCGATACTGATGATAGTCCACTTGGGAGTTAAGATTCACACAGTTCTGTGTGACAACCAGCTTGACAATAATGTTGTTAACAAGGTCGGGTTGGTCTCGTCCAGTTAGTGCTAGCCGTTAGCGCCCAGAAACTTGGTGGTTTCAGGCTGCAGAGGGGTTGCCGGGATGTAATCTCTTCTACACAAAAGGTTCAGGAGATGGGCAGAAATGGCTAGAGAAGATCTGTGGGCTTTAGACAGTCAGATGAGACCCTCAGCTGACTTAGGTTCTGATAGCACCCTCGAAACTGCCCTGAAAAATTGATCCCGATTCCACGTTTTCTCCACAGCTATACGAACGGCTGCATCGGCACCGAAAGCGATCTTGTGTGGTCCTTTCCCTACGAGCAGTGGGTTAAGGAGAGGCGGTATATTAGATCCCGTCTCTTTATGCCTATCGTGTTCAGCCATGCTCAAGGATGCAACAGAGACTCTGAAAACTGATGTCAAAATACGATTCTCATCCTGGGGGAAATCTTCCAATTCAACAGGCTGTGAGCATCATCGAAAGTCCTTGAATCACTCATTCGCGCGCTTCCGTATGCCGATGCTTCTTGTGCTCTAGAAATACGTACACAAGAAGAGAGGCAGATGATTATGAATTGCTTTTTGGGAATCAGATGAAGGGTTATGGGCCGACAGCCCCCAAAAGACCAACGTTACATACCAGCCTGCACCTGGAAAGCCGTACCCGCGAGAGTTAAGCGCCCATATTGAATTTGTCTCTCTAGGAAGCACACTGTCTTATGATGCCAGGCCAGCAAAGAAATCAAAAACTGAATCAAGAAAAGCCTAGTCTGGGCTTGGGGACTTGGACAGGATGTGGCACCATCATAGCATGGATTCAGACCAAACTGAAGGTCTATGGAGAAGGTCTATTGAGAAGCAATGTGCCTTAATGGGTAATAATAATAATAATGTTGGTATTTGTTAAGCGCTTACTATGTGCCGAGCACTGTTCTAAGCGCTGGGGTAGACATAGGGGAATCAGGTTGTCCCACGTGGGGCTCACAGTCTTAATCCCCATTTTACAGATGAGGGAACTGAGGCACGGAGAAGTTAAGTG